>NC_141879.1:42515000-43140000 GCF_056163025.1 Triticum urartu | reverse complement strand
GCATGATTTGGGTAGATGATGTCAGGGGTCCTAAGAGATGTTATATTGTATATATGTAGTACCGTCGGATAGATATACGAAAACTTGTTGTTCGACCAAGCACGGAGCAAGAGGGTCACTTCTCTCTATATATGTTCATGCATGACGATCTTTTGTGTAATGGTTCCTTGATTGCTATATGTAGTAGTTAGCGTTGAGTTGAATGGAAAACATTAAATAAACATGAAACCCTAATTGTAAAAGAAGTGAAGGGTAAACACAAAAATAAAAGGGGGAAACACAATATGAAAACCGCTAAACCCTCCAAAACCCCTAAACCCCTCCTTTCAAAAAAAAAAACCCCAACGCCTGGCAGCTACTGACGCGTTGCTGCCTTTTAGTCCCGGTCAGTGTCACCAACCAGGACTAAAGGTCCTCCTTCCTGGGCGCCAACCGGGACTAAAAGCGGTGGGCATTAGTCCCGTTCCTTTTGCCCCGGTTGCAAAACCGGGACTAAAGGCCCTCTGGAACCGGGACCAAAGCCCTATTTTCTACTAGTGCATGCCATCATTTTTCTAATTATTATAATGATATTTGAGTAGTATGATTTCAACATGCCTCATCTATAACGGTATTTCTCAGTGAACAACGACCCCACACTACTACTTGCACAGTAAGTGGAAAAGGAGGAACTAAATATGAGTGGAGTCAGCCCCGGCTAGGTCCTGCAATAAAGCACAACATATGCCATTAACTAAAGTAGTTATTTCAATGTACTAGGTTAATTAATCTGTTTATTTCCCTCATTTGTTTAATGTAATACATTAATTAATTACTTATACAAGAAAACCAATTGCTAACGCGGCCGTCGTCCAAACTTGGCAAGGATATTTTCATTCAAATTTGGAGTATTGAAATTGTTAGAATTTTTTCCATGGGAATTGTCTGATTTGTTTGACTGTTTTACATATAAGTTTCTTACAATGATTCTGTTGCACTATATTTGGAATTGCAATAATCCTTTTGACTAAAACCTCTTTCAAAGACTATTATTTCAGCATAAACCATGGGGTAACCAATAACATCAATATTTGTGGATTATTCTAGACCTTATGTCATTAGTCCGCATGGTATGTAAGAAACCATTATAATGACATTTGTGCAATAAATTTTTTAATGAAACTCAAGTGGTCAACATTGCTTTTTGAGGAAAAGAGGCCAACATTGTTTGTTATGATGTATATTGGATGTACCAACCTATCTACAATTATGTATGAGGCGTTTTATACCCGTTGGCTATTTATCTCCCTTGTGACTGCAGACACCAACAAAATCATCCCATCATCAACGGCGATGGAAGACAGAAAAAGTGACAACAGGGATGCGTCGCTTGAGGCATGTGATGATTTATTTTTCCCGGTGCAACACACGGGCATATTTAGTGCTAATACAAGCCACGTGTATTCAGCTCGCTAAGGCCGAATGAATACTCCAACAATCCACCAACTCTTGCACCATGTGAATAATGCTCTCCATCTGTCCCTCACTTTATTTATACCACTCCATTCTCAAGGTAAAATATTGTTCATTCATCCACGCTTCTAATTGTTGATTCTCTTATCATGCTTACTTATGAGCTCATAATATAGGTAAAAAACACATGGGCTTACACCATAGTAAAGAACCAGAGAGATATCCATAGACATACAGAAACCAAAGACATATAGAAACCAAAGACATACAGAAACCAAAGACATCAGAAAATTATCAAATCACACTTGCGAGATGTTCAGTTGTTCAAGTTGTTCTTTTCTCAATAAGTTTGATGACACATTTCTCCTAGTCATAGTGCTAGTGGCCTAGCCAGACGCCAAGTTGCCTCAGACATGTAGTTCCACATCGTTTGCTATATATTTTGGGAACAAACCATGTGTTGTAGCTCCGTCGTGGCAACATCGCTAATCCTAGTAATAAGATGATGAAACTCCGAGCAATTGACCAACCAATTCTTTACCAAGCTCATGGACAGCATTAATGTTTTCTCAAGGATGGACAATTTTAATAAATCGATTACTATTAGTGTTCCAACACCAATCCAGCAGCATCCAAGCCTACAAAGGAGGTGCCTAAGCTTCCAAGCCTACATAGGAGGTGCATCCCAAGAGAGCGTGGGCGCGGCGAACCTTCGCTTCATGGCACAAGACTGGATCAACGACAGAAATGTGGTCGCACATCATCTTCTTCATTCCCCAACTATTATTCCCAATGCCCAAGAAACTATACAAAGTTCTAAGTTTAGGACACTTACTAGCAGTAAGGTGTTAATAAAATACATGGAGTGTTGTGGTGATTCATCCCCGTATTCGAACACTCGTCCATAGATTGGCTCTACGACATGTAGTGTTGTGGTGGTTCATCCCCGTGGTTGTGTGGATGGCGTAGGGTAGGGTGGTGGGTGATTCTGATGTCATCGTTGCTTCGATGCTAGTGGTTTCCTAGCCGTGTCCTAGACGCCTCGAGATATTGACATCAGTCCTCCCTTCCGGTTGGATTCTGATGTCATCGTTGAGCCTCCAAGTGAAAGATTTATGCTCTAGCACCGATGACGGTGATGCTCGCGGGTGTCGCTTCCCACTTAGGGGTGTAGTTCTGGATCCCTTCTCCTTGTCAGGGCTCTGGGTGAAGTCCTTAGTCCAATTTTCGGGCTCGACAATGGCAACACATTTTGTCATTACCTCTTTTGAGTCGTGAAGCTCCAGTACCTAACTCCATCCTTGGGGTGAAGCGTCCAGGTTCCTGGCGTGGATAGGAGTCGTTTTGTCTCCTACCTTTTACATGTGACCCTCGTGGTCATCATTCTTGGTCCTCGCTGTCCACAAGCAGCATTGGCGCTACATGGCCCAGAGCGAGAGGGGAGGCGGCCCTCTCTAGTAAGTTTGGTGTGTTTGGTGTATTGGCATCCGCTGTTTTCCCTAGAAGGTGAATGTTTTGGTCCTGGTCAGTGGTCTCGGGTGATTATTGTTGGGGTGGCTTTTATTTTGTTGTTGCTCGACGTTGAATTCGTGGTGATTTAGCTACTTGCTCGGTTATTGTCTTTCTTTTGACCTGCTTTGTAAGAAGATCTCCTCATCACCATATATTGGTACGACCATTGTTTACTCTATAAATAAAGAATGGGGAAAGCCTATTTGAGTGAGATTAGATTAACTTTAACATGCATTTTCTACTCCTCTCACACTTTCAAGAGGAAGAAAGCACGATGGAGACATAGGATAGTGGAGGTGTTGTAATAAAGGGGCTATACGAGCATGTATACAACAAGGTCAAGCAAGTCAACCCAATAATTTAACTATATTAGTCATCAACCCGTGCATTTGCACGGGCTAGATTTCCAAATGCATACTCGCATACATAGTTGGAAATTTAGAGCAATACTTGAAGTTATTATAACTTATAAAAATTCTCAATATATAAGCCTATTTTCTCAATGATAAATAGAAAACACGTTTTTATGTGATGAAAAACATATGAATATAATTATAAACCGTAACTGGTGCAACATGTGCAACTGAAGAAAATACCCTCCGCACTATATGCACAACTAATGGCAGAGTATATTTAACTGAAACTACACATAGTAGGTAGTGATGCTCGTATCGCTTGAAGGTTGAATGCAAAAGAAGAAGTCTTCAGCAAACTCCATTTGTCATTTTGAAATGATAGAATTCATTTTATTCTTGTGGCATGAAACAAAAGTGAGGTTGTTTTACTCCATCCTCGACAGCATCCTAGCACCACATAAATGAAAAACTTGACCATTCTCGGCCTAGTTTGTGAGAGAGAGAGAGAGAAAAAAAAAAGAATGTGTTCAGCTGGGATCATTTTGACCTGGAAGCCCAATTTTGTTGTAACAAATAATAATGCAGTGGACTCATGTGTGGAAAAGTATAGTCGCAGGTTGATGCGCCTTTCTATTGGAGAAACAGATGTAGCTTCCCTCAGTTCCATCCTACATGTGTGAAGTTGCAAGGCGCACATATGCAAGTGTCCATAGGTAAATATCGAGTTAGATTGCTAGCTTCACTTTGGTTGCAATAATTCAATTAGAGAATGTTATGAAATCATCTCCATGAGAACAATTTATGAGTTAATAATTTAATTTGAAAGCAGGTCCAGAAAGAAAGCAGGTAATTTAGTTATTCCACGTATTCTCCCAAAATGGATATGCAGCTATTTCTCACACCCACGGATCAACCGCCAAAATGGAAAATTTGAGATAATGGAAGTTCTGATTTAAAAGTACAGCCAAGCAGACCATTTAAGGGGAAATATGTTAGACCAATCATTAGTATATTTTCATTGCATACTAATTATTTGCCTCATAGTAACTGCAGAACACGATAATAGCTTCTTAAGAGTAATGTCCGGTTATGTCACATGGGAAAGATCGCTTAACCGTATAACTTATATAAGTAAAAGTTCTATAGTGAAACGAAAGCATGTGTAGGTTTATACAAAATTAAGTCAAAGTATGATTTGTCCAAGTGTTGAGCTGACCGCAAATATGTGAAGGCAGTATATTTCTCATAATAGGTACATTATTAGTGGACGCTAGTAAAGACTACAAATATAAACAAAATCATCCTACTTAGGAGAACAAATAACAAACTGAAATATTCTTGATATTAAATCAACCAAGATTATAATGGGAGAATTAATCTACAAACACGTAGCGTGCATATCTTTTTTGACAGAAACCATGTGCCAACTCGACCTCATCTATACTTCTCTAATAACACATGATTACTTCTTTGTCCACACACACATCATATTTTTACATGGATTAGAAAGGGGGAAAATGGTATTATCGACAATACCTACAGAAGTAGAGACTTGGGTTGTACCTGCAAGGCTGCAAGAGCATAAGAAATTTCAGTGTGATAGTTATGACATATAAGATGAAGATTCTAAATCCTATATGAGATCGAAATAAATAAGTCAGTTTGTACATAAATCTCGGAATACTCATCTGCGCACAATGGAAAGTCAAAGCGGCACCATACTAATCTGATGAAAACGTTTTTGACTAATATTCTGTTGCCATAAGTAAGCTGGAACTGTTGTACATTATGAAAACATGTAAAATATATAGGTCATACCTGAAAACTTGTCAGTATACTTCCTATATGCAGAAGCACTAAATAACAAGTACTGGACTTTCAAAGGAAAGATACATTTTGTTAGAAACAATCCTAGGAAATGTAAACTAACTATATAGTTTCTGCTTGAGGAAAATGTCATACGTATATAAACATCAGTAATCTGGAGTCTTGTTGCTGTACAAAGATGAAACAGTATAACATCTGCAAATCCTCTCCATGAGAAACATCAACTAATTTCATTTTCTACCACTCTAGTTATGAAATATTAGGTCAGGTAAACTGGAAAAAAATCTATAATGCCTCATCTAAAGTTCTAAACATCAATGTCAGCTGGGAATCTCTATAAAGCCTCATGTGAGCATCAAAGTGAACTTGCTGTGCGGCACTTACTTTATAATTCAAGGAACGCAGCCCTACTGCAAGGACTGTGTGGTTCCTCTTGTGGAGAAGCAAATCAAATCTCGTTATCATTATTTGGCTCATAATCGTCAATTACATTATTGTTGATAGACCTAAAAAAAGTTGATTGGTACTTTTCTTCTATGCCAGAGATAAGCGAATTTACTAGGCTATTTAGTGAGTCCAATGAACTGTAAAATACGAAAGAAAATTAATGAATAAGGGGTTACACTTGCCAGCGTAGTTGGGTTAGAGTGTAGTTTCTCCACTTTAAAGCATTGCAAATCATGACGCTTCGCTACTCTCATCACTAGTAGAAAAAGGGTCAAACGTGAAGCACATTAGTGCCGGTTTGATTTTGGCCCGGTACTAATGGTACCATTAGTGCCGGTTCGAACAGATTTTCATTAATGTCGGTTCGTGTTGAACCTTTAGTACCGGTTCGTGGCACGAACCGGTACTAAAGGGGTGGTGGCAGGCTGGCGTCAGGCCGGGGCCCCACGATCACCTTTAGTACCGGTTCGTGGCATGAACCGGTACTAAAGGTCTAACCTTTAGTACCAGTTCGTGCCATGAACCGGTACTAAAGGGGTCTGACCTATAGTACCGGTTAGAAACACAAACCGGGACTATAGGGCAATTTTCAAACTTGAAAAAATCATAACTAAATCATCCTAATTCAGAAAAATACATATAATATATCAAAATTTGCAGAACAAAAAGATTGATCCGCTGAAACAAAAAGTTTTCCGTTTCGACAATTTTTTAAAATCACAAAATTCCAAAGGGAAAATAGAGTTTTTGGGCGTTTTAGACGTTTTTAGCGTTTAGTGCTAGGGTTTAGATTTCAGAGTTTAGGATTAGGTTTTATGGTTTAAACCCTTAGTTTTTACTATTTAGCATAGAGTTTGCGACGTTTTAAGTCCCGGGTTTAGGGTTTAGGACAATTTTTGAAATGACAAAATTATAAAAGGAAAAAAAAGATATGCTCTAATTTATGTTTTTTTGAATTTTGGTTAAATCTTGTCAAACCGGTCAAACAACTGATTCAAGAAATATAGAGTGTTACTAAATAATTACGCAATAATATTAGTGTTACTAAATAAGTATCTCAATTTTTTTAATTTTGGTCAAATCTGGTCAAACTGTGGTCAAACTATGGTCAAACTACTTATTCAAGAAATATTAGTGTTACTACATAATTACTGTTTTTTAGAATAATAGTTTCAAACTCAAACGGTGAAACGTGTGACTTCATGCTCAAGCTAAACTGCTGAGGGTTAATAGGATTGACAGCTTACATTTGTCAGGAAAACAACAAGTGTAGACTCGGAAACGAAGGAGAATAGAACCCGAAAGTTAAGCGTGCTCGGGCTGGAGTAGTGAGAGGGATGGGTGACCGGCCGGGAAGTCAGGCGATTTGGAATGAGTGATCCACACTTGAGCAATTAAGAGAGGTGATTAGAGACTAAATCATCAAATAATTCAAAAAAATTAAAAATAAAAAAAAAGCAAAAAAATATTCCAAAATTCAAAAAAAAATTCAAAAAAAATAAAAACCTTTAGTACCGGTTGGTAACATCAACCGGTACTAAAGGTCCCCCATACCAGGGCGCGAGCTCACGCCACGTGGTGGCACTTTTTAATGTCCTCGATCGACAGGTTGGGCGATATGTGCCTTGTACACAAAGCAAAACCAAAGGCACCGCTAAGCTCCAAAGTGAACACAGGGTGTGTGTTGTTTCGGCTGTGATTTCCACGGCTGCAGCTCCAGCGGTCCCAGCAGGGAGCAGCGGTTTTATATGTTAGCTATGGCAACAACACAGCGGTCCCACCATCCTTCTTCAATATCATGACGCACGTCCTAGTTCATCTAGTCGACGAGATTGTCATCCTGGGGCCCGTATTTCTACACAATATGTTCCCCTTTGAGAGGTTCACGGGAGTCCTCAAGAAATATGTCCGTAACCGCGCTAGGCCAGAAGGAAGCATCTCCATGGGCCATCAAACAGAGGATGTTATCGGGTTTTGTGTTGACTTCATTCCTGGCCTTAACAAGATAGGTCTCCCTAAATCGCGGTATGAGGGGAGACTAACTGGAAAAGGCACTCTTGGAAGAGACTCAATAATATGCAGGGACGGATATTCTTGGTCTCAAGCACACTACACAGTTCTACAGAACTCTACCTTGGTGACCCCGTATGTCGATGAACACAAGAACAGTCTGCGCTCCAAACACCCGGAGCAGTGCGACGACTGGATTACATGTGAACACATCAGGACTTTCAGCAGTTGGTTGGAAACACGTCTCAGAGGTGACAACACTGTTTGTGATGAGTTGTACTTGTTGTCTAGGGGACCATCTTTGACTGTATTGACTTACAAAGGATACGAGATAAATGGGAATACATTTTACACGATCGCCCAAGATCAAAAGAGCACCAACCAAAACAGCGGTGTCCGCTTTGATGCAGCAACCGAGAGCGGAAAGGACACATATTATGGTTACATAGTGGACATATGGGAACTTGACTATGGACCTGATTTTAAGGTCCCTTTGTTTAAGTGCAAATGGGTCAATCTGTTAGGCGGCGGGGTACAGGTAGACCCACGGTACGGAATGACAACAGTGGATCTGAAAAATCTTGGGTACACTAACGAACCGTTCGTCCTAGCCAATGATGTGGCACAGGTTATCTATGTGAAGGACATGTCTACCAAACCAAGAAAAAGAAAAGATAAGGAAGCGAATACATCATACGATGAGCCAAAGCGCCACATAGTTCTTTCAGGAAAAAGGGACATCTTGGGAGTGGACGGCAAGACAGACATGTCTGAATATTATGAAAAGTTTCATGAAATTCCTCCCTTCAATGTCAAGGCTGACCCAAGCATCCTGATAAACAATGAAGATTATCCATGGTTACGGCGCAATAAGCAAATGACACAAGCAAAGAAAAAGTGAAGACTTTCTCCCGCAATAAGCAAATGCTATGTGGGTGAAATTATGATACCATCCCAACTTTCAACTTTTTCAGAGTTCATTTGAAATGCTTTCATTTCTTATGGTTCGAAACTTTGATACTTCGAAAGTGATTGTCCATTTTGTACACGAAGTGCATCAAGTTTTTGTCGTAACCCTCTCTACTTTTTGGAACATGCTATGTGGGTGAAATGATGATACCATGCCAACTTTCAACCTTTTCAGAGTTCATTTTGAAATGCTTTCCAATTTCAGAGTCATTTAGCTCAAAGAATGAATTAATAGCAAACAGAATGAACTACAAAACTTTTATGAAAATAAAAACAATCAATTAAAATATTATGTTATGATCAACTAAAATAAAACTATAATATTCTTCAATAGCAAAAAGAATATAATTTTTGTGACCTAAAATCAAACTATAAGTATTTAATTGTAAGTATAAATAAAAAATAAATAGCAAAGAAGAAAAAAATTCTATTTTTATAGTAAAGTTATTCATAAACTAGTGATTCACACAAATTTTATAAAATTCCAATTTAAACTATTCAAAATTTTAAAACTAATGGCACTAACAGAAAGTTTATAATTTTTGTGACCTAAAAGCAAAAAGAAATCACTAAAAAACTATAAGTATTTAGTTGTAAGTATAAATAAAAATAAATAGAAAAAAAATTCTATTTTTATAGTAAAGTTATTCATAAACTAGTGATTCACACAAATTTTATAAAATTCCAATTTAAACTATTCAAAATTTTAAAACTAATGGCACTAACAGAAAGTTCATAATTTTTGTGACCTAAAAGCAAAAAGAAATCACTAAAAAACTATAAGTATTTAGTTGTAAGTATAAATAAAAAATAAATAGAAAAAAAATTCTATTTTTGTAGTAAAGTTATTCATAAACTGGTGATTCACACAAATTTTTAAAAATTCAAATTTAAACTATTCAAAATTTAAAACTAATGGCACTAACAGAAAGTTTATAATTTTTGTGACCTAAAAGCAAAAAGAAATCACTAAAAAAATAAAAAACCAAAAAAATGTAGAAATAAAAAAGAAAAAACCAAAAAAAAATGCCTCCTACTGGCCTCCACGGCCTGAATACGACTAGAAACCCTACATGGGCCAGGATTCAGGCCCGCAGAAGGCCCAATAGGCCCATAGGCAGTAGCAAGTTTAGGCCCGAAAGCCTGCATTAGAGAGGAGCTCGAATGGGTAGGAACACCAGCGCTTATAAACCAGTGCCGGCGCCCTTCAGCTAGCGATGTGGGACTAAACTTTTGGGCTCGGGGCAGCAAAGGCCATTGGTCCCGGTTGGTGGCACCAACCGGGACTAAAGGGGGCATTGGTCCCGGTTCGTGGCACCAACCGTGACCAATGCCCCCCTTTAGTCCCGGTTGGTGCCACCAACCGGGACCAAAGGCTGCCGCTGCCCGCCCTTTGGGCTGCTGAAAATTGGCCTTTGGTCCCGGTTGGTGGCACCAACCGGGACTAAAGGGGGGCATTGGTCACGGTTGATTTCACGAACCGGGACCAATGCTCTGGCTATATAAGCCATCACTTGTGAAATTCTCGATTCAGTTCGATCGATCTCCTCGTCCTCTCCACCGACGACGCCGCCAGGCTGCTCCTCGTCCTCGTCGCCGCCGAGCCCTCCGTGAGCCCGCGCCGTCCTCGTCGCCGGCATCCCTGAGCCCGCCGCCCTCGTCCCCGTCGCCGCGTGCCTTCCCGAGCCCGCCTCCTTGTCCCCGGCCATCACCGCGTGCCGCCCGGCCCGAGGCTGCCGTCCCCGTCACCGCGTGCCGCCCCGAGCCCGCCGTCCTCGTCGCCGGACTCCTGCCGTCGCCGCCCCCCTCAAAGTGAGCCCCCCTCTCGAGTGCCACTCTTGCGCCCGAGCGCCCTTGCTCCGCCCCTGCTCCATGGTCGCCGCCGGCCCCGATGCATTCAAGAGTAGAAGGAGAGGAGAATTAGAGGAGAGGAGAAGTGGAGCAGCAGCAACGCGCTGTCCACTTTTCTGAATTTTCTGGAATTTCTGAATTTTTTTGTCCATATAGAAGGTGTTTGATGAAATGCTAGATGGCTTTGGGCATTTTTGGAATTTTAAAAAAAAATTGTGGTGAGGTACTGATGCAAGACAAAGGCGATGGCAAAATTTCATAATTTTTGGAGAGGTTTAGAATAGGTTTTCAACAAGTTATTTGAATCCGATTCAAATTAAATTTGAATGAAATTTGAAAATTTTGAACTATGGATCAGAATATGCTAAATATGTCAAAAATGTTTTTTTTATATGATGTTTTTTTTCATATATGTATTCATTTTTTTATTTAGGTTGTTAATTAGTAGATATCGATTTTAGGTTAGTGTAGAGGAAAAAGTAAAATAAGGAAAAGGAAGAAAAGAGGAAGAAGGAAGAAGAAGAAGAAGAAAAGGAAGGAGTGGAAAAAGGAAAATAAGAAGAGGAAGACTTCTTTTTTTTCTTCGATCTTCTCCTCTATTTTGTTCATGGATATATGCTAAAGAAAACGAGGGGGGTGATAGATGATGATGAGGGGTCGAGAGTGGGACGAGAGGTCGAGAGGTGTCGAGGGGAGAAAAAATATGTTATTAGGGACGAGGGTCATCGAGGGGTCGAGAGAGGGACGAGGGGTCGAGAGAACTAAATAAGAAGAAGAAGAGGAGAGGAAGACGAGGAGAAATAAATAAGAAGAAGAAAAAAGAAGAAAAAGAAGAGGAGAAGAAGAAAGGAATAGTGGAGAAGAAGAGAAAATAGAATATATTCTATTTTCTCTTCTTCTCCACTATTCCTTTCTTCTTCTCCTCTTTTTTTTCTTCTTTTTTTTCTTCGACGCGTGGGGGGGGGGGTCGAGAACGTCGGACATTCATGAGAGAGGCGAGGAAGAAGGGGAAGAAGAGGGAGAAGAAGAGGAGAGGAAGAAGAGGAAGTCTTCTCCTCTATTCTTTCTTCTCTTCTTTTTTCTTCTTCTTCTTCCTCTTTATTTTATCGGGAACGAGGGTCGTCGAGAGGGTCGCCGAGCGGTAGAGGAGAAACCCTAAATAGAAAGTATCGTCGGTCTGAGATACATGTACCGTCGGTGTCGGACACTACACCCACATCCCACAAGTGGCGCGGGCTTCGACGCCCACGTCACTTGTGGGACGTGGATGTAGTGTCCGACATCGAAGGCCACATGTATCTCACACCCACGATACTTGCTAGCTATTTAGGGTTTCCTCTACCGAAAAGAAGAGGAGAAATAAATAAGAAGAAGAAAAAAGAAGAAAAAGAAGAGGAGAAGAAGAAAGGAATAGTGGAGAAGAAGAGAAAATAGAATATATTCTATTTTCTCTTTTCTCCACTATTCCTTTCTTCTTCTCCTCTTTTTTTTTCTTCTTTTCTTCTTCTTCTTCTTCTTCTTCTTCTTATTCTTATTAGCCGGAAGTAGAGAGAGGTTTCCTAGTGTCAAAGTATTGAAGAAATCCATGCCTTCATCATTAGCCGGAAGTAACCAGGGCATGTTGGTACGAAGTTCTGCAAAGTTGTTTTGGAATGGAGTCCCGGATAGAATAATCCGCCTTTTGGTACGAATTCAGCAAAGGCCTTCCAAATAGCGATATTCGGAAGGCTCTTGCTGAACTTTGTACCAAAAAGCGAATTATCCTATCTGGGACTCCGTTCCAGAACAACTTTGAAGAGCTTCGTACCATCATGCACATGTTACTTTCGCCTAATGATGAAGACATGGTTTTGTTGAATCCCTTGACACTAGGCAACCTCCCGACCCCTCGGCGATCCTATCGAACATGAGAAGAAGAAGAGGATAAAAAAAGAAGAGGAAGAAGAAAAAAAAGAGGAGAAGAAAGAATAGAGGAGATCTTCTCCTCTATTCTTTCTTCTCCTCTTATTTTTCTTCTTCTTCCTCTTTTTTTTTTATCGGGAACGAGGGTCGTCGAGGGACATAGATGTAGTGTCGTCGTTGTCGATATATACCCCCTCCCGATAGCTTACTATGATTAGGTAGCTAGTTCTACGTTTGGCACTAATATATCCATCTGTCATGTTTGAATAATAATTGCCATGTTGTAAATATTTGTAGAAACTATGGACACTGCCCTAGACGAAGCAACAAAAGAAGCGTTGTTGAGGGACATAATCGCAGAAGGAAGTGATGCCATCTCGTTGTTTCTCAACGAAACCGATGGTCTGGAAGGAGAGGGTGAACAAGCTGGCTACGGTGACCTAATGCCGGTGCAAGAAGAAGAACATGAGGACGGCTCCGGTGACCCAATGCCGGTGCAAGAAGGAGACCGTGATGACGGCTCCAGTGACCGAACCGAGTCCGGCCAGGTATATATATTAGTTAAGCCTATGCTGACTAGCTGATTGATGCATTCATTGTGTTGGTATGTACACATATTAATTAAGTCTTTGTTCTTTTTTCTAGCCCTCCGGATCGAGCACAACTTCGGTAAAGAGACGAGGCCCGAAGAAAAAGTTGAGCTCGGATGAAAAGTTTGAGATCATACCAATCGCGCCCGACGGCCAACCTATTGAACCCCTCCGGACAAAGAGCGCATTTGTTGTTCAGTGCGTGGTTCTGGTTAGGGACAAGATCCCGATAAGCATCCAACAATGGTTTAAGCCAGCTACAGAAGACCCTGAGGTCTTTTATGTCAATGATATGCAGAAAAATGATCTTTGGACTGAGCTGAAGTCAAATTTCACCCTACCGCCTGAGGATAATCCAGAGAACCCAGTTAAAGAGAAATTAATCAAGTCTTTTGCTCTGAAGAGGATGGCAGAACTATTCAGGAGGTGGATGAAAGAGCTGAATAAGTTTGTCGAAAATAATGAGACACCAGAATTCAAGGGCAGATATGAGAAGATCAGAGATCACTGGCCCGCATTTGTGGCCCACAAGACATCGGAAAAGAGTCAGAAGATGTCGGCGACAAACAAGCAAAATACTGCGAAGAAGAAGCTTCACCATCGCACGGGGTCAGGTGGCTACCTCGTAGCCCGGCCTAAGTGGTCCAAGACTGAGAATGATCTGGTTCATAAAGGGATCGAACCAGAGACAATTAACTGGCCAGACCGTTGCCGGACTTGGTTCTTCGGGGCTGGCGGAACCCTGGACCCTGTAACAGGGAAGTGCATTTGGACGAACGATCAAATGGACATACCAGTCAGTAAGCTTAAGCAGTATATCAAAGCAGCGCAGGAAGGGACGTTCTTTCCAGACAGAGAGAACGACGAGCTCACAATGGCCCTCGGGAATCCTGAGCACCCTGGACGGACACGAGGCACGCCAGGCTCCATTCCGTGGAAGGTTGGGTTTCCGAACGCAGGCGGTTACAAATCCCATGAGAGGAGGAAAAAAGTGCAGCAGACCCAAATGCAGGCGCTGCAAGCAAGGGTAGACGCGATAGAGGAACGAGAAGCAAATCGCAGCAAACGTACTGCCGAAGCCTCCCCCGAAGCTACCCCGCCATCTCAGCGCAGAAGCAGCGTGGCTTCCACCGAGCTGCTTCAGCCGGAGCATGCCTTGACGGCTCCTGCCAGCTATCCCGTGGATGCTATAACGGAGTCTCAAAATTGCCACCTTATGATGCAATGGATGAATTTGAAGGTCAAGGCGGCTGTTGGCTCTGTTTATCCTACTGAACCCGGCGCAACTTTTCACTGCCGGCCGATTCCAGAAGGATATGCTAGGGTGATGGTGGATGAGATAACGGAGGGATTTGAGGACCTCCAGCTTGACCACCCTACCGGTGAAGGGGAGACTCGGCTGGGGTCTGCTCTGAAGACTCCATGCCTATGGCGGAAGGAGCTCCTCAACCTTCCGAACTGGACGCCACCGCCTCCTCCTCCTCCTCCGGCGAGTCAGGGCACTCCGCCTCCACCGCCTCCTCCTCCGGTGAGTGACGATCAGGGCCCTCGGCCGGCTCCTTCTCCGGCGCGTGGCGGCACTCCGCCTCCTTCTCCGCCTGCGTCGACGCGCCCGAGCAGCCAGCCTCCTCCTTCTCCGCCTCATCAGCAAGGGCGGAAGAGACCTGCCGCCGCTCCAGCTGCTCTGGCGTGTCGTAGTCCTTCTCCTCCGCCTCTTAAGCAAGTAAGAAGACAACCTCTACGTCTGCTCGGTCGGCGTCTAGCAGTACAACCAGAGGCGGGAGGACATATAGATTCGGTCCTTCTCTGAAGACTCCAGAGAAGTTACCATACGAGAGGACCCAGGAGGAGAACGCCGAGATCGCGCGAGAAGAAGTGAAGAAATTCTTTGAAGGGGTGAAAGCAAAGAAACATCCACCTCCGGAGGAGAAGGTAGATCGGGTGAAAGTGAAGGGCACTCTGGCTGCCCTGACAAAACCACCGAAGTCTGATCCGCCGAAAGGAAACTATGACCGCATTATTGGAAGGGAATTTGCTGAAGCGGAGCGGTCGGGAAGTACTGTCAGTGATCAAAGGCTGAAAGAACGACGAGCTGGGAAACAAATTGCCCAGCTCGGCGAACAAGCGAAGCAATCGTGCCCCCCGCTCAAGGTGCCTAGCCACAACATCGATAATGATCCGAGGATGGTGCCCGGTTATAGCAATCTTGCAGATTACCTGCCCGAAGAAGTACATTATGAACCCATGGAGGTGCAGATACAAAGATACGAGTACGGGAAGCCTCTCGTCAAAGATGAAAGATCTCTATCAACGATGATGCGAAGATTGCATGATTGGTACTTGAAAATATGCAGAGACTCTGGGGGAGGAGTACTTTGTATGTGAAAGTTAAAAAGGAGCATGACCTCGTTGGAATTGATCTGTTGCCTGTTCCATTTGAGGAGTTCTATCAGTTTTTCAATCAATTAGCCCTCGATAAAACAACGGTCGCCTGCTACTGTCTGTAAGTAGTACTACTTCTGTCATTAAGTTTCTCTATATAGCTTAGCTCTTTCATTGCATGTATTTATAATCATCCTCACTATATTATGCAGATTGAAGATCGCCGAATTGAAGAAAAGACAAGTCGGTGATATTGGGTTCATTAACACATATCTCATAGATGCAACTCAGGTTAAACTTCATGCCGCAGCTACCGAGGCCAGCTTGCTACGATCGTTCGTAATAAATCAAAACAAAGATATAATACTCTTTCCTTACAACTTCAGGTGAGTGTTACTGTCTTGTGCGTATTCGGTTTCCCTTATATATTAGTCAAGGTTATAGTAATGTAATTCATGAGTTATGCATGTGTGTGCAGTTTTCACTATATTCTCCTAGAGATTAAGCTTGAGCAGGGAGTAGTAACCGTCTTGGACTCTAAATGAAAAGATCCCAAGGAGTATGCGGACATGACTGAAATCCTCAAGAAGTAAGTTAAATCGATCATTATCCACCATATCAGCAACTTTGTTCATTTCCTGATATCAAGTAATTGTTTTCTTTGTCCGGCAGGGTTTGGAGAAAATTCACCAAAACAGTTCCGGGACTGCCGAAGGAGTTGGAATTTAGACACCCGAAAGTAAGTACTATAGTAGCATGTTCCGCGCATCTCCTAGTGATTCAAGCGCTAGTTTCATCAATACCATTTAGCATTCTTGCTTATCAGTTTGATTGACCTCTATTTCTTGTAAAGTGGTTGTGGCAGGAACAAGGGAATGATTTCTGTGGATACTACATCTGCGAGTCCATCCGCCACACGACCTGTGAGCGGGGCGGGTACTCTAACGAACAATATGAAGTACGTAAATAACAACATTCACAATTTTATTTTATTACCATCATTTGTGTTGAGTTTCATTCATTTATATATATATATATATATACGTATTGACCCCCTTCTTCAAATTAGATGTTTCGGAAGCGGGATGAACTCCTAGCACCAGCTCGCATGCGAGCAATTCAAGAGGAATTGGCGGCATTCTTTCTTGACCACGTGATCCCTGAAGACGGAGAATTCTATGTGGACCCTGAGTCCGTATGATTATATTTGTAAGAGATAATTATTGTATATATGTAGCCGGTAGTGTCAGATAGATATACGAGAACTTGTTGTTCGACCAATCTCTCGGAGAAGGAGAGGTGGTCGATATCACTTCTCTCTGTATATATGCATATATGTTCATGACGATCTTCTGTTTCCTTCGTTTGCTTACTAGCTAGCTAGCGTGTCTAGTCCTCTCTATATATGTATGTATAGTACGTAGCGTCGACCAAGCACGGACATAACAGAGGACACTTCTCTCTATTAATTATAACTAGCTAACACAATATATGAAACACCTAAATTAACCCCCCAAAACCCCCAACCCCCCCCCTTTCAAAAAAAAAACAAAAACCCCAGCCACAGAAGTGCTGACGCGTGGATGCCTATTGGTCCCGGTTGGTGCCCCCAACCGGGACCAAAGGGTCTCCTGACTGGGCTCTGCGCACTACCCACGTGGAGGGCCTTTAGTCCCGGTTCTGGATTGAACCGGGACTAAAGGGGGGAGGTATTAGTACCGACACTTTAGTCCCGGTTCCGGAACCGGGACTAAAGGCCCTTACAAACCGGGACTATAGGCCCTTTTTCTACCAGTGAACTCTAAATCTCAGTTAGCAGCTTGTTCCAATAGATAATTGACTTGAATGCTCATTCCCTGAAAATTTTCTTTATTTTATCATTTCACTGCAAATCAAGCCATGTGCATTCGCCTCATGGAGTAATATTCCACCAACTCCTACATTTCTAACTAGTGAATACTCCACCAACTCCTACACTTCCACGAGTAATATTTTCCGTCCGCCTCTCCCTGCCTCTCCCTTTAAATACACCACTTCATCTTCACCAAGCTATATTGCTCACCCATCCACACTTCTAACTAGTGATTCTCTTACTGGCGGCATATACATGTAAGATATGTTGCAGCCACATAGATAGAGACCATAATAAAAGGAACCAGGGAGATGATGGACATGTCGGAATTGGAGACATCGGGATATTAGCAAACCGTGTCAGTTCAGTATTTGCTTGTTCAAATTTGTAGGATCTCGACAGGTCCAGTGATACATGCCTACAGTGTCACGCCTTCACCTATGAAGGCGGACATCGAGTTGGCGGGCAAAAAGAACCAGGCGATGGAGCAAAACCAGCTTTTCTGTCAGGCAAAGATTCGGAGTAAACAACAAGTAGTTGGCTCCATGAGCTGGGTTGGTGGGTACCTGGAAGTGGAACCGCCTGTAAGTGATGGTAGGCGCTTGGTATAACTAGAGGCAGATCCCGTGTGCGTGGAGGTAAGGTGTCAATTGGTCTCTGAACTCACTCTCTCTGTTTCTCTGAACATCTTCCAAATTCTACGTTCATTCTCGCATGTACAACTGTACTCTGTTCCCCGCCTCAAATCCCTGATGTAACTTCTGATGATTTATGAATCTATGATCCAAGCCATGAGAAATTGGTAATCAGAGCCTTAGACTGCCTCCCTCGCGCTCAAACCCTCGAGATCGGACTCGTAAAATTCCACTGTAAAATGTGCGACGACGCCTTCTAAGCCGGCCAAGCCTTCTGCTCAAATTATTTTGGCGTTGGGTCGAATGGAGAGGAGCATCAGAAATCGTTGGCGGAAATTCAGGAAAAATTTGATGCCATGACTGTGGATGTTTTTTTAAGGAGGTTAAACCCCTGCCTCTGCAGCAATCGATGCATGCAGCCATCTTTATTAATTATTTCACAAAGATCTGACAAACACATACATCAAATCACCCGAAGCCACCACTCACACCTACAAATTCGATAATGAGGAGTGCTCTCTCTCCCCATACCTAAAACCAGTGTCGTCGCTGATCCATCCACATAATGTATCGGGACTAACAGCCGGCGCAGCAGATGTAAAGCACACACCACATGCCCATGTTTTAGAAGCCGCCATCTTCATCGGACCACTGAACCATCTTCAGGAGATAGATCATCATCATCCTTACCAGTCCGGACATCCGTCGACGCCACCGCCCTGCGCTCGTCCGTCCAGACGCAAAGGCTCTGGATGATCTGTTGTCCGTAGCACCTGCCAACCAGGCATTACTCAGCGTAGCACATGTCGGCCAGGCATGACTTGACAGCTCCACCGAAGCTCCATGCAAGCCGGAGCCGCTCCACCTCCTATCTGTGTCTTGCAGCGCTGCTCCACAAACGATGCTCCTAAGAGAGAAACGGCACCGCAATGCCGCCATCGTCCGATCTGGAAAACCAGATTCTGTTGGGGAACGTAGTAATTTCAAAAAATTTCCTACGCACATGCAAGATCATGATGATGCATAGCAACGAGAGGGGAGAGTTTTGTCTACGTACCCTCGTAGACCGTTCGCGGAAGCGTTATATCAACGCGGTTGATGTAGTCGTACGTCTTCACGTCCGACCGATCCAAGTACCGAGAGCACGGCATCTCCGAGTTCTGCACACGTTCGGCTCGGTGACGTCCTCGCCTTCTCGATCCAGCAAGAGGGGCGAAGTAGTAGATGAGTTCCGGCAGCACGACGGCGTGGTGACGGTGTTGGTGAAGAACAATCTCCGCAGGGCTTCGCCTAAGCACTACGAAAACTATGACGGAGGACAAACTAGAGAGGACGGGGTTGCCGGCACACGGCTTGGTGTTTCTTGATGTGTCTTGGGTGCTAGCCCTACCCCTCTATTTATATATTGAGCCTTGGGGTCGAAACTTGGAGTAAAAGCCTCCACAAAGTCGGTTTCACCCGAAAGGCAAGAGTCCTTCTCGGACTCCAGGGTCAGACGCCAGGGTTCCCGGCGTCTGGGCCCAGACGCCAGGGACCCTGGCGTCTGGCCTCTAGACTCCGCAAAAATTCCTTTTGCGCTTTCCAAAAACTTCGTGGGCTTTCCCCTTTGGCCCAGATAAAGTGTTCTCGTGCCCAAACATTTCGGGAAACATCCGGAACCACTTCCGGTGAATTCCGGAACCCTTCCGGAGATCAAACACTACTATCCACATATCAATCTTTACTTCCGGACCATTCCGGAGTTCCTCGTCATATCTATGATCTTATCCAAAACTCCGAACAACATTCGGTCACCAACATACATAACTCATAGTACTATATCGTCAACGAACGTTTAAGCGTGCGGACCCTACGGGTTCGAGAACTATGTAGACATGACCAAGACACATCTCTTGTCAATAACCAATAGCGGGACCTGGATGCCCATATTGGCTCCTACATATTCTACGAAGATCTTTATCGGTCAGACCGCATAACAACATATGTTGTTCCCTTTGTCATCGGTATGTTACTTGCCCGAGATTCGATCGTCGGTATCCAATACCTAGTTCAATCTCGTTACCGGCAAGTCTCTTTACTCGTTACGTAATACATCATCTCGCAACTAACTCATTAGTTGCAACGCTTGCAAGGCTTATGTGATGTGCATTACCGAGAGGGACCAGAGATACCTCTCCGACAATCAGAGTGACAAATCCTAATCTCGAAATACGTCAACCCAACATCTACCTTTGGAGACACCTGTAGAGCACTTTTATAATCACCCATTTACGTTGTGACGTTTGGTAGCACACAAAGTGTTCCTCCGGCAAACGGGAGTTGCATAATCTCATAGTCATAGGAACATGTATAAGTCATGAAGAAAGCAATAGCAACATAATAAACGATCGGGTGCTAAGCTAATGGAATGGGTCATGTCAATCAGATCATTCACCTAATGATGTGATCCCGTTAATCAAATAACAACTCTTTGTTCATGGTTAGGAAACATAACCATCTTTGATTAACGAGCTAGTCAAGTAGAGGCATACTAGTGACACTCAGTTTGTCTATGTATTCACACATGTATTATGTTTCCGGTTAATACAATTCTAGCATGAATAATAAACATTTATCATGATATAAGGAAATAAATAATAACTTTATTATTGCCTCTAGGGCATATTTCCTTCAGTCTCCCACTTGCACTAGAGTCAATAATCTAGATTACACAGTAATGATTCTAACACCCATGGAGTCTTGGTGCTGATCATGTTTTGCTCGTGGAAGAGGCTTAGTCAACGGGTCTGCCACATTCAGATCCGTATGTATCTTGCAAATCTCTATGTCTCCCACCTGGACTAGATCCCGGATGGAATTGAAGCGTCTCTTGATGTGCTTGGTTCTCTTGTGAAATCTGGATTCATTTGCCAAGGCAATTGCACCAGTATTGTCACAAAAGATTTTCATTGGACCCGATGCATTAGGTATGACACCTAGATCGGATATGAACTCCTTCATCCAGACTCCTTCATTTGCTGCTTCCGAAGCAGCTATGTACTCCGGTTCACATGTAGATCCCGCTACGACGCTTTGTTTAGAACTGCACCAACTGACAGCTCCACCGTTTAATGTAAACACGTATCCGGTTTGCGATTTAGAATCGTCCGGATCAGTGTCAAAGCTTGCATCAACGTAACCTTTTACGATGAGCTCTTTGTCACCTCCATATACGAAAACATATCCTTAGTCCTTTTCAGGTATTTCAGGATGTTCTTGACCGCTGTCCAGTGATCCACTCCTGGATTACTTTGGTACCTCCCTGCTAAGCTTATAGCAAGGCACACATCAGGTCTGGTACACAGCATTGCATACATGGTAGAGCCTATGGCTGAAGCATAGGGAACATCTTTCATTTTCTCTCTATCTTCTGCAGTGGTCGGGTATTGAGTCTGACTCAACTTCACACCTTGTAACACAGGCAAGAACCCTTTCTTTGCTTGATCCATTTTAAACTTTTTCAAAATCTTGTCAAGGTATGTGCTTTGTGAAAGTCCAATTAAGCGTCTTGATCTATCTCTATAGATCTTTATGCCTAATATGTAAGCAGCTTCATCGAGGTCTTTCATTGAAAAACTCTTATTCAAGTATCCCTTTATGCTATCCAGAAATTCTATATCATTTCCAATCAGTAATATGTCATCCACATACAATATCAGAAATGCTACAGAGCTCCCACTCACTTTCTTGTAAATGCAGGCTTCTCTGAAAGTCTGTATAAAACCAAATGCTTTGATCACACTATCAAAGCGTTTATTCCAACTCCGAGAGGCTTGCACCAGTCCATAAATGGATCGCTGGAGCTTGCACACTTTGTTAGCTCCCTTTGGATCGACAAAACCTTCCGGTTGCATCATATACAACTCTTCTTCCAGAAATCCATTCAGGAATGCAGTTTTGACATCCATCTGCCAAATTTCATAATCATAAAATGCGGCAATTGCTAGCATGATTCGGACAGACTTAAGCATCGCTACGGGTGAGAAGGTCTCATCGTAGTCAACCCCTTGAACTTGTCGAAAACCTTTTGCGACAAGTCGAGCTTTGTAGACAGTAATATTACCGTCAGCGTCAGTCTTCTTCTTGAAGATCCATTTATTCTCAATTGCTTGCCGATCATCGGGCAAGTCAACCAAAGTCCATACTTTGTTCTCATACATGGATCCCATCTCAGATTTCATGGCTTCAAGCCATTTTGCGGAATCTAGGCTCTCCATCGCTTCTTCATAGTTCGTAGGTTCATCATGATCTAGCAGCATGATTTCCAGAACAGGATTACCGTACCACTCTGGCACGGATCTCACTCTGGTTGATCTACGAGGTTCAGTAGTATCTTGTCCTGAAGTTTCATGATCATTATCATTAGCTTCCTCACTTATTGGTGTAGGTGTCGCAGAAACAGTTTTCTGTGATGTACTACTTTCCAATAAGGGAGCAGGTACAATTACCTCATCAAGTTCTACTTTCCTCCCACTCACATCTTTCGAGAGAAACTCCTTCTCCAGAAAGTTTCCGAATTTAGCAACAAAAGTCTTGCCTTCGGATCTGTGATAGAAGGTGTATCCAATAGTTTCCTTTGGATATCCTATGAAGACACATTTCTCCGATTTGGGTTCGAGCTTATCAGGTTGAAGCTTTTTCACATAAGCATCGCAGCCCCAAACTTTCAGAAATGACAACTTTTGTTTCTTGCCAAACCACAGTTCATAAGGCGTCGTCTCAACGGATTTTGATGGTGCCCTATTTAACGTGAATGCGGCTATCTCTAGAGCGTATCCCCAAAACGATAGCGGTAAATCAGTAAGAGACATCATAGATCGTACCATATCTAGTAAAGTACGATTACGATGTTCGGACACACCATTACGCTGTGGTGTTCCGAGTGGCGTGAGTTGCGAAACTATTCCACAATTTTTCAAATGTACACCAAACTCGTAACTCAAATATTCTCCTCCACGATCAGATCGTAGAAACTTTATTTTCTTGTTACGATGATTTTCAACTTCACTCTGAAATTCTTTGAACTTTTCAAATGTTTCAGACTTATGTTTCATTAAGTAGATATACCCATATCTGCTTAAGTCATCTGTGAAGGTGAGAAAATAACGATATCCACTACGAGCCTCAATATTCATCGGACCACATACATCTGTATGTATGATTTCCAACAAATCTGTTGCTCTCTTCATAGTACCGGAGAACGGTGTTTTAGTCATCTTGCCCATGAGGCACGGTTCGCAAGTACCAAGTGATTCATAATCAAGTGGTTCCAAAAGTCCATCAGTATGGAGTTTCTTCATGCGTTTTACACCGATATGACCTAAACGGCAGTGCCACAAATAAGTTGCACTATCATTATCAACTCTGCATCTTTTGGCTTCAACATTATGAATATGTCTGTCACTACTATCGAGATTCAACAAAAATAGACCACTCTTTAAGGGTGCATGACCATAAAAGATATTACTCATATAAATAGAACAACCATTATTCTCAGATTTAAATGAATAACCGTCTCGCATCAAACAAGATCCAGATATAATGTTGATGCTTAACACTGGTACCAAATAACAATTATTTAGGTCTAATATTAATCCCGAAGGTAGATGTAGAGGTAGCGTGCCGACTGCGATCACATCGACTTTGGAACCGTTTCCCACGCGCATCGTCACCTTGTCCTTAGCCAATCTTCGCTTAATCCGTAGTCCCTGTTTCGAGTTGCAAATATTAGCAACAGAACCAGTATCAAATACCCAGGTGCTACTGCGAGCATTAGTAAGGTACACATCAATAACATGTATATTACATATACCTTTGTTCACCTTGCCATCCTTCTTATCCGCCAAATACTTGGGGCAGTTCCGCTTCCAGTGACCAGTCTGCTTGCAGTAGAAGCACTCAGTTTCAGGCTTAGGTCCAGACTTGGGTTTCTTCTCTTGAGCAGCAACTTGTTTGACGTTCTTCTTGAAGTTCCCCTTCTTCTTCCCTTTGCCCTTTTTCTTGAAACTAGTGGTCTTGTTGACCATCAACACTTGATGCTCCTTTTTGATTTCTACCTCCGCAGCTTTCAGCATTGCGAAGAGCTCGGGAATAGTCTTATTCATCCCTTGCATATTATAGTTCATCACGAAGCTCTTGTAGCTTGGTGGTAGTGATTGGAGAATTTTGTCAATGACGCAATCATCTGGAAGATTAACTCCCATCTGAATCAAGTGATTATTATACCCAGACATTTTGAGTATATGCTCACTGACAGAACTGTTCTCCTCCATCTTGCAGCTATAGAACTTATTGGAGACTTCATATCTCTCAATCCGGGCATTTGCTTGAAATATTAACTTCAACTCCTGGAACATCTCATATGCTCCATGACGTTCAAAACATTGTTTAAGTCCTGATTCTAAGCCGTAAAGCATGGCACACTGAACTATCGAGTAGTCATCAGTTTTGCTCTGCCAGACGTTCATAACATCTGGTGTTGCTCCAGCAGCAGGCCTGGCACCCAGCGGTGCTGCCAGGACGTAATTCTTCTGTGCAGCAATGAGGATAATCCTCAAGTTACGGACCCAGTCCGTGTAATTGCTACCATCATCTTTCAACTTTGCTTTCTCTAGGAACGCATTAAAATTCAACGGAACAACAGCACGGGCCATCTATCTACAATCAAACATAAACAAGCAAGATACTATCAGGTACTAAGTTTCATGATAAATTTAGGTTCAATTAATTTACTAAAAGAACTCCCACTTAGATGGACATCCCTCTAATCCTCTAAGTGATTACGTGATCCAAATCAACTAAACCATGTCCGATCATCATGTGAGATAGAGTAGTTTCATTGGTGAACATCACTATGTTGATCATATCTACTATATGATTCACGCTCGACCTTTCGGTCTCCGTGTTCCGAGGCCATATCTGTATATGCTTGGCTCGTCAAGTATAACCTGAGTATTCCGCGTGTGCAACTGTTTTGCACCCGTTGTATTTGAACGTAGAGCCTATCACACCCGATCATCACGTGGTGTTTCAGCACGAAGAACTTTCGCAACGGTGCATACTCAGGGAGAACACTTCTTGATAATTAGTGAGAGATCATCTTATAATGCTACCGTCAATCAAAGCAAGATAAGATGCATAAAAGATAAACATCACATGCAATCAATATAAGTGATATGATATGGCCATCATCATCTTGTGCTTGTGATCTCCATCTCCGAAGCATCATCATGATCACCATCGTCACCGGCGCGACACCTTGATCTCCATCGTAGCATCGTTGTCGTCTCGCCAATCTTATGCTTCTACGACTATCGCTACCGCTTAGTGATAAAGTAAATCATTACAGGGCGATTGCATTGCATACAATAAAGCGACAACCATATGGCTCCTGCCAGTTGCCGATAACTCGGTTACAAAACATGATCATCTCATACAATAAAATTTAGCATCATGTCTTGACCATATCACATCACAACATGCCCTGCAAAAATAAGTTAGACGTCCTCTACTTTATTGTTGCAAGTTTTACGTGGCTGCTATGGGCTTAAGCAAGAACCAATCTTACCTACGCATCAAAACCACAACGATAGTTTGTCAAGTTGATGCCGTTTTAACCTTCGCAAGGACCGGGCGTAGCCACACTCGGTTCAACTAAAGTTCGAGAAACTGACACCCGCCAGCCACCTGTGTGCAAAGCACGGCGGTAGAACCAGTCTCGCGTAAGCGTACGCGTAATGTCGGTCCGGGCCGCTTCATCCAACAATACCGCCGAACCAAAGTATGACATGCTGGTAGACAGTATGACTTATATCGCCCACAACTCACTTGTGGTCTACTCGTGCATATAACATCAAACCATAAAAACCTAGGCTCTGATACCACTGTTGGGGAACGTAGTAATTTTAAAAAAATTCCTACGCACACGCAAGATCGTGGTGATGCATAGCAACGAGAGGGGGGAGTGTTGTCTACGTACCCTCGTAGACCGTTCGCGGAAGCGTTATATCAACGCGGTTGATGTAGTCATACGTCTTCACGTCCGACCGATCCAAGTACCGAAAGGACGGCATCTCCGAGTTCTGCACACGTTTGGCTCGGTGATGTCCTCGCCTTCTCGATCCAGCAAGAGGGGCGAAGTAGTAGATAAGTTCCGGCAGCACGACGGCGTGGTGACGGTGTTGGTGAAGAACAATCTCCGCAGGGCTTCGCCTAAGCACTACGAAAACTATGACTGAGGATAAACTAGAGAGGACGGGGTTGCCGGCACACGGCTTAGTGTTTCTTGATGTGTCTTGGGTGTTAGCCCTACCCCTCTATTTATATGTTGAGCCTTGGGATTGAAACTTGGAGTAAAAGCCTCCACAAAGTCGGTTTCACCCGAAAGGAAAGAGTCCTTCTCGGACTCTAGGGCCAGACGCAGGGTTCCCGACGTCTGGGCCCACTTCCCACTGATGAACGCACGCAGGCTCGTGGCCTGCGGTGCCGACGCGCGCAGGCTGTGCGATGCGCTCACTTTCGAGGACTCCACCCACCCACTGATGAACACGCTCCTTGACCTCCCGGACGGCAGGAGTTCCCTGACAAGGTCCCGGCCGCTGTGTTCATCACGGCCTTCATGCTGTACTGCGCCAGCCCGCGCCGCCGGCGCCACAAAGTTGGAGAACTCAATTAGCTACTGGGCCCATTGGTCGCCATTTGCATGACAAGGTGCGGTGATGATGTGGTGCTGCCCGACTGAAGGTGCAGCTCATGAAGCAACTTGTGTTCCTGGCCACGGTCACCATGTGCATGTGATGATGTGAAGGTGCGGCACGGGAGGAGTACCGGGATCGTGATTCATCTGAGTGCACACCAGGTACTTGTTGAAATGCATGAGAGGGAGGAGGAAGAAAAAAGATGATGTTGGCGTGTGGGGCCTACATGTCATAACAGTCAAAATAAACAACGTTGATTTTCCTGCCACTTCAGCTCTGACAGGTGGGTCCTGCCTGTCATACACATTAAATCATCTAAAACGGTCATTCAATAATTTTCTTTAGTTTTAAGGAACGAATTACGAAAAAAATCGTAGTTTTGGGTCAAAAATTTAAAAGTTTAGTTCCGTGGGATCTGGGATGCCAACCCCAATTGTGATAGTTTTTTTGTCAAATACTCCTAATTCAGAGTGTCTAAGCTCTGTAATACAAATTCTAGCACAACAGAGTCATGGAAATTATCAGGTGTGATGCCAAATTTACTTTCTTATGTGTCAATGGATTGAAAAAACACAGGATCATGACCAATATGTATAGAAGAAACTTTAGCTTTATTACCATGCCTAGGCAAATGGAGGAATAATAAAAATTTGGGATATAGGACTGCCTAGTGCATTTCGGACCAATCAGCATCTTACAGTAAAAATAACAACAGACTGTCTGCATCCCCGAAGTAAAAACAAGTAGCACATAGATCAATTTGTACATAACTCCATGCCATAGAATAAATTACCGTGTGGCAAACAAGTTAAACGTCTTGTTGTCGGACCCCAGCATCCTTTTGAACCGAAAAAAAAGCACCATTGTACAAGTGAGAGAAAGCACGTCGAAGGCAGAGAATAGGGCAGGCGATACAGAAGAGGCCATATATATGGAGGTAAACAAGGTCAAGTAGCATATAAACCATATTTTGTACTAATATTTAGTACCAAGTTACCAGCATATAAAGGACCAGACCTGTAGGCTACATCAGGCCGTGAGCCCTCATCACGTGGAGAAGGAATGAAGACTCCACCAAACCTCCACACATGTGTGAGTAATTCTCTGTCCATATCACCCTCTATATATACCACTCCCATAATCACAAAAATATATTGTTCATCCATCCATGGGTTCTAAGTACTGATTCTCTTATTGGGCACATTTTTTTTGCAGGAATATTCGGCACACACACACACACACACACACACACACACACACACACACACACACACACACACACACATATATATATATATATATATATATATAGAGCTCAATCGAGAGGTTGGGTGCCTCCATGACAGAAAAGAGAAGGTGGGACTGCTAAGCTCCACAAGGAACTAAAGCTGAATCTAGTGATCAGTGCCACAAAACCTGTTGTCTAGCAGAAATGAAAGCTGGATGCGGGAATTGAATTAGGGTTTGAAAGGTGTTCTATCTGTCAACTTTCATCCTCCGGAAAACAGATAAAATCCAGCTGTTACGTCCTGTAGGTGTTGCTGTCAAGTTGCCGTTCCAGTTAATTAGGATAACAGTTAATATCCAGTTTTGCTGAACTCATGCACACGGAATCAGCTATGTTTCTGACTCCCCTGACGTCGTCTCTTCTATTTTCTGATACAAAAATGCAAATTAGTTCATAACATACAACAGTGATCTTCATTAGAATCAGAGAATTAGCCCGAAACACCACAAATACAATGCAAATTAGATGAGGTATTCTACTAGCCAGAACTGTGTGTCTGCCCCCACATGTCGGCGGCATTTACCCGTGTACATTTTTTGATGAATGAGACGTTTAATCTTTGTTGTCCTGAAATAGCAGAGTGACACGGTAAGAGTGAAAGATATGCTCATGGAGATCTTCGTTGCTAGGGAAGCTATCAAGTCAAAATTATATGTACACAGTCTTACCAAACTTTAAATTTGCAGATATAAATTTGTATTCGACGAACGATCAGCTCAGGCGATGTTCTCCCGAGCCATCAAGATAGTTTGAACACATGTTATCCATTTTATAAGAAATTGTCCAAAACCTGAAGGTATAGAACCATTAATGTCACTGACGTAGACTAGAAGACAGTGGAAAATATAGTGGCCGCGCAGATCACCTATATAAGATGCTGCACATGCTAAAGTTACTCTCAGCAAGCAGCAGGTAACTCTGATAATGGCATGCCCAGCTCTCCGCCCTCGCTGGCGCAAGCACATGTGTAATCTTAGATCTTACCACAGCCCTGCTAGCCATCACCCTCTACACATCCTATGCATCATCTCGGATCCTCCGGCGACCTCTACATCAGAGAGTTCGCCCAGAGAGCAGATGACCGTATACCACTCATCGAGACAGTGTTCCTCCAGCTAAATAGCTTCGACGGTATCTTCAACGAGCATGTGACGAATGCAGTCCTGCATAACACAGGAATAGGGAGTATGCCATGATCAAAGAACTGGAGAGGTATGTATGTACATAACACGGGAATTGGAGACATCAGTACATAAGCAAATACAGCTTCAGGAGGTCGATCGAGAGGTTGGGTGGTACGTGCCTCCAAGACGGAACAGGGAAGGTGGGACTGCTAAACTCCTCAAGCTCAATCATGCCTACCCAGCTCTCCTCCCTCTCTGCATCCGCGGGCATATGCGTAGTCTTCGTTCTCACCATAGCCCTGCTGGTGATCACCCTCTACATCCTAAGCAACGCTGGATCCTCTATGTCTTCTGCATCAGAGAGCTCATCCATAGAGCCCTTGACCGGCCACCGCTCATCGGGACCATGTTCCAGCCGCTGGACAACTTTGACAAGATCTTCGATGAGCATGTGAAGTATGCGCTCCTGCACCCCACTGCCAGGCTCGTTTATCCTGGGCACAGTGAGATCTTAACCGCCGATCCTGCCATCATCAAGCATGTCCTCGAGACAAACTTCAGTAAATTCAGCATTCTTGTTCATCATTGTTGTTCCCCGTCTCTTTCTTGGGCAGGAAGTTTTCCTTGCTCATCATTTTTCTTCCTGCTCCGCCCTGATTGCTAGCCGCCCCCGCGTCCCTCTCCGAGGCGACATGGGGGAACCCTAACCGCCTCCGCCGCCGGCCTTCCTCCACCCTCCCCTCCCCCTCGCCGCCGCCGAGAGCCATCGCTGGGCAAAGCCCAGGCAATGCCGGCGGCGGTGGGGCTTCTTCCCTGGCGCATCTTCCCTTCTTCCTCGCGGCGGCTTAGTCACTCCCGGTGGGCTTGCTGGCGTGGCGCTTCGAAGCGCCGGCGGCGGCTCGCTTTGTGGCAGGTTGGAGGGCCTGTCCCCGTCTGGTGGTGTTGCGTAGACAGCGGCTGCGGCCTAGGGCTCTTGACCCCAGATTGGATCTGGGTGGTGCTCGGGCCTGGCCGTGGCTGCCTGTCAGGCGTGGTGGCGGCGAGTCTCGCGGCCTCTGGGCATCGTGGAGGTGCCGACGGTGGCGTGTGATCAGCCTGGTGGCGGCGACGGTCGTGCACGGGAGTTGGATTCCTTCGGACAGGTCTGGGTGAAAACTTGCTTTTGGCTACTGCCAAGGCCAGCGGTGGCGGCGCTATCTGCATCGTTCCCTTCTAGAAGGCATCGCCGTGGAGAAGTTCAAGGCCACTCTCTGCTACCTCCGGGGAAACCCTAGATCGGATGATCGGATGACAGCGGCGCTCTGGTGTCGTTCCTCCCTTGGGGGTGTCATTCTTGGAGGTACACACGTGATCGAGGGACCAGAGGACGGATTCTTTGGTGGAGCGGTGCGTCGTCTCACTCATTGATGGCGGCGGATCTCGGCGGCATGACGCTGTGGTGACTCGGCGTCCGATGCGTAGAGATGGACTCGCGCAGGAGGGTGAAGCGGTCTGGCGTCATGGTGGCGTCGACAACAGCTAGACCGGGCAAGGTAGATGCGACAGTACAGCTCTGAAGATGGATTGTTGGCAGGTGGCTGTAGAGGCCTCATACCCGATAGGCGTCCTGGTTGAGGAGTGCGCTGGATCGGTGGGTGCCCCATACCCGGCAGGCGTCCTGGATGGGACCTCAGGTCTTAGATGTTAGATTTGGCTGCGAGGTCTGTTTGGTATTAGGCCTAGACTATCAGCATCCCTTCATCAACACGATAGGAGTAGCGACAGATGTTGCCTAGACGGTGCCTTTAGTCTTATTGTTGTATTACTTTGTAAGGTTTTGTCTGAACAATTAATGAAGTGGCTGCATGCATCGTCTAAATGCAGAGGCCGGGGGTCTTCCTCTTTCTCTAAAAAAAAAATTTCCTCCTCTATATCTTGCTATCCAATAACATTGTTCAGCCTGCATGTCATATGTTAAACTGGATCCTGCAAAATTTAAAACACAGGATGGTAAAACCCAAAACTTGAGTAGTCTGTAGAACATATTGGCATGTGAATTCAGATTCAATCTAGTCAGACTAATCATATTCTACAATTTACAGGGTACTATTTAGATAGTAAACTGAATGCCTGTGGCAATTTACAAAAAGTGGTAGACAGTAGTGAGTCTGACTACAATTTAACAATGTTAGATCCTATTTGACAGGGGACCTTCAACACGGAAATCGTGAAGGATCTCTTTGGAAATGGGATTTTCCGGACAGAAGGGGAGAAGTGGTGACACCAGAGGAAGCTAGCAAGCCATTAGTTCTCAACCAAAGTGCTATGCGACTACAACAGTGATGTTTTCAGAATGAATGCTGTAAAACTGGCAGTGAAGACCTCATCAGCAGCAGCTAACAGAATAACCGTAAGACATGATTGTATTGTAAGTGCTAAGATCATATTTCTAGCTTTAATAGTCCAGTCTATGCCTGACAACTTTTGAACTTTAACCTACAAAAGAGTGAACAAATCAAACCCTGGACCTAAACTGCCAAACAAACATTCAGTTAACTATTTGGCAAATAACGGGGGTAAACATAGTTTCTTCAGAACTTCTGTATCGAGCTATGAAGTAAAGACAAGAATTAATTGACTCCTAGATTGAAATTTGAGGTAGCACACTTGCACCAAAAGAAGATTGACTTGATGCGCATTTGCTAGCAGTACTCAGGACCTTTTGATGAGAACTGTGGATTCAATATTCGAAGTGGGATTCGGTTTTGAGCTGAACACACTATCTGGATCAGATAAATCCTGCTTTGAATTCAGCAAGGCCTTTGATGAAGCAATTTCTCTTGTTTACTATCGGTATGTTGATATGTTGTGGAAGCTAAAAAGGTATCTTAATATCAGGTCAGAAGCCAAACTGAAAAAGAGCATAAAGATAATCGACGCCTTTGTCCTACAGTTGATCCATGAAAAGAGAGAGAACATAAGTGGTCTTGTAAGTCAAACTGTACGATAGTTTCTTACAATTATTACAAATTTTCACATATGTTCATTTTTATCTTTTATGGTAAATGCAGAAAGCCAGAGATGGCATACTTTCAAGATTCATACTGGAAAGTGACACTGTCCCGTTAAGACACTACAGCAAATACCCTTACATGGTTCTTCTACATGCTCTGCAAGAAGCCAGTAGTGCAGGATAAGGTTGCCTTTGAAATCAGAGAATCTGTTGAGTGGACGCAAGAAGATACCCATGGAAATGTTCACCGCAAGATTGAAACAAGGTCGTATTGGAAAAAAGCACTACCTCCATGCTGCCATTACCTAGACTCTCCGGCTGTATCCTAGTGTTCCAATGGTATAAATGATTCCTCTTGCTATTTCCTTCTAAGAGGAGAGTCAAGCAATAATAAGTCCAGATATGATTCGACATAATTTAATTTAGATTTGGCATACACAGTAACTTATTTTGTGGTGCACTTTCAGGATGGTAAGATGGCAGATGTAGATGAGGTTACTACCAAACGGCCATCCAGTGATAAAAGGAGATGGAATGAACTACATGATTTATGCCATGGGGAGGATGAAACACCTCTGTTGTGAATATGCGGAAGAACTCAGAGCTATGACATGGATCCGTACGTGGTTGTTACTCACTCCTATGGACTCCAGGGAGCATTTGGCTACTGGGTGCAACCGCTGAAAGATGGTAGCATGGGATATCTTCAATCGGTTTGGATGGCGGTCACATAATAGGATAGATGCTTAGTCATTTTTTTCCTATTGTCCTGCCGGTTGTGGGATTTTCTTTGTTGGCTTTTATTTATCTTTGCTCCTTTTGCAAGCTGTAAACAGAATCCAGACCTTGTTTTTGCTGCAGCATTTTTAATAATATGGCCACATACATCGTTCAGATGCAGAGGCCGGGGGTAATCCTCCTCTTCAAAAAAAATGAAAGATGGCTTGTGAATGGAGTCTTCCAGCAAGAGAGCCCTTACAGCCGAAAAAGTAGGATCTGACCCCGAGTCAGTCCCCCAACAGGCGACTCGGGCCGATCAATCTTTCCGTCTGCCAGCCCTCTCCGTTTGGTCTCTCCCCTTGCCACCGCCGGCAGCCGATGCCGGTCAAATCCCGTGCGGCGGCGGTGGGGTGCCTCAGCTGGTCCCCCATCCTGTGGTAACTGCTGGTGCTCCACGATGGCGGGCGGTGGCGGTGTGGGATCTTGCTGGGAGCACGATTGCGCTGGTATCGATCTGCGGGTCAGGCTCTTGAGGTGTTTGCTCATGGCTCCAAGGCTGCGTTTGTGCACTGCACGCGGCGGGTTGCTCTCTTCAGCGGCGGGCGGGGCGGTGTGGCGCATGCTGCTGGTGGAGGCCGGTGGCAATGGCTGCTAGGCAATTTACGGCTCTGGCTTTCACCGTTGGTGGCCAGGACGCATCGTTGTCGTCCGTCTCCGGCCCTCTGCAACTCTCTCCCTAAAATCTGATGACTCTCGGCCATCTACCTTGGTTTGTAGATGTGGAGGTACCGTTTGGTGCCATTCGACGTGGGTGGCGGCAGAGTTCGCAGTCAAGTACACTGGCTGCTGGTAGACGGCATAGATCCAGTCTGACGGGCTTTCTGACTTGCAGTGGTGGCGGCCTTCGCCCAAATTATGTAGTGGTGGTGGCAAGCATACCACGTTCGATGGCGGACACAAGATGTCTGCAGTGGTGGATTGGCACAAGTGTGGCACATGGTTGCTTGGCTAAAAGTGCATGGTGGCCGAGAACCGGAGGTATTTGGCAGTGGTTGGATAATGTGAGCATTGCACAGGTGGTGGACGGTGGTTGATCAGGTCCTGAGAGGCCTCCGTGCCAGTTCTGCATGCCTGCATGCTCGATGTCTTATCCTAGGCCCTCGTCAAATCTATACTCTATACCTAATATTAAAGGACGGAGGCTTTCATGGTTCTTCATAGGTCATTCTTTTATATCCATTGATTTTATGTTAACCATTAGAATTGACGGCTGAGATTTAAAAGGATACAAATAGAAAATCAAGTAAGACCGAACACAGGCACATAAATAAAAATTGAAGACTAAAAGTTGCAGGCACGTAAAGAAATTGGAACCCGAACACTACAAGGAACAAATCAAGGAAAAAGGCAAGCTTAATCGGAGGAGGAAGAGGCCCACGTACATACGCCTGATCTCTATGGTAAAAAATGAGCTTCCTACCCCCGCACGACCTCAAAGGAAAAAAATAAATCAATGTTTGTTAACATCGATACAGTCATACATACATGATCGTAGCCTGGTGCCCCCTCTCGCATCCAAAGAAACAACGAAATGGAAGCCAACGGAGGTCGTCACGCAGCTAGAGATGGGGCGCAGCCGCGGAACACGGTCTCCGTCTTGAGGACGCACGCCACAGGTGCCACAGATGCCGAGACACGAACACAGCTGGAGGCATTGGACGTGACCCTCTCGTGGTTGGGAAGAAGCAGCCAACTGTGGTGGAATAGGCTTGCTCTGTTTAGGCCGAGGAGTCGAGCGGCAAGGCGAGACCGCGGAAGATGACAACGCGGTCCGTGCAGTAGTCAAACATGTATTAGCATATTGACCCCCCCTCCCCCCATCCATACTGCCATCGCCTCTTGCCAGGGACGACCACCCCCGTCTGATCTACTCCACCAGTGCAGCAAGCTGCTCCTCCAGCCTGCCCAGCGAGGTCCCATCACGCCTGATCTAGCAAAACATAGCAGTAGTTTTGCTCTGGTTCTTCCTGTGTTTCCTCTCTTTTGTTTCTCTTTTTTCTCAACGCTGCGATCCTCAGTATATATGCATGCTGCATGATGGCAACACTGCTTGTATTTTTGTGTGCATTAATGGATGGTTCTAATGAGATACATCATCGAGCCTCCGTATTATGGATCTGGTATTGTACCTATACTGGAAAATTGGAAAATGGTGCAGGCCATCTACACTGCGGCAGCTAAGCCGTCATGTTGGAGCAGTAGCGGCTGCTCTAATTGCCGTCCATCTTCGACATGGACGGTGTTCTACCTAAAGGTGGTCTAAGTCTACCTCCGTCAGGCACTGCGAGGAAACATCGAGGCACGTGTGTTCATCTGCTAATACAGATTAACCACAAATACCCACATATATCTCATCAGTTATCACTGTGTAAATCAGTAGCAGCCAGTAGTACACACAAATTCTCTTAAATTCTAAGAAAAATATCTTATTTATTGTAACTCAAATTTAAGCTGCCGTCGTTCCAAAAATTTTTAGAATTACGTTGAGTTTCAAAACTCTATTCCAAATGAATTTAAGGTGTCTTGCATATGCTTAATGATTTACTTTTATTTTTTAAGTGGAATTTTAAAATATTTATTTTAGATTTTATATGACGGAGAAATTATTTGAGTTGATTTGATTATGGAATTTTAAATGACTTCCGCATCAATTTCAAGTCCATACCTTACAAAAGACACTCAAAACCCAAAATAATTGTAGCATCATATAGGATTATAATTGTGTATTATATGGAACGAGAATTTTTAGCAGCCGAAACTAGGCAAGGAGGTCGTGGTCAGCCGATGCACAAAGCAGACGCTCCGACAAGGTTGAGCTGGCGGCTAGGCTTAGCCGTAGGAGCGCTTTGGAGGCCACCGGGCAGCAAGGGAAGTAAGTGGCAACATGATTGTGGCGTCGTCTTGAAACTGAGGGCATTAGTTTGTGAGGTCTTGAGTTATACTTATTGTGTAAAGGGCATTTGACATTTTTTATTCTTCCGTTGCAACGCACGGGCAAGTTTGCTAGTGACTCCTATAAAGACAGAGCGGGGTTGCAGGATGGCCCCACTTGGGTTCTTGGCGATACCGATAGTCTTTGTCGGTAGCCTGTATCTGCTCACTGTCAAGGACTTGAGCCTACTACATGGCCCCTTGCCTGGGCTCTTGGCGGCATCGGTGACTTTGCTGATGCCAGCGGGCGTGTCCTGACCCGCTCCTCATGTACATTTTATGCCCAGTTTGCATGATGCCCACGTCAGGGTTGTGAACATGTATGACTGTCGAAGCATGGCAATCTTGTTTGCAATGGTGACTTATGCATTGAAAGTGGGTGCGATAGTACATTGTGACCTAAGTTTAGTGATACTACTGGGCACAAGGTCTTGAGCTCCGGAGTGAAAAGTCTAGGTCTGATATGGCAATGGTGGTGTTCCACACCATAACCTTGTTGGAGGCATTGTCTGGAGTTTCCTCGCACTTCTTCTTCGGGGTGAAACCCAAGACCGTGTTGGATCTGGCGACGACGGTGCTTGTGCGTCATACCCTTGTTGCAGCATCGCGAGTCAATAAAATCCACCCTTTATCGAAAAAAGAGCAAGAGAGCCCTTACAAGTTTATAGCTTTCAATGTAAATATTACTGAGAAGACATGACATGAAGGCCAATAATTTTACAAAGTGAAAATACCTAGCTAACAGGTTTGGTTCATGTAGGGTCAGTCTAGATCATCACCAATAGTTGGCTAAGAAAACAGAAAATAATCACGTTAGTGTATTTGAATGTGGCCTTTTGTTGCTAAAGCGAAAAAAAAAACATCAAGCATAAACCATTGCATTCCAACTAAAGTAGGGAACACCAAGCAAGATGAGTCTGTTTTCCTGTAAAATTTAAATTACCATTTTCATTTAAAGAGTCTTCCTCGAATGATCAGGCAAGACCTCGTATCTGTTTGGGGAAAGAATTTGCATAAAGACAGATGAAAATCGTGGCCGCTACCTTGATACTATTCTTCAGGTTCGGACTGAAAGATGAATCCAAGGGTCCAATATACAAAACAATGTTTACCCTCCACATGGATAACGGCCTTCATCTATTTGTGTACCCCTGTGAAATTTAAGCTTGAACATCAGAACAAGCTACTAGATCCTCTGTTGTTGCACTCAACTATGTATATTATCAGCATCTACCTCTTCAACCTGTAAAAATAATTAAATGTCACTAGTTGAAGTTGCATTCTGGTACAAAAAGATCGGTGGAAAAAAATTATCAGCATCGCACCATGTGAAGGACCACACTTATAGGCTACGGCAGGCCATGAGCATTAATCCCGTGGAGAAGGAATGAGGAGTACACCAAACTCCCACAGTTGTGTGAGTAATGTTCTTCATGCATCCCACCCTTTATATAAACCACTCCCATATTAGCCAAACTATATTGTGCATCCATCCACGGGTTAGTGATTCTCTTACTGGGCAAATATGTAAGCCCATAAGATACCTAGCAACAATAATGTCAATAAAAATAGAGTATGTCATAATAAAAGTTACAGAGATATATGTACCGACATAATGAGGGAATCGGAGACATCGGGACATTAGCAAACACTTTATCACATGTTCTATCAACAGGTTCGGTTGTACGTGCCTCGAAGACTTGCCAGGACTGTGGGACTGCTCAGCTTCACAGGGAACTCACAGCTGAATCAAGACACTATTGTGCTAACATGAGTTGACTCACAATCACAAGTCCGAAAGGTGGAGGCAGGGAGACGAATTAGGGTTCAAAAGGCTGAAAGCGGGGAGAGAATGCTAGCACAGTGCATCTTCTAGAATGGTAATATCGAGTACCATACAATATTCTTATACGGCCTGTCAACTCTCACCCCCCAAAGACGTCAACTCTTCCTCCTATCACATAAAAGGTTAGCCTAGCACATGTATACAAGAACATAAATCCTACTGCTACCGACGCCGTGTAGGTGTTGCTATATCCAGTGTCCGTTCCTGTTAATTAGGACGCATTTTTTTTTTGCAGAAAAGGCATAAAGCCATATATTATCTGAACAGTTTTGCTAAGTCTCAGTCGACCGAGACTTCGTTATTGTCTCAGTCGATGCTATATGCCTTTGATATTGCATAGAGATTCGTACATCAGCTGACTGAGACTTTGGTTTAAGTCTCAGTCGACTGAGACCTAGTTACACCCTTATCTGAAATGAGCCCTTACAAGAACGTCCATATAAAAGTAAATAAATTATAAGTCATTGAAAAGTTCAGCACCATCTTCCTTCTACATCTCTCGACGGCGTGCCGTGAGCAAAGCTCGATGCCGCCTCTGGGCCTCCAGCATAGCAAAGCTCTCGTGTCGGAGAAATCTTGAAAAAACCCAAGCTGGGAAGTCATCGACGTAGACCAGAAGATGCCGGCGACCATGATCTCGAGAGATCGCCGTTTCGGAGAAGCTAGTACTGAGAAGGGCCGAGAGATAATCCCAGACCGTGAGATGGGAGACACCAACGCGCAAGTTCCCTAGTGAAGCCGTATCTGGTTGAGCTTCATCAGGCGGGGGTGTAACTTGGGGAAATCAATACGCTGCAACATCATCCACTCCACTGAATGTCGCCGTTGTAGACAAACCTTTAATACGCCAGGCCTACTGCCTGGTCGAGTCCAAACTCTAGCCCGTCGACGCTCATCAAGAAAAGAACACCGATTTGTGGCGGGCTGAAGGACCTGTATTCTCGTCTCCGCCAATGCCCCTACACTGGAGGCGAAGAACTCGAGGACCCTACAGGAACCGGTCATCCAATCCGAGGTTCCCCCACGCTCTGGCCGCCGCAGCGGCTGGCAGAGGGCAGGGGAACCAGCGCGGGCTGCGAAGGGTTGTGTAGATCGCTTCTTGATCGCGCGTTTAGTTAAGGATGTTAGACAGGCTTAATATAATTAGGATGCAATTAATACCCAGTTTTACTGAACTCATGCCGACGGAAGGAGCTATGTCACAGCCTCCCCTGACGTCCTCTCACACTTGAGTACTATTCAAGGTCCATCTCTCCCTTTACATATACCACTACATCCTGAAAACTATATATATATTTATATATATATATATTGGTCATTCGTCTGCAATTCCTAGTTCCTACTAGTGATTCTCCTAAGGGCGCATACATTAGCATGTAAGATAGGTGGCAACCACATAGACAAAGGAGATGGTGATAAAAAATAGGCAGATTTGTATATACATATTGGATTAGGAGACATCAGTACATTAGATAATAGTGCATACTGGATAAAGGGCCGGTCATATTGTTAGGTTCTCGGCATGTTCTATGATTTGTGCCAACTTGTCCTAGTACTGATAGATTAGCCACAGACGAAGTTTCGTCCGCTGCTTTTGTTCAGTTCTTATGGTGATGGCATAGAATGATTTCAGTAGTGCTGAGTTAGGTGTTGTGTATTAATTTTCCATGTCGTGTTGCTTGGGTTTGTTTCTCGCTGCCTGTTGCCCACAAGGTTTGTTTTCAGCTGAGGTAACATCGTGCTACGGTGTAATTTTTGGGAGCTGGGTCCTATGATGTGTAATCAGTTTCATGCTAAATGAAAGTGGGAGCTTTTCTACTCAATTTAAAAAAAAACAGAAGGTCAGGTGGCGTAACTAAGAAATCAGGCAACAAAATATATATTCAAATCAGGAAGAAGTACAAACAAAATTTAATCAATGGGAAAGACTATCAATAAATAAGCCTTATTTATATTCTCTCAAAGATCACTACTAAAATTTCTAACGACAGCGAGTAATGTAATTGTCAAGTGTGATGCACACAAATTATACGCCGATGGATTGGAAAACTGAGCATGATCCTAATATGGTGACCATTTTGAACAAAGGTAACCTGAGCATTATTACAATGCTTAGGCACAGACAAGATTAAAATATAAGTCTAGGATATTTAGGCTGCCTAGTGCATTTGGGACACATGTCAACATCTTACCAGCCTCTTCAAACATCAATATCAGACTCTCACAATGATCTCCAAAGTAATACAAGTAGCATAAAAATCATTTTTGAATAATTTCATCCCAAGCAACAAATTACAGTGTGGCAAACAAGTTAAATGTACGTCTTATTGCTAGAGCCCATCCTCCTTTGTTTTAACCAAAATAGAAAAACATCATTGTACCAGAGGGAGAAAGCAAGATGGAAACATAGAATAGGGGAGGTGTTGTACAAGGGGCAATACAAGTGTACACAACCAGGTCAAGCGAATCAACCCAACAGTTTCATAATGACTCCCTCTAGTGTCAAAAACGTTCTTATATTATGGGATGGAGGGAGTAGATTTGAAACATCGCTCAAGAGTCTGAGAGATTACCAAGTTACCACCAGGTAAAAGTTTTAAAAAAAAAGTTACCACCATGTAAAGGACCACACCTATAGGCTAGAGGAGGCCATTAGCATTCATCTCGTAGAGAAGGAATGAATAGTCCACCAAACTGTCACACTTGTGTGAGTAATGCTCTCCGTACATATCGCCCATTATATATACAACTCCCATACTTACCAAACTACATTGATCCTCCATCCACAGTTCTATACATATTATTAATGGGAGGTGATATTCTTGGTTTCGTTCCGCATCGTTTGGTCCCGCTTTGATTAATTTCACGTGCGCTATTTGGTTTCGTTCGGTGTCACGTTCGCCATCTGGTTTTGTTCGGTTTCATGTATGCTATCTTTTCGTACATCGCACGCAGGCTCACGCTAGGCTTCGTACTGGCCAGTCCACCTCACTATACAAAACTGATTCTTATCAATTTATATACGTTCAGCACCATTGTCTATCGTAAGCTAATTAAACGGGATCTCTCACATGCAAGGTGTGAGGGGCTTTACACGCTGTATGACAGCACTATAAAACATGGATTTTTCTGGGATGAATGAGTGCATAATTGTAGGATCATGGGCTAATGTAAGTTAAAATTCTTGTGGGCTGGAAAAACGTGCATAATTAAAGGAGGGGCTGATGATATTGTGGGCTGGAAGATAAGGATCGAAAGACGTGCATAATTGAAGGATCATGGGCTGAGGTAAACTAAAATTTCTACGGGCTAGAAAAACGTGAATAATTAAAGGAGGAACTGACGATATTGTGGACTGGAAGACAAGGATGAAAAAACATGAACAATTGAAGGATTATGGGCTGATGTAAAATAAATTTCCTGTGGGCTGGAAAAAACAAGCATACTTAGAGGTGGAGCTGATGACATTCCTGTGGGCTGGAAGATAAAGGCCGTTCTTATTTAATAGTGGGAGCTGATGGTGTCTTCTCGGATTGCAAGGGTGTCGGTGCGCAAAAAAAATTGTTAGTTAGTTTCTTTTTTATGTTTTCTTGTGCGCGTTTTCTTTCTGTTGCTATTTTTAACACTTTTGTAATTATCTATGCAAAGAAATTAGTATTAAGAATAGCTTGATTTGGTGCAAATGTAGTATAAAAAAAGGCATTTCCCTATATGTTGTTAGAGGTACTGCAAGTCATATGTGATTAATTCCTTGTTGATAATGCTTTAATTTCTAGAATTTGGCAGGTGCCTCCCTTTGCCGGATGTTGCATTGTTGGTCGCTTTGTTGCCGGATATTGCATTGTTGGTTGCTTTGGTGGATGAGACAAATGCATTTTTATATGCGGCCTCTCAATTCACATCCTCCAAAGAGGTGAACTCTTCGTCCTGTCACGTAAGAACTGTTGGCCTAGCACATGTATACAAGCAGATAAATCCAACAGTTACATCATGTAGGTGTTGCTGTCAAGTTGCCGTTCCAGTTAATTAGGATGCAGTGTCAAGTTTTGCTGAAGTCATGCCCATGGATTCAGCTATGTCACTGCAACAACAATGCAAATTAGTTCATAACATACAACAATGCTCTACACTAGAATTAGAGAATTCGGGAATTATGGGCACTGTACTAGCCAGCACTGCCATTCTGCCCCAACATGTCAGCGGACAATTTACCACTTACCAGTACCAACTTTTTGTTGAATGGGAAGTTGAATTGTGGTTGTCCTGAAACAGCGTGGCAAAGCTTTCTAAAACTTCAAACTCGGAGTCAATTCATTCTTTGCTCACTCAGAAATCTGAGTAATGGATAGCCTTCATCTATTTGTGTACCCCCGTAACATGTCAGCTTGAACATCAGAGCAAGCTGCACTGAACTATGTACCTTACGGACATCTAAATTTCAGTTAGATGTAAAAATGGATGTCACCAATTGAGTTTTCATCAGGTTATTCAGATTATTTATATGAGAAAAGTATATTTTTCGTCGCTGAACTTTCTTGAAAGTATAGAAATGGACCCTCAACTCTAAAACCGGCAAATCTTAGTCCCTCGACTTCTCAAACCAGATTACTTTAATCCCTTGACTCATCAAAGTGGTTTTCATGCTGACTTGGCATTTTTGACCACTAATGGACCACGTGGTAATCTTCTTCGTCCTTCCCGTTTTAATTTAGCTGAGCATTTCATCAAGCAGTTGACGAGAGTCGAGCAACAAGAGAAGACCTTGTTTGGCTCGCGGCGGCACACGCAGAGGGCGGCCAGAGAGCTGAGGCTAGGCGAGCCTTGTGGGGCAAGCGGGGTAGAAGCAGGGCTATCACGGCTAGCAGCACGGAGGCACATGGCGGCTTGGCCTCAACACAGGTGAAATCATAACACGGCTAAGTGCTCATGGAATGCCATTGCCAGCGACGGTGCCGTGTCTCCGCATTGTTCAGTTCACGTCACATCCATCACATGCATGCTGCATGTCGTGGAACAGGACACGGACAACAGAGCGTTGGCTGGACGCTCGCTTGTCTGTGGGTGTCGCTGGATGTTGAGCTTTGCTCTGTTGCATAAGGCGGCAAAATTTGGCGTTTTGACCCTTTTTACTAAGAAATTCGGGATCTGACCCCTGTCTGGAAATATTTCGGGATCTAACCCTTTTGACTATCGCCAGTCCTCCTGGCGGTAGGTTTGCACGTCTTACCGCCGTCTGTTGGGGAATGTAGTAATTTCAAAAAAATTCCTACGCACACGCAAGATCATGGTGATGCATAGCAACGAGAGGAAAGAGTGTTATCTACGTACCCTCGTAGACCGAAAGCGGAAGCGTTAGCACAACGCGGTTGATGTAGTCGTACGTCTTCACGATCCGACCAATCAAGTACCGAACGCACGGAACCTCCGAGTTCAGCGCACGTTCAGCCCGATGACGTCCCTCGAACTCCGATCCAGCCGAGTGTTGAGGGAGAGTTTCGTCAGCACGACGGCGTGGTGACGATGATGATGTTCTACCGACGCATGGCTTCGCCTAAGCACCGCTACAGTATTATCGAGGTGGACTATGATGGAGGGGGGCACCGCACACGGCTAAGAGATCAATGATCAATTGTTGTGTCTATGGGGTGCCCCCCTGCCCCCGTATATAAAGGAGCAAGGGGGGAGAGGTGCGGCCAGGAGGAGTCCTACTCCTACCGGGAGTAGGACTCCCCCCCTTTTCCCTAGTTGGATTAGGACTTGGGGGAGAAGGAGGAGAGAGGGGAAAGGAAAGGGGGGGCGCCCCCCCCCTCCTTGTCCAATTCGGACTGGGGGGGTGGGGGTGAGGGGCGCGCGGCTGCCCCTTGGCCGCCTCTCCTCTTCCTCCACTTGGGCCCATAAGGCCCAATAGCCTCCGTGGGTTCCGGTAACCCCTCCCGTACTCCGGTAAAATCACTATTTCACCCGGAACACTTCCGATATCCAAACATGGCTTCCAATATATCAATCTTCATGTCTCGACCATTTTGAGACTCCTCGTCATGTCTATGATCACATCCGGGACTCTGAACAACCTTCGATACATCAAAACACATAAACTCATAATAAAACTGTCATTGTAACGTTAAGCGTGCGGACCCTACGGGTTCGAGAACTATGCAGACATGACCGAGACATGTCTCCGATCAATAACCAATAGCGGAACCTGGATGCTCATATTGGCTCCTACATATTCTACGAAGATCTTTATCGGTCAGACCGCATAACAACATAAGTTGTTCATGTTGTCATCGGTGCGCTTAATGGAAGCTCGCTGCTGCTAATAGCTATAGCGCGCTTCCCCTGTGCGCGCTACTGCTACAACCGCGCTGCTGCTAACTTTTCTCCACTCGCTACTGCTAATTTTAGTAGTTTTTTTTCCGGCATATTTGTTTTGTATTTGAACAGGCTTTATAGAAGAATCTTTAGCACATAAAAATGTCATCATGATACACATACAAATGCCTGCGAGACCACAAATGTAATCATAGCATATACATACAAATACTCTCGTCATAATCATCATCCAACACAAAGTGGTATCTTGTCATCACCTCGAAAATAGCGATACATGCAAGTCTCGAATACTTGCAACTACAACGTCATCCATCTAAAGAAAGGTATACGCGAGAAGAGCTATCACTATGAGTGAGAGTGGAACTATGCAGTACATGAGATGGCGGTTACGAGTCCTCTGTCGCGCTAGCGTGAACCTCAAGTAACTTGCTTCTCCTTCTTGTCTGCTTTTGAAGCCTTTGTGGCTGGCGTCCGAGAACCCATTCACTTGTGCCTGACACTCATGCCACTCGTTGTACACCCCCGGAACCTTCCCTTTGTACACGACATAGCAGTTCCATCTCGCCATCAAGAAACTAGGTACCTGTTAGAGATGCATGTTCATGAAGAGGATGTACAATCATATATATGCAACAAAATATACTAGAGAACACCGAAAAAGAAAGGGTTAGCAACTAGATGCGACATACAGTACGCAAATTAATTAACTAGAGGTACGCAGGTCATCGTACGCAAACTAACAAAGTAGCGTTACGCAAGTTCGGCAGGGATCGTGGACATCACAAAGTTTCATCGCTACAAATACTATACAAGTTCAACCGACACATATCATCATCATCGGCATCATAAATCACTAGAAGTTCCATCCTTCCATATCATCGAGGATGGACCCTAGCTTCTTGAACGGCGTGAGGTCTAGACGTTGCATGCCTATGCGAGTTCGGACGTCAGCTTGCGATATAGGGCCGTGGTGGAACATCCCCTTCTCATCGACGACTTCTTTCGTGATGATCATCGCAATGTCGTTTGGATGCGAAAGAAATCATCTCTAAGTTTATAATCCGCTTCTCCATGAGATTCTAGCCACTTGTGGATATGATCATCATTTCTGCTTCTCATGCGAAGCTTTTGGTGATCCGTGTTGAACTGAATCATGAGATGGAGGATGTAGAATCCATCCTTCTTGCTTGGTTTTGGGACATGGATGTAGGAGAAGTTAGTTTTATGCGCGAAACCCATCTTCTTGTTCCTTTGTTTCCTGATCTGCATGTGGCCACCTCTAAAGCTGAAGCCTTGGAGAGCATCATCTAGAATATTCATTATGTGGGTGTAGTCTTTTTTCTCGTAGTCTCTGGAAGGGTCAAAATACACGGCGTGGGAGACTTGCGGATAAAGAACGATAAGGACGGCGCGCCCGTTGCTGCGGGGAAAAGACACCTCAAATTATTCCCCATAGAGAGAGAAGGAATGATTGAAATGTATGAAAGGGTTGTTCGAAACTGACTTACTTTGGATGATAAGGCACGAGGACAATTTCCCGGTCCTTATTCTGTACCATGAAGTTTTGGAGGTACTCCCTAGCAGTTTCACGCTCGAAGTCGCCGAGACTCAAGAAAGACTCGTGCATGTAGTACGGATCCGCCACACAGATTTGCGAGACTTCTTCACTGTTCATGACGGAGCTCATATGTAGCGCAAAAAGGCGGACGATTGTAAAATCGAGCCGCCTTGTCAGAAACATCTCAAAGATATGGTCAAACCGTAGGAAGAACACCTCCGCGGGCCGTGTCTTGACGTAGCACTTCCCCTCAGGCACACGAGCCGCGTATGTTGGATATCCTAGATCCTTTGAGGCTAGTAGGCTTTTCTCAGTCGACAGCACATGGTCGTGCAGTCTCCTGAGATCCCCTGATAGTGCCTCCAGCGGTTTCAGCGCTAGCATCGGCTCGCCCGTGAGATGGAACATGGCCGCACCTTTCACGGGTACACGCTCTTCAGAATGCATCGTCTGGCTGCTATGTGCTCTGGCTTGTTTGGAGGCAGCTATCTTCCCCGATCTCTTTCTCTCCTTTTTCTTGGGCACACCTTCTAGACCCTTCCTTAACCCCTGCCCCAGTGTTCCCGGGCTATGTACTGTATGACCCTCGCGCTGGGATAGTTGAGCCTGTGTTGAGGCGGCATCTTCAGGCGTGTCCTGTGAGGATTTCATGAAGAGAGACTTTTTGCAATCCCTGCTACGACCTTCTTGCCCGGGCATATCATCCATATCCTCATTAGCAAGCTGATAGCCCGATTCGTCATATGGTTGACTCATCAATTCTATGTCACAATCATACGCGTTTGTATTGAGGAAATCCATAGGGTCGACCTCCATCTCATCATCCATTCTCTGTTCTACAGGACAAATTACATCAGCCAGCACTATTGCACCCCCTTCATCATGTCGTCCGCCCCTCTCACCCGACACTACAGGAGCTGGTAATTGCGTAGGCGGGGTGGTGGTCTCTGCACATGCTTGTTGATGTGTGGTTATTGGTGTGCTCTCGATCGGCTCCAGACGAATAAGATTCTTTGGCCATAGCAGCACCCAACCCTTGCAGCTTCCAATCCGTGGCGGGGTCTCGTCGTCTGCTCCCACATGCTGTACTGGAGGAGGCAAATCCTCGTGCCCCGATTTCACACTGGACAAGCTAACCCTGAAGTGCCCAGCAGGGATCGGCTGGTTATGAAACGTGGGTTGCAAGGGGTCCATTATCATCCCCTTTCCCACGTCCACCTTCTGGCCTTTGATCAAGTAGAGTATGGTGCACGGGGTTTCTTTCGCCTGCAAACACATATGTCTGTGGCGTAAAACATCCGAAAGGCAACAAAAATGGAATATTATATATATATGGTGGTGCGACATGTAATTACCGTGATGGCGGCGAGCTCAGCCAAAGACGAAGGCCCACCGAGCGCGCCAGAGACTGAGGGCGGGCTGCCATGAGCGGGAGCGGCTGCGAGAGGAGGCCCGGTTGCGTGGGCAAGTGATGGTGCGATGATGTTGTTGTTCATGGATTTGCTCCCGTTGAAACTGGGCAACGGGAAATCATGTACCGTCTTGTCTGGATTTTCCTTCGTCCAGTTGATGATAACTGGAACCAAGTTAGTAGCGAAATCATTTCTGCAGGCAGTTACAGCTGCATTGACTGCCTGCTGTAACAACTCATATTTGTCCTCGACTGCTTTTTTCGCGTCCTCAATTGCTTTTTTCTCGACCGCAAGCTTCACCTTCACGTCGATGTCCGCCTGACTAAACTTCTTTTTCTGCTTCTTGGCCTCCGGGCCCTCGTTGTAAAACACCTTCCACGTGGCGCCGTCTCCAGCGTCGTGCACACGACCATATTGCGGCCGCTGGCCCAAAGGGAGTCCCTTAAGTTCGTTCAAGGCCCGGTTGAGAGGGGTGTCCCACTTGGGCCTCATCGGAGAAGTAGGGCTTTCGGCTGCAAGCTGGTGTTGCTTCTCCAGTAGTCTAATCAATTTCCTCGTGATCTTGTCCGTGTAAAAAACCGTTTTCTCCTTGTCCCACTTGTAGCGGGCCCTGATGAAGTCATGCTCCAAGGGGTTGGTGAACTTCGCGAAGGGGTCTGGGAGACCCGTGGCTTCACGTTCCGCGTCCTCCTTATCCCATATGGGCCTTTTACCGAGGTAGCCACGGCTTCCAAGGCGATGCTTCCCCGTGTTCCTTTGCGGAAGGCTCTTGAATTTCACAGCCTTAGCCTTGGCGTCCTCGGTAGCGCAAGTGTCCTTGAACTTTTCGAACTCCTCTTCCGTAAGTGTCGGATTTTCCTCCAGAATCTTGTGTTGGGGAACGTTGCAGAAAACAACAATTTTCCTACTCGTTTCACCAAGATCATCTAGGACTTCATCTAGCAACGAGTCATCTAATGCATCTACATACCTTTGTTGATGGCGCACGGAAGCTTTCAAAAGAACGGTGATGATGTAGTCGTACTCGACGTGATCCAAATCACCGATGACCAGCGCCGAACGGACGGCACCTCCGCGTTCAACACACGTACGGGACGGGAGACGTCTCCTCCTTCTTGATCCAGCAAGGGGGGAGGAGAGGTTGATGAAGATCCAGCAGCACGACGACGTGGTGGTGGATGCAGGGCGTCACAGAAGCAGGGCTTCGCCAAGACTACGAGGGAGAGACGTAACGGGGAGAGAGGGAGGCGCCAGGGGCTGGTGTATGAAATCCCTCCTCTCCCCCACTATATATAGGAGGGCCAAGGGGGGTGGTGCGCAGGCTAGGAGATCTGATCTCCTAGGTGCGGCGGCCAGGGGAGGGTTTCCCTCCCCCCCAAGGCACCTCGGGGTGCCTTCCACCACTTGGACTCCTCCTTGGTGAAACCATAGGCGCATGGGCCTAGTAGGGCTGGTGCCCTTGGCCCATGTAGGCCAAGGCGCACCCCCTACAGCCCATGTGGCCCCCCGGGACAGGTGGCCCCACCCGGTGGGCCCACGGGACCCCTCCGGTGGTCCCGGTACAATACCGATAACCCCGAAACTTGTCCCGATGGCCGAAACAACATTTCCTATATATAATTCTTTACCTCCGGACCATTCTGGAACTCCTCGTGACGTCCGGGATCTCATCCGGGACTCCGAACAACATTCGGGTTACTGCATATACTTATCTTCACAACCCTAGCGTCACCGAACCTTAAGTGTGTAGACCCTACGGGTTCGGGAGACAAGCAGACATGACCGAGACGACTCTCCGGCCAATAACCAACAGCGGGATCTGGATACCCATGTTGGCTCCCACATGCTCCACGATGATCTCATCGGATGAACCACGATGTCGAGGATTCAATCAACCTCGTACTCAATTCCCTTTGTCAATCGATATGTTACTTGCCCGAGATTCGATCGTCAGTATCCCAATACCTCGTTCAATCTCGTTACCGACAAGTCACTTTACTCGTACCGTAATGCATGATCCCGTGACCAAACACTTGGTCACTTTGAGCTCATTATGATGATGCATTACCGAGTGGGCCCAGCGATACCTCTCTGTCATACGGAGTGACGAATCCCAGTCTTGATCCATGTCAACCCAACAGACACTTTCGGAGATACCCGTAGTCTACCTTTATAGTCACCCAGTTACGTTGTGACGTTTGGTATACCGAAAGCACTCCTACGGTATCCGGGAGTTACACGATCTCATGGTCTAAGGAAAAGATACTTTGACATTGGAAAACTCTAGCAAACGAACTATACGATCTTGTGCTATGTTTAGGATTGGGTCTTGTCCATCACATCATTCTCCTAATGATGTGATCTCGTTATCAATGACATCCAATGTCCATAGTCAGGAAACCATGACTATCTATTGATCAACGAGCTAGTCAACTAGAGGCTTACTAGGGACATGTTGGTGTCTGTTATTCACACATGTATTACGATTTCCGGATAACACAATTATAGCATGAATAAAGACAATTATCATGACCAAGGAAATATAATAATAATGCTTTTATTATTGCCTCCAGGGCATATTTCCAACAGTCTCCCACTTGCACTAGAGTCAATAATCTAGTTACATTGTGATGAATCGAACACCCATGGAATTCTGGTGTTGATCATGTTTTGCTCTAGGGAGAGGTTTAGTCAACGGATCTGCTACATTCAGGTCCGTGTGCACTTTACAAATTTCTATGTCTCCATTTTGAACATTTTCACGAATGGAGTTGAAGCGACGCTTGATGTGCCTTGTCTTCTTGTGAAACCTGGGCTCCTTGGCAAGAGCAATAGCTCCAGTGTTGTCACGGAAGAGCTTGATCGGCCCCGACGCATTGGGTATGACTCCTAGGTCGGTGATGAACTCCTTCACCCATATTGCTTCATGTGCTGCCTCCGAGGCTGCCATGTACTCCGCTTCACATGTAGATCCCGCCACGACGCTTTGCTTGCAACTACACCAGCTTACTGCCCCACCATTCAAAATATACACGTATCCGGTTTGTGACTTAGAGTCATCCAGATCTATGTCGAAGCTAGCGTCGACGTAACCCTTTACGACGAGCTCTTCGTCACCTCCATAAACGAGAAACATTTCCCTAGTCCTTTTCAGGTACTTCAGGATATTCTTGACCGCTGTCCAGTGTTCCTTGCAGGGATTACTTTGGTACCTTCCTACCAAACTTACGGCAAGGTTTACATCAGGTCTGGTACACAGCATGGCATACATAATAGAACCTATGGCTGAGGCATAGGGGATGACACTCATCTCTTCTATTTCTTCTGCCGTGGTCGGACATTGAGCTGAGCTCAATTTCATACCTTGTAACACAGGCAAGAACCCCTTCTTAGATTGATCCATATTGAACTTCTTCAATATCTTATCAAGGTATGTGCTTTGTGAAAGACCTATGAGGCGTCTTGATCTATCTCTATAGATTTTGATGCCTAATATATAAGCAGCTTCTCCAAGGTCCTTCATTGAAAAACTCTTATTCAAGTAGGCCTTGATGCTGTCCAAGAGTTCTATATCATTTCCCATCAACAGTATGTCATCTATATATAATATGAGAAATGCTACAGAGCTCCCACTCACTTTCTTGTAAACGCAGGCTTCTCCATAAGTCTGCGTAAACCCAAACGCTTTGATCATCTCATCAAAGCGAATGTTCCAACTCCGAGATGCTTGCACCAGCCCATAAATCGAGCGTTGGAGCTTGCACACCTTGTCAGCATTCTTAGGATCGACAAAACCTTCCGGCTGCATCATATACAATTCTTCCTTAAGGAAACCATTAAGGAATGCCGTTTTGACGTCCATTTGCCATATCTCATAATCGTAGAATGCGGCAATTGCTAACATGATTCGGACGGACTTTAGCTTCGCTACCGGTGAGAAAGTCTCATCGTAGTCAACCCCTTGAACTTGTCGATAACCCTTAGCGACAAGTCGAGCTTTATAGATGGTCACATTACCATCCGCGTCTGTCTTCTTCTTAAAGATCCATTTATTTTCTATGGCTCGCCGTTCAACGGGCAAGTCAGTCAAAGTCCATACTTCATTTTCATACATGGATCCTATCTCGGATTTCATGGCTTCTAGCCATTTGTCGGAATCCGGGCCCGCCATCGCTTCTTCATAGTTCGAAGGTTCACCGTTGTCTAACAACATGATTTCCAAGACAGGGTTGCCGTACCACTCTGGTGCGGAACGTGTCCTTGTGGACCTTCGAATTTCAGTAGGAGCTTGATCAGAAGTATCTTGATCATTATCATTAACTTCCTCTCTAGTCGGTGCTGGCACCTCAGGAACATTTTCTTGAGTTGCGCCATTTTCCGGTTCAAGAGGTAATACTTCATCAAGCTCTACTTTCCTCCCACTTACTTCTTTCGAGAGAAACTCTTTCTCTAGAAAGGACCCATTCTTGGCAACAAAGATCTTGCCTTCGGATCTGAGGTAGAAGGTGTACCCAATAGTTTCTTTTGGGTATCCTATGAAGACGCATTTTTCCGACTTGGGTTCGAGCTTCTCAGGTTGAAGTTTCTTCACATAAGCATCGCATCCCCAAACTTTTAGAAACGACAGCTTAGGTTTCTTCCCAAACCATAATTCATACGGTGTCGTCTCAACGGATTTCGACGGAGCCCTATTTAAAGTGAATGCGGCAATCTCTAAAGCATAGCCCCAAAAAGATAGCGGTAAATCAGTAAGAGACATCATAGACCGCACCATATCCAATAGAGTGCGATTACGACGTTCGGACACACCGTTACGTTGAGGTGTTCCAGGCGGCGTGAGTTGTGAAACTATTCCACATTTTCTTAAGTGCGGGCCAAATTCGTGACTCAAGTATTCTCCTCCACGATCTGATCGTAGAAACTTGATTTTCCTGTCACGTTGATTTTCAACCTCACTCTGAAATTCCTTGAACTTTTCAAAGGTTTCAGACTTGTGTTTCATTAAGTAGATATACCCATACCTACTTAAATCATCAGTGAGGGTGAGAACATAACGATAGCCACCGCGAGCCTCAACACTCATTGGACCGCACACATCAGTATGTATGATTTCCAATAAGTCGGTTGCTCGCTCCATTGTTCCTGAGAACGGAGTCTTGGTCATTTTACCCATAAGGCATGGTTCGCATGTGTCAAATGATTCATAATCAAGAGACTCTAAAAGTCCATCTGCATTGAGCTTCTTCATGCGTTTGACACCTATGTGACCAAGGCGGCAGTGCCACAAGTATGTGGGACTATCATTATCAACCTTACTTCTTTTGGTACTCACATTATGAACATGTGTAGCATCACGTTCAAGATTCATAAAGAATAAATCATTCACCATAGGAGCATGACCATAAAACATATCTCTCATAAAAATGGAACAACCATTATTCTCAGATTTAAAAGAGTAGCCATCTCGAATTAAACGAGATCCCGATACAATGTTCATGCTCAAAGCTGGCACTAAATAACAATTATTAAGGTTTAAAACTAATCCCGAAGGGAGATGCAGAGGCAGCGTGCCGACGGCGATCACATTGACCTTGGAACCATTCCCGATGCGCATCGTCACCTCGTCCTTTGCCAGTTTCCGCTTATTCCGTAGCCCCTGCTTTGAGTTACAAATGTGAGCAACTGCACTGGTATCAAATACCCAGGAGCTACTACGGGCACTAGTAAGGTACACATCAATTACATGTATATCACATATACCTTTTGTTTTGCCGGCCTTTTTATCCGCTAAGTACTTAGGGCAGTTCCGCTTCCAGTGACCGCTTCCCTTGCAATAAAAGCACTCAGTCTCGGGCATGGGTCCATTCTTTGGCTTCTTCCTGGCAGCTTGCTTGCCGGGCGCGGCAACCTCCTTGCCGTCCTTCTTGAAGTTCTTTTTACCCTTGCCTTTCTTAAACTTAGTGGTTTTATTGACCATCAACACTTGATGTTCTTTCTTGACTTCTACCTCCGCTGATTTCAGCATTGAGAACAACTCAGGAATGGTCTTTTGCATCCCCTGCATGTTGAAGTTCATCACGAAGCTCTTGTAGCTTGGTGGAAGCGACTGGAGGATTCTGTCAATGACCGCATCATCCGGGAGATTAACTCCCAGCTGAGACAAGCGGTTATGCAACCCAGACATAGTGAGTATGTGCTCACTGACAGAACTATTTTCCTCCATCTTACAGCTGAAGAACTTATCGGAGACTTCATATCTCTCGATCCGGGCATGAGCTTGAAAAACCTTTTTCAGCTCTTCGAACATCTCGTATGCTCCATGTCTCTCAAAACGTTTTTGGAGCCCCGGCTCTAAGCTGTAAAGCATGCCGCACTGAACGAGGGAGTAGTCGTCAACACGTGTCTGCCAAGCATTCATAACGTCTTGGTTCTGTGGGACGGGAGGATCACCTAGCGGTGCTTGTAGGACATAATCTTTCTTGGCAGCTATGAGGATGATCCTCAGGTTCCGGACCCAGTCCGTATAGTTGCTGCCATCGTCTTTCAGCTTGGTTTTCTCTAGGAACACGTTGAAGTTGAGGACTACGTTGGCCATTTGATCTACAAGACATATTGCAAAGATTTTAGACTAAGTTCATGATAATTAAGTTCATCTAATCAAATTATTAATGAACTCCCACTTAGATTAGACATCCCTTCAGTCATCTAAGTATTACATGATCCGAGTTAACTAGACCGTGTCCGATCATCACGTGAGACGGACTAGTCAACGTCGGTGAACATCTTCATGTTGATCGTATCTTCTATACGACTCATGCTCGACCTTTCGGTCTTCTGTGTTCCGAGGCCATGTCTGTACATGCTAGGCTCGTCAAGTCAACCTAAGTGTTTGCATGTGTAAATCTGTCTTACACCCGTTGTATGTGAACATCTGAATAAAACACCCGATCATCACGTGGTGTTTTGAAACAGCGAACTGTCGCAATGGTGCACAGTTAGGGGGAACACTTCTTGAAATTATTATGAGGGATCATCTTATTTACTACCGTCGTTCTAAGTAAACAAGATGCAAAACATGATAAACATCACATGCAATCAAATAATAAACGTGACATGATATGGCCAATATCACATAGCTCCTTTGATCTCCATCTTGGGGCTCCATGATCATCTTGTCACCGGCTTGACACCATGATCTCCATAATCATGATCTCCATCATCGTGTCTCCATGAAGTTGCTCACCAACTATTACTTCTACTACTATGGCTAACGCGTTTAGCAATAAAGTAAAGTAATTTACATGGCGATTCTCGATGACACGCGGGTCATATAAAAGAATAAAGACAACTCCTATGGCTCCTGCCGGTTGTCATACTCATCGACATGCAAGTCGTGATTCCTATTACAATAGCATGAACATCTCATACATCACATATAGATCATTCATCATTCATCACAACTTTAGCCATATCATATCACAACCCACTTGCTGCAAAAACAAGTTAGACGTCCTCTAATTGTTGTTGCAAGTTTTACGTGGCTGAATTAGGGTTCTAGCAAGAACGTCTTCTTACCTACGTTAAAGCCACAACGTGATTTGTCAACTTCTATTTACCCTTCATAAGGACCCTGTTCATCGAATCCGCTCCAACTAAAGTGGGAGAGACAGACACCCGCCAGCCACCTTATGCAACTAGTGCATGTTAGTCGGTGGAACCGGTCTCACGTAAGCGTACGTGTAAGGTTGGTCCGGGCCGCTTCATCCCACAATACCGCTGAAGCAAGAAAAGACTAGTAACGGCAAGAAAGTTGACAAATCTACGCCCACAACTCATTGTGTTCTACTCGCGCAAGAAGAACTACGCATAGACCTAGCTCATGATGCCAGTGTTGGGGAACGTTGCAGAAAACAACAATTTTCCTACTCGTTTGACCAAGATCATCTAGGATTTCATCTAGCAACGAGTCATCTAATGCATCTACATACCTTTGTAGATGGCGCACGGAAGCTTTCAAAAGAACGGTGATGATGTAGTCGTACTCGACTTGATCCAAATCACCGATGACCAGCGCCGAACGGACGGCACCTCCGCGTTCAACACACGTACGGGACGGGAGACGTATCCTCCTTCTTGATCCAGCAAGGGGGGGAGGAGAGGTTGATGAAGATCCAGCAGCACGACGGCGTGGTGGTGGATGCAGGGCGTCACAGAAGCAGGGCTTCGCCAAGACTACGAGGGAGAGACGTAACGGGGAGAGAGGGAGGCGCCAGGGGCTGGTGTATGAAATCCCTCCTCTCCCCCACTATATATAGGAGGGCCAAGGGGGGGTGGTGCGCAGCCTAGGAGATCTGATCTCCTAGGTGCGGCGGCCAGGGGAGGGTTTCCCTCCCCCCCAAGGCACCTCAGGGTGCCTTCCACCACTTGGACTCCTCCTTGGTGAAACCCTAGGCGCATGGGCCTAGTAGGGCTGGTGCCCTTGGCCCATGTAGGCCAAGGCGCACCCCCTACAGCCCATGTGGCCCCCCGGGACAGGTGGCCCCACCCGGTGGGCCCACGGGACCCCTCCGGTGGTCCCGGTACAATACCGATAACCCCGAAACTTGTCCCGATGGCCGAAACAGCATTTCCTATATATAATTCTTTACCTCCAGACCATTCCGGAACTCCTCGTGACGTCCGGGATCTCATCCGGGACTCCGAACAACATTCGGGTTACTGCATATACTTATCTTCACAACCCTAGCGTCACCGAACCTTAAGTGTGTAGACCCTACGGGTTCGGGAGACAAGCAGACATGACCGAGACGACTCTCCGGCCAATAACCAACAGCGGGATGTGGATACCCATGTTGGCTCCCACATGCTCCACGATGATCTCATCGGATGAACCACGATGTCGAGGATTCAATCAACCCCGTACTCAATTCCCTTTGTCAATCGATATGTTACTTGCCCGAGATTCGATCGTCGGTATCCCAATACCTCGTTCAATCTCGTTACCGACAAGTCACTTTACTCATACCGTAATGCATGATCCCGTGACCAGACACTTGGTCACTTTGAGCTCATTATGATGATGCATTACCGAGTGGGCCCAGCGATACCTCTCCGTCATACGGAGTGACAAATCCCAGTCTTGATCCATGTCAACCCAACAGACACTTTCGGAGATACCCGTAGTCTACCTTTATAGTCACCCAGTTACGTTGTGACGTTTGGTATACCGAAAGCACTCCTACGGTATCCGGGAGTTACACGATCTCATGGTCTAAGGAAAAGATACTTTGACATTGGAAAACTCTAGCAAACGAACTATACGATCTTGTGCTATGTTTAGGATTGGGTCTTGTCCATCACATCATTCTCCTAATGATGTGATCTCGTTATCAATGACATCCAATGTCCATAGTCAGGAAACCATGACTATCTGTTGATCAACGAGCTAGTCAACTAGAGGCTTACTAGGGACATGTTGGTGTCTGTTATTCACACATGTATTACGATTTCCAGATAACACAATTATAGCATGAATAAAGACAATTATCATGACCAAGGAAATATAATAATAATGCTTTTATTATTGCCTCTAGGGCATATTTCCAACATCTTGGACAACGGTTCCTTAGCCTCAATAGCTCGTTTCACCCTCGATTTCCAGGAGGCCAAATCATTGCTGAACATGCCCATGGCGTGATTGTTAATCTTTTTCATCTTCGGATCATCCCACGGTTGTTCTATGTTATCATCCCGGTCGGGGAACTTGAATCTCTTGTGCAACTTCGTTAGGAGCAACTGCGTCAAATGTTCTTTACTCCTTAAGTCATCGTCGTTGATGCTTGCGCATTCCCGTAGGATGCATCCTACTTGGTTCCCATAGCACTTGCGAGGTTCTTCCGGCTCTAACGGCTCAAACTTGCCAGGTGCCATCTTTGTGATCACAAGTCGTCCAATCCCTAGTTTGTTAGGTTTGCGTATCCTCTGCTTCTTATGCTTCCTCTTTTCGGTACCGGCATCGGCGTCGGTATCTTCCCCGCCAGTACCTTCCCCACCGGTCTCGGCGCCGCCATCGGTGCCGGCGCCGTCGGTGTCGGTGTCGGTGTCAGTACCATCATCGAGGGGGACCTGCAAACCTTGCTTAGCAGTCAAAAAGTCGAGGTAGTCTTGTTCACCCTCATAATCCATCTCGTCGGCATCTTGGTCAGAAGGCCCAGCTTCTTCGTTGTTCGACATGTTTCCTATGATTAAGTGTCCTCATTTATTTCTAAAAGTATGAATAAATGAGAAATGTGATAAAAAAGAAATCTATGTGCCAGCACTTGATATGCCAACTATGTAGCACAAATCATGCCTTTATTCACGGGAAATTTCGGCATGACCTTTGTTAAAAAATGGACATATCGAGCGCCTGAAATTCACCGGAACGGAAATGAATCAAAATTCCGGCGTAACATAGGCCACTCGGATCATTTACCAAAACATGACATGTCCAAAACATGACATATCCACATATCACATGTCCAGTTCAAATTTGCATATAAATTCAGCAAATTTTGAAACCTATCTAAATTCATAACTAAATAGATAACCTAATTAACATAACTAAAACCTAAGTAAATTAACCCTAGCTAGCAGAGAGAGAGAGGGGGGGTGGTTTACAGAGGGTGCAGGGCGAGGAGGCAGGCCCGACGACGGCCGAGGTTGGGAGGGGAGGAAGCAGAGGAGGGAGGCGAGGGCCGACGGGTCGGGGGCGAGCGTGCCGGGGTCGGGGGCGAGCGCCGGCGCCAGGGCCGAGCGCGCCTGGGTCGGGGGCGGCGGGGTCGGGGGCAAGCGCGCCGGGGTCGGGCGCGGCGGGGTCGGGGGCGAGCGCGCCGGGGTCGGGGGCGGGCGCGGCGGTGCGACGGGGCCGGGGAAGAGAGTGGTGATTTGGGGGGAAAAGGTGGGATGAAGCAGGGAGAGGGAGAATTTTGGGTTAAGTGGACATAGCAGTAGCGCGTTTACACGAAACGCGCTACTACTATTACGAGCAGCGATAGCGATTTTCTGCAGAAACCGCTACTGCTACCTTGACTAGCTGTAGCTCTTTTTCACTAAAGCGCTACTGCTATAACCAGTTTCCCTTTTTTCTTTTCCTCAGCATAATAGGAACATATATATTACATCATTGGACCCTTGCATAATAATGGCCAAGTGTGTATACAAAATAGGAATATATATATATTACATCATTTGACCCATGCATAATAATGGCTAAGTGTGTATACAAAATAGGAACATATATATATTACATCATTGGACCCATGCATAATAATGGCTAATTAAGTGTGTATACAAAATAGGAACATATATATATTACATCATTTCCTCGGCGCTGACGTTTTCGTTTTTGAGTCAGCTTCTTTCCCTTCTTGTTCGTCGAAGAATAATTGAGCCCCTCATTGTGACTTTGCCTTTTCCATGGAGTACGATTTTTCTTTGGTAATGTAGTATTGATTCTTCTTTTGACGTATACTTCATCATCATCGTCATCTTCCCTCATTGGGTTGCCATACTGATCATAGTCTTCCTCGTTGGCGACTCCATCCATTCCAATGATGTTTCTTTTGCCTTTCCTCATGACGACACGACTGGGATTGCATGGGTCGGTTATGAAGAAGCATTGTGTCACGTGCTTAGCATGTACCCATGGCTCGTTTTTTGCGATAGCATTCACGGTAGCGCTCTTGGCGTCGGGTATAGTCATGGTAGTGAAATCCGGCTATCTCTTTTGACATTCTTAGCCCGTCTGACACGGAACATCGTCGTGTTGTGCAGTCCAGAGTAGTCAAGCTCCCAGATCTCCTCGACCCTTCCATAAAATCGTTCAGTTGCGCCGTTGTCGCTGCCAGTCATGCATTCCATCGTCACCCCTGAGTTCTGATATTCATCACTGTCCATATCTTTGGCCTCCGTGTAGAACGTGTATCCGTTGATATCATATGCCTGATAGGTTACGAGGTTGGGCGATGGGCCATGTGCTAAGGTGTATATGAGCAATCCGTCCATAGAGCCCTCCTCCGGGGGATTAGCAATAATATGCTCTTTGAACCAATGCAGGAAAGTGGAGTTGTGCTCTCTAGTAACTTTGGCGTCCGTCCTGCATACCCCCCGGTCGTGATACTTGTTTGCGATAATTTCTTTATGCAGTGCCACAAAAGGATCTACCTCGTCTAGGTGTTGTAGCACTACCATGTTTGCTCTGTCAAAGTCGTTGCATCGATCTGAGTATGCCACGTGCAGTTCCCTGCGACAGTTGCAGTGACCTTCTCCTTCGAGCCTCCCATCGTGCTTGTTAACGGGCAAACCAACACTAACACCAGGCGGCTGGTCTGCGCCATATAGAAAATTCTCACAGAAAGATATGCACTCTTGTGTCAAATAGCCCTGGACGATGCTTCCATCCGGACGGGACATGTTACGAACGAAATCTTTGATGATCCCATTCATCCTCTCAAACGGCATCATGTTGTGCAGGAATGACGGCCCCAGGTCTATTATGTCATCCACAATATGGACACACAGATGCACCATCACGTCAAAGAACGCGGGCGGGAAGTACATCTCAAGTTCATTCAGTATCACAACGATCTCTTCCTGTAGCCTTCGGAGCTGCTTCACACTGATCGACTAAAGAGAGATGACGTCGAAAAAGTTGCAGAGACCAATAAGCGTGTCACGGACGTGCTTGTCCATTATCCCTCTAAGGGCAACAGGTAATATCTGCGTCATCATCACATGACAGTCATGAGACTTCATCCCGCTGAACCTTTTCTTGTCCGTGTCTAGATATCTACTTATCTTGCCACAGTAACCGGAACTAACTTTGACTCCGGTAAGGCACTTAAAGAATTGATTGATCTCAGCCTGACTTAAGGTGAAGCAAGAAGGGGGCAATAATCCTCATTCTTTATTTTCTTGCCCTTCTTCTCCCGTGCCTCTGTCTCCGTCTCTGTCTTGTCTGACATTTTACGAGGCGGCATGTGTAGATCTTCCCTGATTTTCAAATATTGCAAGTCTTTTCTTGCTTTCGGCCCATCCTTGGTCTTATCCGGCATGTTCATCAGTGTTGCGAGCAAGCTCTCAAGGACATTCTTACAGATATGCATTTGATCAAGGCAATGAGGTGTATCGAGTTTGTGCCAGTACTCCAAGTCCCAGAACACAGACCTCGTCTTCCATACCTTCAGCAGCGGCTCCGGTGCCTTTCTCATCGTCTTTCCCGGCGCGGGGCACTCCTTCCAGTTTTTCAACAGCTCATCGATTTCGGCACCGCTCCGCTTACGTGGAGGTCCTCAATGCTCAGCGTGACCATTGAATAGATCCCAAGGTTTCTCCACGGGTCGTCCTGTTCGAGCCATCTTCGATGCCCCATGTACACGATTTTCCCAGACCCGCCATCTTTCCTTGACGTTAGCTGCTGAGACGTTGTATCATCCATGCACCGCGTGCATCCGCAATATCCATGGCACACCTGGCCTGCCACATATCCGTAACCAAGATAGTCGTGCACTGTCGTGATCAGCGCGGCTCTCATGTTGAAATACTCGCCTTTGCTGGCGTCCCATGTCTTGGCCGGTGTTTTCCATAACGTGTCTAACTCCTCCTGAAGTAGCCCCAAATACAAATTAATATTATTTCCTGGTTGTTTCGGCCCTTGAATAAGCATGCTCATGTGAATGTACTTCGATTTCATGCACAACCAGGGGGGAGGTTGTACATCCATACAAACACGGGCCATGTGCTATGGTTGGTGCTCTGGTTGCCAAATGGATTCATGCCATCGGTACACGCCCCGAGCACGATGTTCCTTGCATCACATTCAAAATACCGATAGAAGCTGTTCAACGCTCTCCACTGGCTTCCATCCTTGACGTGTCTCAGCTTCGGATCATCTCCATCGTCGGGCTTCTTCCTCTCCGCGTGCCAGCGCATTAGCTTTGCTTCCTTGGGATCTACAAAATACCTCTGGAGACGGGGAGTGATCGGTAAGTACCATACAACTTTTTGGGGACATTTCTTCCCGGCCTTCTTGTATCGAGAAGCATTGCACACCGGACAACTTGTTTTTTCCGCGTGCTCCTTCCGATAAATTATGCAATCGTTGATGCATGCATGGTATCTAACGTGTGGCAGATCAAGAGGGCACACGATCTTCTTGGCCTCATCAACACTACTAGGACATAGATTACCCTCGGGAAGAACATCCTTTAGGTACTTGAGATGCTCATCGAGGCTAGTGTCGGTCCATTTGTTTTTAGCCTTCGTCTTCAGGAGTTGGAGCGTGAAACTCAAGCGGGTCACCTCAGGATTGCAACCATCATACAATGGAGTGTTCGAGTCTACCACCAGTTGTTCCAGCTTAGCCTCCTCTCTAGAAGCAGCTCTCTCAGTACTCGTCTCCTTGCGAAGCAATGCTTGAACATGAGGGTCCCGCACGATTGAACTTAGTACCGACGAACTCTGCTGCGTGGAGTCCATGTCGTTCTCTCCGCCGCCATGTCCGGCCCCTTCTCCGCCGCCATGTCCGGCCTCTTCCCCGCCGCCATTATCGATCATCTCTTCGTCTTGCCCCGTGTCATCATTGCCTGCCCCGTCGGCATCCTCAACATCGTCATCCTCATCTTCAATTATCCACTGAGTATAGCCATCCATGAAACCAGTCATGAGCAGGTGCGCTTCGACACGACCATCGACATGGGGGTCAGGCCAAACTATTCCTTTGCATTTTCGACACGGACACAAAACCTCTGTCAGGTTATTTTCCTTCATGTCCTGCACTGCCGACCGCAACCACCTGTCCACCATCGTTCCACTGACCATCGTCAACTCTGCACGGTAATAATAAACAAATTGATTACAAAAATGCGTGCATTCATCAAAGTCATACAAAAATTCGGCATGACCTTCCTTAAAAATAGGACATATATAGATCTAGAGTTTGCCCGGAATTCGCCGAAACGGAAATAAATCGACATTTCGGCAAAACATAGGCAACTCAAATGCACAATTTGGCGTCAACTCATGCCACACACACAATTTCCATAAAAATATCACACACACATGCATAAACATATTTCCATTTTGCAAGAGCATGAAATATTAATCACACCTCTATCTCGAGATCGAGCACACGGTGGAGATGATGATGTAGGGAGGTCAAAAGTGCACAGAGCTCTTCTTGACAAAGAAAGATCTAGTTAGGGGGCAAATAGGTCACTTAACTAAATGCTACATCTACCTAGCTAGCTAATTTGGGAGGAGACAACTTCAACTAGTGGAGGGGGGGAGGAAAAAGAGAAAGGAGATGAATTAATGGAGGTGGTGTAGTTATAGCTAGGAGTAATGAAGAGAGAGATAGGTAGGTAGAAGAGGGAGAGTAATGGGGGGAGAAGTATTGAGGAAGAAGAAGAGTGAGAGAGGGAGGATGTGGGAGGTAGGGGAAAGGGAGGAGAGGAGATGGGGAGGGGGAGGTGGAAAAGGTGGTGGGTGCTGCGTCTTAGCAGTAGTGCGGGAGAAAAAGCGCGTTGCTGCTAAGAGCGTAGCAACATCGCGCTTTCCTGTCACGCGCTAAACGGGCCAACCCTGTGCACAATTTCAAAATTAGCAGCAGCAAGATGACAAAAAAGCGCGCTACTACTATGGCATTAGCAGCAGCGCGCTTCCTGGCGCCACGCTACTGGTAAACTTATGTCGCTGTGTACTGTCGGTGGATTTTTGTAGCAGCGCGGTTTAAGCGTCACGCGCTACTGCTAAGTTTGCACCAGTAGCGAGCTTTCCGTAGCCGCGCTGCAACTACTTAGCAGCAGCGCCTCTTTTTATGCCGCGCTACTGCTAAGATTCTGTTTATAAGGTTTTCCCTAGTAGTGCATGAAGAAAGCAATAGCAACATACTAAACGATCGTGTGCTAAGCTAACGGAATGGGTCATGTCAATCACATCATTCTCCTAATGATGTGATCCCGCTAATCAAATGACAACTCATGTCAATGGCTAGGAAACGTAACCATCTTTGATCAACGAGCTAGTCAAGTAGAGGCATACTAGTGACACTCTGTTTGTCTATATATTCACACATGTATTATGTTTCCGGTTAATACAATTCTAGCATGAATAATAAACATTTATCATGAAATAAGGAAATAAATAATAACTTTATTATTGCCTCTAGGGCATATTTCCTTCAGTCTCCCACTTGCACTAGAGTCAATAATCTAGTTCACATCGCCATGTGATTTAACACCAATAGTTCACATCGTCATGTGACCAACACCCAAAGGGTTTACTAGAGTCAATAAGTTCACATCGCTATGTGATTAACACCCGAAGAGTACTACGGTGTGATCATGTTTTGCTTGTGAGAGAAGTTTACTCAACGGGTCTGCCACATTCAGATACGCATGTATTTTGCAAATTTCTATGTCAACAATGCTCTGCATGGAGCTACTCTACCTAATTGCTCCCACTTTCAATATATATCCAGATTGAGATTTAGAGTCATCTGGATCAGTGTCAAAACTTGCATCGACGTAACCCTTTACGATGAATCTTTTGTCACCTCCATAATCGAGAAACATATCCTTATTCCACTAAGGATAATTTTGACCGCTGTCCAGTGATCTACTCCTAGATCACTATTGTACTCCCTTGCCAAACTCAGTGGTAGGGTATACAATAGATCTGGTACACAGCATGGCATACTTTGTAGAACCTATGGATGAGGCATAGGGAATGACTTTCATTCTCTTTCTATCTTCTGCCGTGGTCGGGCTTTGAGTCATACTCAATTTCACACCTTGTAACATAGGCAAGAACTCTTTCTTTGACTGTTCCATTTTGAACTACTTCAAAATCTTGTCAAGGTATGCACTCATTGAAAAAACGTATCAAGCGTCTTGATCTATCTTTATAGATCTTGATGCTCAATATGTAAGCAGCTTCACCGAGGTCTTTCTTTGAAAAACTCCTATCAAACACTCCTTTATGCTTTGCAGAATAATTCTACATTATTTCCGATCAACAATATGTCATTCACATATACTTATCAAAAATGATGTAGTGCTCCCACTCACTTTCTTGTAAATACAGGCTTCACCGCAAGTCTGTATAAAATTGTATGCTTTGATCAACTTATCAAAGCGTATATTCCAACTCCGAGATGCTTGCACCAGTCCATAGATGGATCGCTGGAGCTTGCATATTTTGTTAGCACCTTTAGGATTGACAAAACCTTCTGGTTGCATCATATACAACTCTTCTTTAAGAAATCCATTAAGGAATGTAGTTTTGACATCCATTTGCCAGATTTCATAAAATGTGGCAATTTGCTAACATGATTCGGACAGACTTAAGCATCGCTACGAGTGAGAAAATCTCATCATAGTCAACACCTTGAACTTTGTCAAAAACAATTTTCCGACAAGTCTAGCTTTGTAGATAGTAACACTACTATCAGCGTCCGTCTTCCTCTTGAAGATCCATTTAATCTTAATGTCTCGCCGATCATTGGGCAAGTCAATCAAAGTCCATACTTTGTTCTTATACATGGATCCCATCACAGATTTCATGGCCTCAAACCATTTCGTGGAATCTGGGCTCATCATCGCTTCCTCATAGTTCGTAGGTTCGTCATGGTCAAGTAACATGACCTCCAGAATAGGATTACCGTACAACTCTGGTGTGGATCTCACTCTGGTTGACCTACGAGGTTCGGTAGTAACTTGATCTGAAGTTTCATGATCATCATCATTAACTTCATCACTATTTGGTGTAGGCGTCACATGAACCGGTTTCTGTGATGAAATATTTTCCAATAAGGGAGCAGGTACAGTTACCTCATAAAGTTCTACTTTCCTCCCACTCACTTCTTTCGAGAGAAACTCCCTCTCTAGAAAGGATCCATTCTTAGCAACGAATGTCTTGCCTTCGGATCTGTGATAGAATGTGTACCCAACAGTCTCCTTTGGGTATCCTATGAAGACACATTTCTCCGATTTGGGTTCGAGCTTATCAGGTTGAAACTTTTGATCACATAAGCATCGCAGCCCCAAACTTTAAGAAACGACAATTTTGGTTTCTTGCCAAACCATAGTTCATAAGGCGTCGTCTCAACGGATTTCGATTGTGCCCTATTTAACGTGAATGCGGCCGTCTCTAAAGCATAACCCCAAAATGATAGCGGTAAATCAGTAAGAGACATCATAGATCGCACCATATCTAGTAAAGTACGATTACGACGTTCGGACACACCATTAGGCTGTGGTGTTCCGGGTGGCGTGAGTTGCGAAACTATTCCGCATTGTTTCAAATGTAGACCAAACTCGTAACTCAAATATTCTCCTCCATGATCAGATCGCAGAAACTTTATTTTCTTGTTACGATGATTTTCAACTTCACTCTGAAATTCTTTGAACTTTTCAAATGTTTCGGACTTATGCTTCATTAAATAGATATACCATATATGCTTAAATCATCTGTGAAAGTGAGAAAATAACGATATCCGCCACGAGCCTCAACATTCATCGGACCACATACATCTGTATGTATGATTTCCAACAAATCTGTTGCTCTCTCCATAGTACCGGAGAACGGCGTTTTAGTCATCTTGCCCATGAGGTACGGTTCGCAAGTACCAAGTGATTCATAATCAAGTGGTTCCAGAAGTCCATCAGTATGGAGTTTGTTCATGTGCTTTACACCGATATGACCTAAACGGCAGTGGCACAAATAAGTTGCACTATCATTATCAACTCTGCATCTTTTGGCTTCAACATTATGAATATGTGTATCACTACTTTCGAGATTCATCAAAAATAGACCACTCTTCAAGGGTGCATGACCATAAAAGATATTACTCATGTAAATAGAACAACCATTATTCTCTGATTTAAATGAATAACCGTCTCGCATCAAACAAGATCCAGATATAATGTTCATGCTCAACGCTGGCACAAATAACAATTATTTAGGTCTAAAACTAATCCCGAAGATAGATGTAGAGGTAGCATGCCGACCGCGATCACATCGACTTTGGAACCATTTCCCACGCGCATCGTCACCTCGTCCTTTGCCAGTGTTCGCTTAATCCGTAGTCCCTGTTTCGAGTTGCAAATATTAGCAACAGAACCAGTATCAAATACCCAGGTGTTACTGCGAGCTCTAGTAAGGTACACATCAATAACATGTATATCACATATACCTTTGTTCACCTTGCCATCCTTCTTATCCGCCAAATACTTGGGGCAGTTCCGCTTCCAAGCGGCTCTTTCTTCTACTGCCAAGCCGTCGACCCGGCCGTCGTGCTCCTGCCCCTTGTTGCCTCCCTGCTGCATGTGCTGCGCCACTTCTTCCCGCTCGCCGGCACCCTGAGCACCGCCGCTGCTCCTACTCCAGTGGCGATGATGCCCTGGCCTTCATCCTCGCCTAGTCCCAGGAGGCCGACGCGTCGTCTCCACCGGCTCCGGGGACCGAAGTCTGATATTTTGTCGTGACTTCTCATGCGAGGGGTTGCCCCGGCTAGGAAAGACGGGGCTTTCATGCTCGCTGCAGTGCCACCGTGTGTCCCTAGCCGCGGTGTTTGCATCGGCACCTCCGTCCACAAAGCCGCCTGAGACGATGCATCCGCCACCCTCTTCTTCTGGACTTGAGCCGCTCCATGCCGCTTTGGCGGACTCGACGATAAACTTTCCATGTTGCCGGTCCCGGTACTTGACCGCTCCCTCATTGTTGACCCCGACTAACCCGCTCGGCAAGATGCTAGCCACTCTATACATACCGTGTAGTAGTCAGCGTTTTGGGTACCGAGCGAAATTTCGTGATTACCGCGTTTACTGTTCCCCCTCGAGAAACACTCGTACCGAGCAAAATATCTCGAAAGACGTTGCCCCGGCTAGGAAAGACGGGGCTTTCATGCTCGCTGCAGTGCAGGCCACCGTGTGTCCCTAGCTGCGGTGTTTGCATCGGCACCTCCGTCCACAAAGCCGCCTGAGACGATGCATCCGCCACCCTCTTCTTCCGGACTTGAGCTGCTCCATGCCGCTTTGGCGGACTCGACGATAAACTTGCCATGTTGCCGGTCCCGGTACTTGACTGCTCCCTCATTGTTGACCCCGACTAACCTGCTCGGCAAGACGCTAGCCACTCTATACGTACCGTGTAGTAGTCAGCGTTTTGGGTACCGAGCGAAATTTCGTGATCTCACGCGGTTACCGCGTTTACCGTTTCGCCTCGAGAAACACTCGTACAGAGCAAAATATCTCGAACATTTTGAATTCAAACGCTCACTGTCTAGTTAAATAGACACAACCTCTTCTTTTACAACAGGACAGTCAATGGCCTATTGCAAAGGGGAAAAGTTTATAATCAACTGACTGATTTCTTGCGTGGCATCAGCCGCCCGCTCCGCCGTTCGATTCCACTCGCGCGTGTTCCGTGATGAGAGCGCCGCATGCAGGCTTCTGTGCATGATGCTGGTCCCCACTACTACTACGCGGTACATTTCATTTTTAAATCCTACGCCTGTTACTCTTTGGTGACCATGGTATTGCAACATCCTCTTGGTTGCAAGAAAAATTTATGCAACATTAGGTATGTTTCAAATCTTTCTTCCGTTGAAAAAATTCTGCAACATTAGCTTTGTTGCAGAAAAATTTCTGCAACATTAGCTTTGTTGCAGAAAAAATTCTGCAATTTTTTCAGAAAACATCATCACAGTTGCAAAGTTTTCTGCAACAATACCATTATTGCAAAAGTTACATCACGTCTCCGCACAAAGTCTCTGTTTCAGCAATAACCAACTTGTTGCAATTGTTTCAGCAATAACCAACTTCTTGCAATTTGTGACGCTCACGTGGGGAGATCTAACGGCGTGGGAGGTGGGCTTGTTTCTGCAACGCCGCGCTTGTTGCAGAAGGGAGGTGGGGAACGTGGGTGGTACATTGGACGGCCAGCAGCGCATCCATCCAACGGCCAGCCAGGCGGCGGATGTTTCCAATTCATCCACCAGCGGACGCCTAGCAGCCCCCATTGCAAAGGCATCCTTTCCTTACCAGCTAGTCGCGGGTTCGAGTCTTTCCTCACGCATTTTTGTTCTTTTTAAGAAGAACAAGTTCAAAAATGCTGCAGCTTCCAGGGGTCGAACTCGCGTCGTAGGAGGAAGCGGAAGCTGCGCTCCACTAGCCACTACGCCAGGGCACTATTACTGAAACGTTTGAGTAAAGTATGTATCTATATCGACGTAAAAAATATTGAATTCAAATTTTGATTTTAAATTCCGTCCGAATTTTTTTCGGAATTTCACGGTTACCGTGGTGACCGCATATTCCGGTGACCCTCGAGAAAAAAGGTCTGCTTGGGATCCAAAACCTTGGTAGTAGTATATAGTTGTATAGCACTAAGCTAGCTAGCCTTTTCTTTTTGAGAACCAAGATACCTAGGTCACCGGCGGCACACTCTCCTATGTGCTCTACACCTTGCTGGCCCGCGGCCCCGGGCTGATCGACTACGACGTCGCCGTGGTCTCGCAGCTGTGCCTGCTTCTTGGGGTGTGCGTTGGGGTGGTGGGAAACGTCATGTTCCCCTGAGTGGCTCATCACGGTGCTCTTTGCCACATTCCTCTCCTTGGCAACATTCAAGACATACGGCACCGGGTTGAAGCGGTGGCGTGCGGAGTCGCCCGCGACGACGGCGGGGGGGGGGGGGGGGGGGGGGGGCGGGGGGCGCCATGGGTATCAATGGGTGGACTTAGCGGTGCTTTTCCCTGTCTGGCTTTGCTTCTTCGTCATTCATCTCTTCATAATAATTCACCCACAAATTAAATGTCATTAAAGATGTCACATCTCACATATACCCGTCATATTTCATTTATCAGAATATTTCGGTTGTTATAGGACCAAACAATTCCGTGTATCATATAATATCAATAACCATAAAACAATAAATTTATTTGGACGATATGACCATACAATTTCGTGTATCATATAATATGACTAGATTAATTCCTAGACACGTTCAAATAACTAAAGACAAAGCCCTCGCTTTTGCGAGGGCCATCCTGCTAGTTATCTACTAAAAGAAAAATAGGGATTAAAAATAGAGTAATTAGCTAGAAAATCCCACATAAATCATAAATATCTGGCCTTTGATTAGGTGGACCCACATTAGTTAAGTAGTTTGTTTATGGCACATCAGGCCCAATCTGGCCCAACCTAACTCCAATCTACTATCTCACACACATAAGACCTAGTCTGGCCCAACCAAATACTCTATCCATCCTTCAAAGAATGTACTTCCAACATTGTTGGAGGGTCAAACTATCTTAAAGTTTGACCGAGTTTGTGCAAAAATGTATCAATGTTTATGGAACCAAATAAGTATATGATAAAAATATTTTCTATCATCAATCTAATGCTATTAATTTGATGGCATAAATGTTGGTGTAGTATTATATAAATACGGTCAAACATAAAAAGTTTGACTTTACAACAAAATTGGAAGTACACTCTTTAAAGGACGGAGGGAGTAAGCACTAATGAATTTTTTCCTTTAAAAAAAGATAGCTCATGCAATCCTGGGCAGTTGAGGCCCTGGCAGCCGTGTGGCGTGTGTCTAGTAGACCAGCCGAAGACCGTTTCCAACACTGCTGAATCATGACAGATCCGCCAAAGATAAACGCCGATCGGATCAAAGAAGATCTGTCGGAGACCAACCACAATCAGATCAAAGGAGATCTGCCAGACAGACACTCACACACCTCTAGATTCTCTCCGCCGATGCTAGGCACATCACTGGAGCGGGGATACGTAGAGAGTACATTATTTTGACTTAGGAACATCGCTGCCACAATTAGCATACTAAGAGTACCTAAAGAAAAGTCATAATCCCTCCCGTCACCAAGTGGGCAGGGTCTGCCGTACCTCCAAGACCCCAAGGGCCAGTGGAAGTTGGGCAGACCGCTAGCTGCACTTGCTAGGGGAGCGGAAACCTAATTCGCTCGACTTTTCTATCATGGCTGGCCCTCGTTGTAAGCATTCTGCAAATTTATCATTTGTTTGACAATTTGTATGTTTGAGTATACCGCCTCAAATTATCAACCAAACCAGCTAAGTAGGTGAAGGCGGAGAAGTTGGAAAATTGGGCTCTCTTTGTTAGAATTAATAGGAGGAACCATATATTTTCTCACATGAGCCCCGAAAGATGGGCGAAAAGAGTAACTGCATCTACATTCGAAGTACATCCGAAATTTTTAATGAATCCTGGAATGTAGCAGAGCTTGGTCAGTCAGTGTCCAAAATAAGCCTCCGTCATCACCCTCCCTCGCCAGAGCCGAGCAAAAGTTGTTGAAGTAGACAAGTCGTGAAGTCATCGTGCTAAGGCCCGATAGATCCAACGCACCAGAACAACAATCACCACCGTTGAAGAGTAGCACAGATTGGAAGGATCCAATGTGAAGACACACGAACGTAGATGAACTACGATTATATCCGAGCAAATCCACCAAGGACATATCCACCGGAGATACACCTCCACGTGAGCGCCGACGATGCTAGAAGCACCACCGGAACGACGGCTAGGCGGGAAGAACCTTATTCCATCTTCAGGGTGGTGTCGCCATGTCGTTGTCCTGAGCAGGACACAAACCCGAACAAAACTCGAATGAACATCTAAAGTCGGAGCCCTCACGCTGGCATGGGTATGGATCCACCACGCAGCCATGTCCCTAAGGCCACTGGAGATGAGGTGGACTGGCGGCAGCGCCAGTAAGATGCAGAGGAAACCTATGCTTTTTGGGGGGAGGCGTCTGCGCCGGTCATGCCCTAGAACCCAATGGAAATGGCAATCCATGGGTTCTTGACAGCAAGCAAGGGTAACAAGATCGTGAAATGTATGCTGGCCTGAGGAATGGCTGGGTAGCAATATGGCTGAATACACCCGGGAGACAAATTTTGACAATGAAGAATTGGTATGAATTTAGACATAGTTTATATTGGGAAGTATCTTACTTCTCAGGCATATATTAGTTAAGGAAATTCTCAAATTTAAGTTTGCTGATTTTAGGAAATTCTCATGTACATTTAAATATGGGGTTTGAATCATGTTTCAAAGATCAGGATATAAGCAGCCTTGAAAGAGATCATGAGAACCTGCAAGGGCATTATTCAACGTTCTGAACATTACATACCATATAGTTGGTATATGCCCTTAAATCTTGAGTTCCTTGTACTCAAATTTAGGGAATTTGAGAACCCATTTTGTTCTAAAGTTCTTTGTGGATGCTATGTGTTCATTTTATATCATATAGTAACAGGTCTTACAGCTAAATTCGATATATTTACTTTTCCATATGTTTTGTTTATTATACTTTCAAGAAAAAGTACCGATCCGTACTAGGTTTTCTTAATCCAGAAAGTTCAATTCTGGGATGTTCTTAAAACACAAAAACTTGTTTAGTATTTAATTTTTCATATTTCATGACACTACCTATTAGTAGGAAATTCTATTACTATTTTTGTTCTGAATAAAAGAAAAATCAACTAATATTATGATATTCATGTTTCATGCCACTATGTATTACTAGCACGAGTTGATATTATAGAAAAATAGACGTGCATAACAATGTGGGTCACACTACTTTCTTACTAACCAATCAGATTCCTCTTCATTAAATACCCATATAATAGAAATGGAAAATGAAAGCGATAAAAACAAGTCACACGAAAAACATAGTACTTGATACCGTTGCATACAATTTTTTTGATATCCATAACAACTATGAGTCAAAATAGATGAATGCAGCAACACGAGGTTTCAATGATCTAGTGATAAATGAAGCAAAATTGATGCAGGAAATGTCCGATGGACGGCCGAAGTATAATGCAGAGCCATCGAGCCGGGGTGCGGTGTTCGAGAGAAATCGAGGGCTGAGACGGGCAGATGGTGGAGCAGACTAGCGGAGACAGAGGACAGCTGGTGTGCCACCTATGTGCAGCTGCGAGCGGGAGTGTTACTTTTTTAGGAGACGCGGCGTCCGGCTTATAGATTGATTTGTATGTAATAGATGACTACAAAGTCAGCTCACGATTGGGCATTTGCGATCAGCAACGTGCCAATAAGCTTTTAATTTGTACTAAAAGACTAAATTACCCTTTACTTTTTTGAGGGGATGTACCGAAGCAAAAGACTAAAATATATTGTCCGCCTCTTTTTATCAGTTCAGACTTTATGATGAGTTGATAGGAGCATGCATTCAATATTCAACGACCTCCTGGCGCACGTCCCTTGTGCCTTCATCGTGGAGAGGGTCCCTCGTGAGCACACCCCGGTTGCCAAGCTTGAGCATCACCGGAAACACACGATCCATGGTAGTGGCACGCACCGTGGTCATCCACGATGCGACGTTCGTCACTGTCCATGCCCTGGGACTGTTGTTCCCACCGGCAAGGATGGCCAAGATGCCTCACCTAACCACACCAAGGGTGGTTATTGGCATGGTGTCATCGTACAGGGGGTCATGGGTCCACCGAGAGTCATGGAAATGATATCCACACCGTTGCTCAACCAAGCGTCGACGGCCACGACAATGGCAACTCCCACTCTCGGCGCGGTGCCCATTGCGTCGTCGCGGGAGAAGTTGAGAGAATTTGCGACACCCAGGAGCTAGCAGCCTTGGCTGCCACATGGGCGTTGTGCCCGACGCGGTCCCTCGGCATGACGTCGCCATGCACTACTTGGAGCGCCAAGCTTTTGTAGATGCCAGCAGACGAGCCAATATGGGCTAACTTACACTCCGCTCTTGTGCATCAGAAGCTAGTCTTTATACTTTATATATACGAATTCGGATCACAACTTAACAGTTTGTGTGGATCAGGCGGTGCGGAAACTAAAGGAAGAAGGCCAAAAAGAAGAAGAAAAACTTGCTTTTGTGGACAGTGCTATGCATATCTGGACCATGCACGTCCATATGGATCTGCGTACTGCATATAAGTCTTGTAGTATATATATAGCTCACATCCTTTGTATACACAACCACGTATTCAGCCCCGTGCAATGGCATAGTGGCACATAAGCATTTTCTGTATCTTTGGGTAGTCGGAGTAACTTAGCTAGTAACATAACGCACCTAAAGACAAATTTTCTTATGTGACATGTTGTTAATAAGGAGAGAGATGTTTATGGTAACATAATCACATAGCGCTTCCTAAGAGAAAATGAGTGTACAAGCTAATAAATGTAACTATTTATGACACTAACTCTATGTTACTTTGCACTAGGTAGTCACATAAACTACCCCCTCCGTATCGGTAGGCATATTAGATGGTGCACCGCGACCAAGACAGAGAGATAAACAAGGACACTTGATGTTTATTTGCTAATTAATACGTTGCATGCAAAGAGTTGATAACTGCATGTCGTGTTCGCTAGTCTTGAGTCATTGAAGGCACACACGTCTCACATCTCCTATTGGCCCGTTCCTTTTTTCGTGGCAAGAAACAGGAAACAAGGTGGTGAGATAATGCATCGCGCCTAATTATATTAGGATTATTTTATTTTTGTAATGTGACTAATGAACCAGCAGTTCAGCACAGAGGAAATAATGTAATGTGACTAAATTACTCCCTGCTATGACTAGCCTAATAACTAGTACCACGTGTAGGTCTTCTTGAAATCCACACAAGCTCATTGCCTGGACTGGTGACGAATAAGATTCATGCACAACATGTACCTGGACGCCGTGTTTCCACCGTCACGCCATATCGGTTTGTACATGGATGTCTTGTTTCGGTATGACGAAAGACTGTTTTGTTTCGGGAAACTCCACATGATGTAACACTGTTTGATGAATGAAGTGAGGTTGTACCTGTAAAAAAACCAACCGATAAGGTGCATGTTTCAAACATCTTTATTTGTAGCAATTCATTTCAACGTGTTCTTGAATTTGAGATGGTTAACATGAACACTAATTCAAAAGCACAAAAATGTTAAGTAGTTTCACATGCCGGAGAAATCCATAAGATTCTCTCACAAAAAAAAAAGAAATCCATAAGATCCAAATCAAGCCATAAGACCAGCAATTTCCTATTGAATTCATGCACCGACCAACTCATCCAAAAGTCTGAACTGATGGAGGGAGGCGGGCAATATATTTCAACACTCCCCCTCATGGCTAGCCTATTTTAGTCCTTACACGTGGGGATCGATGTAGGCCGCAGAATCTTTGTATTTTAATACTGCGTTAGCATGTGTCTTGAACTCAAGACCTCTTGGCTCGGATGCCATATTCAATTCAAGATTTAGCCAACTCATCCAAAAGTCCCAACTGATGGAGGATGGCTCGGATACCATATTGAATTCATGCTTCAGCCAACTCATCCAAAAGTCCGAACTGATGAAGACGTGCAATATATTTCAACACCCCCCCCCCCCCCTCACGTCTAGGCTATTTTAGTCCGTAGACGTGGGATCGATGTAAGCCGTAGAATCGTTTTTTATTTAATACTGCGGTGGCAGGGTCTTGAACTCAGGACCTCTTGGCCCGGATACCATATTGAATTCATGCACCGACCAACTCATCCAAAAGTTCGAACCGATGGAGGAAGACAGGCAATATATTTTAACACTCCCACTCGCCTCTAGACTATTTTAGTCCTTAGACGTGAGATCGATGTAGGACGCAGAATCATATTTTTAATAACTACGTTGGCAGGATCTTGAACTCAAGACCTCTTTGCTCTGGTACCATATTGAATTAATACTCCGATCAACTCATTCAAAAGCCCGAACTGATGAAGGGAGGCGGGCAATATATTTCAGCATTTCCTTCTCTTCTATTCTCAGAGATAAGATAGATTCATTGTATATGCAACAATTAAAAAAAACACATGAAAAATATTGCAATTTCAGGAAATATAACATCTATATATTTAATTGAGAAAAAAATATACTTTTCATCCCTTAACTTTCTCGATAGTATAAAAATAGTCACTCAATTTTAAAACCAGCAAACCTTGGTCTCTCAACTTTTAAAACCGGATAAGTCTAGTCCCTCCTGTCGCTTTTGGGTGGTTTTCTACTGACGTGGCATGGTTTTGGACTAAAACCAGACTTCGCAATTTTGGGTGCTCCGGCCTTGGTGGTTCTAGTGGCGTGCGGGCTCCTTTCCTGTAGAGCTCGACGGCATGCTATGAACCAGCAGCGCTTACCGTGCCGAGCTATAGAACCACCACGAGGCCGATCTATCACGCGTCTTCCGGGTTGCCGCCCACAATGCCTTGCTTATGCCATTCGGATGTAGACGTCCAGGTCACGTCCTGGACGAGCAGCAGCTCCTGGAATGCCATGACATCGTGTGCAGCACGACGAGATCAGGAACCCGCTCGCTCCGTGCTCCACAGACCGTAGTCGAACGCAAGTTTCTCTCCGCCGTCGCGGTCGTGCGTGTTGTGCTGCTGCTGCAGCCCCAACGTCAGCGACCAGCCAGGGTCGCCGTCGTGCGCGTCGTGTTTTTGGTCATCGTTGGTAACAAGATGCAGATTGTGTATGCTTCTTTGATGATATGGGGGCATCACGTGCACGGTGCACACATGGTGGCAGCTAGGAGACCATGCCTCTCATGGCCGGGACGCAACTTATGCACCACCGCATGCTCTTTGTTCAGGTCAGGTACATGCAGGCAGCAGTGAACTGCGCGGCCGACAAACTGAGTAGGCCGTGTGTGCGGCGGTCCTATAAAAGAGGGCAATAGCGCGACTGTCTCATGGTCACCGGAATTGCAGGTCCAGTATGTGTGTGTGATCCGGGTGGGCTAGACGGTGCAGGACGTCTCCCTGGACGTGCCGGCCACGCTATAGCAGTACACGCTCTGGCAGGGCTGTCTCCAGAAATTCGTGGCACCGGGCGAAAACCAAAATGGGGCCTAAAACTTTAAACAATTCACATAACAGAAGAATGATTATGCATAAAGCATGCTCTGACTTTATTATATAATTGCAAGTCTGCTTTAATTGTACTTTATTTAGGCATATATCAACACTAATGCTAAAAAGTTAAAAGGGATTGCAAAGCAATGAACGGACCTCATGTTCTACCAAAAAGGAGCATTAGTCTAGTATTTATTGAAATAAAATCTTCAATCATATCTTCGTTGCAAAAGGGAGCTTCACTGGCAATACTACGATAATCAATTTCTACATCATGAGCCACAACCTCTGTTGCATTATCATCACGACCATCATCAACATTAACATATGTAGTTTGATTTTCAGAATTATATTGGGGGTCTTTCACCAAATATCTATCAAGGGAACCTGTTAGAGATTGAGCCTGAACTTCGAGTCTTTGTTTCTTCTTACGTTTTGCAGCACCAGATTCATGCTTCCTAGTAGACATGATAAAGATTCAGAAACAATGCCTAACAAATTAGAAGTGATCATTGGTCAAACAGAATCTAATTAGTTTCTAATAGTAAGAATCACTAGATGAATATATCATTCATATACAAAGAAAATGAACTGAAAGTAGAACATTGCACTTGGAGATTAAAACACAGTCCGTAGGGCCTGGACGTGTTCCTCAATCCTTATTGAATCGAGCAATGGAATCGTAGTCCTGGACTGTTGCATCTTAATGCAGCAAGACGATCAGCAATAGGAATTGATCGAAGCTAACTGCGCTCTGCTAGGGCCTTAGTCAATCCCCTATCACGGCCGGCGAGGCCTAGACGGCAGTTCGCTGCCTGTTCACCTGCAATCGCTGGAATGGAGCGATCTGTATCCAGTCTTCCAATCGAGCTATTGGGCATCCAACCTTCTTTTCTGTAAGTCTGTTATTTGAGCCTCTAGCAGACACCAAGTAACATACACACTACGTTAGTTTCCTTTCCTGGGTTTTCTTAGTCAGCGGAAGGGAGGCATCGTACGAAGGGTTTTTTTATCGATGGGGGCCCCACGATTTTAGGGCCCTGTGCGTTCGCTCACCTCGCCCCCCCTCATCGACGGGCCCGCGGGACAATCGGAGCAGCGGCTTGTGGGATATCAAGTAAGTGATGTCCTTGCTTAGAGGCTAGAGATGCTCCTTACAGATGGATTAGTTTATAAAATTACCGAGTTCATCAATTTTTCATATTAATAAGATAATATGAGTTTATATAACCACTATCTAACAAATTGGCACCACCGCTGCCAGTTATTAGCCCATCAGAATTTTGAGAATATCTTATTAATATATTAAATTGAATGCAATTTCCCAGCCGACTACAAAAAGATTATTGCAAGTAAACATGCATTTTTATGTTTTATACAAAACTTAGGAAACGATAAAGATATTTTAGACATATTAAATTGAACCTATGAAAACATAAAAATTGTACATGTGATCTCTGGATATTTAACAACCTTCTGGAAAATAACTTTTTGACCATGGGAATATTCTCTGTAAATCCTGAATGTCGATCAAGCCAAATGTAGTATCACAGATCTCCTTCGGACGTGTGCAGTACCAACATCATTTTAAAGGAGACATATAAATTCAATCACGTTCTAATTTGTTAGAGCAACCATCTATCTGAAAACAAAAAATTACTGGTGTTGCATGGGGAAAGTCACATTTCCTTTAGTTAGTCGATGCTTCCTTAATTGACACGCCATTTTGACTTACAACCAATAATCAATTACAAAATATTTCTTTAATTTGACTTATTAACAGATAAAGTAATTTGTGATTTAAAACAAAACCAAAAGTATTAATGAAAACTATTATCTTAATAATTTTAAAATATTCAGCAAAGAAAAAATCCATTATACATCTACCCCATTTTCATAAATGTGAGACCTCTTATGTAAGTCCATAAAAACCTTCCAAAGGAGGTCCCATTAAAAGGTAGAGTTATTAGTGTATCCATTGAAACATAGTGGGTTTTTATGCTACAATCTACATGAAGTCTCTGCCAACATCTTTTATTTTCCACCCAAACAATTGTGCTCTCCAACAGGACATATAGCTTCGTTCTCATCATCTCATGATCTGCTACAAATCAAAGTGTTGGCTATCCAATTGAGTACATTAGTTTAACACCACAGGAGATACACTTGGCATCTAGAATGAAGAGGTGGATATATGCAACTAGGTTATATCACTGTTCAGAACATCAATATTGTACTATACATGTTGTGAACTGCACTTATCATAATTTTGGTATAACCACCACATATATGAGATAAAATTGTCTTGAGTATATATGGCAAGTTGAAATTATACTATATGGAATCATGGTGTGAAAAAAGAACATTCATGTCTTTCACCAATTGAATTCAGATAAAAACACCTAAAAGAAGGGTGGAATGCGAAACTTTCTTTACATGATCATACGGTTGCAAAAAAATCCATAAAAATAGAGATGTGGAAGTCATACTAAAAACTAAAGTTCTTCGTTACCTTAGGGATACGACACTCATATTTCTCAACTCGATGCATCATTCTGTGTTTTCAAGAAAGGCACAACATTTCGTTTGCTTAGAAACAGTACATGTTCTCAAGGCAAGAAAAGTATGGCAACAATAAGTACACTATAATTTCTCTATAGATCATTTAATAGAATAGGGAAAAGGATTTTTGATAGAAGCAAGCCATCAAATACCTTGCATAGTGAAAAAGATTCGAGCATGCTTGTCTCAAATTTATGAGACCATGTAAGACAGGGAGTAGTTATCTCCAGAGAAGAGACCCAACAGAGCAAGGTATAAGATGTATTCTACGGTAGGGAGATATAATATTCCATATTTAAGTATTCCAAGAACTAATTTTAAGTATTTAACACTGAAGAAAAAGTTAATGTCACCATGACACATCAGATACTTGGTACCTTAACATATACTCCTATCTTTGTTGACTGCCCTATAAAATCTAAAAATTAATATTTGGAGTGTAGTTTTATAAGGTATTGTAAAATAGAAACAATTGTAATATGGTTCTCACATTTATTTGTTATGATCGACGACACGTATGAAAAACAATGTAAAATGCAGCCTCGCTAAATCTGATGTAGCTTTGTTTCAAATAATCTCGAAGTAACTCTAGTGCATAAACCTAAGAGTGTATTCCTGATGGCTTGATCCATTGAACGATAAAGCACAACTGGTAGGGGTGAGCCAGCAGTTAGGTCTTAATATTACAATTCATATTGAATGTTTTTTGTACCGTTTGAGGCCTTTACTTTAACCACTCAGCTGCAACATCAAGGAGGTAATGGAGATAAAACTTTCAAAAATGTCGTGAGCAATCGTGCGCGGCCTGATGAGGATGTTTAGGTCCCATGCAAGAAACGAGAAAGAATTTTTAACATGTCGGCATCGTGGCTCGGCCGGAAACATTGAGATACTTGGTTTTTAAATTCTCGTATATCCAAAAATCGTCTAAAAATCACAAACCTTGGCATGGTATCATGAAATGACACCAACATGCTGTGGTAAAAAATGTGTACGATTTGAGACAAGTTTTGGTGTAACCTTCTTACAAAACGGAGCTTCTCTCAAGAAGTCTCATGGTTCCGAGAAGGGGACGTGTCACCTCTGTGTGCGAGACGATATAGACCGCCTCTTTCCGCCTTGATTTTTTCTACAGAGGAAACATAGACCAATAGGAGTATGGTGCTAATTTTTGGAATTAATCCGGGTTCGTCTGGCCTTTTTATGCATTAATTGAGTTCTATAGGCATTTAATATGCATAATTCAAATTTGAATTACATGCACATGCTCCAGTGTATCAAAGCTGGTGGGAAAATCATATGTGTGTCCTGGAGTGAATGTTAAGGTCCCATGCAAGAAATGAGAATGAATTTCAAACATCTAGGAGTCGTGGCTAGGCCGGAAATATTGAGAAACTTGGTACCAACATGGAACTTGGCATGGTCTCATGACATGGCATCAACATGCAGTTGTAAAAATTTCGTCCGATTTGGGACAAGTTACGGTCTAAGCTTCTTGCAAGTCGGAGCTTCTCTCAAGAAAGCTCGTGGTTCCGAGAGGGAACCTTTCACCTCTGTGTGCAGAATGACATACGTTGCCTCTTCCCACATTGAATTTTTTTTACAGAGGCAACATAGACCAATAGGAGTTCCGTGCTAAATTTTGGAATTATTCAGGGTGATTTTTGCCTTTTTCTACATTATTTGAGTTTTCTAGGCATTTAATGTGTGTAATTCAAATTTGAGCTACATGCACATGCTCTAGTGCGCCAATGACCGGTTGAAAAATCATATATGTGTATCTAGGTGAATGTTTAGGTCCTGTGCAAGAAATAAGAATGAATTTCAAACATCTGGGCATTGTGCCTCGGCCGGAAACATTGAGAAACTTGATTTTTAAATTCATGTAAATCCAAAACTCGCCTAAAAATCATGAATTTTGGCATTGTCTCATGACATGGCACCAACATGCTGTGGTAAAAATTTCGTCTGATTTGGGACAAGTTTTGGTGTAAGCTTCTTGCAAGCCGGAGCTTCTCTCAACAATGCTCGTGGTTCCGAAAGGGAACCTATCACCTCTGTGTGCGAATTAACATACGCTGCCTCTTTCCACCTTGATTTTTTACAGAGGCAACATTGATCAATAGGAGTTCCGTGCTAAATTTTGAAATTATTCAGGGTGATTTTTGCCCTTTTTATACACTATTTGAGTTTTCTACGCATTTAATTGTCATAGTTCAAATTTGAGCATCATGCACATGCTCCAGTGCGTCAAGATGGGTTGAAAAATCATATATGTGTCCTTGGGTGAATGTTTAGGTCCCATGCAAGAAATGATAATGAATTTTAAACATCTGGGTGTCGTGGCTCGGCCGGAAACATTGACACACTTTGTTTTTAATTCCTGTAATTCCAAAACTCGCCTGAAAATGTGTACGTATAATGGACGGTTATATTTAGAAGAAAATTATTTAGAGGTTGAAATTAGGTACGATACCAATTATACATTAATTATATGATTAGCACAGACGTTGATATTTGATATGATATTAGTTGATTGCTAAACAAGTTGGACACTCACCATTGGAGCAACCTAGGTTGTTGGATTGAAATGATTTGACGGCAGAAACTAATTGGATTTGCACCTTTCGATCTTTTTACATTTGTTTAGATATCTACATAGATGCAGATTTTAAAGTGTCCCTCCAAAAAACGTTAACCAACATAAAGGAACACATCTACTCCCTCCGTCCTTTAAAGAGTGTACTTCCAACTTTGTTGGACAGTCAAACATTTCTATGTTTTACCGTATTTATACAATAGTACACCAACATTTATGCCATCAAATGAGTAGATTTAGATTCATGAAAAAAAAATTCACCGTATACCCATTTGGTTTCACAAATATTGATATATTTTTGCACTAACTTGGTCAAACTTTGAAATAGTTTGACTCATCAACAAAGTTGGAAGTACACTCTTTGAAGGATGGAGGGAGTATGTGGTAATGCTAACAACGACCATGCGTGTTCAGCTCACCAAGATGGAATTAGTACTCCAGTAATCCACCAACTCTTGCACCGTGTGAATAATGTTCTCCGTCTGTCCCTCACTATATTTATACCACTCCATTTTCACGATAAAATATTGTTCATTCATACACACTTCTAATCAGTGACTCTCTTATCATCCATATATATATGAGCTCGTAAGATAGGTACGTAGAAACCACATGGGCATGCGCCATAATAAAGAACCAGAGAGATATGCGTAGACATGCAGGAATCAGAGACGTCAGAAAATTATCAAATCGCACCTGCGAGATGTTTAGTTGTTCAAGTTGTTTGGTTCTCAATAAGTTCGATGACATATTTCTCCTAGTCCTAGTGTTAGTGGACTAGCTAGACGCCAGTTGCCTGGACCAATTAATAAGATGATGAAACAACGAGCACTAGACCGACCAATTCCTTGCCAAGCTCATGGACAGTATTAATGTTTTATTAAGAATGGACAGTATTAATAAATGGATTATTGTTAGTGTCCCAACACAAGTCCAACAACTTCTAAGCCTACAAAAGAGGTGCATCCCAAGAGAGCATGGGGGCGGAGAACCTTAACTTCGTGGGACAAGACTGAATCAACGACAGAAATGTGGAATCCCACATTATCTCTTTCCTTCCCCTACTATTATTCCCAACGTCCAAGAAACTATACCCAGTTCTGAGTTTAGGACACTGACTAGAAGTTTGGTGTTAATAAAACACATGGAGTGTTGTGGTGGTTCATCCCCGAAGTCGAACACTCTTACACATATTGGCTCTATGAGTGGTAGTGTTGTTGTGGACCATCCCCGTGGTTGTGTGAATGGCGTCAGTTAGGGGTTGCGGGTGATGTTGATGTCGTCGGTGCTTCGGTGCCGGTGGCTTCCTAGTAGTGTCCTGAATGACTCGAACTACCAACATCAATCCTCCCTTCGGGTTGTATTCGTGTTCTTGGTAGTTGAAGATACAGGGTTGAGCCTCTGAGCAAAAGATCCATGCTCTGGCACCGATGACGGTATTGCTTGCGGGTGCTGCTTCCGTCTTAAGGGCGCCGTTCCATGTCTCGGCATTGGGTGAAGTCCGTAGTCAAATTTTCGGGCTCAGCGATGGTGACGCATGTCATCATTACACTCTTTTGTGTCATGAAACTCCGGTACCTAACTCCATCCTTGGGACGAAGCATCCAGGTTCCCTGCATGGAGAGGTGTCGTTTTGTCTCCTACCTTTTAGACGTGACCTCATGGTCATCATTCTTGGTCCTTGCTGTCCACAGGCAAGATCAGCGCTACGTCTCCCGGTGCGAGAGGGAAGGCGGCCCTCTCTAGTAAGTTTGGTGTGTTTGGCGGATCGGCATCCATCGGTTTCCCTAGAAGGTGCATGTTTCGGTCTGTGGTCTTGGGTGATTATTGTTGGGGTGGCTTATCTATTTTTTTGGTCGACGTTGACTTCATGGTGATTTAGTTACTTGCTCGGTGATTGTCTTTCTTTTGACCTGCTTGTAAGAAGATTTCCTCATCACCATATATTTTTACGGCCATTATTTACTCTATATTTAAAGCGTGGGGAAAGCCTGTTCGAGTGAGATTAATAGTAAAATGCACTGTCTACAGCTCTCACACTTTTTTTTTCGAGAGCACGCGAACAGCTCTCACACTTTCAAGAGGAAGAAAGCACGATGGAGACATAGAATAGGGGAGGTGTTGTAAAAAAGGGGCCTATACAAGGAAGTATACAACAAGGTGAAGCAAGTTAACCCAATAGTATAACTATATTTGCAACGTCCCTCCCGAGACTCACTAGGCACGCCTTCATCCCAAGGAGAAGTAATGAAGACTCCACCAAATTCCCACACTTATGTGAGTAACGTTCTCTGTGCATCTTCCCCTATTCACCAAACTATGTTCATCCATCCATCGTTTTTAATTAGTGGGTCCGTAATCCGCTATATGCAAGCCGATAAGATACACGGCAACCACAACAATAGAGTACACCATGATAAATGAACCAGAGAGATATGTATGGACATGATATGGGAATTGCAGACATCAGGACATTAGCAAACACTTTCTGAGGTCATCTATCGACATGTTGGGTGCTATGTGCCTTTTACGCAAAGCAAAACCGGTGGCACCGCTAAGCTCCAAAGTAATCACTGGGTGTGTGATGCTTCGGCTGCAATTTCCACAGCTGCAGTAGCAGCGGTTCCAGCGAAAAGCAGCCGTTGTATCTGCTAGCTATGGCAAGAAAATTAGAGCTGAGTTGTAACCTTTTGTAGTTGTGTTGTAGCAGTGATGGCTTGTGCAGCAACATGCTAAATCACTAGAATGACCTCTAGTTTTCAAGATTTGGCTTAAGTGTGTATTGTACCGTTGTAACTCTAAATGAATCGATCAGAGTTGTTTTTGCTGCAGACGAACTAGTTCATTTTTTAGCAAACGTAAACTCCAGGCAGAGTATATGAAAGAGTGGAATTCCACCGAACAATACAACATCCATCAAATAAGGCACAAAAAAAATTACGCAACAGCTAATCTTAACACGTGCACATACCAACAATGGAAACACATGCGCGTCCCTGTAAGCACCATGGGTTCCATCTGGAGGGGGTCTACGTGCTCTCTTCGTGTCCGCCCGGATCCGGCTCTCCATGTACGCATTTGCCACGACGAGATTGACGGGAAAAAACACCGGAGAGCGCGCCGGCAGTCAGCAGGAGACGGTTTGGCGTGTCGAGCCTCTCGGCCTCCATGTACCTGCGCTTCCTCCACGGCGCCATGTGCAGGCTGCTCTCCCGGTCGCACCACTTCATAGCGGTGCACATGTCCCCAACCACAGCCCGCAGCTTCACCGACATGCTGACGAACACCTCTGGGAGCAAATCCACCAGCGCGCCGTACACGGTGCTGCAACCCACCATGACGAACTCGGCGCTCAAGCTGGGCTCCACCACCACCAGCATTGTCTTGCTTGTCCTCGTCAGCACCACCACATCCACGTTGTTGTGCTCCCTCACGGGGAACTAAGCCGAGCAGATGGCACAGTCGAAGCCGACATCGTGCAGCCGCCCCGCAACCAACCGAAGCATTCAGCCCCGGCATCCGCCGCCGGCCGTCATGCAAGTTGCGCATCCATAACCATCGTTGTGACCCTGAGTGGCACCGCAAGTCTGACCGGGCCGCTACCCTGCCTGCCGGCGCCTCTTCGGAGCGAAAATTGCAGCCGAAGAATGAACTAGTTGGAAAATTGCAGCCGAAGAATGTCATGCAAGATTGCGTGCCATCATTCTATCATGTCGGCCTCCCGTGGACTATGTTGAAAAGAATATGCTTATCGACGCTCATCCTCCAAAGATTGTGGCCTATTAACTCCCATCCTATAGAGATGTGAACTCTTCATATTCTTCCCACCATGCATGTTTCAGCCTTGTGTGAGTCATCAATTTCAATAGACATGGTTGGCTCAAATGGACTCAAATCGTTGTTTTAACAATTATATTAGAATAAACTCGATGCTTTCAATAGAAAGTACAGTAGTTATCAAGTACAAAAAGAAATTAATCAAAGGGAAATGACTATCAATCGATAAGCCTATTATAGGGAGTCTCTAAGATCTGTAATAAAACTTCTAATACTACCACATAGTTATGAAAATTATCTGGTGTGATGCCCATAAATTACTTTCTTACGCCATGGGATTGGGAAAAATTGAATACTCATGGTGACCAATTTGAACAAAGGAAACTTAAGCATTATTATGATGCTTAGGCACAAGGATGGGATGGAAAATGGGATAGGCTACCTAGTGGATTTGGGTCCCCTCAACATTTTGCAGTAAAAAAGCAACAACAGACTGTCACCATCCCCAAAGTAAAGACAAGTAGCATGTAATCGGTTTGTGGATAACTCCATGCGAACCTATAACGACAAACAAGGTAAACGTCTTGTTGTTGGAGCACATCCACCTTCCATGAACCAAAAAAAATTGTACAAGAGGAATAAAACACGTCGAAGAGATAGACATGTAGGTAAAACACGTTGAATAAGGTGCAAAAAGTGGCCATATATGTAGGTAAACATGGTCAAGAGTGTCAACGCAATAGTGAAGTCATTTTTTTCTGTACTAATAATTACTCCCTCCGTCCTGAATTACTTGTAGCAAAAATGAATAAAACTGGATGTATCTAGAACTAAAATGCGTCTAGATACATCCATTTCTATGACAAGTATTTCCGGACGGAGGGAGTAGATTCAAAATCTCCCTACAAAGATTGGGCGCCTACCAAGTTACCAGCATATAAAGGACCACATCTGCAGGCCATGAGCATTCATCTCGTGGAGAAGGAATGAAGACTCCACCAAACTCCTGCACTTGTGGGAGTAATATTCTCTGTGCATCTCGCCTTTCATATATACCGCTCCATTTTCACAATTAATGTAATTGTTCCTCCACCCACAATTCTAACTAGCGATTCATAAGGTAGGTGCCAACCACAAAAACAGAGAGTATACCATGGTAAACGAACGGGAGAGATATGTATGGACATAATGCGGGAACCGGAGGCATCAGAACATTAGCAAACACTTTTTCACTTGCGTTGGCTCCTGAACCGAGCACTTTTTTAGGAGTTCTGTCAAGAGATCGGAGAGCATCTTCAAGAATCATAATCACTTTTTTAACTCCAAAACCATCCTTATCTCTTGATCTACATATCCTGCTCCATTTGAGCAAATGATATCTCCTTTTCTTGTTGCATCCTTGCCAAAAAAAAATTCTTCTATGCTTGTCAAGCTTTTCAATGAAAGTTTTACTCATAAGCCACAAACATATGATATAGAGATATTTGGGTAACAACCGAATCCAGCATGGTAAGCCTTCCCCCAGTGGACGCGGCATTACCAATCCACGCCTCAAATCTTTTGAGATACTTAGCCACTATAAATTCCCAGTCTTAATCTCTGAGAGTAGTATAGCTGACAGGCATGCCAAGATATTTAATAGGAAAGCTACCCACATCACATTTAAACAAATCTGCATAGTGTTTCACAATGCTCTCATCACAACCTACAGTGAAAATCTCGCTTTTTTGGTAATTAACTTTAAGCCAAGACATCAGCTCAAATATGTATAGCAGCAACTTCAGGTTAACTGCTCTATCAACATCGTGATCCAAACAGATAATAGTATCGTCAGCATATTGAAGCACCGCAACCTCGTTAACCCTGACGTTCTATATATTCCAGCTAGTCGGACCAATCATATGTTATTTAATTTTGCTAAAAAGAGAGTAAAACTGACTATGACTACAATTTGAGAAATGTTGGGGCATATTTCACATATCGTTAAGTCAACACGCAAATCGTGAAGGAACTTTTTGGGAATGCGATTTTCACAACAGACGAGGAGAAGTGATGACATCGGAGGAAGCTAGGAAGCCACGGCAACAGACGGGGAGAAGTGACGACAATGTGCTAGACGATTTCAGTAGTGATGCTTTCAGAATGAATGCTGCAAAACTGCCGTATAAGATCTCATCTGCAGCTATTAGCACAACTACCATAAACATGCAGGTACTAGTACTTCCATGATTATGGTCAAAAAAGATGACAGTACCGTAAGTGCTAAGATCATATTTTTAGCTTTACCAGGTTCACACTTTAACCAAAAAAAGAGAGAAGCAAATCTAGTCATACACCTAAACTGATAAACCCAAATTGACTTAGCTATTGTGGGCAAAGACTGGAGCAAACATAATTTCATTAATAGGTTCACATTCTGATATGCGTAACTCACATTTCTGACTAGGAAAAGTAAATGAAAGTACTAATTTGACTGTGACCGAGTCCACACCTGAGGTAGCGGCTTGTTCGAATAGATGATTGACTTGAATGCTCATTTCCTGTAAATTCTCCTTATTTCTATCCTTTGACTTGAATGTGCATTATCCTCATTGCTAAAGTGATGAATACTCCACCAACTCCTACACTTCTGTGAGTAATGTTCTCCGTCCATCTCTCCCTTTAAATACACCACTCCATCTTCACCAAGCTATATTGCTCATCCATCCACACTTCTAACTAGTGATTCTTTTATTGACGGCATATACATTAGCACATAAGATAAGTGGCAGCCACATAGAGAGAGACCATAATATATATATAGGAACCAGGGAGATGTATGGACATGTCGGAATTGGAGACATCGAGATATTAGCAAACCGTGGCAGTCTATTACTTGGTTTTTCAAAATTTTAGGCTCTCGACAGGTTCAGTGATATATCCCTGCAGTGTCACGCCTTCACCTATGAAGGTGGGCATCGAGTTGCCGGCCCAAACGAACCAGGCGATGGAGCAAAACCAACTCCTCTGTCAGGCAAAGATTCAGAGTAAGCAGCAAGTAGTTGGCTCCATGAGCTGGGTTGGTGGGTTCCTGGAACCGCCAGTAAGTGATGGTAGGCACTTGGTATAAGTAGCGGCAGATCCCGTGTGCGTGGAGGTAAGCTGTGAATTGGTCTCTCAGCTCTGTCTCCCTGTTTCTTTGAACATCTTCCAAATTCTATGTTCATCCTCGCCTGTACATATGTACTCTGTTCCCCACCTCAGATCCCTGATGTAACTTGATGATTTATGAATCTATTATCCAAGCCATGAGAAATTGGTAATCAGAGCCTTAGATTGCCTCGCTCGCGCTCAAATCCTCGAGATTGGACTCGTAAAATTCCACTGCAATAGGTGCAACGACACCTTCTAAGCCAGGCAAGTCTTCTGCTCAAATTGTTTTTGTGTTGGATCGAATGGAGAGGAGCATCAGAAATCGTTGGCGGGAATTCTGGAAAAATTTGATGCCATGACTGGATGTGAAAGCTGTTAGCAGGTCGACGATTTTTGGGAAGGATCAAGACATCGTGAAGCACCGAATCATCTTTTTTCGATAAAGGGTGGACTTTATTAACTCAAAATGGAGCATCAAGAGGATACAAACACAATGAGCACACACTCGGCCTTTGCATTGCTAGGATGCATACAGCCAACACCAACGCACGCACACAAAAACACGCCCGTAAATAGCTAAGTCTTATAAGACCAAAGCTATACGTAGGCGAGAAAAAAAATTAAAAAATCCCCAAAGCGATCAGATCAACGATCAACAAACTATAACAATGACCATATCTGCACCGACCATCTCATGACACCACGCGGACAAAGAGATTCTTCAACAGCAACGCCTTCAGGAAGGGAGCGACACTCAAATGTCACCGTCACCGGATCCAGCCACCCAAAGCTAGAATCTAGGCTTTCACCCTGAAGAATCAGTCCGAGCATTCCGAACAATGCCTTCAACAAGGTAACGATGTAAAACATCGCCATTGCTAGGTATACCAAAATTGGGTCAGACCTAGGCTTTCACCCCGGAGCTCGAGACCGGGTGCTCAAGTAACACCACCATCGAAGTCATTCAGGTGTTGTCGCCACCACTTTTTCACAATCCCAGCAGCTATCATCGCTGCACAACCATCCCTCTGCATCAAGACTCCATCCATAGTTTGCATCTCGCCACCGAAGTCAACCACCTGATCTGCAGAGATGAAACTCACACAAAGATCTTTCAATGGCGACCGCAATCAGCGAGGCAAGTAGCCAGGACCATGGGCTGCAACTAGTCAGTGGCCGTCATCTGCACGCACGTGCACCTCAAACGGCCGTCTGTGTGCGTAAGCATCCATGCACCAGCCCCGCATGCTTGTCTTGATCGTATTCCAAGCCATGGAGACGAACCAGATCGGAAGACCGGAATCACCGGCTAGCAACCAGATAGGGACGCACCAAGCCATGGAAATAATTAGATCAGAAGCCTGGCAACCACCATCTACCCGGCCAAGTCTGTTCCGACGGCGAGTGGGCAGGGTTGGAGCCTGGAGTTCCTCCTCCGGTACTGCAGAACGCAGGCAAAGCACCTCTGCTGGTCAACCAGTGTGCTCCCCTTCTGCAAACACCGCCGCTACAACCTGGTTCTTTTTTTAGAGGAGTGCCATACGGCGCACTTTATTTAAACTTCAAAAGAGTTACACCGTTTATTAGATCCTGCTAGATAAAAGACGGGGGATTACCCTCCCATACTACTGTATTGTTCGAATCAAAAAGCATGTCATGCAAGATTGCGTGCCATCATTCTATCATGTCAGCCTCCCGTCGACTATGTTGAAAAGAATATGCTTATCAACGCTCATCCTCCAAAGGTTGTGGCCTATTAACTCCCATCCTATAGAGATGTGAACTCTTCATATTCTTCCCACGATGCATGTTTGAGCCTTGTGTCAATCATCAATTTGAGTAGAGATGGTTGGCTCAAATGGACTCAAATCATTGTTTAATTTTTTATTAGAATAAACTCGACGCTTTCAAGTACAGTAGTTATCATGTACAAAAAGAAATTAATCGAAGGGAAATGACTATCAATCGATAAGCTTGTTATAGGGAGTCTCTAAGATCTGTAATAAAACTTCTAATACCATATAGTTATGAAAATTATCTGGTGTGATGCCCATAAATTACTTTCTTAATTCATGGGATTGGGAAAAAATGATCCTACTCATGGTGACCAATTTGAACAAAGGAAACTCAAACATTATTATGATGCTTAGGCACAAGGATGGAAAAAAATGGGATAGGCTTCCTAGTGGATTTGGGACCCGTCAACATTTTGCAGTAAAGAAGCAACAACAGACTGTCACCATCCCCAAAGTGAAGACCATGGTTTTCAATTTCAGTTTCAGAAGAATTTTAGCACCAACCGAAATCACAGAAATTCAGCAATTTTAGTTTTCATTTCGGTCAAAAGGCCGAAATATTCACTTGAATTCAATTCAGATTTTTTTTACATTTTTTTGAAAGTTATTTGAATTTCTGTGTACTACTGAAATTGCCGAAATATTTTGGCCGAAATAATATTTCAGTGTCTGCTGAAATTAATGAAATTCAGTGACTTTCATCGAAATCTCACTGAAAGTGAAAACCATGGTAAAGACAAGTCGCATGTAATCGGTTTGTGGATAACTCCATGCGAACCTATAATGACAAACAAGCTAAACGTCTTGTTGTCAGACCACATCCACCTTCCATCAACAAAAAAATAATAATTGTACAAGAGGGAGAAAACACGTCGAAGAGATACAAGGTTGAAGCTGGTGTAAAAAGTGGCCATATATGGAGGTAAACAAGGTCAAGAGTGTCAACACAGTAGTGAAGCCATTTTTTCTGTACTAATAATTAGATTTGAAATCTCCCTACAAAGATTGGCCACCTACCAAGTTACCAGCATATAAAGGACCACATCTGCAGAACATTAGCAAACACGTTTTCACTTGCTTTGGCTCCTGGACTGAGCACTTTTTTAGGAGTTATGTCAAGAGATCGGAGAGCATCTTCAAGAATCATAATCTCGGAGTACCATGCAGCATTCTTATGTGGCCTGTCAATTCTCATCCTCCAAAGACGTGAGCTCTTCCTCCTGTCACAAAAAGGTTGCCCTGGCAGATGTATACAAGCACATAAATCCAGCTGCTACTTATGCCGTTTAGGTGTTGCTGTCTAATTAGGCCGTGTAGGTGTTGCTGTCACGCTGCTACTTATCCAGTTTTGATGAACTCGTGCCCACGGAATTAGCTATGTCACTGCCTCCCCTGACGTCCTCTCCTCTGTTTGCTGATACGAAAATGCAAATTAGTTCATATCATACAACCAGCATCTCCCTAAGCTTGTGAACAAATGTGGACGCTTCAATGTGAGCACTCTTGAGTGCATCCCCGAAGAGATGAGCAGATCTACAAGCCCAGTCTGTCAAAGCTCCCTATCAGTTTGCTCTGTTTTGGTCAGATACTGTAGAATATATGTATAATGTCAACAAATATATATTTTTGGCAACATAGTGTATTTTTTCTTAACGGGCCTTCGGCAGCTTAGTATTCTCCTCAGAAATCACCATTCTCAGCACTTGCCCCTTTATCGTTTTTTCATACGATGGTAAATAACTTAACACGCCGATCCAACATAAGGTCACATGGGGTGCGTTGATACCCAAATTCCACAGCATAATGGCGAAAAGCGATGTTGTGTTTTTGTAGATATTATCCAACTCACAATGAGTAACCTACATTTATGGGATCCTAGTAGGATGTGTTTACATCTTATCCATTGATAATGCAGATTTTAAGGTGTCCCTTCGGAGAATAAACGTTGATCAACATAAAAGACCACATCTATATGTTACAACAGCCCACATGTCCCTTCAACTCGCTGAGACAGAATGAATACTCCAGCACTCCACCAACTCTTGCGGTTGTGTGAATAATGTTCTATGTCTGTCCCTGACTTTATATATACCACTCCATTACTATGAATGTTGAATGGCCATGAAGCGTATTACTGTCATTGTAAAGATAGGCATGTAGAGGTAAAGATGTGAGAGTAATACATATCCTCTCTTCCTTCCCTTTGCACTTGATAGGGGAGCAACGAAGAACGAAACCATCGGCTACGTCCATGGAAAAATTCTAAATGTGGGGAGGAGCTATAGTGACGTATGTCATACGCATCATGGTGGTCAATTTGAACAAGGAAAATTTAGAATCATTACTATGCTTATGCACAAGGAGTCATAAAATAAAAGGTTAGGATATTAGGCTGCCTAGTGCATATGGGACCCATCAACGTCTTACTAGCATGTTTTTTTATAACCCCGTCTAACTAGCATCTTTACTTGTCATCATCCCCAAAGTAAAAACAAGTACTGCTCCGTTCAATAATGTTAGACTTTTTTGCAAGCTAATTATGGAACGGAGGGAGTAGCATGCAAGTCGGTTTGTGAATAACTCCATGCCAAACTATAAATTACACGCTGCAAACAAGCTAAGCCTCTTCTTGTCGGGGCACATCCTACTTTTATATGAACTCGAAAAAAGCACTGTACAAGAGGGAGAGGCAATGTACAAAAGTGCCCATACATGGAGATAAAAAAGGTTAAGAGAGTCAACACAACAATGAAGCCATTTTATTTATTCATAACTATAAATATGAAACATCCCTCCGAAGGTTGTACGCCTACCAAGTACCAGCTTATTAAGGACGACACCTATAGGCTTTAGCAGACCGTGAGCATTCATCTCGTGGAGAAGGACTGAAGGCTCTAACAAACTCTCACACTTGTGCGAGTAATCTTCTACGTGCATCTCACCGTTTATATATACCACTCCAATGCTCACCAAACTATATTGTTCCTCGATCCACAGTCCTAACTGATGATTCTTTTACTGGGCATATATTTAAGCCCATAATATAGGTGTCAACAACGAAAACAGAGATTAGAGATTATACTATGATAGGAACCAATAAGATATGTATGGACATAACGTGGGAATTGGAGACATTAGGAAATTAGCAAGCTCCTTCGTAGGTGTTATATCCACAGGCTGAGTGATAAGTGCCTCCAAGAATATGAAGAGAATGTGAGACTGCTAAGCTCCACAGGGAACTCAAGCCGAATCAAGTCACTAGGTCGCCAAAACCAGTTGTCTAACAAGATCGCAAGGTGCAGGCAGCGAAACAAAATGGAGTTCAAAATGCTGAAAGCGGGCAGAGAATGCTATGGTCACCGAGCGCATCTTCTGGAATCATAAACCATAATCTGGTGGACCATAGAACATTCTTATGTGGGCTGCAACTCTCATCCACCAAAGGCGTGAACTCTTCGAGACTTCCTCCTGTACAATTAAAGGTTGGCCTAGCACATGTATACCAGCAGATAAATCCAGTTGCTACGTCACGCAGGTGTTGCTGTCAACTTGCCGTTCCAGTTAATTAGGACACAGAATCTAGTTTTGCTGAACTCATGCCCACGGAAGCAGGTATGTCACATTAGAATCTCGCCCGACGTCCTCTTCTCTGTTTGTTCATACAACAATGCAAATCTGCTTTAGAATCAGATAATTAGCCGGAAACTCCACAAATACAACACAAATTAGATGAGGCACTGTACTAACCAACCACAACTGCAGGTCTGCCCCAACATGCCGGGTGCCAGTTTTTTTTTTTTTTGATGAATCTTGATTGTCCTAAAACAGCAGTGTGACATGGTAAGGGTAAGAGATATGCTTATGGGGATCTTGGTTGCTAGGGAAGCCTTTAAGTCAAAATGATCTGCACAACATATGGAAGCACCGCAACCGCTGCGTGTTCGACGGCGATACCCCCTCCATCTCGACGCTGTTGGCGTCTATTCAAGACGAGGCCCGGACCTGGGCTCGAGCTGGTGCTCGCGGATTCAACCTTTTGCTGGCATAGGCGTGTATGTATGTAATATTGTGGGCTGAGCATCCCACCCTCAAAAAGGCTCTCCTGTACCCCCCCCCCCCCCCTTCCTATCAATGAAATGATACGCACTTTTGCGTATTCGCGAAAAAAAAAATGTTACCAAACTCAAATTTTGCAGATACAAATTTGTATTGGACGACCAATCAGTGCGTAGGCGATGGTGTCCCGAGCCATCAAGATAGTTTGAACACAGGTTATCCATTTTCTACGACACAAGACTGTCAAAAACCTGAGAGTATAGAAACATTCATCTCACTGTCCTAGCCTAGAAGACAGTGACATCGACCAAATCGAAACAAATACAGTGGCAGTGCAGATCACATATATAAAATGTTGAACATGGTAAACTTACACTGAGCAAGCAGCAACTAGCTCTGATCAGGTTCCCCTGCTCTCCTCCCTCGCTGCATCCGCGGGCATATGCATAGTCTCACCACTCGCCATAGTGCTTCTGGTGATCACCCTCTACATCCTTGGCGTCGCCGGATCCTTTGCTGTCTTCTGCATCAGAGAGTTCACCCTGAGAGCCCATGACCGGCCGCCGCTCATCGGGACCGTGTTCCGGCAGCTCAACAACTTTGACAAGATCTTCGATGAGCGTGTCAAGTATGCGCTCCTGCACCCTACCATGAGGTGTTGAAATTATGTGTCCTGCAACTATATTCAAATTACCTGGAATTGTTAAATATTCAGAATACCTTATTATGGAATTATACATGTATTTGTACATGGAATTGCTTTACATGTTTAGCATGGAATTATCACTTGTTGGAACATACTTAAGTTGTATGCTTAAGGAAGCTGGTCAATTATCAGTGGAATACAATATACTATTTATATTGGAAAGACTAACCGGGTAAACTGATGATTGGAAGGAGTTAGATCGTATAGTTAGATTACAGCCCTAATGTTGATCTACATAATTAGAGGAATTTACACTCTATTATGGCGCGTTGCTCACAAGCGCGTGCTCCGGGGACAAAACGGGTAGAATCCGTTAAACAGACAAATATGATCGTGGTTGGTAATTTGATCTGGACTCTATCCCGGAAACTAGTGGAAAAAACTAGGAATCTTATATCTGTATAAGAGGCGGACTCTTTGGAAAGACGATATAAGAAGGTCCCTACCCCCTAGCCTCATATATGCGAATTATGAGCGGCACCACAGATAAGCGCAGAGGAATTAGGGGGTAGACCAAAAAAATCCAACATTGGCATCAGCGCAAGGTTCGATTGCTCTAACCCTAGTCCCGTGCAAACTATCCGCGGTCGTCGTGATTGCCGCCGGTCGCATCTGATTCCGCTGTGTACTCTCCTTCGTATGTCGATCGGTTCTCTTATACAATCGCATCCCACGCGTGCAGTCTGCCTGGTTTCAGATCTGCTCTTTGATTCAGCAATTTTTCTACAGCTACGTGTACCTCTTGGTACGTACAGTACTTTTTATATGTCCAAGCAAAAGGGGCACATGGATCGAGTCAGACTAGTACAAATTGCTGGATCGTTCTGCTGAATAATTTATGTGGACCGAGAAATCAAGCGGCAAGCGCGCCGCACTGCAGGTTGCTGGAAGTTTTGCGCGTTGATCAACCGGAAGCACAGCCATGACAGAAATCTAGGAAGCTAATCGTGACATCACGTGGGGCATGGAAGGTTAAACTTGCTGCATGGAGATCAAGGAGTACTACTGGTGTTGATATTTCGTGAAGCCACATGAGTCGCGACTCACATGGTCCTCGCATCGCTCCGTCGGGACGTTCAGAAGTTTGCGGCCTCTCCTACTTGCTGCACGCATAGGCACGGATGCGTCGACAGCTATACAGGATCAAACTCATCTCTAATTGACCTGAACTTGGCAGCTTGCTGACCAAGGAACAGGAAATCTCCACTCAAGGACTTTCCAAGTTGAACGAGCAACTGCTCGGAAACTGCAGGTCATGCCAACGCTTGCTGCCGCTACTATCTATATCATCAAGAACAGCAATTTTTCATTTGAAAATTACTGGAATTTCAAGCCATTATTTGAAGGAAAGAGAGGGAATTTCTATTATTATTTATTGTGTCTAACATGTAGCCAACTACACGGTCGAGAGGCCGGCCGGAAGAGCCGCGCATGCACTTGTGCACGGGTGCTACGAGGAAAAAGAAGCAAATTACGAATCCTATATGTTGATTATTATATTTTATTACATCACTCATTAATGGTTTGCTAATCAACTGCATGTATGTCATAACAAGGAAAATATGTCTACTCCTTGGAAGAAGTTGATCAGCAAATGGTTGAATTATTCTGCGGAAAGTTACGCATAACCTGGAAAGGGATTTCAGAGAAGTACATATTATTATTGCATCACTTGTTTATGGAGGAAGATGTGAGTTACTCCGAGGACAAGGAAATTTGCTCTTCATTTGCTGATATGCCTAATGATAATATTTGCACTATATTTATTTATTTGGTGCTATTTTTTCAAGTATAAATGGATTTAGGCTATGTCTTATTGCTGGAATACAATAGCAATTTTATTGACATGCTGATAGTGCCAAAGGAAATTATCCATATTTATGTGTTTCCTCATTGCTGCTAAATCTTATACAATTTGGAATTGGAAAATTTGCCATGAAACTCCCTTGTGGAGGAAAAGTATTTTTGTCATAGGACATTCTGTGCAACTTTAGTAAGAAGGGATTTGATTTATGGTTCTATCTTGAAACCCATTGTTTATGAAATACTATTTGGAAAGGGAAGAGTGGAAATATTGCTCAATGATAAAATTAGTGCATTACGGAATTTCACACAATGGTTTATTCTTTCTTGATGGTCCATTGAAAGTTAGCAACCCAAATTGTCATTTGGGGAAGATAACTCACGGAGAGGAATGTTGATAATGAGAACACAAGCTTGGAATTTATTATTTTGTCATGGACGACTTGGTCAGATATCACGGAACATAATTGAGTAAGAACTGAGTGGCTTACTGATTCTGGAATTCTAAACTTTAGTGGGAGGATTGTGGTACTTGGGAAGCATATATAATGAGTATTTTTACTTGCACACCTTCTTTTTTTAAGGTGGAAGGAAATAAAAAGGTTTCACACTTTTTTCTTGTGGTACTTATGGTATTATTTTTTGGACACTCCCACTAGAGGTCATGTTATTTATTTTTATCTTATCATTGATGATTGCACATGATATGGTTATGTTTATACTATTTCAAAATACAAGTCGGAATGTTTTATTGTGCTTGTCACATGTTGTACTGAAGTGGAAAATCGGTTGATTAAAGATTACCAACGTTTTAACAACCAATTGGTGGGGGAAGTACACTTCAGTAATATATCAATTGAACATGTAAATATCATGGAATTATTGAATGTCTTTTATACTCCCTTGTATTTTTAAAGATGTATTGGACACTGTCGTTTGTTGATATCATTATTCATCTAGCACAGTCACTATTGTCTTGTAGACTAGAAGGAAATCTTCTATCTTGACAGGAAATTCTCAGTTAATACAAAGTGCACACCAGGAATTTTTTTCATGGTTATTCTAGTGGATCAAAGGTTTGTTTTTATTTTTCATTTGAAAAAGTAAAACTGGTGGAAAGTAGGAAAACAATTATTTTTATGATCAAGGGTGGAAATATTAACAATCATACTGGAATAATCTTGACCCCAAAGGAAACTACAAGTAGTGAAACTCCCAATATTAACATGCTTAGGATAAGTGGGAGGAATTAGCTTGGACGTCTGGATAATTATTATGTGTTATTGGGGGATGTCACTCTAAATTTTAGAGGAATCACTAAATTCTCTTAAGAAAGTTTTTTTTCATCAATGTCAACTATGGGTGGAAGAATTGCGGGAAGGAATAAACTCAAATGAGGAAGAGCATAGTTTGGGAACTTAATATCATACCAAATAATCGCAAGCCTATTGTCTGGAAGTGTTTTTATATTTTGTAAGGAAATTTGGCTCGCTGGAATATTATAATGTCACTCTTGTTATTCAATTCTTCACATAAAGGGAAATATACTTTGTGGAAACTGCCTCCCCTGGAATTTTGGGAAAGAGGAACTAAAGACATGGTTTGCTAATTGAGTGTATTAATGTATGGTCATATAAGAACCTTCACATCAATGGAATAGCAGGTCATATGGTTTTCTAAAGGAATCAAGGCGGTCATCTACAAAACTTGGTCATGTTTCAACTTTCATATGAAAGGAACATTTGAAAATCCTATTTAATTTTATGAGTGGAAATACATAGAAAATACTTTGAAATGTTTCTCTATGGAAAATTGCAAATGTGTTAAAATACCTTTGATAAAGGGAATCATACTCGGTCAGGAATTATATTTGAACTACTGAGGAAAAATGGAATAATAAATGGTACTGGAGTTCGTATGTATCTTCATTATATTATCATACCTTAGCTATCGGAATTTATGTTGCATTCAAGCAGTGGAAGGAAAGATGAGCAGCTAAGGGAATCTCACACATCATATAAGATTGTGGAAAGTGCATCACAACCTGTCACTTGTTCTTAAATTTATATTAAAGGTAAACACATTGAGGAGGTCTACAAGATGAGAAATAAGTCAAGGTACGCATATTCATATTTTTTTGTAGTACTAATATGGTGCAGGTTCACTAATCGAAGTCAAGAATTTCTATCAACACATGGTTAATCATGGAACTTCATTTCCTTATTGGATTTGATATTTATGTGGTTTTCAAATTTTATTCAACATGTTATCTTATACTTGACTCGATGCGGAATTAATCATATTATTATATATGTGATGGAAAATAATTGATGCAGAATTTCACTTGAGGAAACAAAATACTCAAGGTGCCTATAAAGGTGGAATTACACTCGAGGAAATAATACTCGACGTGCCAAGGACAGCTATGCTGGAATAATTAGGCGGAAACTAAAGGTCTCTAGTGATCTTAAGTGTCACAGCAAGGAAACATATTGAAGGGAAGTATCACCGTATATATATTTGTGGGTTTTCAACATAGTGTTAATATGATTGTTGATCCCTTGACTAAGCCTCTTAGTCAGGAGGTATTTGGCAAGCATGTTAAGGCTATGGGTTTACGAATATTTGAATGATCGTTTTGGACAAGTGGGAGATGTTGGAATTATGTGTCCTGCAACTATATTCAAATTACCTGGAATTGTTAAATATTCAGAATACCTCATTATGGAATTATACATGTATTTGTACATGGAATTGCTTTACATGTTTAGCATGGAATTATCATTTGTTGGAACATACTTAAGTTGTATGCTTAAGGAAGCTGGTCAATTATCAGTGGAATACAATATACTATTTATATTGAAAAGACTACCCGGGTACACTGATGATTGGAAGGAGTTAGATCGTATAGTTAGATTACAGCCCTAATGTTGATCTACATAATTAGAGGAATTTACACTCTATTATGGCGCATTGCTCACAAGCGCGTGCTCCGGGAACAAAACGGGTAGAATCCGTTAAACAGACAAATATGATCGTGGTTGGTAATTTGATCTGGACTCTATCCCGGAAACTAGTGGAAAAGACTAGGAATCTTATATCTGTATAAGAGGCGGACTCTTTGGAAAGACAATATAAGAAGGCCCCTACGCCCTAGCCTCAGATATGCGAATTGTGAGCGGCACCACGGATAAGCGCAGAGGAATTAGGGGGTAGACCAAAAAAAATTCCAACATCAGGCTCGTCTATCCAGGGCACAGTGAGATCTTAACCGCCGACCATGCCGTCATCGAGCCTGTCCTCAAGACAAACTTCAGTAAATACAGCAGGGTTGTTCTCCTTGCTTATCATATTTGTTCCTCCTCTCTTTCTTACTAACCAATAACCGCCGACCATGCCGTCATTGAGCCTGTCCTCAAGACAAACTTGAGTAGTCTGTATAACATATTGTCATGTGCTATCAACCTTTGAATTCAGATTCATGCTAGTCAGACTAATCATATACGTGCTATTTAGACATAAGCTGAATGCATGTGCCAATTTGCAAAAACTAGAAGACAATACTGAGTCTGACTACAATTTGACAATGACAGATCCTATTTCATAGGGGTCTTCAACACAGAAATCGTCTGCAGCAGCAGCTAACAGAATTACCATAAACATGCAGGTACTTCCATTGTTATCATCAATATAAATAGGATACTATTTTAAGTGCCAATATCGTATTTATATCTTTAATAGTTCAGTCTACACCTGACAAATTTACTTTAATAAGCTACAAAAGAGAGAAGCAAATCAAATCCTAGACCTCAACGGCTAAACAAAAATTGAGTTAGCTATTCTTCGCAAATAACTGGGATAAACATAGTTTCTTCAGAACTTCTGAATTGGGTTATGCATTAATCTGATTTCTAAGTGAGCAAAGTAAAGATAAGTATTAATTGACTCCGAGTTAAATCTGAGGTAGCACACTTGTACGAAAAGCTGGCTGACTTGATGTGTATTTGCTGGCAGTTCTCTTAATTTCTACCATTTCCTCAGGACCTTCTGATGAGAACAACTATGGATTCAATATTCGAAGTGGGATTCGGTTTTGAGCTTAACACGCTATCTGGATCAGATGAATCCAGCATTGAATTCAGCAAGGCCTTCAATGAGGCAAATTCTCTTGTTTACTATCGATAAGTTGATATGTTCTGTAAGCTGAAAAGGTATCTTAATATTGGGTCAGAAGCCAAACTGAAAAAGAGCATAAAGATAACCGACCACTTTGTGTTACAGTTAATACATCAAAAGAGAGAGAACATGAAAAACATGACTGGCCATGTAAGCAAAACTATACGGTAGTTTGTAACAACTATTTCAAAATTTTACATATGTTCAAGTCTATCTCTTATTATAAATGCAGAAAGACATAGAAGGATCCTGAGACGATGAACGATCGTTACCTTCGTGGCATAGTCCTCAGTTTCCTGATTGCTTGTAAAGACACCAAAGGAAATACCCTTACATGGTTCTTCTACATGTTCTGCAAGAACCCAGTAGTGCAGGATAAGGTTGCCTTTTTTTGGGCGGGTGAGGATAAGGTTGCCGTTGAAATCATAGAATCTATCGAGTGAGCGCAAGAATATACCAGCATGGAAATGTTCACCGCAAGATTGAAAGAAAGGTGCTATTGACAAAATGCACTACCTCCATGCTGGGATTACCGAGCCTCTCCGGGTGCAGCCTGGTATTCCAGTAGTTTAAATGATTCCTCTTGCTATTAACTTTTAAGTGTAGAGTTCAACAATAACAACTCCGGATATGTGTCGACATAATTTAATTAGGACATGGCATACACAGTAACTTACTTTGTGGTACACTTTCAGGATGGTGTACTACCAAACGACCATCAAGTGATAAATGGAGCTGGAATGAACTATATGATCTATGCCATGGGGAGGATGAAGTACCTTTGGAGGGACCATGTTAAAACTGCCCGCTGAAGAATTTAGGGCCGGATGAAATGCCTTTTGGGAGGATGAAATTTCTTTGGAGGGACAATGGGGAGGATGGTTTCATTTTCCTGTAGAATTTAAATTGAAATTTTCATTTAACAAGTCTTCTCTAATGATCAGGCAGGACCACATATCTGCTTTGGGAAAGAATTTGCATGCAGACAGAGGAAATCGTTGCTGCTACCCTGATACAATTTTCCAGGTTCGGACAGGAAGACGAATCCAAGGGTCCAACATACAAAACAATGTTTACCCATCACATGGATAATGGCCTTCATCTATTTGTGTACCCCCGTAACATGTCTGCTTCAACATCAGAGCAAGCTGCTAGATCCTCTGTTGTTGCACTGAACTATGTACCTTACCCATATCTAAATTTCAAGAAGTTCTAAAAATAAGTGTCACCATTGAGTTTTCATCAGGTTAGTCAGATTATTTATATTAGTTTAACTTTGGAGAAAGAGACTAAAGTAAACTGTCAGAAACCAGAGAGATCCAGACTGGTGTGATGTCAACCCCAAATTTGTATGTGTTTGGATGCTGTTCAGCTAGATTTTATTTTTATTTTTATTTTCTGTTTCTCTATTTCCTTTTTGAATTTCAAATTGGTTAGAAAAATAAACTTTTTTAAAATGCATCTTCGAAATTTAACATAGGGATCAAGGTCGATATTTAGGAATTATGGAATTTAATTTCCTAAAAAATTAAAATGTAGGCCTTTTTGAAATAAGTCCCTTTGAATTTTGAATTGATTAAAAATAAAAAATTAACTTAAACATTTTTTGAAAAAAATAACAGAGGCGGAAAACATTATTTGGGACTTGTGAAAAACACTTCGCGGCACAAGTTAAAATTTTAATTGTCGCACTATTTTAGGGTATCATTTTATTCCCTGAATACTTTTGTGTTCAGTCTAATTCCAAATTGACTTTAGGGTTTCAAATAAATCCTATGAGTTTATGGAAATATTTTTCATCCCAAAATATTTATCGAAAGGTCTCAAGTATGTTGTGAGCTTAATTTTTGTTTTATAAATATTACCTAAATGACAGATTAGTGTTCTGAATAATTCCAAAAAAATGAAAAATTGCTCATCAAAACTTGCTAAGCTCAATCGACCTCAAAGCAAAAAAATGGAAAAGTTCCAAATTTTTAAAAATTCCAAATTTTGGAAACTTTTGGTAAGTGGCAATGACCCTCCTAGCTTTTTTTACATCAAATTACTCTTTATTGCAAGGTGATCACTATATTATCTTTTACAAAAGTATCAACAATCTCTATAGGTGATAGGTGGATCTTCCATCCACCACACACACACACCTTACTTCTAGCTAGTTTGGCTAAATCATGGGCAGCATAATTAGACTCTCAATGAGCATGCTAAAAAATAATATGCGTAAAATCACACGCAAGGTGATATATATATATATATATATATATATATATATATATATATATATATATATATGTATGTATGTATGTATGTATATGTATATGTATCACAAAAGACTGCCGTGGATAGACTGGAAGATCGACCTCCATTCTTCATTTTCTTTATCACCTCGATGATGTTGGAGTTCATCTCTATGCAGTTACACCCAACCGTAGTTACCAAACTGATCCTCGTAGCTTCGTTTGCCTAGGACGATGCCATGTATCTAAGTATCTTTTCTTGAAAATCAATACAGCTAGACCAACGGCACTCCCCAAAAAAACTTAATAACAACTCCTACATAATACTATCTCCAAATAAAGTCAACTCAAATGTGTGCGGAAGATTGGCGCTTGATTTGATTCCAAGCGATCCGATCTGATGCAACCCGTGAACAGTTATCTAGCTTAAAAAATTCGAAAAGAAAACAAGATCCAGTCTGCGATAGCTAGCTGCTTATCCAAACGATTATCTATGCATATAATATGTATGAGGCCCAGGCCAGCCAGCTAGCTGCTTATCCAATTCGCACCATCCACCCCTCCGTGGAACGTTGAACCAGCCAGCTGATCGAGCTCCTGTATGCAAGCAATGGCGCCGCCGCCGTGGCTGCCGGAATTCGACCCGACAGACACGGTCGCCGGCCATGGCTTTGTCGATCGCCTCACCACCGACGCCGCCGTGCTCCAGCGAGAGCTCCTCACAGAGATCCTCAAGAGGAACGCCCACACCGAGTACCTCCGCCCCTTCCTCCTCCGCCCGGATGGCGGCTTGCCACCGGACGGCGACCTCCGGGAGGCCTTCAAGAAGCTCGTGCCTGTCTCCTGCTACGACGACATCAAGCCATATGTGCATCGAATCGCCTCAGGCCCGCCGTCCACCAACCTCCTCTGCTCCGAGCCCATCACCCACCTCCTTAGAAGGTAAATTAAGCTGTGCCCGTGCGGTGCAGCTATCTCAAGTCTCGACATGTTTATATGTCCATAATAGCTAGTATATGTAAGGAATTTACAGTTTGGGTTAGTCGATTTTTGGAAGAAGAATGCTCGCCGGAGGGAAGGAAGGAAGGAAGGAGCAGCCGTCGACGTTCTATCTTAGAGTGGTAGGGTGGCAGGCTCACCGGCAATCTATTTTAGGGGTGGGGGTGGAGGGGGGTGCAAGTTCGCCGGAAAAAAAATCTGCTCATTCCCGGGGTTAGAGGGATGGCCGGAGGCGGCGGCAACACGAGGGTAGGCGGCGGTTGGTGGGAGGGTGGGGCGGCGATGCTGGCGCGAGAGTGTCACCGGCCGCGGGCGGCTGTAGCACGCCGGTAGCAACAGGCGGCGGGAGGAAGAAGATGGAGGCGGTTGTGATCTGTTTTTGAGGAAGAACAGGTCGGAGGAAGAAGACACACTCTGGCCGCTAGATCAGAAATCAAGGGCAGAGAATGATCGACTGACCCAAATTAAAATTATCGCTCCCATTTATGTCCCTTCCTTCCGTGTCATGGTGTGCAGCTCGGGCACGTCTGGTGGGAAGCAGAAGATCTTCCCGTCCACCGCGGAGGAGCTCGACCGGAAGCTCTTCTTCTATGGCGTCCAGGCACTCGTGAGGAACATGTACGTGTAAACACGTAGTATTACATATTGCATTGCTCGCTTGGTCCAGTAAGTTTGGTGATCTCAACAAGATACTAATCAATGAGGCGTTGTTCGATCTAGGCATCTGCATGCTGACCAGGAGAGCAAGCGCGGCATGGGGATGCGCCTCACCCTCACCTTCCCCGTCGAACACACGCCGTCCGGCCTTCACGTCCAGGCGGCCACCACCGCCTACTACTGCAGCAGCCAGTTCCGGGACCAGGAGGTGGGCGGGTTTGACCGGTGCACCAGCCCCATGGAGGCCATCCTTTGCCCGGACGCCGAGCAGAGCATGTACTGCCAGCTGCTCTGCGGCCTGGTCCACCGCGACTCCGTGGACCACGTCGGCACCTCCTTCGCCAACAGCCTCGTGCGAGCCATCAAGTTCCTGGAGCACAACTGGGAAGAGATGTGCTCCGACATCCGCACCGGCAGCCTCAGTGGCCGGATAACGCACGCGCCCTTGCGCGACGCCGTCATCCAGCGATACCTACGAGGGCCCGATCCAGCACTGGCGGACGAGGTCGCGTCGGAGTGTGCCGCCAAGCCCTGGGACGGGATTGTCGCCAGACTATGGCCGCGGGCACGGTGTGCCCTCACCATTGTCACCGGCTCGATGGCGCAGTACATTCCGATTCTCCGGAGCTACTGCGGTGGCCGGTTGCCGATCGTCTCACCCTGTTATGCGTCTACTGAGTGCGCCGCCGGAGTCAATCTAAGGCCTCTCGACCCACCCGGCCGTGCGTCGTATGCATTGCTTCCCAACATCGCCTACTTCGAATTTGCTGAGATCCAGCCTCATGATGAAGAAACTCCTACTGTTGATGACGATGGCGATCCGGGTGAGATGAAGCTTGTGGATCTTGTGGATGTCGAAATTGGTCGGTCCTATGAGCTGGTTGTCACCACCTTTGCAGGTTAGCTAGTTAAGACCTCCTCATATACACTTTGCCCCCTCCTTATATAAGTCTTGAAGTATCTTGATTTTTGTATATTGCCCTACTTCATTCGGTGTTTTATTTTTAGAATAGTCTTTTTTGCCGGGCATTGTGTTTGTAAAAGCAGACTTTACATAAGTTTCTAGTTCCAAGAAATAAAGAAAATATGAAACTTTAAGTCAAATGTTCTTGCCCTGTAATCCCGAGCTTGCAACCGGTCATTGTCTGACTATATAGATAAAGGATTCCAATAATAGTAATAATAATTGATGAAAAGTAATAGGAATTATTGTGTTTAGCCAACTTGTGTAAGAATTATTTATTAGTTCAGTAGCTATGATTTGATTTCATATATATCATGTGCAAACCATACCAGGTCTTTACAGGTACCGAGTTGGTGACCTTCTCACCGTGACTGGCTTCTACAACGCAACGCCGTTGTTCCTCTTCTCGGGACGGCATGATGTCATCTTAAGCATAGACCATGAGAAGATAAGCGAGGAGGAATTACTCAGGGCAATTTCAAAGGCTATTGAGCTCCATCTTGGCCCTCTTGGGTATATGCTCAGTGGAAGCACCGCCATTGCAGACATATCCAAGTTGCCAGGCCACTACGTCCTGTTCTGGGAGCTAACCAACGCAAGGAGTAACCACATGGTTGGCGACATCCCCAATCAAACTGTCATGGAGAATTGTTGCTCGACAATTGAAGAATGCTTCGACCAAATGTACTGCAAAATCAGGCAGCGCGCGAACATCACCGCGCTTGAGATAAGGGTGCTTGAGCAGGGCGCGTTCGACGCTCTGATGGACTTCTTCGTGTCTAGAGGCGCATCGGCGGGCCAGTACAAGACTCCAACGGCTATTCGGTCAAAAGAAGCGATGATGGTGTTGGAAGAGAGGGTGGTGGCAAGGTTCTTTAGCAAAGAAATTCCCCATGGTTCTCTATATGATGATTACGTGAAGAAATGATTGATGCCCTGATGGGTTGATTAGAAGACGAGTGTTTTACTCATGTGTATGGATACGTATGTGTTAATCCCCATGGAAATGCAATAAATATGGTCAGAGAATACGCGCAACAAAGAAATAGAAGACGTGACATTCTTTCCGTATTTAGTTGCGGTATTTTCAGGACTACATGTTCTCATCTCTGCATCAAGTCATTTTTGAAAGAGAACCAAATCCAGGTTGGTGAAGATCATGATTTGAACTGGCACGCACTACTATAGGTCCGGTCACTGCCTCGTGTGACGTCTTCTCTTCTGTTTGCTGGTACCTTGAAGCTAAGGAAGCTAGTTCAAAAGATACAACAATGTTGTCCATTTCCATAACAAAATTAGCCTAGAAATATCATAGATATGCACATTAAAGAAAAGGAACTATTCTACAGGAGCCTAAGCATGGAGCACTTGGGCCACAAGTCCACAAGTCAGTGGCACACATACATACCGTAATTTTGGGTGCTCAATTTCATTTAGTGAAAATTTCTGGAACTCCCTCAAACAAAAGTGAATCCTGAACTTCCTTGTCTAGTAAGTATGGAATAAGAGTGGCGTGATTCTTCTCAATCATATGCCTAGGTCATCCCAGCATGTATGAAATTTGCTGCTTATGCCCGATGAGCGCATTGGCAATATTCTTTCGAGCATTAGACACCGTTCGAATACATGATTTGTCCAGTTTCGACATGACCTTGAACGAGCAAGTGAAGTACAAGACTCCTGCACCCCACTACCAGTCCGGTCAATCCCGGGGGCAACGAGATCTAGAACGGTGATCACACCGTCGAGGAGCATGTACTCAACACAAACTTCAGTAAAGCTTCTAATGGGCGCGATGGCAAAGAAATTGTTAGTGACACACACAAATCTTTCTTATATGTCTAGGGAATTGCACAAAAGAAACCATATGATATCATTATTTTAATGCTTAGGCACAAGCAGACATAAAATTAAAGGATACGATATTAGACTACCTAGTGCAATTGGTACCCATCAACAACCTACCGGCCTCTTCAGAAAACAATAACATGTTGCCACCTTCTCCATAGTGAAATAAGTAACAAATAAATATGTTTCTCGATAAGAGGCCTAACTACAACTTATTAAACCTTGTTTTATCGAACCAATATATAAAACAACATTACACAAGAGGGATAAAGCATGGGGCGACACAAAAGAGGGGAGGCACTGTACAGGAGGAGGAATACAACAGGGTCAAGAGAGTCAACCAAATAGTGAAGCAATTTTCTTTACTTAATTATAATTATATTTGAATAGTCCCTCTCCAAAGTCTAAGTGATTACCAAGTCGCAACATATAAAGGACCACTCCCAACATGCTGTGAGCAATCATCTTGTGGAGAAGGATTAAAGACTCCAAATTTTTATGAGTAATCAGTAATGTTCTCGGTGCATCTCGCCCTTTACATATATCACTCCATCTTCACCAAACTATATTTCTCCTCCATCTGTACTTCCAACTAGTGATCCTGTTATTGGGCCTACATGTTAGCACACATGAGGTAAGTCGCAGCTGCAAATACAGATTAGACCATGAAATAAGAACTGGGAACATATGTGTGAAATAATGGGGTAACCGGAGACATCAAGACAATAGGGAACACGCTTTTGTGGGCAATGTCTCTTAGACAGGGCAAGGCAGGCGGGACTGCTAAGCTCCATAGGGCACTCAAGCTGAATTAAGTCACTACTGCAGGCCGGGGCCACCTTCACACCAACGTGATGAGCCAGGCTAGCTCCCTACTAACCTTACACATGGGTTTGCACTATCCATGGTCTTGCTATTTTATATCTCTAATCTCTCACTCTTCCTCCACATGGATGCATGGGTCGGCTACTGGGTCTAGTGTACCACCTGACCCATACACATAACTACTCTATAGCAATGCACATTCGGTTTTCCCCTTCTCCTATATCATAGATCATTTTTCGGACTTTAACACAATGTGACACAACAATAGCACAATGTCACACAAGCCCTTTAGAACAGGGGACGAAGAGAAAAATATACAAGCAATGTTAGAGTTAAGCATGCATACCTACGAGTAAGAAGGAATCAACAGAGCATGCAGACCTAGGGGAGATGGTGATGGCAAGAGCTCGTTCTCCGACGGCTCAACCCATCCGATAATAAATCTGACACGCTAGTCTATGTACACACATGCATTATCGCAACATTTTCTTTGTCAAATGTACCGGCAAAGAAGCCGGGCACACGGACCTAGTGTTGACGATGGAGGGTGCCGGTGGCGAGAGCTCAGCCTCCACTGGCACTGCACCACGATGAACATGGTGTGCCATTCTTGATAGTGCTTATCGATGAGTGAGTAACTAAGTATACGGTTGAGGAAACAGCCTTCTTGCTAGTGCTAGGCCCAACCCAACCCAGCCTAGCCCAGCTTGTCCGTGCTTTTCCAATGGGCCACTAGTTCTTTGCTAGGCACACAAAGTTTCCCTTAAAAAGGTTTTAGAGGGTCATATGACTTGTTCATTTTTTAACACGAGATGCCTTGTTCTTACTTCTGTTACGAAGGTACAAAACAAAATCAAAGTGTAGAACTCAATGTTCGAGCTCCAAGATTTTATGATTCTTTTAATTGGTTTCTCTTGTCTGATTAGTAACATCACTAATCTTAGTTATTAGATGATGGAAGCTCATTTGGTCTCTAGGATTGATAACGTGATGACGGTTAATCATGGGATTTCTGACTAATAACTAAGCCATGCGAAACTAGTAAGTTTCAGACAAGGTTGTTCAACCTAAATTGATTCACTGATGCATGGCAATGGTTGTGTGCGAGGCGAGGAGTGAAATTAGGGTTCAAATGAAGAGCTGGCAGCGAATAGCGAGGAAAGAATTTTTCCGTCGTCTAGTGCATATTTTGGAATCTTAGTCTTGTCTATCATTTTTCTTTTTCATGAAACAAGCAAAGCTCCAAAAAGGACCTCAACATTCTAATGTGGACTATCAACTCTCATCCTCCAAATATTGTGGCCTATTAACTCCCCTCGAAAGATGTGAACTCTTCATATTCTTTCCCCTTTCTAGGGACAATTCCATTTCTCCCCCTAAATTGAGCCCACACCTGGCATTTGCCCCTAAATTTCGAGTATGCTCAAAAATACCCCTCATCCGTCAAGTGTCCTTATAGAAATGCCCTTCCATGCCGTTTCCGTCTGGTCAAGGGCCTTTGACCGTCTCTGAAAAATTCCTTGGACGTTCTTGCCCTACCTCCATTTGTCATTTACATATAGTGCCCAACCCAAAAAAATAAAAACAAAAACTCTCTCTGCAACTTACATGTGGGACCCAAAAAGAGAAAAAAAAACTCTCCCTCTCTCCCTCCTCCCCTCTCTCTGTCTCTGGACGCAACCGCAGTAGCTCGCCGCCGGCGAGCAGTAGCAGCGGGCAGCAGAAGGGCGCTGCAGCAACCTTCACCACATCGTCTCCTGCTCGTGCGCGCCTGTTGTGTGCCGAAAGTCCACGCAACCACCTAGGCTCAGTCCTCCCTTGTCCGTCCGTACGTGCCATCGCCAGCGTAGTTCGCGGCCAGAGTCAACTCGAAGCTCAGAAAACACACCTGTTAAGTTCGCCTCTACCTATAGAGTGTTACCTCTGAATAAATTGAACGGAGGTGCCACAAATCGTCGCCATGGTGTTCGTCTTCTCCACCACCGGCGGTGCTCCGCCGCGCCCTGATCTCCTCGGCTATGCTCGCCCTTCCTCGTCTGAGCATGTCCTCGAGTTCCTGGTGATCCCTTGGACATTTTGCCCTCTTTCCAGAGCCTGCCCGAGCAACATAGCGCCACCCCACCTAGCGCCACCACTCGCCGCCGACGGAGATCGCAGTTGTCGTGGTCTGTGAAGGTCTCGCATCCTACTATCGTGCTTGACTAGTCCGCCGCAGCCCCATGTAGCTCAAGCGCTCCTTGAACCCCCTCCCCCTCCTTGCGTGTTCCCGTGCCATCTGGTGCGTCGCCGGCATGCTGCACACTCGCCAGATGTGCCCGTGTGAGTTTAAATTAGGGCTAAACACAATTACTAGTTCTTAACCAATATAGAGTAGTTAGAATTTTAGACGCTGACCAGTGGGCCCCCCTTCTGTCATGTGGTCCCACCTGTCAGAAGGGGCAAAAATGTCTGAAAAATGTCTCAGAGATGGTCAAAGGCCTTTGACCAGACGGAAATTGTTCGGAGGGGCATTTCTATAAAGACACTTGACGGAAGACGGGTATTTTGAGCATACTTAAAATTTAGGGGCAAATGCCAGGTGTGGGCTCAAGTTAGGGGGAGAAATGGAATTGTCCCTTCTTTCTATGATGCATGTGTTGAGCCTTGTGTTACTCATCATTTCCCATAGAGATGGCTGCCTTGAATGGACTCACATCATTGTTTTAACAATTTTATTATAATATACTCAACGCTTTCGTTAGAAGGTATTTGTCAAGTACAAACATAACTTAATCAAAGGGAAAGACTATCAATTGTAAGCGCAATTTAGAATGTCTATAAGATCTATTAATACTACAGAGTCATCAAAATCATCATGTGTGACACCCAGAAATTACTTTTGTATATGCCAAAGGGAAATGAAAAAAAGCATGACCAATTTGAACAAGGAAACTTTCGCATCATTATGACGCTTAGGCACAATGAGGCATAAGATAATTTTTTTCGATATTATGCTGCCTAGTGTTTGGGACCCATCAACGTCTTACTAGCATCTTACTTGTCACCATCCCCAAAGTAAAAACAAATAGCATATAAATAAGTTTGTGAATAACTCCATGCCCAACTATAAATTACAGTGTGGCAAACAAGATAAATGCCTTGTTGTCGGTGTACATCCTCCTATTATATGAACCCAAAAAAAAAACCAGCATTGTACAAGAGGGAGAAAGCAAGTTGAAGAGAGAGAACGGGGGAGGTAATGTACAAAAGTTCCCATACATGGAGGTAAAAAAAAGGGCAAGAGTCAACACAACATGGAAGCCATTTTCTTTACTGATAATTAGATCTGAACTATCTCTCCAAAGATTGGGCGCCTACCAAGTTACCAACATATAAAGGACGACACCTATAGGCTACAGCAAGCCGTGAGCATTCATCCCGTGAAGCAGGAACGAAGACTCCAAAAAACTCTTAGACTTGTGTGAGTAATGTTCTCCATATACCATTCCCATACTCACCAAACTATATTGTTCCACCATCCACGGTTCTAACTGGCGACTCTTTTACTGGGCATATATGTAAGCCCATGATATAGTGTCAACAACAAAAATAGAGAGTATACTATGATAAAATAACTTCAGGGCTTCTATCAACAGGTTGGGTGGTATCTGCCTCCGAGACAAAGCAGAGGAGGCATGACTGCTAAGCTCCACAGGGACCTCAAGCTGAATCAAGTCACTAGTATGCCAGTACCAGTTGTTTCACAAGACCAGAAGGTGAAGGCGGCGAAACGAATTATAGTTCAAAAAGAAAAAGGAAAGAGAGAATGCTATAGTCGCCCAGCACACCTTCTGGAATCATAATCTCATGAACTCGCTCTGTTCCAAAAGAATTTTTCTTCCTTCCAATTTTGTAATATATGTAAATACATTTCACAATGAATCTGATCAAGCAAATTTGAGATTCTATATTTTGACATACTTTTACATAAATTTGGTCAAACTTAAAAAGTTTGACTCGTGACAAACCTAAAACTTCTATTCTGGAACGAAGGGATGGAGTACATACCATACAACATTCTTATGAGGCCTATCAACTCTCATCCTCCAAAGATGTGAACTCTTCCTCCTGTCACATAAATGGTTGTCCTATCCTAACACATGTATACAAGCAGATAAATCCAGCTGCTACGTCGTGTAGGTGTTGCTGTCATGTTGCCATTCCAGTTAATTAGGACGCAGTATCCAGTTTTGCTGAGCTCATGCCCATGGAACCAGCTATGTCATTGCCTCGCCTGACACCCTCTGTTTTGTTTTCTGATACAACAATGTAAATTAGTTCCTAACATAAAACAAGGATCTGCATTAGAATCAGACAATTAGCCCGAAACAACGCAAATTATACGGGCATTGCTAGCCAGCACTGCGCGTCTGCGCCCACATGTCGGCGACATACCGGGTACCAAAATGTTGATGAATTGGAAGTTGGATCTTGGTTTTCCTGAAACAGCAGTGTGACATGGTATGAGAGAGATGCTTATCAACTCTCATCCTTCAGAGATTCTGGCCTATTAACTCCCGTCGTCCAGAGATATGAACTCTTCATATTCTTTCCATGAGGCATGTCTGAGCCTTGTGTCACTCATCAATTTCAACAGAGATGGTTGGCTCAAATGGACTCGCATCTTGGATTTAACAATTTTATTAGAATAAACTCGACGCTTTCATTAGGAAGCAGTTGTGAAGTACAAACAAAACTTAATCAAAGGGAAATACTATCAATCAATAAGCCTAATGTAAAGTGTCTCTAAGATCTGTAATAAAACTTCTAAGACCACATAGTTAAGGAAATTATCCGGTGTGATGCCCACAAATTACTTTCTTATGTGTCGTGGGATTGGGAAAAAATATGGTCAGACTCATTCTGACCAATTTGAACAAAGTAAACTTTAGCATTATTATGATGCTTAGGCACAAGGAGGAATAATAAAAAAAAGTAGGACTATTAGGCTGCCTGGTTGATTTGGGACCCATCAGCATCTTACAATAAAAGCAGTAACAACTGGCTGTCACCATCCCCAAAGTAAAAAACATGTAGCATATAGATCATTTTGAGGATAACTCCATGCCAACCTATAAATAACAGTGTGGCAAACAAGCTAATTGTCTTATTGTCGGAGCACATCCTCCTTTTATGAACCCCAACAAAACATTGTACAAGAGGGACAAAGCACATCAAAGACATAGAAGGTTAAAGCCGATGTACAAAGGTGACCATATATATATGGAGGTAAACAAGGTCAAGAGAGTCAACACAATAGTGAAACCATTTTCTGTACTAATAATTAGGTTTGAAATATCCCTCCGAAGATAGGGGTGCCTACCAAGTTACCAGCAAATAAAGGACCACACGTTTAGGCTAGAGCAGGCCGTGAGCATTCATCGTGGAGAAGGAATGAAGACTCCACCAAACTCTCACACTTGTGTGAGTAATGTTCTCCATGTATCTCACCCTTTATATATACCACTCCATCTTCACAAAATCCTATACCCAGAGTTCTAACTAGTGACTCTCTTACTGGGCGTATATGTAAGTCCATAAGATTGGTGTCAACCACAAAAAAGGTCTCTCTAAAAACCGGAGAGATATGTATGGACATAATACGGGAATTGGAGACATCAGGACATTAGCAAGCACGGTTAATTCCACTGGAAGGTGGAGGCGGGGAAACGAAATAGGGTTCAAACGGCGGAAAACGGAGAGAGAATGTTATTTTCACCTGGCCCAGCGCATCTTCTAGCATCGTAATCTGGTGCACCACACAACATTCTTATGCAGCCCTGTCAACTCCCATCCTCCAATGACGTGAGCTCTTCCTCTCACATAAAAGGCTGGCCTAGCACATGAATACAAGCAGATAAATCCAGCTGCTATGTATGCCGTGTAGGTGTTGCTGTCAATGCAAGTTGCCGTTCCAGTTAATAAGAGCGAAACTAATATCCAGTTTTGCTGAACTCATGCCCACGGAATCAGCTATGTCACTGCCTCCCCTGACGTCCTCTCCTCTGTTTGCTGATACAACAATGCAAATTGGTTCATAAGTTACAATAATGCCCTGCATTAGAATCAGAGAATTAGCCAGAAACTCCACAAATACAATGCACATTAGATTGCACTGTACTGGCCAGCACAGCTGCGGGTCTGCGCCCACATGTCGGCGACATATACCCGGGTACCAAAATTTTGGTGAATCAGAAGTTGAATCTTGGTTGTCCTGAAACAGCAGTGTGACATGGTATATGCATATGGAGATCTTGGTTGCTAGGAAAGCCTGCTTGTAGTCAAAATGATATGCATAAAGTCTTACCAAACTCAAAATTTGATGATACAAATTCAGATTCAACGACCAATCAGCGCATAGGCAATGTTCTCCCATACCATGGAGATAGTTTGAACACAGGTTGTCATTTTCCACGACACTGTCGAAAACCTGAGAGTATAGAAACATTCATGTCACTGTCCTATCCTAGAAGACAGTGACATCAACCAAATCGAAACAAATACTGTGGCAGCACAGATCACATATATAAGATGCTAGACATGGTAAACTTACTCTCAGCAGCAGCAGCAAGTTCTGATCATGTCTCCCCAGCTCTCCTCTCTCGCTGCATCCTTGGGCATTTGCGTAGTCTCAGCTCTCGCCATAGCCCTTCTGGTGATCACCCTCTACATCCTAGGCACAGCCGGATCCTTTGCCGTTTTCTGCATCAGAGAGTTCACCCAGAGAGCCCATGACCGGCCACCGCTTATCGGTACCGTGTTCCGGCAGCTCAACAACTTTGACAAGATCTTCGATGAGCATGTGAAGTATGCGCTCCTGCACCCCACCATCAGGCTTGTCTATCCAGGGCACAGTGAGATCTTAACCGCCGACCCTGCCGTCATCGAGCATGTCCTCAAGACAAACTTCAGTAAATACAGCAGGGTAGTTCTCCTTTGCTCATCATTTTTGTTCCTCCTCCCTTTCCTGTTAACCAGTAATATGATGGTAGATGGAGTCTGCATGTCAGATGTTAAACTGGATCCTGCAAAATTTAAACAGAGGATGGTCGACAGCCAAAACTTGAGACCAATCATATACGTGCTATTTAGAGAGTAAACTGAATGCCTGTGGCAATTTACAAAAAGTAGAAGACAATACTTAGTCTGACTACAATTTGACAATGATGGATCCTATTTCACAGGGGGCCTTCAACACAGAAATCGTGAAGGATCTCTTTGGAAATGGGATTTTTGTGACAGACGGGGACAAGTGGCGGCACCAGAGGAAGCTAGCAAGCCACGAGTTCTCAACCAAAGTGCTACGTGACTACAGCAGTGACGTTTTCAGAATGAATGCTATAAAACTGGCAGAGAAGACCTCATCTGCAGCAGCTAACAGAATTACCATAAACATGCAGGTACTTCCATGATTATCTACCATCAATATAAAAGGATAGTATTGTAACTGCTAAGATCATATATCTAGCTTTAATAGTTCAGTCAACGCCTATGAAATTTAGAACTTTAAACTACAAAAGAGAGAAGCAAATCAAATCCTAGCTAGACCTAAACTGCCAAACAAAAATTCAGTTAACCATTCATGGCAAATAACTGGGGTAAACCTAGTTTCTTCAGAACTTCTGAATTGGGTTATCCATTACTCAGATTTCTGAGTGAGCAAAGAATGAATTGACTCCGAGTTTGAAGTTTTAGGTACACACTTGGAGTGACTTAATGCGCATTTGCTGGCAGTTCTCTTAATTTCCACCATTTCCTCAGGATCTTCTGATGAGAACAACTATGGATTCAATATTCGAAGTGGGATTCGGTTTTGAGCTTAACACGCTATCTGGATCAGATGAATCCAGCATCGAATTCAGCAAGGCCTTCGATGAGGCAAATTCTCTTGTTTACTATCGGTATGTTGATATGTTCTGGAAGCTGAAAAGGTATCTTAATATCGGGTCAGAAGCTAAACTGAAAAAGAGCATAAAGATAATTGACCACTTTGTGTTCCAGTTGATCCATCAAAAGAGGGAGAACATGAAAAACATAAGTGGCCATGTAAGCAAAACTGTACGGTAGTTTGTTACAGCTATTTCAAAATTTTACATATGTTCAATTCTATCTTTTATGATAAATGCAGAAACCCAGAGATGACATACTGTCAAGATTCATACAGGAAAGTGAGAAGGATCCTGAGACAATGAACGATCGTTACCTTCGTGACATAGTCCTCAGTTTCCTGATTGCTGGTAAAGATACCACAGGAAATACCCTTACATGGTTCTTCTACATGCTCTGTAAGAACCCGGTAGTGCAGGATAAGGTTGCCTTTGAAATCAGAGAATATGTCGAGTGGGCGCAAGAAGATGCCAGCATGGAAATGTTCACCGCAAGATTGAAACAAGGTGCTATTGACAAAATGCACTACCTCCATGCTGCGATTACCGAGACCCTCCGGCTGTATCCTGGTGTTCCGGTGGTACAAATGATTCCTCTTGCTATTCATTTTAAGAGTAGAGTCTAAAACTAACAAGTCCAGATAGCTTCGACAGAATTTAATTTGGATCTGGCATACACAGTAACATATTTTGTGGTACATTTTCAGGATGGTAAGATGGCAGATGAAGATGATGTACTACCAAACGGCCAACGAGTGATAAAAGGAGATGGAATGAACTACATGATTTATGCCATGGGGAGGATGAAATACCTTTGGGGTGAGGATGCCGAAGAATTCAGGCCTGAAAGATGGCTTGTGAATGGAGTCTTCCAGCAAGAGAGCCCTTACAAGTTTATAGCTTTCAATGTAAGTTCTACAGAGAAGACATGATTAGAGAGCCTATAATAATTTTACTAAGTGAACAGGTCTAATTAACAGATTAGATTTGTGTTGGTCACAACCTAGATCATCACCAAGAGTTGGCAAAGAACCTAAAAAACAGTAACATTAGTGGTATTTAAGTCTGGCCTTCTATTGCTAAAGCAGAAAATCAAGCATATAATATTGCATTCCAACAAGTAGGGTCCACCATGCTACTTAACTACTAATCACTTGTACTTTCAGAAGATGACGGCAACTAACAGCAAGCGGTCACATGCACCCTAATACAAAAAGTTGCATGGGTTTAATATCAGTTCTCAAGTTATAAATTCATTTTCCTTTAGAGTATAAGTAACCCTTTTCATTTGACGAATCTTCTTCCAATGATCAGGCGGGACCTCGTATCTGCTTGGGGAAAGAATTTGCATATAGACAGATGAAAATTGTGGCTGCTACCCTGATACAATTCTTCAGGTTCAGACTGGAAGATGAATCCAAGGGTCCAATATACAAAACAATGTTTACCCTCCACATGGATAAAAGCCTTCATCTATTTGTGTACCCCCGTGAAATTTAAGCTTGAACATCAGAACAGGCTACTAGATACTCTGTTGTTGCACTGAACTATGTACGTTATCAACATCTACTTTTTCAAGTTGTAAAAATAAATGTCACCAACCGATGTTGCATTCAGGTTAGTCAATTCATACTTTATACTATAACTTTGCACGAAACAGAGTATATTGAACTGTCAGAAAACAGAGAGATATCCAGACTGGTGTGATGTCAACCCCAAATTTCCATTTACATGAAATTTGTGCTGATCCTAGCTAGGTAATTTTCCTCCATATTTAGTTCAGAATGCATCAAACTGTAGGTGTTCAGTGAGCATACCAGGAGTATTAACCTGGATTGTCCCCCAGATAAATGTCATGCATAGAAGTACAAACAGATGGATCTATGTCTAACTGCTGTGTCGTCATATAGATGTCACTGTCAAGTTGCGAGTCCTTGACTGCCAATCCACTCGAGAATTAGTTTTGGTCTCACCACTATCCAGTAAAGTGGTATTGTGTCTCCATCAATTCCAACACTCTTGTCTCATTTCAGTTTGTGATACATCAAACACCTGCAAAGCGTCTAGATACATAGTTGACAAGACTGAATTATTAGCTAATTAAGTAACATCATATATCCATCTATAAGTGTCTTTGGTGCCTCTAAACTACAAATAACCAGAGAAAGTGGATATTAATTATTCTAGACAGAGTCAACCCAACTCTTTTATTCCTTTCCTGTTGCTCATTGGGGTCTATGCAAAGACATTGCCATTTTTGTTATATATTTGTGCATATACCAGCAAAGACGCCAACACCCTCAATACTACATAATACCGGCAACAAATACATTGGCCTCCCTTCGTACAATGATCGATAGGCTGGACCAGTCACTTGTGGACACCTATCAGGGCCAGATGTCCCCAGGTTACAGAAACTGGGACTAAGTAGCCCACACCCCTTTTTTCTCCCGGGTTGTCAGGAGGTTAGCCTAGAGATCAATTCCAACACTCCTATTTCATTTCAGTTTGTGATACATGAAACACCTGCAAAGAGTCTAAATACATATAATTGACGAAAACTAATTTTTTTTTAGTTAGTTAATTGACAGAATATAAGTAGACAAAGTGTAGTCGGTGCCTCTAAAGTCTAAACTAGAGACAAAGAGTAGAACGCTGCACACCATACGGAGCAAGTGGACGTTATTAGAGATAGACAGAGTATGCCCATTCGCATCTTTGCCGAGACAAATGCACGGTCAGAAGGGCCAGTACCCGATCTTTATTAAGATATATATAGGAGAAGAGACAGATTAATGCCCGGGAAGTTGTGCTAGCACATCACCCTACGTTGGCTTCCAATTTGTTATTTGTTGGCGTGCACTGCAAAGAAGGCAACACCTCCTGATCTGCAGCTCGTCTCCAAAGGCATTGACCAGAACCATGGATTCATCGTCCTCACAACTCCTCACAGCTGCAACAGCGGCCAACTCATCCTTCTACCTGACCCAGTGGAGATCACAGATGATGATGGGAGTGGAGTCCTCATTGCTTGCACAGCAGAGCAGCCTCCTCCGCACGGTCCTCGCATGCATCCTCTCCTTCTTGGCCGCGACCATGTCCAGCGCTGCGGGCGTCGGCGGTGGCTCGCTGTACGTCCCGATCCTCAACATCGTGGCCGGGCTGAGCCTCAAGACCTCCGTGGCGTTCTCGACGTTCATGGTGACCGGTGGCACGCTGTCCAACGTGCTCTACACCCTGCTGGCCCGTGGCCCCGGGCTGATCGACTACGACGTCGCCGTGGTCTCGCAGCCGTGCCTGCTTCTCGGGGTGAGCGTCGGTGTGGTGTGCAACGTCATGTTCCCCGAGTGGCTCATCACCGTGCTCTTCACCGGGTTCCTCTCCTTGGCAACGTTCAAGACATACGGCACCGGGTTGAAGCGGTGGCGAGCGGAGTCGGAAGCAACGGAAAGGGGGGTGCTTGAGGGAGCGAGCACCAGGGAGGGCGCCGAGGAAGCGCTGCTTATTGGCCAGAAAGAAGGGGCCGGCCATGGGTATCACTGGGTGGACTTAGCGGTGCTTTTATCCGTCTGGCTTTGCTTCTTCGTCATTCATCTGTTCATAGGAGGTGAGGGTGCCAAGGTATGATAATCTCTCGACTACAGAATCCTGACTGTTCTTTATCATGCAATTAACTTTTTCCATCGTCATGTCTTCAATGCTCCAAATTAGTAGTATGTTCTGAACTAAAATTTGTGAGGACTGGATACTTCCATCAGGGGGCTTTTGACATAAAGCCGTGTGGCGTTGCATACTGGCTCATCACAGTCGCTCAAATCCCTGTCGCCGTGGCTTTCACAGCATGTATCGCGCACCAAAAAGGAAAATCGCAGACTCGGAAAAGCCAAGTGGTTGAGCTGGTACGCTGCGACAGATCATACTAGCCAGTCTCCAAAAACACCTCCTTTTTTCACTTGATTTGCGATAACAAAATTTCCTTTTCTGTTTGTTTGACGACACACGAAGGCAACTTCCGTGAAGAGCAGGCTGGACGCTTTACCAGTGTACGCCTTCCCGGTGGCTGCTCTGCTGACCGGTGTGATGGGCGGACTCTTCGGCATTGGAGGAGGACTGCTTCTCAATCCTGTCTTACTCCACATTGGAGTGCCTCCAAAAGTAACTCTTTCTTTTTTGGGTGTTAATGTCTGGTCCAAATTAACAACTAATGGCAGGCTCCGTGGTTGATGAGTTCGTGGTTGTGATTCTGATTCTATGTCTCAGACTGCGTCAGCGACGACAATGTTCATGGTCCTCTTCTGCGCCTCCATGTCGATGGTCCAGTTCATAATCCTGGGAGTTGACGGGATCGTGGGCGCATTGGTCTACGCCCTCACCTGCTTTGTGGCTTCCATCGTTGGGCTGGTCGTGATAGAAGGGGCCATCAGGAGGTCAGGCAGGGTTTCACTCATTGTCCTCATGGTTGCTGCCATCTTGGCGCTCAGCGCCGTCGTCATAGCTTGCTCCGGCGGGGTCCATGTCTGGGCGCAGTACACTAGCGGGCAGTACATGGGCTTCAAGCTCCCATGCTAAAGCAAGAAACTAGAAGGGATTAAGCACGCTTAGCCGTGCAAGTGAGATCCGAGTTGTTCCAGTGACCTTTTGTTTATCACGCTCTGCTGCACTGTTAAGGCAGTGGGTTTGATATAAATTGTACACTTCACTATGCTAGGATGTTTAGCTAGTGAAGAGTTCCATGTAACAGTTACACTATTTCAACTGCTAAGTTTGTGACACAAATATTTTGGATACAGACACATGAAAAAAAAATAGAGTGCTATAATAAAATAGCACAACACTTAGAATCCGCTATAGCGAACCTATATCGCACTATGGCAAAGCTATATCATGCTATAGAGAACGATTGTACACTGATTTATTTTAACAAGACATTGCTCAGAATGCTATAGCACGCTACTTTTTTCATTGTATAGATTTCCCATGGAGTGTAGTGTTATCCTAGGATTATCCTAACAGGTCCTGAGTTACTGAAAGGTGAAAAAATGACAGATATGAAAAAGAAAATCTATAATAGACTGTGAATATGCATCTAAATTGTGTCATAACAAATGTACAATGGTAAGCAATGCAAATACAAGGCATAAATACGGCTTTACACTGAGAAATGTATATCATAGGTACCTCATGACAGGCGTGTACATTGGTCGGATAAATGAAAATCTGTGTAAGATAAGAGACAATCAACCAACTTGAGCACCAGGTGTGACCTACAACATGGTACATAACATAGGTGGTAATAAGTGTCAGTATTAATTTACTGGAACGATTTGCAGCAGCAACAAGTTCACACATACCAGCAACAATGGGTTTACTAAAATATATGCACTTTACAGAAACAAAGAAAAAAAATCTTTGACTTGACCTGAAGTTGCATAGTTAATAAAATTTATATGCAGCATAATCACAAACGTACACCAGCAATCAGCTCAAGAACTATGAAGGCACAATCAGGCAGAAGGAACCTAAAAAGTATTTCGTTCGCCTACCATGACCCATTGAGGACAAAAGAATCCATGTTCTGTTGCTCGATTAGCTTAAACTAAAGAGGCACGATGGCTCTCCAATGGGGTCTTCATTCATAGTATTTAGTTCTCAATGCATCATAATGTATGTGTAAGTGATCGTATCAGAAGTAATAAACCTGGACTGTTCCCCATACCAATGCCATATATAAAAGTACAAATAGATAGATCTAACTGCTATGTCATAGTGTAGATGTTGCTGTCAAGGTTGCAAGTCCTTGACTGCCAATCCAATTGAGATATAATTTAGTTTCGCCATCATCCAGTTTGCTGAACTCATGCTAACGGAATCAGCTATGTCACTGCTCCTTCTGACTTCTTCAGCTTGCTGGTACTTAGCATCCAAGTAAGTACATTCCAAAGACACAACACAACAATGCTGTGCATTTTCCCCCTCAAAAACATAGCAAGGATGTGAAAGGGAGCCTTGGCACAGCGGTAAAGTAGCAAGGCTGCCCTGTAGACTCTTGCAGAAATGTAGGAGCTAAGTGCACCAGGCTGCCCTGTAGAAACATAGCAAGGATGTACATAAAGAATGCTATTATACGCGAGTTTAAGTCCTAAGTGACACATATCACTATTTTGGATGCTTAATTTTGTTGAACCAAAAGCTGAATCTTCAACACAGTTGCCAATTATTATTCATACTCAAGGGTGGACTTGATTCTTCTCCACTATATTGGTCTTCCCGATTAGATTCTTCATCCTGAAGTAGCAGAATATATAATGGTAAGTGAAATATGCATATGGAGAACTTCATTACTATGAAAAAGTTCCAAGCCTAAATTATCCACACAAAGTCTTACCAAACACATAATTTGCAGATACAAATTTGAACTTGAAATCTAATCAAAGCATAAGCGATTTTTTTAGCCATTTGAATAGTTTGACCACGTGACTGCCCACTTACTATCATACAGGACAGTCCAAAACGCCAAGAATATAGAAACATGCATGTCAGTGTTCTAGTCTAGAAGACAGTGACATTAACATTAACTAAACCCAAAGAGATAAAGTGGATGGCTGGCCGAGTAGATTACATATATAAGATGCATATGGTAAACATACATTCAGCAAGCAGCAGCAGGCACCTCTAATGGCTTCCCAGCTCTCCTCCGTTGCTGCGTCCATGGGGATCTGCTTAGTTTCAGTTTTAGCCATGGCCTTCCTGGTAATCACCCTCTACATCCTTGGCGTTGTTGTGTCCTTCGCAGTCTTCTGCACCAGAGAGTTCGCCCAGAGAGCCCAAGACCGGCCACCGCTCATCGGGACTGTGCTTCGTCAACTCAAGAACTTTGACAAGCTCTTTGATGAACAAGTGTCATATGCGCTTCTGCATCCCACCAGCAGGCTGGTCTATCCCGGGCACAGTGAGATCTTCACCTCTGACCCCGCTGTCATCGAGTACTTTCTCAAAACCAACTTCAGTAAATACAGTAAGGTAATTCTCCATGCTGATTGGCCCTGTTCCTTCTCTGCCTTTCTTAAGGATTATAATAAGCTAATAGACAGATAATTAATTCTGAATTTCGATGTTGAAATCCTGAAGATTTAAATAATGGATGATCAAGTCAAACTTTGAGTAGTTTCTTTAGTTGTCAATAAATGCTATAATTTGCTATGATATTATTAAGTTCACACACACACACACAATCATCTAGAGGTCCAACAACTCATAGTGCAACACACAGAGCAATCCTCATTCAGAATAGGATGACTAACAGCATAATGCCATGTAAACCAAAATAGATCTAATAATCACAAAGACGCAGATATTAACCTTAAAACTACATACTGGCTAGTCGGGTTGCTCATGTTTTAATCTTACAAGAAATAGATCAAGTTGAATAGTTACTGCAAATGTATGTAAACGTAAAAAAAAAAAAAAACTGAGCCCGTGAGCACAATTTTTCGATAACGTCGGAGCCTATTTCACAGGGGGATTTCAACACACGAGTCATGAGGGACCTCTTTGGTAATGGAATTTTCGCAACTGACGGGGAGAACTGGCGACACCAGAGGAAGCTAGCAAGTCACGAGTTCTCAACCAAAGTGCTGCGTGACTTCAGCAGTGAAGTTTTCAGAATTAATGCTGCAAAACTGGCAGAGAAGATCTCATATGCAGCAGCTAACAGAATTACCATAAACATGCAGGTACTTCCATGACTATGATCAATAAAGAAAGACAATATTATTAATTGCTAGGATCATATTTGCACCTTATCTCTTCTCCATTTTATTTTAGCACTTTATTAACATATGAAAGAGTAAAGATATTTAATCATACACCCAACCAAACCCAAATGAGAACAACCTGCAAAGTTCAGAGACCAACCTGGTTGTTTTGTTCTACCTTTTTCTACCTTTTGATTGCAAATTTTATCAGGACCTTTTGATGAGAACAACAATGGATTCCATGTTCAAAGTGGGGCTTGGTTTTGAGCTTAACACACTATCCGGATCAGATGAATCTAGCATTCGATTCAGCAAGGCGTTCGATGAAGCAAGCTCTCTTGTTTACTACCGATATGTTGATATGTTCTGGCAAGTAAAGCGCCAGCTTAATATCGGATCAGAAGCCAAACTCAAAAAGAACATTCAGATAATCGATGATTTTGTGATGCAGTTGATCCACCAAAAGAGAGAGCAAATGAAGAATAGGCAGGATCAAGTAAGGGCTACGAAACTCTATCTCGCTATAATTTGTTACAATCTGTGTAATAATGTCCGAGTGTCAAGTACACAGATAACTTGAGGAATAATATTTAACTTGGCGTTGCAATAGATATTGGTATCCAAATTATTTCAAATACACATCCTGTAATAGGCTTGGCAAGATTAGTTGAAGTATATAATATATATCACATGGCATCAATTTCTAACAGATTAGAATATGGAGATTATTTCAAATACACATCATGTAATAGGCTTGGCAGGATTAGTTGAAGTATATAATATATATCACATGGCATCAATTTCTGGAGGAAGTTCAGAATATGGTCTGCTCAAAATTCAAGAAACATTCTTCAAATAAATAAAGCTGTAGGCAAAGCTACATGTACCATGATGTATTAACTATGTGTTCTCTTTTATGATGCATGCAGAAAGCTAGAGAAGACATACTATCAAGATTCATACTGGCAAGTGAGGAGGACCCAGTGACGATGAACGACCGTTACCTACGTGACATAGTCCTCAGCTTCCTGATTGCTGGGAAAGATACCACGGCAAATACCCTATCATGGTTCGTCTACATGCTCTGCAAGAACCCCATAGTGCAGGATAAGATTGCCTATGAAATCAAGGAATCTGTTGAATTGGCGCAAGAAGATAACATGGAAACTTTCACTGCAAGGTTAAAACAAGGTGCCATTGACAAGTTGCAGTACCTTCATGCTACATTAACTGAGACGCTCCGACTGTATCCTGCTGTTCCAGTGGTATGAATAACTCCAAACTTCAGTAGCTATTCCTTGTAGAGAGTAGAATACAACTAAAATGAGTAAACATTCAGATGATGTATAATAATCTTGACAAATCTGAGCATGTATAGTTACGTAATGTATGCACTTTCCCATCTTTTGTATAAAAAAGACAAAAATCAATAAGGGAGGACTGTAGTTGCCAAAAAAAATAATGTCAGGATAATACTAGAATAGCAGCCCCTGGAAAAATGGGCAGAAATAAATTGCTCGATATAATCTTAAACTGTTGTCAAAACGATTAAGAGAAATAATTAATTCGAAAATTCTACACTTCTGCACAGAAATATATTATCTCCAGAATGGCATTGCAATGGTTAAGAAGATCTTTTGCAATTTTACAGGATGGCAAGATGGCAGATGAAGATGATTTGCTACCCAATGGCTACAGAGTGATTAAAGGGGATGGAATGAACTACATGATCTATGCCATGGGAAGAATGAAATACCTTTGGGGTGAGGACGCCGAAGAATTCAGGCCTGAACGATGGCTAGTGGATGGAATCTTTCAGCAAGAAAGCCCTTACAAGTTTATATCTTTCAATGTAAGTACTACTGGAGAAACAATCTCTGCACATGTTCAGAGGGCCTATAATTTTATTAAGTCAGCATAACCCACTCTGACAAATTGGGTCATGTTAGGCACATGCGAGAACATCACTATGAGTTAGTATTTGGTGAAAAACATAGTAAAAAGTCAGATTGCTGGTATTTAAATATAACCTTCTGTTCATAAAACAGAAAATCAAGCATTACATTACAAATGAAGTCGGAATTCGGAAACATCTGCTAATAGATATACTTTCAGAATAGTACCGCAGCTGACATCAAGCACTTGCACACAAACTAATAAAAAAGTCTGCCTGTATTAACATCATCAGTTCTCAAGTCAGAAACACAAGCAAAGATAATTTTATTTTTCCTTTAGAGTCCAGATTGCAATTTTCACTATTTATTAATAAGTCTTCTTCCCATGATCAGGCAGGCCCACGTATCTGCTTGGGGAAAGAATTTGCATACAGGCAGATGAAAATCATGGCTGCTACCTTGATACATTTCTTCAGGTTCAAACTGGAAGATGAATCCAAGAGTCGAGTATACAAAACAATGTTTACCCTGCATATGGATCAAGGCCTTCATCTATTTGTGTACCCCCGTAATATTTCAGCTTGAACACCTGAACAAGCTACTAGTAGATCTTTTCTGATCGCACTGTCATATATGTAAATCCCCAACAGCTTCTCTTTTGACAAGTTGTAATAATGATGTCCAGTTCTCGCTTAAGAACAACAAAGTAGCATGGATTAATGGTCCTATTGCTGATCCAAAAGCAAACAATAAATTTTCTTATCCCCAGAATTCCCAATTACCCAGAATGAAGTAATAATTGCTTTCGGGAAGCAAAACAGAACAAGCAAACTGGACTCAAACAACAATATACTGTTTCAAAATTGCTTACACGAGAGTGCACAACTTGTAATATATAAGCAACTCTGATCTAACATAAGAAGGTACAAGATAAATGGTTACACAGATGTTTATTCAGCTAGAGTGGGAAGCTGGAGACCAGGCCTTGATGCCCAGCCTTTGATGTTTCTGTAATTCTCAACCACCTCTTTCCTTAGCCTCTCAGCAGAAACATCCAAATGACTCTTCCGCTACAAACACAAGAACAGCACACTTAACCCACGAAATAACAAAGTAAATGAGTTCACATAGAAGGACATGAGAAGAGAAGGTACCTTTGGGAATGATAGCTTTGGTGGAGCCTCAACAATATCACCAAATTTGACCTTCTCACGTCCAGGGAATTCCAGATGAGTCTCGGCCTTACCAGCCTTGCGCTTCTTTTTCTTCTCATCCAGATGTCTGAAACCAATGATACAAGATATGTTATTGTCCATTTATTATACGTTGCTATGACTGAATATGGAGGTTTTCTTAAGCAGGTGTCAACTACACTAGAGTACATGTCCTAGTTAAAAAATGTATGCAATTAACTTAGCATCACTTGAAGCAAGATACTATGTAGATGGCATTTTATTTGCACCAGGCAACATAGAAACAAAATAGATTGATGCAAAAGCTACACAATCCGAGCAAAGCAAACCAGGACAGATCAAATGGTTAGACAACTCACTTCTTTCTTTTCTGCTTCTTTGAAACAGAGACATTCGCCTCGAGCTCCTTGAAACGGAGATCCTCGACCTTCCCCCGCTTCCTCTTCTTCTTTCCACCGTCGGCGTTCGCGTTCTCCTCAGCCGCCGGTCCAGCCTCCGCTGCCTTGGCATCCGCGGCAGCCTCCAGTGCCTGCTTCTTGGTTTTCTGCACAATCAACACCAGCTACTAAATTACAATGGCACAGACCACAGAAGCTAATTTTGCAAGACGAATTGTGTTAAGCACAATTTCGCAAGTTACATCCTGTCTCTAGACAGGGCGCATTACCTTATCCTTCCCCGCCTTGCCCTTCCCCGTCGCATCAGCGCCATGCTTCCCGGGAGCCCCTCCTGCTGCTGGGCAAAAAGCAAGACTATTAGCAGCCCAGCGCTGCCGCCGCCGTAGGAGGGGCGGATAAAGGGATAAGGGAAGCTCACCTGAGGAAGCGTCGGCCTGCTTCTTCTGGATGGCGATGAGGCGGCGGAGCTTGGACGGGAGCGCCTCGAGCTCCCGCTGCTTGGGCGGCGGGGGCAGCCGCGCATCGCCCCCGTGCGCCGCCCGGTAGTTCTTCTCCCTCCGCCGCACCCCCTTCCCCGTCATCTCCTCCTCCTCCGCCGCCGCCGGTCGATGCTGGGTTTGTTTTCCGCCGCCGCTCTCTCCGGGTTAGAGCAGAGGAGGAGGCGAGGTTACAGCCGCCCAAGTAGGCCGTTAGGGCCTAAATTGCCACTGTAGGAGCATGGGCTTCTTTGGTGCGGCCCATGTGACGCGAAGCTTCCAAACTGCTCCTCTCTCCTTCATGATTCGTGCAATTGGATACCTCTTCTACCCGTAATTGCAGAAAAGGGCCACAGTTGGTGGAAATTATCCACCACTACCTGCAAGTGGATACCTCTTCGTTTCTTCCCTCTCATCCAATCAAATGGATCATTTCTACCAAAAAATCATTCTTGAAGCTGAAGCTAGATGAAAACTAAACATTCTCTTTGATAGTGCTACAACTTGTATATGAAACTGCTCCAAAGTGAATTTAGTGGAGTGAAACTGATTTTGATGAAGTGGAACAGTCCCAAACATGCCCTTAAGGTGTTTCTCCAATTGGAATAGATGTGACTGTCATGTCTAGCCAGTTTGTTCTCTATGTTAAGACTGCTTAGGCACAAACAGGGGTTTGGAGCAACATGAGTAAGTAGAGATTATAAGGTAGCTGCAAATTGGATAGAACATGGTGAGGAGCTGCGATAGACCAAGGCGCGCAATATACGTGCTTCGCCAGGGTTTGCCAAATCGTTGGTGTTAGCATGATGGATTTAGAGCTAATTCACATGCTCATGAATTCTCTGTTCTGGACCGTTGCTAAATAATCGTCAGTGTTAGCATGATGGATCTAGAGTTAATTGCCATGTTTTGTTTCTTCTCTATATTATTAAGATTGCTTAGACACAAACAGGATTTGGAGCAACACCAGTCGCGAAATCTTTATTCTCGACAGTTCCTAAATAATCATCGGTACTCCGTCTTATCTTCTGAAGTACATATTGTGGATTTTCGTTCATCTTATTGATCTACAATATGTTTAGATTCCAGGGATTGTCTTTGCAAGAGGGCCTGCTGTCGCTGTGTTGATTCTTTTGGAGTCCAAAGGGCAAACATATGACGTTCATAAGTTTCTCAAAAAAAATGGCGTTCATACTGAATAGGTATATAGTACTCCCTCCGTTTCAAATTACTCATTGTGGTTTTAGCTCAAATTTGAAGTAAAACCACGACGAGTAATTTGGAACGGAGGGAGTATATTACTGTGATTTGCAGCGAAAGGTTGCATATTCGGTGAACACAAATTCTATTGATTGTTGACCCTTCCAGAAATTTTAGGCTAGAGTTCCTATTGGAAGATTTATATTGGAGCTACCAGCTGGAGTGCTAGATGATGAAAACGGTGACTTTGTTGGCACTGCGGTCCGAGAGGAAAGGAAGCTGTTTTGCTCCTATTTGGGACGGGACTTTGAATTCCAGAACAAAATTAAAAAGGAAGAAAATCTCAGCAGGCGGGCTGAAATCATAGAAACGTTGTCCAGCTTATGAGGATGGAAGGAGGTTCAACTATGGCGTCGTTTTTACCGGTAGATGGTAAGAGAGGTACTACTGCTGAGGGAGTTGGCTTGGTGCCTCGATCTGACCATTTAAATTTCCGCTGATCCTGCTCCCGTCTTAGGCAAATATCTTCGTAAATAAACCTTGTAAACAAAGAATGTCGATAGACCTTTAACATCGCTGGAAAATGCATATGGGGTTTACTCTCAAATGACATCAGTAAAAATATAGGCATACACTGATAGTATATTTTGGCTTGTTGGAAAAACAAGATTTATACTTCCTCCATTCCTAAATATAAGTGTTTTTCGAGATTCAACTACGGACTGCATACGCAGCAAAACGAGTACTCTAAAATCTGTCTATATACATCCGTATGAAGTCCATATGCAAAATCAAAAGGAATATAGTATCGACTGAGACATAACAAAGTCTCAGTCGACTAAGACTTAGCAAAACTGCTATTATAAAGGCTTTGGACCTAACAAAGATCGCAATCTCCTATTGATTGCAAAAAATGGCACAAGAGCCATCCGCGCGCACGTTAAGCCAGCTCTGTCTACTACCTACTATGTGATTACAAATTTATAGTGCACGTCAGCTAGGCCAGCTCTGCTCTGTGCGATTATATACACAGCAGAATATTAGGGATGCACACGTTACCCCCCGCCCTGGCCGACGACTTTGAGATGCACATAAGCACTCAAGAGAAATATCTACATGATGGCGTGAACTTGCCCGCCCCGGACGGATGCCCGGATTCTATAAAGAGCAGCCCTGCAGCGCCATTCAAAGTACAGTGAACCATTGTGCGTTTGTCATCCAAATAACAAAGCAACCAAGGCAATCAAGAAGCGATAGCCATGGATCTGGCAACGGGCGCCATGGGCTCCCTGCTCCCCAAGTTGGCCGAGCTCCTCAAGGAGGAGTACATGCTGCAGACGAGCATCAAGAAAAAAGTCGACTCTCTCGAGAAGGAGATGAAGAGCATGCAGGCTGCCCTATGCAAGGTGCGTGACGTGCCGCGAGACCAGCTCGACATACAGGTCAAGCTCTGGGCAGGGGAGGTGAGAGAGCTATCCTTTGACATGGAGGATGTCGTCGACAAGTTCCTGGTGCGTGTCCATGATGGCTCTGAGCTTGCAGCCAACTCAAATAAGCTCGCACGGCTCATCAAGAATATGGTCAGGTTGTTCACCAAGGGGAAGGCTCGCCGTGAGATCGCCACTGCGATCAAGAACATCAATAAGCAAGTCCAGGAGGTTGCTAACAGGCGTGGAAGAAACGCCGTCGACAATATTGTTTGCGGGCCTACAACAGTGACACCCGTCGATCCTCGCCTTCGGGTTCTGTACACTGAAGTGACAGAGCTGGTTGGCATTGTTGGAAAAAGGGATCAAGAACTAATGAAGTTGCTCTCAGAGGGAGACATCCTGTCCAAGGAGAAGTTAAAAATTGTCTCCGTTGTAGGATTTGGAGGATTGGGCAAGACTACTCTTGTCAAAACAGTTTATGATAATATCAAAGAAGATTTTGATTGCCGGGCTTTTGTTCCAGTGGGTAGAAATGCTGATGGGAAGAAAGTTCTCATGGACATCCTTGTTGATCTTGGCATGTGCGGAAGCAATCTCACCCTGTGGAATGAAAGACAGCTTATCAACAAACTCAGGGAAAGTCTACAGAACAAGAGGTACGTACATATCACCTGTTACCCAACTAGCAGACTAGCCTTCGTAATTGCGTGCGAAATATCTTAATTACCTGTTGTTGTTTCAAACATTGTCCATGGGAAATATGTCTATTCCTTTCATGATAAAAATAATTTTAACAAGTAGTAGTATGCACAATTGAGAACTAGTATAAATTTTTGGGCCAAATATCGGAAAGAATCCAATAGATTGTACTGCCTCATTTGATAAACTAGATAGATATGCCCCCCGCATGTTGTAACGAGAATATTTTGCAATATTTCAATGAGGTTTCAGTAGGAGAGAATGGTCATTCACGATGCAACTTTAACTTTCTACGCCAATATAATATCACGATACCATAAACGCTTTCACATGTGCTCAATGGCCTACTCGGTGATGCAAACTTCAGTTATGCTTACTGATCTACACATACTTATGGTTTTAATTTAGTTTAGCCCCAATCTCAATGCCAACAACCACCTAGACGGTGATTTGGACTTCAACAACTACTCCCTCTGTAAACTACAAAGTATAAGACTTTTTACACCATTAAATTAGTGATCTAAAAAGTATTGTATTAATTTACTGAGGGAGTACTAAAATTTAGTTTCATGGACTTGTCTAATACTCCCTTGGTTCATAAATATAAGATGTTCCAATTTTTGTGTCAATCGGATGTATATAGACATGTTTAGTATGTTTGTTCACTCATTTCTATAATTGTATCTGTAAAGAATTTGATTAATTCGGTATATAGATACAATAGCATGTACAATGTTAGCCATTTTCCGATCCATACTTTATTCTAAATATCAGTTTAGTATTGCATAAGAACGAATTTTTAGCTCACATGCACTCAATGAGCTTGGCTTCATATTTGAATAGGTTCCAAACCCAGATGCACAAACAATATATAAAGACCATTGGATTTCTAATGAAAACTATTTGCATAATATAAACTTTTATGTTCAGGATTCATATTGGAGAATGTGCCAATGTATAAAATGTCATGTATTTACAAAATGAGTGTATATAGTTCTTATAACTTAAATTTAATATTAATATTGTATATTATCTTGAAAAATATTTCCAATCTATGAGAAAATGAGAATCCAATAGGACAGAGATATATAAATTTAAGCATGCCAAGAGCAAATATTATGCTGTACGTATATTCAACCTATCACTATAATATAGTACGTATTCCCTCCCTTCCGAAAAAAGTGATGTTGTTTCAGTTCAAATCTGAACTAAAACAGCGTCACTTATTTACAAACGGATGTTGTACTGTCCTACTAGGGGCTTCATGTTTTAACTCTTGATCACGAAGATCGATCTTATCACTGTTGTAATATTAGAAAACATGTACTTTCTTTCTCATGAAATACATGTGCTCTGTCAATTCATGTAGATAGATGCATACATGAGTACTTATATGCACACACAAAAAAACACAATCAGTCATCTAGGAATTGGTCCGTCCTTGTTTCTTATCCCTTGCATATTAACTACCCATATCTCCATTTCATCATGCTATATTAAAACTCTCCCCCCTTGGGCCTACCATAGGTACATGCATTCCACTAATGATTTCATAACTGATATAGGTACCTCATTGTAATTGATGATATATGGGATGAAAAACTATGGGCCACTATTAACTTGGCATTCTCTAAGAGTAACACGTTTGGCAGTCGGTTGATCACAACAACTCGTATAGTGAGTGTATCTAAATTGTGTTGCTCCTCTAGTACTGATTCAGTTTATCAAATGGAACCTCTTAGTGATGATGATTCCAAAAGGCTCTTCTATAAAAGGATATTTTCTGGCGAGAGTGGATGTCCTCCTGAATTTGATGAAGTGTCCACAAATATATTGAAGAAATGTGGTGGAGTGCCACTAGCCATCATTACTATAGCTAGTCTTTTGGCTAGTGATCAATGCATAAAACCAGAGGATGAATGGCATGTTTTGCTTAAGTCTATTGGTCATGGACTTACAGAGAACCCCAGTGTAGAGGAGATGATGAGGATAATATCATTTAGCTATTATGATCTTCCTTCTCATCTGAAGACATGTTTATTATATTTAAGCATGTTCCCGGAAGATCAAGAAATTAAAAAGGATGGGTTAATATGGATGTGGATTGCAGAAAGCTTTGTCGAGTCTGGAAATGGAAGAATTAGTCTCTTTGAGATTGGAGAAACATACTTCAATGAGCTTGTGAACAAAAGCATGATCCAGCCGGTATATGATAAAGAAAGCGTCATAGGCACAATATGTGCTTGTCGTGTACATGATATGGTGCTTGATCTCATTTGTTTGTTATCAAGGGAAGAGAACTTCGTTACTATAGTGAATGGTGTTGGTGCTATGTCTTCTCAGAGCAACGTCCACAGGCTTTCCCTCCAAAATGTTAGCAAAGAAGAACATGAAGCCACACCTCTGGAATCTGGGCGTATATTACAAGTGAGGTCCATTGCTACATTTGAACCTGCTATTCGTGTAATGCCATCTTTCTCGAGCTTTGATGTTTTACGTGTATTGGATATGACTAAATGCCATCTTGGCCCTAGTTGTCATCTTAACCTTCGGGAATTGGGGAGTTTATTCCACCTAAGGTACCTAGGTCTAGCCAGTACAGGTATTTCTAAGCTCCCAGAAGAAGTTGGAAAGTTGCAATTTCTGCAGGTGCTGGATTTGAGTAATAATTATGATATACAAGAACTGCCATCTACTATTAGTAAGTTGGGAAGATTGATGTGCCTGCTTATTAGCCATTACTGCAAGAGATTTCCAGATGGATTGGGAAACATGTCCTCAATGGAAGTGCTGCGTGACATCAATGGTGACACTCTAAGCATTGTGAAAGAGCTGGGCAAGATGAAAAGATTGAGAAAGCTCGCAATTAGGTTTGGTAATTTGAGCTTGGAGTTGGAGGAAGCTTTTGTGAAGTCCCTGGGGGAAATGGCCAACATCCAAAGTGTAAGCATTGGATGTGATTTTAAATTTGTGGACATCTTGGGGGAACATTGGGTGCCCCCTCGAAGTCTCCGGGAATTTACCACATTCAGAGATGTCAAGTTCTCCATACTGCCTGCATGGATAAGAAATAATCCCTTGCATCTTCCACAACTCTCTAACTTAAGCATCTTCGTCGAGGAAGTGCAACAGGCTGATCTGAGATCCCTTGGAAAGTTACCGGCTCTTTGTAATCTCGCCTTGTGGAGCCTCCGCCGAAGCAAGCTGCTAGTCATCGGTGCCGATGAGTTCCATTGTCTGACATCATTCACGTCCTTTTCTGGTTCACCAGGCCAAGTCGTGTTCCAGCCAGGAGCTTTGCTGAAGATTGAAGTAATTGTCATCGATATCGGCCTGCGGGTCACAAGAGAGGAAGTAGTTGGCAGTGTTGGATATTGTTTTGATCTGAGCATGGGGAACTTGCCATCCCTTCGGGACGTCACTGTCAGATTTGACCGTTCCGGAGTGACGGTCGGTGAGGCCAAGCAAGCGGAGGTTGCTCTAGGGAACACACTCCGCACCCATCCTAACCGTCCCACCTTTGAAATTTCCATCAGGCCGAGCATACCAGAAGGTGCGTATTTTGAAACCATGATACCAATTTTCTTTCCTACCGCTTTTATGAATCCGTGTCTTTATATACTTATTGATTGACACTTAATCTTTCCTTCTTCCGAAGACGCTCCTGACGGTGACGTCCACATTGAGGAGGAGTGAAGAATCTGCAGGTTATATTAATATTTCTGTTAAGAAAACCAGTTAACGATTTGAAACTGCTTTTCTAGTCCCTCCGTTTCATGATTCTTGTCATGGTTCACGGCAAGAATTATGGAACGAAGAGAGTAATCCATTAATAAAACCATTTTGAAGCCATGCTTATATTTTGTAACACATTATTTTGTAGGTTGGCCGGCGTGTTCGAGACTCTTGTATGTAAAACATGCACATTTGCGGACTGCAACACCGATCAACACTTCAACACTCCTTCATCATTGAGCTTATTTGCTGGCTTAAACAACAAAGAAAGAAAAAGGAAATTTACGAAAAATAATGTATTTTTATAGTTCTGTTTGTGATCATTAGTAGGTCAACTTACTTGAAAACTAGTGATACATATTACTATGCACTTTTATGTAGATTAATTATTCAGTACTGAATAGTTCTTAAAATAACATATGCTAATTTTTCCTACTTCTAAAGTAAAAAAAAAACAAGACCAACCCAGGCTAGACTAGCCCGTTGACATTTTTTTATAGAAGAAAATTTCATGAGCACCAAGCGCTTGAGTCGAGACTCAAACTCTGGTGAGCTGGCTGCAAACTCCCACGCCTTGTCAACTGGCTCAGTTCTCACTTCTACCGTGCCTCCGATCTTTGCCGATTCCTACGCTTGTCACGAGTGCTCGGCCTCTGCTGCTCGGTTCTGTGCCATCAGCTCCGGCGAGGCATGGCGCCAGCTAGCCGATGGGTAGCAGAGCAACGTGCAGCGGTGGCGGCGCCAAGTCCACGGCAAGGCTGAACCCGACGGCGCCCAGGTGGAGCCGGGCAGGAAGCTCTCATCTTTCGCACGTTAGGCTGCCATGGTTGGACAGCTCACCACCGTCGACTACTTCTCCGGCAGCAGGGAAACGGATGAGCTCCGCGGCCATCAACGCCAACTGGAGCAGCGTGCTTGATGTGCTCATGTGTGCTGTGCATGCTTGATGTGCGTGTGTGTGGTCTGTGGGTGCTCGGCAGCAACGTGCAGCAGCAGGAAGCCAGCAGCAAGTTGCGGCGGCAGCGGACAACAGCAAGGGCCGGCGGCCGAGCAGGACGTCTCGGGATTCCTCCTAGGTGAGCTGCCGCGCCTCAAGGTGTCCCTGGCTGCCCCTCTGCTCCTCGCCAGAGTTGATGGCCACAGACCGAGCAGCAGAGGCCGAGCGCCGAGGTCGGGCTTCATGCCGCGCCTTGAGCGGTCGTCCCTCGGGCCTCGAGCGTGCAGCCAGCGCACTGCTGAGGGTCAGTCGATGTCGGCACTGCTCGCTCACGGATCACCATAGCTCAAGCGTGGAAGCTGCGACCCCTACGGCCCTACCTGTGTCTGTGTGCTCTGCTCGATTGCTCGCCTAGACCGCGTGGAGGCTGCACCACCCGTCGCCACGCTCGGTCGCCGTCACCAAACCGCGTGGAGGGCGTATTCCTTGCAGGCGTGTGTGCGCTTCAAGCACTTTTTATCATGCTGCTATATCTTACTACTGTACAATATTTTCCCATGCTTGTAAGTACCGACTCTACTAAAATCCATACCTGAGCTAAGTGCTTCTTTAGTGTCCAATCCATCATCAAGCATGCCATTGCCGGCATCCACCATTGAAATTGGTGGTATAATATTCACTGGTCTGTTTTCTCAGTCTAATGATGTGTTATATTATTACTTGCAAAACTGAAATTTAGAGGATCAAGATATTGTTGAATAAGTAGGCATTTTTTCGATTAATTTAACCCATGAATGAAAGACTAGCATGACATTGGCAGAACTAACAAAATGCTGATACTGGATCACACAAGCACATATACTACGCTAATGGCAGACACATCTACGCATAATGCTAGCATGGTTATAACAGAAAAACACTAGGAGCGGGATAAACGAGTTATACCCTCCAGTAGGCCAGGCTGAAGCCGCAGCAATACCATGTGAAAGAGGGGCGGAGGAGGAATGCGCGAGGGCCTCTTCTCTTCTCAAACTTCAATAGCATGTGGAAGAGAAACCCTTATAAGAAGGTCCAACTCCTCTTCAACTTCCGGGTGGGACTAAACTTCCCACTACACCTAATGCCAATTAAACCCACATGGTCCCTTAGAGATTTTCAAAAATTGTTAGATGGGCCTTAGGCCCACCCTAATATTTCAACAGATACCCTCCCCAGGAAGTCAGCGATAGGACATGAACGAGGAGTACTACGTTTGCTGTTGGAGATGCACTCCATCGATTATGAGATAATAACGACCATTTTTTTTATAATATAATTTTGCAATAATCCTACATCCACGGGCCTTTTACGGGGTGATTATGGAGCCTTCCCTTAATCCTCTCCACCCCCTGATTTTCAAGTGGGTGGGGCCCTTTCCTCCTCACTAAACCAATCACAACATCTCAATTCCAAACTGCTCCGTAAAACGCCTGTAATATTCCGTAAGTGTAGCATTACTAATAATTTTGCTATATCAATGTGTGCATCATTAACACTGGAGGTCAAGGAGAAATGCAATAGTTTTGCAGCTTGCCGCGTTGTCTGGGTGAGCTCCAAATAGTTGTTCATGCGTGTTAGCTAAGGTTTGATGTAGGGTAATGCAGCAGGTGTGCCTCCATATAACTATGATTTGGGGGAGGGGGGGGTGGACGTCATTATACAACAAATACTCTTGCCTGATCTGATTAAAGCCCAACCTTCTCTCACAAAAATATTTTCCGTACTCCCTCAGATCCATATTAAAGCAGTGTCAATTATTATGGATCGGAGAAAGTACTATATATATTTGGCTCCATACATTACTATTCCACATCATTTCACTTGGTTCCGTAGCATAGTACTGGCATCTTACTAGTTTCGACAAAAAAATGAAGTAAAATAATTGTTTGCTTTGGATCTCCTAGTGGTATGTTGCCTAAAAACTCATTAAAAGATAGGTTTTAGGTTCTATGACATGTACTAGTCTTGTACTTAATTATGTGCTAGGTTTTCTGTATTTGGGTTTGGTCGATGGGTAGATTTTTTAGGAGTTTGGGAAGTGGGGAACTCCGCCTATGCCATTAATGTGAAGCTTAGACTCAATATTATTCATAGCCGGTCCCAAACCAGGAAAAAGGAGGAGGGTCCAATTATATATCATATAGAGAACTGAATGACATAGTGATAGAACACTTTATATACTCCTACATGTCAAACTTTTTTTACCTTCTTGCAGCAACAGAAGTGAGTAGAATAACATAACATATAGTAATAACTATATATTAGCCTCGCCCAAAGATCCTTCCTTGACTCCCTGCGAGAAAGCGATTCTGGAGCCACCACATCCATTTAGTGTCTCTAGTATCCAGTTCTAGTTGTATAGATCGGGAAACATGTCCTCCATGGAAGTGTTGCTTGACATCAACGGTGACACTCTAAGCATTTGTGATTTGTGAATGAGCTGGACAAGATGAAAAGATTGAGAAATCTCAAAATTAGGTTTGGTAATTTGAGCTTGGAGTTGGAGGAAGCTTTTGTAAACTCCCTGGGGAAATGGGCAACATCCAAAGTGTGAGCATTGGATGTGATTTTAAATTTGTGGACGTCTTGGGGGAATGTTGGGGGCAGCCGCGCGTCGCCCCCGTGCTACACCCGGTAGTTCTTCTCCCTCCGCCACGCCCCCTTCCCTGTCATCTCCCCCGCCGCCGCGGCTCCCTCGCTCGATGGTTGGTTTCTTTCCGCCACCGCCGCCGCCACTGGTACGCGGGGTTAGGGTCCAGTTCTTTTGGCACTTTTCCCAGAATCTTGAGAATCGAGCCTCCCCTCACTTCTCCCAAAATCTTGAAATCTTTTTTTTACAATCCTAGCTTGTTTAGGATGTTTACAGCTAGGATTGTCAAAAAAATATGTGTTCAAGATTCTGGGAGAAGTTGGATAAAGGTTTGATCCTAAAGATTGTGGGAGAATCGCCAAAAGAACTGGGCCTAGAGCAGAGGAGGCGAGGTTACAGGCGCCAAGCGGGCCGATGGGCCAAAATTGGCACAGTGAATGGGCTTCTTCTGCCCGGCCCGGCCCATGTGAAGGGGCACATGGCTCGCGTGACGCGAAGCTTCCCGAGAGAGAGAAAATGGCGGCGGCGGCACGTGCAGCAGCAGCGCAGTGTCTGCTCGGATTGGTCCGTCGCCGCGCGCCGCCGCTGCCTCTCCTCTCTTCCCTCCCCCTTCCCCGCCGGAGCGGCGCGCTGGCTGTGCGCATGGCTTCTTCGGACGCTCAGCTCGGCGCCACCGTGGAGGTGCCCGGCGCGGCGGGGCCCGTGCGGGTCGTGGCGGCGGCGGGCCTCCCCGAGGTGGACTTCAGGAAGGCGCTGGACTCGGCGCTGTTCAGGCGGTGGCTGGAGAACCTGCAGGCGGAGAGGGGCCTGCTCGCCCACGGGAAGCTCAGCCTCCGCCAGATCCTCATCCAGGTCTGCTCCTCCCCCTCTCACACTCTCACATCGAAATGTTTGAGCTGTTACGATGTCGTTCCCGAATCAATCGACCGACGGCGCACCTGAAATTCACGGCGCGCGGTGTGGGCAGGGGGTGGACATGTTCGGGCAGCGTGTGGGGTTCCTCAAGTTCAAAGCCGACATCGTCGACGAGGAGACCCAATCCAAGGTGATCAAGATGTACCTATCAAAATTATACTCCCTCCGTCCCATAATGTAAGACGTTTTTTGTAGTGTCAAAAAACGTCTTACATTATGGGACGGAGGGGGTACTTTAAGAAACTCCAACCTTTTGGCACTAGTAACAGTTTGTGATTTATGCAATTTTATGGTGTTTCTCCAACTGAAATGTATGTGATTTTGTCATGGCTAGCTTGTTCTCTATTAGTATTGCCTAGACACAAACAGGGTTTGGAGCAACATGAGCAAGAAGGGATCATAAGGTAGGTGCAAATAGGATACAAGAACAGGGGAAGGAGCCGGGCTGGACCAAGGTGGGCAACATATGTGCTTCACCAGGGTTTGCCAAGTCGATATGCATAGGCTGAAGCACCGTTTGGTGGCACTGCGAGCATGATGGCTATAGAGCTAATTTGCATGCTTGTGAAATCTCTATTCTAGACAGTTCCTTCATAACCAAAGTACTTATTGTGGATTTTTGTTCATCTTATTGATCGACAATATGTTTAGATTCCAGGGATTGTCTTCGCAAGAGGGCCTGCTGTTGCTGTGTTGATTCTTTTGGAGTCTAAAGGGCAAATTTATGCCGTTCTTACTGAACAGGTATATTACTGTGATTTGCAGCGGATGGTTGAATATTCCTAGACCAAAGCATTCTATTTCTTATTGACCCTTTTGGAATTTTTCAGGCTAGAGTTCCTATTGGAAAATTTATATTGGAACTACCAGCTGGAATGCTAGATGATGAAAACGGTGACTTTGTTGGCACTGCAGTCCGAGAGGTTAGTATCTTCTTTCCCCAAATATACAGTTTATCCACTGAAGTTTGCATGCTATTGCAGCTTGTGAGAAACACTAGCCCTGTTTTAACTCTATTAGGTTCACAAGGCATATACCAGTCTTGCTGCCACTGCCAGGAATCCGACTTAATTTCTGAAGTACTAGGTATTCAGTTAATGTATACATCACTGTTCGGTAATTATACCTGGATTGTTGGCAGGTTGAAGAAGAAACTGGTATAAAGTTAAATCTAGGGGACATGGTTGATCTTACTGCTTTGCTGGACCCTGCTACTACTGGGTGCAGAATGCTACCATCACCGGTAAGTGGCCTGCATTCCCTTCAGTTCACAGTTAAGGCGTAACTTCTGCTTCGGAAAAGAATAACATAACTTGACTCAGATTGGCTTATGTGCACTGGGCCGACCTGATGATAACATTGACATACGTAGTTTGGGTTCCTTGCTTCAGTATACCCATATGTTTTTGTTGAGAATCGCACGCAGCACAAAAAGCAGAAAACAGCCGGATGCATTCAGTTGGCAATAACTTTGCACATCTTAATAATCCTGCTATATATGCTGCTTGGAAACATAGCAAAGAGTACTGTGTAGCGGGATGTGATTCAGCAAAACTTCTATAAGTGGGATGTACTAGTTGGCATGTGATTCAGCAAAACTTCTATAAGCGGGATGTTCTTTTGGCACCATATACCTGGAATGGAAAAGTTCTCCCGATCCATGCCGATACAATTTTGACACATGTTTTACAATACTACCAATGACTAACTAGCTTCCCTTTTTACCAGGGTGGCTGTGACGAAGAGATTGGCCTGTTCCTTTACAGGGGGCATGTGGATGAGGAGACCATCAGTGCTCTCCAAGGGAAGGAAACGGGCCTGCGAGATCATGGCGAGCTCATCAAGCTGCGTGTGGTCCCCTACGACCAGCTTTGGCGCTCAACGTCAGACGCGAAGGCGCTCTCGGCCATAGCTCTGTACGAGATGGCCAAGAAGGAAGGCATCCTGCCACCATCGCCGCCGTCTAGTGGCTCGTCGTCGAACCTATAAACACCGAACGGGGCATACTGTGTGTTCTTCTGTAACGAGATGTTTGAGAACATTGGTGATCAAGTGCACCGTAGTCTCCGTTCATGCCTGCCTGAAAGGTAACAAGAAATATAAAATGCTAGACCATGCTTGTTGCAGAAAAAGTTTCAGAAATATTTGACTTTCCAATAAAAAGTAAAAAAATAATCAGTCTGAGTATGTGTGCACCCATGTTCACTATTTTCTTTTCGAGTTAAAAGTTAAGCATTGCCGGCGAACAAATCAGTTTACAAAACTTGTGGCAGAATCTTCATAATTCTACCACAAACACTATGACATATAACCAATAAAAATGTACTACTGCTAGGCAAATCCTTGAAGAGAGCATTGCACGTGTGCCGATGCTTATGAGTTCAACCAAAGGTCAAACATTTTTTTTTTTCATCTCCGAAGCTTCCAGAGCTTTGAGCCAACACCTTCAACATTGGGTGATATGTGCTAGTCATGGTTGGCCAACCATTGACTAACCAGCTATCGAGGCACTTCCTGTTGGAAATTGGAGGCACTTCCTGTTGGAAATTGGGTGGGTAACGCGATTCAAATTGAGATAAAAGTGTGATTTGGGTGGTTAACCCAAATCTTGTTTGACAACTCATCTATTGATTGGAGTACCTTGTTGGTAATGTTACGGATCAGTGAAGATGTCCATTTGAAATTAGAATGCTTTTTTGTTCTCCATATCAATGACGTTCCCTATTCAATGTGGTTGCCTTTTTTGTTATGTCTATGCTCCTCAAATGTCACATGTTACCTTTCTAATCCTGTTCATGTTACTATTTTATTTGTCAACAAAGAATAAGTCTTGCTAGTACAAATAGACATAACAACATACGATGCTTCTCTCTCTAAAGTATGAATCTTGATAGTAGGTCCTTCCTGGCTTTTGTATGCACCATAAAAGATAGAATTGAACATATATGAAATTTGAAATGCTTGAAGACCAAGATATCCTATTCCAATACTAAGTTCAACTTTATGCTAAAAATATTTTACTCCAAAAGTATCAGTCATTAGTTTCTCTTTTTGTATTAAAACGTACTCATACTGTAAGAAAACTATCATATAGATGGAGCATCGTAGCCCTTACATAATCACTTCTGTTCTTCATTTTCTCTTTCTTTTGATGGATCAACTGTATCACAAAGTCATTCATTATGTTATGCTCTTTTTCAGTTTGGCTTCTGGCCCAATATTAAGATACCTTTTCAGGTTGCAGAACATATCAACATACTGGTAGTAAACAAGAGAATTTGCCTCATCAAAGGCCTTGCTGAATTTAATGCTGGATTAATCTCATCCAGATAGCGTGTTAAGCTCGAAATTGAATCCACTTCGAAGATGGAATCCATAGTTGTTCTCATCGAAAGGTCCCGAGGAAATGTGCATTCAGACTCGATTTGCCATCGAAATGGTAGAAATTAAGAGAACTGCCAGCCAGCAAATGCGCATCAAATCATTCAGCTTTTGGTACAAGCATGCTACCTCAGCTTCGAACTCAAAGTCAATTAATTCATATATTTACTTTGCTCACTCTGAAATCTGAGTATAGCCCAGTTCAAAAGTTCTGAAGAAACTATGTTTACTGCAGTTATTTCCCAAGAATAGCTCACTGAATTTTGGTTTTGCCATTCAGGTCTAGGATTTGATTTGATTCTCTCTTTTGTAGGTTATGAAGTGCTAAATTGGACAGGCAGACTGAACTGTTAAAGCTAGAAATATGATCTTAGCACTTAAAATATTATCCTATTTATATTGCTGATGATCATGGAAGTATCTGCATATTTATGGTAATTCTGTTAGCTGCCAATTATGAGATCTTCTCTGATAGTTTTGCAGCATTGATTCTGAAAACATCACTGCTGAACTCATGTAGCACTTTGGTTGAGAACTCGTGGCTTGCTAGCTTTCTCTGATGTCGCCACTTCTCCCCGTACATTGCCACAGTCATTCAGTTTAGTATCATTAATTAGATTGGTCTGACTACCTTGAATTTAAAGTCAAGGTTAATCGTCTACCTGATGATGGTTAATCAATTCAGGAGTACATGGCAATATGTTGTTCATACTACTCAGTTTTGACTCCATCCTCTATAAATCTTGCAGGATCTAATTAAACGTCTGACATACAGACTGATGTATCTATCAGCAATTCACCATGCTATTTGTTAAGAAAGAGAGGTGGAACAAGGATGTTCAGCAAGGAAGATCACCCTACTGTATTGACTGAAGTTTGTCTGCTCAATGACGGCGAGGTCAGCGGTTAGAACATCGGTTTGCCTTGGGTAGACCAGCCCGACGGTGGCGTGTAGGAGCGCGTACGTCACATGCTCGTCGAAGATCCTGTAAAAGTCATTAAGCTGGCGGAACACTGTCCGGTGAGCTGTGGGCGGACATGGTGTCTCTGTGTGAACTCCCTGATGCAGAAGATGATGTTCAAGAAAAGAAAAAAAAAGACGAAAGATCCAACCAAAGTTTTAAATAGTGCGCTAAGCCTCTTAGCGGCGGCTCGGCCAAAAGCTATGAAACGCTATGGCGCAGCTATAGCATGCTAACCCTCATTTAGCATTTCAGCATAAATCAATTAAACAATGTACAATAAAAGAACTAGTTGTTCTACAAAAGAACTAATATTGTAGAGATTTAGATATAGCAGAATCAGGAGAATTCGTTCATTGAAATGTTGTTTTTGTAAGAGCATAGGGTTACAGTGATAAAGATTCAGCAACAGTCTGGTTCTTGCAAGCTACAAAGATGTTCAGGATTACTTGCAAACTGGTTTTTGCAAGTTATGAAGATGTTCAGAATTACTTACTACTCCCTCTGTCTCATAATATAAGAACGTTTTTGACATTAGTGTAGTGTTAAAAACGTTCTTATATTTTGGGACAGGGAGTACTTATCTCTAATGTTGAAAACAGATTATGAAGCAGTCCAGACTCTTCATACACGTGATGAACATTGAAGCATTCACTCTCCCAGGCTGTTCAGGATCATCAACCAAACTCAGTCTCCACCAAACTCAGGCTACGGCCATGGGTGACAGGCGCACGGACAAGCGACCGATGGAGCCTCCGATCTCCGAGGAGGAACGACGGCGTGAGAAGGCCCTGCAGGAGCAGGCGAAGCATGGTCCTGCAGGCGAAGCATGGTCAGAGGGCCAAGGCGGCGGGGCGTGTGGACGGCGGCGGCGGTTTCGAGCATGGACAAGACGGCAGTTCTGGTCGTGGCTACGGTGGCTACCAGGGTCAAGGATCTGGATCTGGTTTCCACGGGCGCGAGGGGGATTGGGGTCCTCCTCCACCCTGGTGGGGCCAGCAAGAGAAGAAGAAGAAGCGCAAGCATGGGACGCGGCGGCACGAGCTGGAGCGTAAGCCGCAGGAGCACCCCCTTTGCGGCAGGGGCCATGGGGATCCGCTGGCCAAAAAGCCACGGGCATCGGCTGTCCCATTAGCGGTAGTCTTGCTTGATGCGCCGCGGGGCTCGGCGGACGAGCCCATTCCGGTCGAGGAAGAGGGCGGGGAGTGCTTCAAGTGCGGTCGGACCGGGCATTTCCAGGCCAAGTGCACCTCCCCCCCCCCCTGTGTGATCTGCAAGCAGGAGGGCCACGCCTCGGCTTATTGCCCTTCGCGGGGCAAGCAATGCACCTCCAGATCATGGGCAGTGCTATTCCGGGCGAAGATTTCTTTTGCATGGAGTTCGAAGAAGAAGAGGTGGCGGAGGGTGACGATCTTAAGGTTGCTAATGGTGCCATTCTGTCAGCGGAGCCAGGGAGGCTCTCGCTGCGTACGCTCAAGCAGGAGCTGAATCACATGGTGGCTGGTGACTGGGACTGGCAGATTGCGCAGGTTGGTGACAACGACTTTGCGGTGGTGTTCCCTTCTGCAGATCTGCTGCATATGGCCAAGACAAGTGGTAAGCTCTTCCTCTCCATCAATGACATTACGGTGCTGGTTCGTGACTCGATCCATGAGACGATTGTGCCCCTCTCCATGCCGGAGGTGTGGCTCTGCCTTCATGGCATCCCCAAGAAGCACCGGCGTGTCGATCGTCTGATGGAGGGGCTCAAGATGCTGGGAAGACCAATCGTGGTGGATGAGCTCTCCCTCATCCGGGTGGGACTGGTAAGGATGAAGTTTGGATGCAAAGCCCCTGACAAGTTGAACGGTTTTGTGCAAGTCTGGTTTAACCATGAGGGATTCGATATCCGGGTTGAGGTGGAGCGGCTCCCAAAACGCCCTGGAGACGGGCCAGCGGCGCCTGGCCCTGGCAACACACCTTCTCACCCGGGTGACAAGAACGTTGGTCCGCCTGGTTCGGGGACCGAGGGGTCAGCTGGGTAGCAGCAGAATGACCCAGGGGCCCAGGGAGGGCAGCACAATGGCAACGATGGCCGCTCTATGGATGTGGACATGGCCGGCCGTGAGGACGAACCTGAGGACAACATGCCAGACACGTCAATCGACACGGAGACTTGGAATCAACTGGGCATCAAAGAGCTTGCGCTCTACGCGGGGAAGGAGAGCGCGGAGCCTGGGTCGCGCGATCTCGGACACGGCTGGGAGCAGTCCGCCTCCGTCCCGCGCGCTGGTGGGGGCTTTCAATCAGGTGGGCTCGTTGACGCTGCCTGCTGCTGGTCGCACTGTTGCTGCGGTCGCCCCAGCCTCCCCCAGTCTGCTCGGCTCTAACATGGGCGTGGTGCTCAATGAGCCTTTCATTCGCACCCCGCTGTCAAGTCGCTGCAGCTCGGGGGGCTCCGGGCGGGCTCCTAAGAAGACGGCCGGGCGGAAGCCTACGGCCAATCAAGCAGTGTTGTCGCTCCCTTCGCCTGTGGCGCCGGCGTGTGTGGATCTGCAGGCTGCGCTGGGTTCTGCGGGCACGGCGACCAAGGCGCGGCTTTCTCGGGCCTCCCCGGGCCCTCAGCATGCTCCAAGTGCTCGGGCCAAGGCGGCGCTGGGGGACCTGTCTTCCCTGGAGAGTGCGCAGTTACGCCTTGCGGACAAGAATCTTGAGACTTCACGTAACCCCCCTCCCTCCTTTAAGATTCTGAACGCGTTTACAGATCCGCAACTTGTTTCTATCTTAGACGACGGCGGTTTCGAGTTAGGCGCGGAGCGTGGTGAGCTAGTGTCCCTTATCCGTGCTCGCGAGGAGGCCCAAGCGGCTTTGGCAGAGGCAGCTGCAGCGGCCAAGGCCAGGGAGGCCGCCGCCACGGCGCTGTCGGCCCCTGTTTCTTCTGGGGCTGTGGCCAATTCCATCTCGTTAGTCCTGTCGGAGGGGGCTGCTGCAACCAGGGAGGTTGACGCAGCGCCAACGACGAGCCGAGCCCAGGCTAAGAAACGTGTGGCAAAACCGATGACCTCCAAAGGGGTTCGCCTACGCAACCGTATTATTTGATGCGATACATCTTCTGGAACATTCGGGGTTGCGGGCACTCGGGTCGTCGCACGCAACTTAAAGAGTATATTGCTCACGAGAGGATTGACGTAGTGGCGCTTCAAGAAACGATCAAAGCTGATTTTTCTTATCGTGATCTTGCGGCTTATGACCCCCTTTACCGCTTCGTGTGGGGCTGGGTTCCTTCCAGTGGACATTCGGGCAGTCTTCTCCTGGGATGTAATTCTGATGTATGTGATGTTGTAACCTGGGACGTGGGCTCGTTTTTCATTTCTGTTACGATTAAGCATAAGGTTTCTCTGGCTTCCTGGGCGATTGTGTGTGTTTACGGTCCAGCTGACCACTCGTGCGCGGCAGACTTCCTGGGGGAAATCCAAGACTTGGTCGGGGCCAAGCAAGCCGCTAATATCCCCATTGTTCTTGGGGGCAATTTTAACCTTATTCGTTTGGGCGCGGACAAAAATAACCGCAACATTGACTGGCCTAGAGTCTCCCTCTTTAACAATGCCATTGCGGCTTGTGCGTTGCGGGAAGTCGCTAGGACAGGGGCTAGATATACGTGGACAAACAAGCAACTCACTCCGGTGCAGAGCGTTCTTGACCGAGTGTTTGTTACGGCAGACTGGGAAGTGATCTTCCCCATGTGTACGTTGGTCGCTGAAACGCGCATTGGTTCTGACCATGTGCCGTTGATCTTGGCCTTTGGGGAGGATAGGATCAAACGTAGTCCTCGTTTCTACTTCGAAATAGGGTGGTTCGAGGTAGAGGGTTTCGTCCCCATGCTCCTTGCGCGCTGGGAGCAAGCAAGGGCTGCGGCTGGTCGTTCCAGGGGTCCTATTGACACTTGGGTTTCGGCGGCCGGGGCCCTGCGTGGTTTCTTCCGAGGGTGGGGTGCAAACCACGGGAGTGAAGCTAAACGAGCAAGGGAAGCTATTATCGAGGAAATTAAAGCCCTTGATGTGCAAGCTGACTCTAGAACCTTTTCAGAAGCGGAGTGGGCTAACCGCTACGCCCTCGGAAATCAAGTGCTGGCCATCCTCAGGGAAGAGGAGGAATATTGGCGCCGTAGGGGCGGCGTCAAGTGGATTACCAAGGGTGATGCGAATACGGGCTATTTTCATGCCTTCGCCAATGACCGCAAACGGAAATGCTCGATCTTGAGATTGCAATCTGATCACGGGCTGCTGGTCAGTCAAGCCGAAATCTCGGGTCATATCTATGAATTCTTCCTTAACCTGTTGGGTACAGCGGAGGAGAAGCCTCTGCGCCTTCGTGCTGACTTTTGGGGGGAAGAGTCACGAGTGTCGTATGACGAGAATGATGCCCTGGCCTTGTCCTTCTCCACGGGGGAGATCGACGATGCGCTTGGCTCGATGAAGATTGATACTGCACCAGGGCCGGGTGGTTGGCCGATGTCTTTCTTCCGCCGGTTTTGGCCGGCACTCAAGGACATTTTCTACGATATTATCAACGGTTTTGCACTAGGCACGGTAGACATCTCACGCCTTAACTTCGGTGTTATCAGCCTCATCCCAAAAGTTACAGGGGCCGACACTATTAAGCAATACCGCCCCATTACCCTTATTAACGTGCCGTTCAAAATTTGCTCCAAAGCCTACACTACGAGACTTGCCCCGGTCGCACAGCGTGTGATTGATCGTAGCCAGTCGGGCTTCCTCAAAGGCCGTAACATCCTAGAAGGACCGGTAGTATTGCAAGAGATCGTTCACGAGCTTAAACGCACGCGTCAGCCGGCCGTGCTCTTTAAGCTTGACTTCGAGAAAGCCTACGACCGAGTGAACTGGGAGTTCATTCGCGAGGTTCTGACTCGGAAGGGATTCGAGTCGGGTTTTGTACACCGCATCATGCAAACTGTCTCGGGGGGACAGACTGCGGTGTCGATTAACGGAGAAGTGGGGAACTTCTTCCGCAACAAACGAGGTCTCAGACAGGGAGATCCTTGCCTTTGATCTTTAACTTTGTTGCTGATGCCCTTTCGGCCATGGTGAACAAGGCCAAGAACGCCGGCCACATTCGTGGTGTGGTGCCTCACCTCATCCCCGGAGGGATCACTCACCTCCAATATGCGGATGACACTTTGCTGCTCTTCGAGCCTGATGACCATAGTATAGCCTCGATTAAGCTCATCCTCCTCGCTTTCGAGATCATCTTAGGCCTGAAGATCAACTTCCTTAAGAGTGAGGTGATAGCCATTGGGATGGACTATCCCCTTGCCAAACTTATAGCCAACCTGCTTAACTGCAAGCTAGGGAGCTTCCCAATTAAGTACTTAGGTATCCCCATCTCGGAGAAACACATCTCGATTCTTGAGTGGGAACCCTTGTACGGCAAGGTGGCGAACCGGGTTAGCCCCTGGCGCGGCAGGTTTTTATCTTTCGCGGCCAGCCTGATTTTGACAAACTCTAGTCTGTCCTCTTTACCCATGTTTACTATGGGCATGTTCTTGCTGGCCGATGGAGTTCACGCCAAGCTCGACACCCCTCGGTCTAAGTTCTTTTGGGAAGGAACTGGGACAAAAAAGAAATACCACCTGATCAAGTGGGCGGCGCTCTGCCGCCCCAAGAAATTTGGTGGCCTAGGGATCCTTAACTCCAAACTCATGAATGTTGCGCTCCTTGTCAAGTGGATCTGGAAACTTTCCCAGAACGAACAAGGGCTTTGGGCGGATATCCTACGCGCTAAATATTTCCCTGATGGGAATTTCCTCACCTCTAAGGCTAAGGGATCGCCTTTTTGGAACGGGATCCAGGCTGTTAAGCCTGCCTTCACGTTAGGAGCCAAGTTTTGCGTTAAGAATGGCATCTCCACGAGGTTTTGGCTCGACCATTGGCTTGGGGCGGAACCTCTTTGGCGCAGCCATTCTGTCATTTACCAATTAGCCACTAACGTTGATATTCTTGTGGCCGATGCGCTCAGAACAAATCCTCCTGCCATTTCTTTCAAAAGACCACTCCTCACCCATGAACGGGCATGTTGGGACGGGCTCCTAACTGCTTTGGATGGGGTGACTCTCTGCCCTGAGGCCGACACGGTCTCGTGGTCCCTGTCGAGTTCCGGAAAGTTCACAGTCCAGTCTCTATACAACAAGCTGACCGAGGGACCGACTCTAGACATAGCTAGGGGGCTATGGAAAGCGTCTATCCTCTGAAGATAAAAGTTTTTCTTTGGCAATTGTTCCGTGACCGTCTTCCCTCCTCTAACAACATCGCTATTAGGCATGGCCCTTCGGATGGGACTTGTGTGTTGTGTCGAGCGCATGAAGATGATAACCACATCTTCTTCAAATGCCACCTAGCCCGATTTGCTTGGAGCGCCGTTCACGAGGCGTTTGCGCAGAATTGTAATCCTAATACGGCTTCGGACCTCCGTGAGATCCTTCTCGCTCATAGGGGTGGCTTTGGGCGAGTTTTGTGGAGATGCGTAGGGGCGCTGTGCTGGGCATTATGGACCACTCGTAATAAGATGACTATTGAACACAAGTTCCCTAACCATCCTGCTGATATTATCTTCAAATGTCACTTGTTTCTTCAGACATGGACACAGTTAGGGAGATGGCGTGATGCAGATCGGATGACGGAGGCCATGGAGTGGATCCGCACGATTCAGTATGAAGCCCGTCACTAGGATGCTGCTCGCTGTGCTATTTTGGACTGGTCGCTTGCGTGCTATTGTTTCTTCTTTATCTATCAGGCTCAGGCCGGTTGCATGTACCGTACTTTGGCTACGGCCATTTATCTTCTGCTGTAGTTCTGCGTTGAACTTGTTGGATGCTGCCTGTCGGTGGGCTTTATTAATTTAAAGCCGGACGCTTCCTGCGTCTTCGTTCTAAAAAAAATACGACTTGTATTTCTGTTACACAAGTGATGGAAAGGGGTTGGCCTGGTTAGAAAAACACGTGCATGTATATGGGAGAAAGCCTGGCCGGCGTGCATATGTAAATAGTTTTATGCATTTTTCGTTATATACCCCTCATGCGTTGAGCTGAGAAGTGATGGATGGTCTCGGCTCGGGTATCACCTAAGTCTCCGTTAAAAATGCCTGTATTATCTGAAGTTTGTCTGCTCAATGGCGTGCATATGTAAAGCAGTTAAATGTTGTTCTAGATGGATGGTAGGTGATGGAAAAAAATTAGCTTCTCGGAAGACTCAATTACCTTCACTTTACAAATTTGACAAAATTTTTGTTCCAGAAAAGAATAACATAACTAGGGTGACTCAATTTGGTTTAGCGCATTATTAGGTGCCCCAGATCATAATATTCTTTGTTGTTTTTGGTCTGTTCATGCTTCATGTGAAAAAAAAACCTCAACAAGCACCGGGAAGGGGATGCACGGTCTCCAAACCGGGGTGGGTTGGGCGAGTACGTCCTCGTTGAGGGGGCTATGTCTAGCTTATTGTGAGACTTAGTGCTGCCTCCCATCTGGTGGCACTGGGGCACACTTGTATTAGTGCCCAGCCGATTAAAACGGTTTTGAGAAGGTTATATAGACCAGTTTTATAACCTTTTATGCTGTTTTTTTTTGTTTTCTGTGTGTTCTTAATGTCTTTTTTTTTCTTTTTTTAGTATACACGTGAAATATATCTTCATCGGTTATACATGCTTAGTATACATGTGAAATATAGTTTTTGATACATGTTCAACCATTTTTGTATTGTTTTTCAAATACAAGTTTGCACAACCTTAATTTTTGATATGTTTTAAACATTTTTCAACTACACATTAAAAAAATTCTATGCATTTTAACATTTTTCAAATACAACAACCTTTTCAATACATGTTAAACTTTTTTCAAACACATGTTGAACATTTTCTTTACCTATGCATTTTTTCTAAAAGAGTACATTATTATTTTACATTGTATTAACGTTTCTTAGAAAATGATGAACATATGTTTGTAATGTGCGAACTTTCTTTAAATGGCACGATCATTCTTTGAATGGTATCAAACGCTTTTGAAAATTTATGTAAACATTTTTTTACAATGTATAAACATTTTTAGAAAAGTCAGAACATATTTTTAAAATGCTTAAACATTTTTTTTAATCTCTCAAAGTTTTCCCTGAATGGTAATAAACATTTTTTTATAAATTACCCTAACATTTAAAAAAAATCATGATCATATTTCAAAATGTGCGAACATTTTTTAAAATGTTCCAAACATCTTTTTTATATGCTATCAATATTTTTTAAAGTTGCATGGACAGTTTTTTACACTGCGTGATCATTGTTTCTTCAATTTAAGTAATATACTTTACCATTTCAAAAGTATAAATAAAAGTAATAAAATAAAAAAATCAGCAGAACAAGACGAACGCTGGTGAGCTAGTGCTCCTCCCACGTTGCTCGGTCAGATTAGAAAGCCACAGAGGCGAGCGGCCCTTTCGTAGAATCTTGTGTAGCTACCCAATTGTTTTGCTGATGATAAGAGATTTGTAAATCACATGTTAACTAAGCCTACCCTTTATAAGAGCAACCCTTGCATAGTTGTCATATTAGCCCGATCGGCATAATAACTATTAATAAGGTGATTTTGGCCAACAACAAGGATGATAACCTCGCCTTGAGCTCGACATATACCGTGAGGGAAATGGGTCACATATGACATGTACAAGATTTGTTCGATAGGACCTTCGTATTTGTCTCGGAGTTGGTATGACTATCTATATTCCCCTACTGATTACTGGACCTATCAGGTTGCACGCTTAACCCAATACGAAACTTTCCTTATTCAGCTATAAATACAATAAGGAAATATATTGGTGGAAAATAAAGGGAACAAGGAATTAAACCTGTGTGAAATGAAGGGAAAGATTCCCTTCCTTTCGGGGGAGGGGCGCTCTCTTTTATGGAAAGGGGAGCACACCACTCCTACCTTGTGAAGGCGGGGTGGGGGGGGGGGGGGCGCTATATAAAAGAGGGGCAAAAGGGGCACAACAAGATCTAGTCTGGCCACCACCTCTGCCTCCACATCTCCACGCCCTCTGTTTCCTTTCTGTTGCACAGGGCTGCTAGCATCGCCCTGTGCTGCCCCATTCTCGTTCTTGCCATCGTGCAGGCACGACCGTCGCCATCGTTCTTGGATCAAACACACTACCTTGGATGACATCACTACTTTGACTACAGTTGCTTCCGCTGCGTCGACCCGATTGTCAAGTAACCAGTCCACATGAAAATGTCGGTGAATATAGGATTTTTGTAAATACTCACGCGAAGTAACTAACTTCCCACTCATGCCAATCACGGCAATATAATGTTAGGCTTGTTTAGATGATTCATGACATACTCAATATGGTACTAGCATGAGAACCAATCTGTGCTTGAATGGTTAGTACGAATGTTCTACCCGCAGCATATCTGGGATCAAACCTGTCTCACAAAGGCTGCTTGTTTTTTGAGTGGAACGCGAAGTTCCTATCGCTAGCGAGTAGCGACATGCCTATGGTGACTTGGTCAATTTCAAGACCCGCCGGCTAAGTCTCTCGAAGGTGCTCGCAGGTACAGTGTGCGTGCATCTGTCATAGGAATGAGTGTGTGTACGTGTATGTGGGCGTGTGCGTGTCTACACTATGATTTAAAAAAAATGGTACTACTACAATGTATGCAATCACAATCGATCCAAACAGTAACTGCAAGTATTGTCCGTTTATTGTGAAACACAAACTAAGACAACGATCAAGCAAACACACAGGAAGGTCCCCGCAAAAAAAACGCAAGAAGGCATGATGACAACACATACATGACTTCACGAGGGAAGGAAAGAAATGACAAGACATGACAGGAGAACAAATGCGTTGAGCTCCGCAGAACCAAACAAGACATGGATTAGAGGGCCTTGAGGCACTGGGACACGCATTCGTCGTTTTCTTGTCGCAGCCAACGTCACATTCGGATTTGTTGTTGATGTGGCAGTTGCTATGGCAATACTGGTCTGGCTGTTCGCATCTGGACGTGCAATCCTGGAACGATTTGCGGCATTCCAGTGGACTTTCCTGCAGGCACTGCCGGCAACCTTCCAGGCAGACGAGGCTTCCTAACCACTGGTGGCAGTCGGGGTCGCATAACGTCTGCATGCACGCTCTTTCCTCGTCGGTGCAGGCCCACGCCCCCCCGGGGCAGACACAACCCAGGGCCATCGCCGGGCAGAGGAGGAGGAGGAGGAGGGTGGCCACCCTGCCGGAGCTAGCAGCCATCTTAGGAGTGCTTTTTAGAGGTGGTATCTGACGATAAGAGCCAGAAAAGGCAAGGAAGCCGGTTGGAGTGGAGAGGAGATGAGCAAATTAGGCAAGGTGGATGATGTCTATTTATAGGATTGATGTATAGGTCAACCGCCCACAACATGCCCAACAGTTCAACATGCTGATCTGATCTTGGAATGTACTGTACGAGACTACGAGCTACTCCACTCCACGGTAGTACTCCACTTACTTCAGATACGTAGGAGGTTGAGTAATCTTCTAGCAGCATCAAGAATCTGCTAGGTTAATTAGTTCTATATACTACTAGATAGTTGTGGTCGTGAATGGAGCACGCATCATGCATGCCTGCCAACTAGCTAAGCTCGTACTAGCCGGATATTCCATTCTGAGCTCGGGCTCAGCTGAACCTGAAATCAACACCATTCGCTACCATCTGGATCTGTGCATGTGACTGTATTTGCGTCAGGTATAGCCATTGTATTGCACTCAAATATGGCTTGTTCCTGCGTGCATTAATTGCGACGGCCACCGTCACCTTCAGCTGGAACAGATGACCCGTGCACGGCTCAGTTGATTTCCTGTACCCGGCTGAGCCGTCTTGGTTGGTTAGCTGCTGTAAGGGACACACATCCGGCTCGTCTGTATTACACATGCCAATGAGGCATGATTTGTCATTAATGAAATAATACGAATGCCATTTTCTATTTCTTGAGGCATGATTTGCATCTTTTACACGCACGCACCTCCTCACACCAGCCATGACCAAAAAACTACGACTAAAAATGTACTAACAGATGCACTCCGGCAACAAGGTCGTACATTACAACACCAATGGTTTCGACAATCAAAAAAGCTGGCTCACGCATATCAGACTACTGCCTTCAACAAGTGCTCCCAAAATGCAAACCCCAGTAACTACGCTAGTAGTCAAAGCTCTACATGCGAGACCGAAAAAACACAGCGACACAGACAATCAACAAAACCAACTCTTTGTTTGCCTACGCTTACAGGAGATGCTACTGACCTCCTCTTCGTGTGAGCAAGTGTCATTAAAGTCAATCGGCACATACACGGTCGGATCCATTTTCCACATCAGTTATAGCAACACTTTATTGACCTGCATGCCGGAGGTTGGGAAATCGCCAAAATCTTCTTCCAAAAGAACTGCAACCTGAGTCCACGCCCACTTCCTGCTTGCAGCTCGTTCCGCCTTTGCCATCCATGAGGACAACTTCACCCTGGAACACTTATCACCGTGGAGCAATCGCATAAAACCAAAGGCGAATGTTGCCTGCTCTAAGTTTGCAGTGCTCACCTCGCCATCATCCTGCGCCGCTTCATCTGGCTGTATCAGATCATTCGTGTACACGTCTATGTGCTTGGCTGTGATTCTCATGATGCTCTATTATATACCAACTATTTTCAGCCGCCCACAGTAGCCGTATTAATGCAGGTCAATCGCATCTACACGACCTTCTATTCTCTGCATCTGGCTTACCCTGCTTTGCAAAACCGAGAGTCATTGTCAATTACATTTCCAACTATTTTATATTCTCTAACAAACGAAAAAAAAACAGATTTAAGTACACACCAGGCAGCCACAAACGATCTCCTGCATTGACTTTGTCCTCTCGGCATTCAATCTGCTTCCACACCAACAGTCCATGGGAACAACTAGAATCATGCATTGATGTCTCAAAACATTTTTTGCATTTGAAAGTACTCCCTCCATCCCATAATGTAATATGTTTTTTGACTCTAGTGTAGTGTCAAAAAACGTCTTACATTATGGGACGGAGGGAGTAGTATGGGAGCATGTAACCAGTTCCTTCAGTTAAAAGATACACTGACTTTGTTGGCATTTAACAAATCAAAAAGATATACACCAGGTCCTCCAGGTTAATTTTCTGCGGTCATAAATATCAAGCTGTTCCATTCGAAAAGCAAATCTTTTTCTGAAAGGATGGCATGTTGTGAACAACAACCTTTTGTATCTACAACAAAAATTTGCTGCCTGCAATCACTTTGCAACAGCTGGATTATTTTCTCTCATTTTCCTTGCGGTGGATCTATTTTTTTTAAAGCGCAGCAGCAGCGACTACCGCTTTGGCGATGACTGTCATTTCCTCCATCACTTTACAAGCAGCCACAATGGACATGATCAGGCTATTACGAAAAAAGATGAACAGCTGGGTCTAGGCGGTGATGGGAAGCTCGGGAAGCCAATGAGTCATGCGAGCAGTTTCAAGACCAGACTATGCCTAAGCTTTGTCGCCAGCGGATGCCAGTTGGCCTATGGCAAAGTTGAGCTGCGCACGCCAGACGCATCTTCAGAAGTCCAAGATCAAGTGGTTCTCATGCTGTTTGTGATGATCGTGGCCTATGGCAAAGTTGAGCTGAGCTGGCAAAGTTGTGTCTTCTGTTTTGCAGAAATGCCTAAATATAAACTTGTCTATTCTTGTCGTAGTCCATTTTTTCGGTTCAATGAAGGCATGATAGGCAAGGCAACAAAAATGGATTGAACAGGAACTCACCGTATCTCTTATTCTCTTCCTCGAATTTTAACTGAACAGTACAATTTTTCATGTAGCTGGACAGCACCTCTTCCACTCCTATTTTACATGTAATACATGCATTATCAGCTTCGGTTGTTACCTTCCCTTGGATAATGAGCAGGGTAAGTGTCAGTTGGAGAGAGATAGTGCTGACAGGCATCAAGGTCCTCAAGTTCTGGGCTGAGGATGTATACAAGGTTTTTGGGATCCCTTGCAGTCATCGCAAAATCAAAGGCACGGATGCCAACATAAACCCTGAAGCAATTTAGTTCTTATAGGTATCACTTGAAATGAATAAGATAGGGGTTCACAGCTTGCGCGCAGCAGAAGAGTTCCTTTTGCGTGACATCAACGAGAATTCCAGCAAGCTTGAAAAAGATTGTTTCCAGATAGCCTTTGTTATATTTGTCATGGGCCATGTCCTTGCTCTATTATGTACCAGCTGTTGTGGGTCGTGCGCAGCAGCCTTATAAATGCAGGACACTCATAGTGGCATGACCTACTATTCTCTGCCTCTCGTTTCCCCTGTATAATTTGATAAAAACACAAATGCCATCATTTAAACACACTTGCAGCACCGAAACCCATGGCTGCCAATTATTTTCCAAAACGATAATTACATGAATCAGTGTTTACCGAGCAGCCGCAGACAATTTCTTGCATTGACTTTGTCCTTTCAGCGTTTAGCCGGCTCTTATAGAAGTCGCCTCTCACAATGAATTGAAACTTAGGCCTAGTGTGGGATGTACTAAACCTTTCATAGGTTCCGCATACTTCCGAATAGATTGTTCCAATGCACTCATCCGTGATGGGCATGGAGTCCTGTCTGGTGGTGCACTACCGAGTCGTAACCTAAATTTACAAACCGGCCTTCAATAGTAAAATACTTCCAGCTGAATTTGCATAAAAGTAGTTACAGCAGCTATACTGTTGCGATCGCCTACCATGGTTTACATTTCTACTGCTGCATAAATCAGTTCCTGCATTTTTCATTCGTGCTACTGTGAGCTCAGATATTCTTTTTTTTTGTTTGGCTACATGAACGTGGGGCAAACACTCTGAACAAATGCAATTCTACAATGACAGTGTTTGGGGTTCAGACCTTTTCGTCCAGCGGGAGCTTGCAGTTGACTGCGCCGATCAAGTAGAAGAAGCATCCGGACGACGGCACACCACCCTGTGTGCTCTCTCCGGGACAGCGCCGCCGATCTGCTGCCCGCAACCAGACCCATTGTTTGAGTCCGCTGGGACTCCACCGTTGGCCAAGCTCTCCAGAAAGGCCAGAGGCACCGGATCTGTGTGATCCAAGCTATCGACGAACTCCTCCCGGAGCGGGAACCTGATTTCAAGTGGCAACCAACGCAGGTCATGGCCAGCGTTAGCTTATTTCTCCCGGTGTGCCCACTGACATTGCTTACCCCAAAAAACATATTAGATCCCCCGGGAACTAACCTGTCCACGGCTTCAAGCAAGGACTCAAGCACACAATCTTCCATCTTCTAGTTTCTGGTAAGATCAAGCGCCGCCGCCTGTCCTCCCGTAATCCATGAAGGCGGAACAGAGGTGATTTCTGCGGGTACAGGGGGGAGACGACTCCAAACGTCGCCGTTTTATCCAAACGGGCTCCACACTTTTCTGATCCGTGGCTCGGTGCAAAACCAAACGTCCTGGTCCACGGACCATAACTGGCAAGCGAAACGGGCCTTTCCCCGCGTATGATCTGGGTCCACAAAAGCTCCACCGTTTTCTACTCCCTCCGTCCGGAAATATTTGTCATCAAGATGAATAAAAGGGGATGTATCTAAATGCATTTTAGTTTTAGATACACCCCTTTTTGTCCATTTGATGACAAGTATTTCCGGACGGAGGGAGTACTGTATATCGAATACAACCCTTTTTCCCCGTTCCGCAGCAGACGCGCCAGCAGGATTTGTTCGCATCCCGAGTAACGAGCGGGCGACGAAGATTTCGGGAGCATCTAGGCTCGAGCACCGAATCGCCGCTTCCCGTACTAGCATGCATCACGTGGACGGAGATCCAACTGGTTGACTTGAAGAAGATTGCGATATCTTTTGACAGCGCATTACGCTCCTTTCGTGTGCATGCTAGCATCTTCTTTTCCTTGGTTTAAGATAACCATTACTAGTTGCTACCTATAATTTAGTTGTGGAGCTTGCAAACACGAGGCTTCTGCGCACATGCTTAAGAGTTAGAGGGTGCTTGGATACGTTTTAGTCCCATGACTAAAAGTAGTGGGACTAAAACTTGCTAGTCTCACCCATGCTTGGATCCAGATACTAAAGGACTAAAATCAAATTATTGAGCATTTATTATCCTCCAAACCATCCAATCCAGAACTCGCATGTGCTAAAATAGAGGAATTAAATGAGGAGAGAGAGGGCTAATACATATTTTAGTAGGTTTCCTATGACTAAAAGTTTTTAGCCTCAAGACTAGTCCTAATCTCTCTTTAGTCAGGGGTGCTTGGAACTTTAGCCTCTAAAAGCGACTATTTTTAGTCAGACTAAAAATAGTCCCTTGGATCCAAGCACCCTCTTAAGCGTGCGACGTCTCCCCTTTTCTGCAAGCTACGTCTCATAAGTTGAACCTTGCATTTGCATATCACATGGATCACAGCCGGGACTTTGATTCAAAAAAAAATTAAAAGAGAAAAAGATCTCAGGGGCAGCGGAAAATCGTGCAAATTACTCCCTCTCCCAAAATTATTGTCTTAGATTCGTCTAGATATACAAATTTAAGACAAGAATTTTGGGACGGAGGGAGTACGGTCTTTCCAGTTTATTCTCACTCCTGTTCATTGGAAAGGAAGGAGGTCGTTAATCTTCCTCGAGGTGAGATTGGCGTAGAGGAAAACGTGGCCTTTCCCGCAGTGAGCTCGACATAGAGGAGATGTTGGACTTTTCCGTAGTGATCTCGGTGTACACATCTTCATTAGATAGTGACTACTATGCAGAAAAATACAACACTAAAATCTAACCAAACACCTGCTAAGCATCCAAATAATTCTTAAAGCATGGCTAGGCATAAGAATTGTGAGCCCTATTATCATAGAAGCAGGAATTAACACTTAGGGTCAGTTTTTTTCTTCTTGCGGGGTAACACCATTAGTAGAAAAAGGCCCATTTGTCCCGGTTCATAAGGCCCATCTGTCCCGGTTGGGGAACCGGTACTAAAGGGTCGTTAGTAATGCCCTAGGCCTTTAGTCCCGGTTCTTATACAAACCGGGACAGATGGGCCTCCACGTGGCCAGGGCCGGTCTTGAGACTTCGGGGGCCCGGGGCGAAACTAAAACTCAGGGCCCTTAATACATACACCATAAGAATAATGATCATTATATATATATATATATATGTAGGATGCGGATATTTGAAACACAGGGCAAATGCAGCTGAATTGGAAAAAGATATTAAAAAACTAAAGGAGTAAAAAAAAGAAACTTTTTTGTAACTAACATGGGCTAGCGTAATACTCATGTGAAAAGTTTCGGGCAGAAATGACCCTCATGGTATTCTCAGCAAAAATTATTGCAAGCCCAAAAAATGTGAATGGTAACATTTATATAGTATTATCAATTTTGCTTTTTTTGTCCAGGATACCATGGTAGTAATTCCTTTGCAAAACTTTTCATGTATTTATATAGCACTACGCAAAGTCATCTTTGTTTAAAAATAGTTTCAATTGTTTTGACCCTTCTCATCACTTTTTAAATAAAAAATCAGTTCGGTTGCAATAGTTTCATTGGCTATTTCTGTCGATATGGGAGTGTTACCAATTAACACTTGAATGCATCTAAGAGTAATATTTATGTCACATAACCTGTACATATTACCTTAATATAATTCTACATCCCTCGATGCAAAGCAATATATGATGCAAAGTTAACCTAAAATTAACTAGCGGACTGTGCCATGCATCCAATGTGTTAAGAGTGTTCTCAGGGTCACTTACATTCACATTTGCTGCCTGTATTCCATTAGCTGGCCCATCCATAGCTACTGTCACAAACTCTATATCCGTCCAACCGTCAGTGGTATTCTCAACAAATATATCAATGACTCCTCTTTATGATTTTATCAACTCATCCACAAATCCTTGCCATAGTTCTGAAATCCAAAAAATGCAGAAGATCCACAAACCATTATAATGAAATATCTTAATATAATTGACCAATATAGATAACGAATTAGTGATTGATGATATTACCCATGTACGTACAAAGGTTCCGGCCGCCAAAACAAGTAGTGTAACTGCTGATCGATTGATGCCCTGGTTGGATCCAAGGAGACCCCAAGAGCCCTAGGCGAAGCATTAGAGATAGGGAGGCGATCAAATCACACAAAGGGGCGCCAAGCCGGAGCGCTAGCTAGAGTAGATCGACACTCTCCGATCTCTCCACCGTAGGCGCCGCCGATTGCCGCTTTCGTCGCAAGTAGATTGTAGTCGCGTGGGTAGTTGCGTTGATAGGCCACGAGCGAAGGAAAATCTTAGGAAACGAGCAAAAGAAAATGAGAGGGCGACCATAGATTGCTCCCGGGATCCCGTAACGTGTGCCCTTTGACTATGCGCCCGTACAGATACAGGCTAATAATCGCACATCACAGCAGCGAGAAATTGAGCCATGGGCTACCAGCTGAATGCATGCATACGGCGTGGGGGCCCCTGTAAGATGGGGGCCCGGGGCGGCCGCCCCTCCTGCCCCCCCCCCCCTCAGGGCCGGCCCTGCACGTGGCCGCTTCGGCGAGCCCAGGCAGGAGGGCCTTTGGTCCTGGTTGGTAGCATCAACCGGGACCAATAAGCTTCCACGCGTCAGCATTTCAGCGGCTGTTTTTTTTTGAAAGGAGGTGGTTTAGGGGTTTTGAGGGTTAATTTAGATTCGTATAGGTAGCTAATAGAGAGATGTATCATCTCTTATCTCCGTGCTACTGCTACTGCTATGCCTAAACATGACTTAGATTGAAGTGAGGCAACATGTGGTGCATGTCGAAAGTAATACTAATCCTAACTTGATCAAGTTTGGATTGTACTACTTTCGACATGCACCACATGCATGTTGCCTCCACTTCAATCCAATCCATGTTCATTTCATCCACAGATATATAATAACTCTTCATGCTCGCATCATGCATCATCATAATAACAAGTCCTACTAATTATCATCATACAACTTCTACTCGTTATTAATAACAAGTCATACGATCATCATCCTGATAGTCATCGAACCAACCCTACTTTGTTCTTAGCACATGATCATCAGTATTAGGTAGGACCTAAATACCCTCTTTAAGGTAAAATAGCATAAAACAATATAGACCCTGACTCTCCATTATGGAGAATGGAGATCATCTTGTCTTCAATTCTTGCGCTTCGCATCCTTTTGCTTCCAAGAACCTCATTACGACTGTCCATTCTCACTCCTGTTCATTCTCACTCCTGTTCATTGGAAAGGAAGGAGATCATTAATCTTCCTCGAGGTGAGATCGGCGTAGAGGAAAGCGTGGCCTTTCCTGCAGTGAGAGCTCGACATAGAGAAGACATGCATGGACAATACAATGCTAAAACCCAAACAAACGGCCTGCTAAAGCTTCCCAATAATTCTTAAAGCATGGCCAGACATAAGAACTATGAGGTATAAGCACTAATATCATACAGGCAAGAATTAACACTTAGGGTAGGTTTACATAGCTTGCTTACAAACAAACCGAACTTGAAACCCAATCGAATCTAGCTACGCTGCAGTGCTTACTAGTAACATTTAACATTAGCGAACACTGTTACTAATAATAGGAAAAAAAATACATAACTTAACTCAGATTGGCTTACGTGCACTGGGAAGACCTGATGATTACATTGTACGTACGTAGTTGGGTTCCTTGCCTCATTATACCTTATATTTTTGTTGTGCACGCAACACAAAAAACAGAAAAAAACAGTTGGCAATAACTTTGCAGATCTGCCCTAATCCCTTCTATAAATGGGATGTTCTTTTGGCACCATATACCTGGAATGGAAAAGTTCTCTTGATCCATGCCGATGCAATTTTGACACCTGTTTTAAGAACTTACACCTGCTCCTGGTTGTGCAATACCTTGACTTGCTAGCTTCCTCTTTTTACCAGGGTGCCTGTTCCTTTACAGGTGGCACGTGGATGAGGAGACCATCAAGGCTCTCCAAGGGAAAGAAACGGGCCTGCAGGACCATGGCGAGCTGATCAAGTTGCGTGTGATCTGCTACGACCAGCTCTGGTGCACGATGTCAGATGGGAAGGCACTCTCGGCCATAGCTCTGTACGAGATGGCCAAGAAGGAAGGTGTGCTGCCACCATTGCCACGATCTAGTGGCTCATCGTTGAACCTGTAAATGCCGAACTAGGCGTAGCGTCTTCTTCTGTAACAAGATGTTTGAAACATTGGCGATCAAGTGCACCGTAGTCTCCGACAATGCCCGCCTGAATGGTAATAGGAGCTGCAAGTGAGCAAATAGTTCCAAGTAATATTTGATATTATAGGCGAATTAACTGCGGTCTACTCGCATCCAGTGGCGGAGCCAGGAATAAAGCAAACCCCGGGCCTAATTTTTTTCTCTCGGCAACATGGAAAAACTTTGGCCTTAAAACTAACTCATACAATTTCGAAAAAATACCTGATGTGAAAGCATACAGAATAAAGTTCATTTTATCAATAAATCTACAATTTAAACTTGATGCTCAATGATCCAAGAAAATAGATAAAAACGGGACAGAAGTACAAATAGTAATATGGGAATACAAAAAAAGATACCAAGTCAATTGAATAGTTCGTCAGTGCATCCCATAACTTGATCAATGGTAGAAGAACCAACACCTTCAAGGCATTTTAAAATATATAATTTTGTAAAAAAATCATAAACATCAATTGAAACAATTATCATTGAAACAAATCAAAATACTTACCACTTTGACGTGATAAAAGCCCTCCGCGAGACCTATATGATTGAAAACGATATAGAATATCATCATCATCAATACATGGAATTCAACTTCAAGACACCCTTGTTGTGGTCACCTGTGAAAAAAATATCTCTTCATCTTCCATTTCTACAACATAAATGGAATTGCAAATACATCAATTTGAGTTTGACAATACGTCAGTTTGAGTTCAACAACACACAGTACAATACTGAGGTTGCAATCGGCTTTCCTTCTTCCTCTGTGACTAAGTACACATTTTTTTTCAATTAAATTTAGTTCAGTGCAGTTCATATACAGAGGTTACTATGTTAAATTGTAAAACACGGTACAAGTAGAAACTGCAAAGAATCAAAGAAATTTATCAAGGTTAGGCAGGGCAAGAGAAGAAAGGGACGGCGCGCCGCAACGAACGGCGCACACAGGGGCAGCGCTGGGCCGCCGGGGAGGGACCAGGGTAGCAGGGGCCTGCCTAGAGAAGTGGACGGCGGTGGCCGGTGTATGCCGGACGGCGACGACGCCACGGCGACCGACGGACCGAGCAGGGAGGCGGGTAGGCGGCGGCTCGATCGCTGGAGACGGGCGAGTTAGGTCGTGCACTCGTGTAGCCGGTTTGCGGTCGTGGGCTAATGGCTGGTACGTGTGTGTCGTCCGTGCGTGCGCTGCTGCCTAGATCGCTCACTTCGGGCCTCCTTTCACTGGCTGTACCCCGGGCCCAAAACAAATTCTATATACATCGAGCTGGGTAAAATTCCCACGCCCCGGGCCTGGGCCCTGGGTGCCCGGGGCCCAGCTCCGCCCCTGCACGCATCCGTTATAGCTACAAATATTTTCTAAAATCAAATGTTTCTGTTTTTCTTTTTGCAACAAACATTGCCCATTATTGTTATACTCACGTGTAATGTTTCACGACAAAATGTCTTTCATAGAATTTTTTGGGAAAAGAAAAATTGCACGTATAAAAAATGTGAATAGTAACTTCTATATTGTATCGATTTTGTTAATTTTCTCCCAGAATATGATGGAAGTCATTTATCCGTGAAACTTTACACACATGAAGCAAAAGAATTCAGAAATATTTGTCTTGTTTTGAAAAAAAAATGATTATATTCAAGCCGAGTACATGCCCACCCATGTTTGCCATTGTATATCTGAGTTAGCAGTCATAATTCTAGCGATGAACATATCTTCTTTCAACTTCGCGTGCTCCTCAACCAGGACGCCTGTCGGGTATGAGGCCGCCGCACCCACTTGCCACCAATCCATCTTCAGAGCTGTACTGCTGCATCGACCTTGTCCGGTCTAGCTGCCGCCGACGCCACCACAACGCCAGACAGCGTCGACCTCCTGCGTGAGTCCATCATCGCACATCAGACTCCTAATCTTCAGGACGCCATGCCATCGAGATCTGTCACCATCCATGTGTATGATGAAGCACCGCTCCACCAAAGACGTCGGCCACTGGTCCCTCGAGCCCGCGTACACCTCCAAGAAAGACGCCCCAAGGGGAAAACGACACAATCACGCCGCCTTCTTCTGATCTATCGATCTAGGGTTTCCCCCCGAGGTAGCAAATAGTAGTCTAGAACTTCTCCACTGCGATGCCTTCAAGAAGGGAACGACATCGTAGAACACCGCCATCGCCGGCTTTGGCATCTAGCTAAGAGCAGGTTTTCACCCAGATCTGTTCAAAGAACTCCATCCAACTTCTTGTGCACGGACCGCCGCCTTCTCTGTCGGAGACTAGATCAAAAGGATCCAGCCGCCACCGCCAAATCCATGCAGCCAGCACCAGGAGATGACGACAGTCTCCCTGTACCAGAGCTAGCACGAACCGGAGCAGATCGAGTCGGAGACGATGATACTCCTGAATCTCCGGCAGACCAGCGAGCCGCCAGCACCACCGTGTCCAGATCGCCGGCCACGCCGGGCCGCCGCCACCCCCCGCGCCGTCCGGTAGTCACCAGATCCGGGACGAGCCGGAACCGGTCGGACCAACGGGCGCGCCGCCACCCAGCCATGGGGTCGCCGCCCCGACCACCGCCGCCCCCTGTGCATCTGGCCGATTCCCACTGGCACCACCACAGCCGCCACCGCTAGGACGCCGCGCCGCCGTGGGCCAAAGTGGGGGCCGCACCTCCGCGGATCTGGGTGCCCGCGCCACCCATGGATCCGGGAGAGAGGGGAGAGGCCCTCCGTCACCGCATCGCACGCACGGGCTTTGCCCGACACCGACTACCTGCGGCGGCGGAGGGGAGGACGGGGCGTGGGGAGGGTCGCTGACGGCGGAGGTTGCCCCCCCCCCCTCCCATGTCGCCCGCGAGGGGGGCGACCCGAGAGGGAGAGGGGGATAAGACTGTCGTCGAGAGGGAGAGGCGGATACACTAAATACCTGGCAAGTTGTTGCTACTTTCAGACTATTTGTTAAGATTATGATTATATTTAGTATGAACTTTGAACCGTGGCATCCCCAAGCCTACGATTCTAGGTCCGCCGATGCATCTGCCGATGCAGACGAGTTCAGCCAAAGGTCAACAACTTCAACGTTGGGTGATTTGCTAGTCATGCTCGGCCAACCATTGAATAACCACCCATCGAGGCACTTCCTGATGGAAATTGGGTGGGTAACCCGATTCAAACCGAGATAAAAGTGTGATTGGGGATCTCATTTGACAACTCATCTATTGATTGGAGTGTCAGGTTGGTAATGTTAACGGACCAGCGAAGATGTCCATTTGAAATTTGAATGATTTATGTTTTCATAGCAATTTTTTCGATCTTCCATATCAATGGTTTATCTATGATTGTGAAATATCACATTATACCTTTGTAATCCTGTTCATGTTACTATTTTATTTGTGAACAAAGAATAAGCCTCGCTAGTATGAATAGACATAGCAACATAGGATCCTTCTCTCTCTAATGTATGAATCTTGATAGTATATCATCCCCGGCTTTTGTATGCACCATAAAAGATAGAAGTGAACAAATATGAAATTTGAAATGCTTGAAGACCAAGATATCCTACTCCAGTAGTACTAAGTTTAACTTTATGCTCAAAACAATTTAGTCCATAGTCCTTACGTGATCACTTCATTTCTTCATTTTCTATCTCTTTTTTGATGGATCAACTGTATGAGAAAGTCATTGACTATATTTATGCTCGTTTTCAGTTTGGTTTCTGACCCAATATTAAGATAACTTTTTTTATCTTCCAGAATATATCAGAATACCGATAGTAAACATGCGAATTTCCCTCATCGAAGGCCTTGCTGGATTTATCTCATCCAGATTGCATGGTAACACTAATAGAAAACAGGGCTTTCGTTCGGGCCAGATAAGCCCATTAGTCCCGGTTCAGTCACGAACCGGGACTAATGTGAGCATTGGTCCTGGTTCGTGCGGCTAAATGCATTAGTCCCGGTTCAAATGAGCCCTTCAGTCCCGGTTTGAGACATGAACCAGGGCTAAAGGGTGTGATGCCCTTTAGTCCCGGTTCGTATCTTAAACCGGGACTAAAGATTAGACCTTTAGTCCCGGTTTGAGACACGAACCGAGACTGAAGGGTGCAATGCCCGTTAGTCCCGGTTCGTGTCTCAAACCGGTACTAAAGGTACTATTTTCAAACTCTACCCCCCTGGATCGCCTTTTCAGTTTTGTAAAAAGCAAAAGAAAATGATAAAAACTTCAAAAAATAAGATCCTTTGAGATGTAGTTATATACTACATCTAGTAGTTAGGAAAATTTAAAAACTTAAATTTGGACATGTTTTGAAAAAAAGTGTCATGAAAAAGTAAAACGGCTATAACTTTTGCATACGATGTCAAAAAAATGTATAATATATCAAAATGTTCAGCTCGAAAATACGCATCCAATTTTGACAGCCTATGGCCTGTTTGCAAATTTTTAGAATCCTCAAATTCTAAAAGGAAAAAAAATTATGCTCAAATTTCAGTTTTTTTTAATTTCGGTTAAATCAGGTCAAACTACCTATTCAAGAAGTATTAGTGTCATTAAATCATTATTCAAGAATATTAGTGTTACTAAATAATTATTACAGTTTTTTGAATTTTGGTCAAATATGGTCAACCGTGGTCAACCTATGGTCAAACTATTTATTTAAGAAATATTAGTGTTACTACATAATTATTCAAAAATATTAGTGTTATTAAATAATTATTTCAATTTTTTGCATTTTGGTCAAATCTGGTCAAACTGTGGTCAAACTATGGTCAAACTACTTATTTAAGAAATATTAGTGTTACTAAATAATTATTGTTTTTTAGAATAATAGTTTCAAACTCAAACAGTGAAACATGTGACTTCATGCTCAAGCTAAACTCCTGAGGGTTAATAAGATTGACATCTTACTATTGTCAGAAAAACAACAAGTGCAGATCGACTTAGAAACGAGGCGGAATATAACCTGAAAGTTAAGCGTGCTTAGGCTGGAGTAGTGAGAGGATGGGTGACTGGTCGGGAAGTTAGATGATTTGGAATGATGAGGGGTGATTAGAGATTAAATTGGAAAATAATTTAGAAATTTGAAAATTCAAAAAATAAATTCAATTTTTTTCGTAAAAATATCTTTAGTCCCGGTTGATGTTACCAGCCGGGATTAAAGATGTAGCTCCAGACAGCGGCCACATGAACGACCTTTAGTCCCGGTTCATGTAATTAGTAACGACCCTTTAGTCCCGGTTTCAGAACCGGGACTAAAGGGAGGCTTTAGTAACGACCCTTTAGTCCCTGTTCCAGAACCAGGACTAAAGAGAGGCTTTAGTAACGACCCTTTAGTCCCGGTTTCAGAATCGGGACTAAAGGCCCTCTAGAACCGAAAAATGGCCCTTTTTTCTACTAGTGTAAACGCAATGTTAGAATAAATCCGAGGCAATTGTCGATCATCCGAGGACCAAGTAACCACACGAGCACGACACCGAGATTTGTTAACGAGGTTCACCGATATGGCTACATCCCCGGGGCCTGACTACGAACACTCCTCCCCATGACACCGTCACAATACCGCACCCGGTCGCCCTGGACACCGGCACATGCCGCCGGCTTCCCCTGCGTTCCGGTGCTATTATGTTGGCATAGGTTACATCGTGTGTCTACCCCCATTATATATGAGAGGCCTAGGATACAAGTGTCCTACTTGGACACGACTACATATCCTATGTAAACACAATACAACTATAGGTCCAACTGTAACCTATCTTCTACACTATATTTGACACAACTCTAACAAACTCCACCTTGGCGAATATTCTCCATCACCTTGAATTCGTCCATGCGTCAAACTTCCATGTACATTGGACTTGAGTTTATCCCATGAGTACCGCTGCTACTCCAAAGACTCCATATGACTCCACCTGCAACTTTGTAGTCCCTCCTTTTCTTGACCACAGTCAACACTCGAGCAAAATTAAGTTCCTTGTTACTCTAGTTTGTGCTCCCAACTTCTAGAGTATCCGTCCAACGCCATCACACACTGATCACTGACCTGCGTGAAAATGAACAACTCACATATTGTGTGTCACACATAAGAGTTACCTGAACTCAACATCATCGCTCCTTTCTTGACCGCATGTCAACTTGAAGGAATTTCACCATTGCTTGTAATCATCTCGAGTCAAATTCACAGTTGTCTCACCACATGTATGACCACCAGAGCCCTGGCCCGTCTCCATGTCCGCGCATACCGCACACCTCGCCGCTATTACCGCGCCGAGTCTCCGCTGTCCCGGTCGAGTCTCAAGGGTCGCGAACCCACATCACTCAATCCCCACTGCAGAGTACCACCGATCATCACCGACTGATGACGAGCTTCACGCTTTCATCAGACCACTGGGGCTCCAATCCGAACTACGCGTCCCTCGCTTTTTTCCCCTTGCTGAATAGGCTTCGATTCCCTGGATCCTTACACCGTAGCCCCTCAATTCAGCCCCACCTTCAACATGACTCCATGGTAGATGATCAGTCCACCCTCGCATCTCGTCGACTTCAAGCTCACATGCGTACGCCATCTTGAATCAACCACACGTCATAGTTTTGTCGAAGCCACACAAGCCTCGGGCCTATGCCACGTGTTTCCACGTCCAGAAGTCAGTCACCATCAGCATCACGCTCTTATGTCGCCGTCGCCGATCCCACCACCATCTTCTGTATCAACCGACTCGCTCGATCCGTCAGACTATCTAGTCGGACCCAACCGAACATGTCCGGCTGTAATCATGCTCCACCCTGCATCACGACCGCTTGCACATCCGTGCATGTCTTAGACACCCTGTGTTTGCATGATCCTCATGACGCGCTTGTCCGCGCGCCTCCGTGGCCTATCCACGTGTTCCAAGCCATCTCAGCAAACCGACTCAGAAAAAACTTCCTTTTTTCATGTCACTATTTGTTGTTGCTTCTCCGTGCATCCTATAGCAGAAAATAGATCGAACTTGATCCAACCAAAACTGCTCCTGTGCACATTCGTAGTCTTGGTTGCTACCCTTGCTTTTTGTCAGACAAATCTCATACACGTCTCAGCTCTGCACTAGTTCGTGGACTCCGTGACGCTTCTGGATAGCTCATAAATGTGCCAAAGACGTCACCTAGGCTGTCATTAGCAGCTCCTCGGGAGCCTTTCCGCACAGCACCGCATGGGCCAGCCAGCACGTCCGTGTCCACGCTTGGCAGCCTCCGCGCCTCGCTCGCCACACGGTCTCCTGCTGCTGCACGCCTTTTGCTGCACACGGACTCGCCGGAAACACCGGATCGGACTGATACCGATTTGATCTGCCAATCATGTAGGCCTCTCACGAACACGTTGCTGCCTGAACGCTCGCCCGACCAATGTATGCAATCGATCGCCGTACGTCATGTCTGCTGCCTGTACCACGCCATCTCCCTCTGATTTGCTTTTCCGATCTCGCAGAGAACCACGCCACAGTCGGCTGCATCTCAACTCAATCCCTCTTCTAAGACCAACTCCACCGCGCGACCCCAAACGGACATCCGTTTTGTCCGGTTTTTGTCCCTTTGGATAGGGATTTGGGGTCGTGTCCGGGCCTGTCCTGGGATGCGGTGGCCGTGCGCCCAGCGCGCGGCCGCATCCTTTTGCCCCATCCTCTCCGTCAGGGCCAAAAATGCCCAAATTTGCATCAAAACTAGTTTCGAACCCAAATATTTGTCTGAAAATTAAAATTGTTTTACAACCCAATTGAAATTGTCTTTAATAAAATAGTTTTACAACCAAATCGAAATTGTCTTGACTGAACATAAAATGGACAAATACATCTATTGGTTGCCAATGTGATCCCACACGTGCTCAACCAAGTCATTTTGAAGATTCACATGAGTGTGCCAATCACGCATCTCACGGTGGAATTGGGCAAACTGTTCAAATGTGGCCGGGTCTTGGTGCAGGGGCTCAATATTTTCACCTTGATAATCAAATCCTTGGTCGAAGATACTCTCATCACGCTCGTCCTCGACGCTCATGTTGTGCATGATCACACAAGTAGTCATCACCTCCCAAAGCTTCCTTTCATCCTATGACAGTGCAGGGTTTCGAACGATACCCCACCGGAATTGAAGCACACCAAAAGCACGTTCCACATCCTTTCTAACACTCTCTTACATTTGGGCAAATCTCTTTCTCTTCTCACCTTGGGGTTTCGAGATTGTCTTCACAAAAGTTGACCACTGAGGATATATACCATCTGCTAGATAGTATCCCTTGTTGTAATGGTGGTCGTTGATCTCAAAGTTGACAGGTGGGGAGTGGCTTTCTGCAAGCCTCGCGAAGACTGGAGAACGCTGCAGCACGTTGATATCATTGTGAGAACCTGCCATGCCGAAGAAAGAATGCCATATCCAAAGATCTTGTGATGCCACCGCTTCTAATATGACAGTGCACCCGTTAACATGCCCCTTGTACTGGCCCTGCCAAGCAAATGGACAGTTCTTCCACTCCCAGTGGATACAATCTATGCTGCCAAGCATACCTGGAAAGCCTCTAACTGCGTTGGTCGCCAACAATCTCTCTGTATCAGCGGCAGTTGGCTGCCTCAAGTACTCTACGCCAAAGACCTCGATCACAGCCTGGCAAAACTTGTACATTGACATCAGACATGTTGTCTCACTCATACGCACATAATCATCCACCAGATCGCCTGGAATTCCATATGCAAGCATGCGGATGGCCGCGGTGCATTTCTGGTAGGAGGAGAATCCAAGCTTGTCAAGGGCATCCGTCTTGCACTCAAAGTATGTGTCATGAGCAACCACTCCCTCTCGAATACGATTGAACACATGCCTTGCCATACGAAAACGGCGACGAAATTTATCCGGCTTGAAGAGCGGGGTGTTGGCAAAGTAATCAGCATAGAGCAGGGCGTGGCCTCTCTCCCTGTTGCGGTTCAGGTTGGGAGCATGGCCAGGGACTGACCCCCTGTACTGAGGAAGTTGCCGTTGAATATGGTCGTGAACGACCAGTGCAGCCACCACAAGATTGTCATCATCCGACGACGAATCGTCCGATGAACAAAGGAAGTGATGGAAGAAAAACTCGTCTCCACTGTCCATACCTTTGTTGGCAAAAGGTCGAACACTTTGCGGTCGTGGTGGCGAAGAGGTCGCGATGATCACCTCGACGCAGCAGGGGTGGTTGCCGGCCGGCTATTGGCCGCTCTGGAGCTCTCATCGGAATCTGCCTCGGCCGCCATGGTACGTCGCCGCAGTCGTGTCCCCTCTGCCACCGGCAAGGACGGCGATGGCCAAACCTCCTCCGATCGACAACCAAAACTACGGCAGAAGCGCGGGCGTGGTGGCGGCCATGTCGAGACAAGGTTTGGTATGGACGGCGGGGGGGTTGCGCGGTGAGGAGGCGACCGGAGAATAGCGGCGGCGCCGGCGGCGGGGCGGGGCGGGGAGAGAGGGTGAAGCGTTGGGAGCGGAGGGACTGCTAGTGTCCCCGACAGGCGGGCCACCGGGGGAGGGGGGGACAAGGGCGTGCGTCGAGGCCGTCCGCGCGCGTCCGTTTCACCCCAAACCGAGCGCAAGTTTGGGCCGGGGATGGGTTGAAAGCGGACGGAATCCGGACATTTGTCCGTTTGAGGCCGTGCACTGGGCCGTCTCGTTTGTCCCTTTTACTCCAAACGGACGGGGGCGGACAGATAGGGTCGCGCGATGGAGTTGACCTAAATCAACGATCCACAGCCTCCGAATAACCTAGCTCATGATACCACTTGCTAGAATAAATCCGAGGCAACCGTCGATCATCCGAGGACCAAGCAATCACACGAGCATGACACCAAGATTTGTTAACGAGGTTCACCGATATGGCTACATACCCGGGGCCTCACTACGGGCGCTCCTCCCCGTGACACCGTCACAATACCGCACCCGGTCGCCCTGGACACCGGCACATGCCGCCGGCTTCCCCTGCGTTCCGGTGCTATTATGTTGGCATAGGTTACATCGTGTGTCTACCCCCGCTATATATGAGAGGCCTAGGATACAAGTGTCCTACTTGGACACGACTACATATCCTATGTAAACACAATACAATTACAAGTCCAACTGTAACCTATCTTCTACACTATATTCGACACAAATCTAACACGCAAAATTGTATCCCACTTCGAAGATTGAATCCATAGTTGTTGTCATCAAAAGGTCCCGAAGAGATGTGCATTGCAGACTTGATTTCCAATCGAAATGGTAGAAATTAAGAGAACTGACAGCCAGCATATGCCCATCAAGTCAGTCAGGTATTGGTACAAGCGTGCTACCTCAATTTCGAACTCAGAGTCATTTAATTTGTATCTTTACTTTGCTCATTCAGAAATCTGAGTAATGCATAGACCAGTTCACAAGTCAGGGTGTTTCAGACTTGTTTCGTGAGGTTAGTATCTTCTTTTTCCTGTATTTATAGTATGCCCAGCAGGGTTTGCATGGTAATGTAAAAAATGAGTCACGCTTGTCCTGTTTTGCTTGGTTTGGCTCACAAGCCATACTGTTTGCAGCCAGAAGTTTAACAGAATGTGAATATTACTACTTTTTCCGCTATTGTGTATGGCAGTCTTTTGTTAATGAGGCTTTTATTGCCGGCAGGTTGAAGAACAAACTGGTATAAAGTTAAATGTACACGACATGGCTGATCTCACTGCACTGCCGGACCCTTCAACAGGATACAGAATGTTTCCATCACACGTAACTCACCAACATTTCCTTCACTTTACAAACCTGACAAACCTTCCACTCCGGAAAACAATGACATAACTAGGGCGACTCAATTTGGTTTAGCACATTAGGAATCCTCAGATCATAGTATTTGTGGTTGTTTGGCTCTCCCTAGTCTTGCCTGATGTAAAAAAAGAAAGAGAAAAAAAAGAAAAACTCAACCAGCAGGGCCTAGCACCTAGGATTTTTTTTAGATGGATATTACGTGGGCACGGAGATGGGGAGGCAAGCTCTCTAAGGGCTCATTTGGTTGCATGGAATCCCTCCGGGATCCCCGCTTATTCCCTGACCCGATAAACCATGGGCCAAATCAGCACCGGAAAGTCGACCATGGCATTTGGGCACCCATCTGGGCGAGGAACCCCCGACCCTTTCCACGCCCTTTCCCTGGGATACGTTCCACGACTCGGTAGGTCGGGAAAGAGAACCCTCGCTCGCTCGCTCGCTTTGGCGACCGAAACGCGACGGCGCGAGCTTCTCCCCCGCCCCCCACTCCCCGTCCAAATAGCTATGGAGAATTTACCCAGGGTTTCGAAATGAGCAGGGAAATCTCGCCTTAGGAGTTTCCTGCCAAGGGTTTACCATCCCCAAGAACCAAATGAGCCCTAATAGTAGCTGGCTGGATGGTAATGTTGCCAAAGGAAGTAAAAATGGTAGCAAGATGAGCCAGACTATTATGTTCCAAATGGGCTTAGTGTCGATTATAACATGTTATGATTATGGGACGGGAACAGGGGGCATGGCTAAAAAGTACTGTACTACTAAAAGATTGGCACTGTGTTGGTGAGGCGTGCAGTTTTGCTTAGCCCCATAAACTTGGATGGGATTGTTATGTGGATCTGTGTTTTTAAACATGCACTTGCTCTAGGTTGACTAGTGTCTCTTTTTTACCAGGGTGGCTGCGACGAATAGATAGGGCTGTTCCTATACAGGGGTCACCTGACGAGGAGACCATCAGGGCTCTCCAAGGGAAGGAGACGGCCCTGAGGTACCATGGCGCGCTGATCAAGCTGTGAGTGGTCCCCTACGACCAGCTGCTCTGGCGCTCGACGGCAGACGCGAAGGCGCTCTCAGCCATAGATCTGTGTGAGGGCCAAGGAGGAAGGTGTCCTGCCACCCTCGCCGCCATCTAATGGCTCATCGCTGATCCTGTAACAGCTGAACTGGGGGTAACACATTCTTCTTCTGTAACGATAGGAGGTTGAGAACATCAGCAATCAGATTCACATTGGTCGATCATCCATGCCGCTCTGACAGATAAATGGGGGCTACAAGTGCGCTGACATTCAAGTCGTTCATATTTGAATGGAATGCATCGTTCTGATGCAGAGGCTGGGGCAAACCCCTTTTTTTTTTTAAAAAAAGTGCGCTGACAGTCAAGTCATTCATATTTGAATGGAATTTACAACCATATATACTGATATTTGTCCTGTAGGGGGTGCATCGTAGCGGGTTTCCTGTAATTGCTCCCAGCTCTGCGCCCCGTCTTTCCGATTCCCTTGTCATGTCTGTCTAAACTGCTTGTATTTCCATTATGATAAGTAAAAGGAAAGGGGGTGGCCTGGTTGGAAAAAACATGCATATATTCGGCTTGTGTATATGTAAAAAGCTAACCGACTAACCAGTGTGCATATGTAAAAAGTTTTATGAAGACACCGTCTGAAGAGAATTTGGAGGGCGGGAGATACCCAATATACATGGGCTCATTGTGTAAAATGTATTCCCATTTATCTGCAACCATAATATCCTTTATGTAAAAAGTTATCCTATATGTAATCATAATATGTGTCATTTCCTCTTTTGGTTGCTGCATCAAAACGGACACCGCTGTTTTGGTTGGTGCTCTTTTGATCTTGGGCTCATTGTGTGCCTATTAAGGTCTTGTATTAAAACAACTTGCAAAACAATTTTATATTATGGGACAGAGGGAGTACAGTACTGGCAGGGAGGGCGGGATTTGGAGGAGATTTGCACGCACATGCCAAGCACCATGTTTCTCCTCCTAACATTTTTCTGTAGCGGAGCGACACACCGTGGGGGCCTCAAACTTCTGGAAAGGGGTCATGTGGCGTGGTGAAGCTTTTAGGTTTGGTTCTAGTTGGATGGTAAAAAACATTAGGTTCTCGGAAGACTAATTTCCCTTCACTTTACAACTCTGCTCACGATTAGTCAATAAGTCAAATCTCTAAACATGGTATAAAGGTACTGCAAGTCGACACATATAAACACTAGTACCATTATTATTGCTCACACAAGACACAACATTGTCACTGGCCCCATAGGACATAAGCACAACGGATCAACACCACATCATCACATATATTAAAGTCACCAACAAATCACTCCCTTCGATTCAAAATAAGTATTGCAGCTTTGAACTAAGGTTAGTTCCATTTTAGTTCAAAGTCACGACACTTATTATGAACCGGATGAAATAGTACAAGACAGTCCATATACAGCAAGCAAAGCAGAGCACCTGGCTCCATTATTAGACATGGCAGCTGAGCCAGCGTCGGCCTAGCGAGCGGCCTGCGCGTCGGGGAAACGCTGCTCGGCGCACCAGCCCTCGCAGCTCTGCCTTTGGGCTGTGCACTGCTCGGGGCAGTGACGCCACGGCCTCGCCGCGCACTCGGCGTCGCAGCCGTCGCCTTCCAGCCTGCATGTGCTATAGCAGTCCTCCCTCTGCCCTGCCGAGGCAAGGACCAGCAGGGCGCAGAGGGCGGCGGCCATGACGGCGAACTTGTGAGCAGTGGCCATTTGGTCGAGGACTGGTGTGGTATAGTGAGAGCGGACAGGAAGGTATAGAATGGATGGATGAGAGGGTCAGGATATGCCGGAGTTGCTATTTATAGCCAGCTTTTGGCGACCACGATGGGGCGAGCTGATAGTAGGTAGATGGACGCAGCTTCAGTGCTTTAAAGACACCTGTCTTTGGGTCATTGACATATAGACCAGTTATCTGTTGGGTCCATATATTATAGACACAAAGATAGATGCCTTAAGGCACCAAAGCATCGTCCTAGGTAGACTCCTTCAACGAGCTGCTAAAAATAGTTCTAGTGGTAGCTGTGATCGTGTATGAATTTGCTTCTGTGTCTCCTATTAATTAAGCCTCTGCCTAGTAGCAGTTGGCTTGAAGAGGGCTGTACCCTAACAGATCAGGCTGAATTATTTAGCTAGCTCGTGTTCCGCGTTTCGAATATTCTTGGTTTAGCGTTGTGCCACGCATCAGTATGGAGTATACTACTACTATCTCCGTCTGGATTTATTAGTCACTTTCGTATTTTGTTAATACCTTTCGTATTTTGTTTTGAATTTTGACTATAGATTTGACAAACAAAATACAGATTATACGTCACAAAACTTATATTGTTGAATTCATATTTGAAATATGTTTCCAATGATAATACTTTTTTGATATATAACTTATTTTCTAATAATGAAATCAAAGATTAAAGTATGACTCAAAATATAAAGGAGACTAGTAAATCAGAAGGGAGGTACTACCTCTCTCTCAGTTTACAGGGTGTGCGCGTACCCCTAGGTCGTCAATTTGACCAACCTAATACAAGTCATATATTACAAAAAATATACCAACATAAATTTTGGAGTTTCTACTTTCAAAACGTATAATTTTTGTGTTACATAGTTTATATTAGGGTGATAAAATTGACAGCCTAGGTATACGCGTATGACTTGTAAACTGAAACGGAGGTAGTAATAGTAGTAGTAGGCTGACGGCGTTTGTTAGATAATAACGAGACAGAGAGACACGGATTTTTACGTGGAAATTCTTGCGGGAGAAAACCACGGACGCACGAAGACGCAATCACTATGAGGAGGAGTATTACAAGCACAAGACGACAGGCCGTCTGAGGTGCGACTACATGGGGTATATAAGAGGGCAATACATGAGAGTCCTTGGAGGACAAGTAAACGAGTTGTACTCGTACGCGTCGACGTCAACGCAAAAGCCCACACCGGTTGTACTACGTCTAGTCCAACCCGGTACTAGAATTTGGATCACAATTTAACAATCTCCACCTTGAGCCAAATTCCCTCCAGTAGTCGAAGAAAGTGAATAACTCCATCCAAATCAGCTTAAATACCTTGTGCGTCAAAGTCCATAGGACTAGTGAGAAATACCAAGTAAGCCTGAGCAAAGCTCAAACTTATTGGTCGGAACTGGCTTTGTCATCATATCAGCAGGATTATCATGAGTACTTATCTTGCATACCTTCAAATCACCTTCAGCAACAACATCTCGAATATAATGAAATCTGACATCAATGTGCTTTGTCCTCTCATGATACATTGGATTCTTTGTAAGATATATGGCACTTTGACTGTCAGAAAATATGGTAGGGCAAGATGAATCTTCACAAAGCTCAGTGTACAAACCTCTCAACCAGATAGCTTCTTTACATGACTCAGAAATAGCCATATACTCGGCATCAATAGTGGAACAGGCCACAATGGACTGCAAAGTTGCTCTCCAACTCACAGCACAACCACCAATGGTGAAAACATAACCTGTGAGTGATCTTCTCTTATCCAAATCACCAGCAAAATCAGAATCAACAAAACCAACAAGTCCATCTCTAGTTTTCCCAAACTGTAAATATGCATTAGAAGTACCACGCAGGTATCTGAAAATTCACTGAACTGCTCTCCAATGCTCTTTTCCAGGATTAGCCATGTATCTACTGACAACACTCAATGCATACGATAAATCCGGACGAGAACAAACCATGGCAAACATAAGTGAACCAACTGCACTCGAATAGGGAACTCTAGACATGTACTCAATATTTGCATCTGACTTAGGACATAAAGTTGATGATAATTTGAAGTGTGCAGCTAACGGAGTACTTACTGGCTTGGCATTATGCATATTAAAACGACAAAGAACTTTATCAATATATCCCTTCTGACTAAGATACACTTTTCCAGATGGTCTATCTCTGGATATTTCCATGCCAAGTATTTTCTTTGCTGCACCCAAATCCTTCATCTCAAATTCATTACTCAATTGCTTCTTTAGTTCATCAATATCTGACATACTCTTTGCAGCAATTAGCATATCATCAACATAAAGGAGCAAATAAATAGTTGAACCTTTGACAGTTTTCAAATAAACACAACTATCATAATTAGACCTTTTGAAACCTTGAGAGAGCATAAAGGTGTCAAATCTCTTGTACCACTGTCTAGGGGATTGCTTCAATCCATAAAGAGATTTCTTTAACTTACAGACAAGCTTTTCTTTTCCAGGAATAACAAAACCTTCAGGTTGTTCCATATAAATATCCTCTTCTAATTCTCCATGTAAGAATGCAGTTTTAATATCCAATTGTTCAAGCTCAAGATCATGCATGGCAACAATACTGAGTAAAGTGCGAATAGAGCTATGCTTCACAACAGGAGAAAAGACTTCGTTATAGTCAATACCTGGAATCTGACTGTAACCTTTAGCAACTAACCTTGCTTTATATCTTGTCTCATCATTAGGAGAAACACCTTCTTTCCTCTTGAAAACCCACTTGCAACGAATAGGTTTCTTCTCTCTAGGTAATCTTACTAAATCCCAAGTGCCATTCTTTTCAAGTGATTCCATCTCATCATGCATAGCGGTCATCCACTTATTACTATCACTAGAAATAATAGCCTCGGAATATGAAGAAGGCTCAGCATTACCTTCAATTTCTTCTGCAACAGATAAAGCAAAAGAAACAATATTGCACTCTTCAATTAACCTGTCAGGTTTATTACTACCCCGTCTAACTCTGTCACGTGCGAGATTCCAACTGGGTGGAACAATAGGCTGATTTGGAGTGGGAGTGACATTATCATCATCAACGACGGGTTCATCATGTACATCAAAAATTTCATTACCAGATGTATCACCTGAATCAATAACATGCTCCACCTGAACAGTAGGCTGCTGAATAGGAGGCTGCTGTTCACTCTCAACGGGAACATTAGTAGATGAAACATCATGTAACATAGCAGATTCATTAAAGATAACATTTCTGCTAATAACAACCTTCTGGGTTTCAGGATTCCATAATTTAAAACCTTTAACACCAGACTTATAACCAAGAAAGATGCACTTAACAGCCCTAGGCTCCAACTTTCCATTATCAACATGAGCATAAGCAGTGCAACCAAAAACTCTCAACTGTGAATAATCAGCAGGTGAACCAGACCATACCTCAATTGGAGTTTTCTTATTAAGAGCAATAGATGGTGAACGGTTAATGAGATAACAAGCAGTGGAAGCGGCCTCAGCCCAAAAACGCCTATGCAAACCTGCATTGGACAACATGCAACGGGCTCTAGAAATAATGGTCCTGTTCATACGCTCAGCAACACCGTTTTGTTGAGGAGTATAAGGAACGGTGTAATGTCTGACAATGCCTTAAGACTTGCAATAATTCTTAAATTGCTTAGAACAGAATTCCATACCATTATCAGTGCGAAGTATTTTTACCTTCTTTTCAGTTTGCCTTTCAATCATAATCTTCCACTCCTTAAATGCTGAGAATGCTTCATATTTATGCTTCAAGAAATAAGGCCAAACTTTTCTCGAATAATCATCAATAATAGTCAGCATGTAACTAGCACCACCTAGTGACTTCTTGTGAGATGGTCCCCTAAATCAGAATGCACATAATCAAGAATATCTTCAGTTGTATGAGTCGAAGTGTTGAACTTCACCCTCTTGTGTTTGCCGAAGATACAATGCTCACAAAATTTCAATTTACCAGGTTCATATCCATCAAGAAGACCTCTCTTATTTAACTCTGCTAAACCAAGTTCACTCATATGTCCAAGACGCATATGCCAAAGGTTAGCAGCATCACAATCAGAATTCTTTGAAACAACTGGAGTAGCGTTACCTGAAACTGTAGAACCTCGAAGGTAATAAAAACCATTGGTCGAACTTAAATCACCTTTCATCACAATAAGGGAACCTTTGGTGACTTTCAAAACACTATCTCCACCTGAATACTTGTACCCCTTTGCATCAAGGGCACTCATAGAAATAAGATTTCTCTTCATCTTCGGAATATACCGAACATCTGTCAAAGTTCTGATTATGCCATCAAACATCTTGATTCGAATAGAACCTATGCCTTCAATCTTGCATGGTGAATTATCAAAACCCAAAACGGAACCAGCAGAAGTAGTGGAATCAAAAGTATTAAACCAATCTCTATGTGGGCACATATGAAAAGTACATGCAGTATCAAGTACCCACTCATCATTGGTCTCGGCACATCCAGCAATAACGACAAGAGCATCATCGAAACTATCATCACGAGCAACGTTAGCAGAATTTTCACCTTGTTTGTTACCTTTTCTCTTTTCCTTGTTCTGCAACTTGAAACACTCAGAGATGTCATGCCCGTCTCTCTTGCAATACCTGCAATATTTCTTGTCTCTGGATTGTGACCGGCCCCTGTAGCCGTTTTTACTTTTGCCTCTGTTTCCATTATTGGAGTTCTTCTCCTTTGTCCTGCCACGAACAGATAATCCCTCTACTTGGGATGAACTTGAACCATCATGAGGCACCATTAGTTTCATCTTCTCCTTAGAGTTCAAAGCTTCATAAACTTCATTAAGTGTGAGAGTATCACGACTGTATAATATGGTGTCTCTAAAATTGGTATAAGAACTTGGCAGTGAACAAAGTAACATTAAAGCAGTATCTTCCTCTTCATACTTAACCTCCATTGCAGCTAGATCGGATATAATCTCCTTAAATTCTGAAATATGATTCAAAACATTACCTCCCTCGGGTAACCTGTGCAGGAATAATTTTTGCTTCAGATGCATCTTGCTGGTGAGATCTTTAGTCATGCAAATCCCTTCCAGCTTTAACCATAGAGCGGCGGCAGTTTTCTCGCTCACAACTTCCTGCAAAATATTATTATGCAAATGGAGTTGAATTTGTGACAAAGCCTTACAATCAATTTTTTTTTCCTCATCAGTCCAGTCCTGAATTTTGTTTTTCCCAAAACTATCCAGTGCTTCATCATAGTCGGAATGTGCCAACAATGCCCGCATCTTGACTTGCCATAGGGTAAACCTTGTGTCACGGTCCAGCAGCGGAAGATTGTACTTCATGGATGCCATGAGTCGATAAAATTGTGTACACAAAGTAGTACAAGCCGAAAGTAAATTCTTAATAGAATTAATTTGCGGAGCGAACAAAAGTGGGGTAAATAGCACCTGGATATTATACTGGATATTATACGGGTGATGGACGTAGTACTTGAGGATGAAAAACAAGGGCCGAACTAGTACTCTGTACCAGTAGCTTCACGTGACGTAGTAGTACTAAATCCAAATCCAAGTAGTGCTCCTGTACTTGTCTTCACGTGAAGAGAACCCAACTCGTACTGTGGAGAGGCAGCCGAACTCGGCGACTTGCTGATTTGCTTTGGAGCCTCGGGACTTGAACCAAACGATTTGACAGCTCACGGGCAGGGTAGTGCCTGTATGTGCAACAGCAGGGGCGGCTCGGCGGATCGGACGACTGTAGCTCGTGTTCCAGACCCCGGCTTCTTTTAGTTATCTCCACTGCCGGGTCCTGCTTCACGATCCTCCATATCTCTGGTTGTATTATTGCCGGGTCACGCTTGAGGATCCTCCGTATCTCTACTATTAACAGCATCTACAGCAGCAGTGGACATCAAATTCAGTCCCTCAAACGCCTACGGACGGGCTGCGTCGGCAGGTATTTACTGGGCACCCCTCATTTTGCCGCGTCCATAGCCGTCTACCTCATATTCAGTCCTTATATCCATGCAACACATGTAACATACAAAATTAACCTACATAGATACACGAACAAGCAACAAACCTGCTTAAACCGATCAAAATTCATCGATAAGCGGATCACCGAACAACCAAAATAAACTGTTTCCATTGGCTGAACAATACTTAAAGATAACAAAAGGCTAAATTAACCGGAGAAGGGTAGAGGAAATCTTCATTTCCTCGTCGACCCCTTCCCTTTGCAGTCGGCGGTCCTAGTTTGGTCCTTGGTGTAGGCGTCGACTACCAGATTGTCATCATCGTCGGAGATGGATCCGTCGCTGACGTCCGAGGCATCATCTGACTCGATCTGCTCGACCAGCCACTAGAGACTGGACCAAGCGCTACAGCTCCTCTGCATGTTGCCTCGCCTTCGCCTGCGCCAGCTGACAGCTCGATGCCTAGGCTGACGCTTTTGAATTCTTGTGCCAGAGCCATCATGCATCCGACTACCGGTCGCCACGGAGCGGCGGAGAACCAACGCGAGGAGCGCGTCCTCAGGATCCAATGGCGCACGCGCCTTCCCGATGCCTCGTCAGTCCCTTGCCTGTCTTTGCCCTCTCCCTCACATGTTCCCGCTCACACATGTGGCCCGTGCTTCTGACTCAGGCATCCTTCACCGGCACGGTGCCGACGAGGGCACGGGCACCCAGCGGTGGTCGTGGACGCCCTCCGGAGGTGGCCGAGAAGGGGTGGGGCATCATACATGGAGTGGAGTGGAGCGGGCGGAGCTGCGGTCAGAGTGCTCGGCAACGTCACCCGCACTACGACGCCAGGCGAAGGTGTACGGTGCATCGGAGCGTGAGGCCTCAATTAATGCTTTCAGAAACTCCTACATGTTCAGGCCCTAAGGCCTCTCCCAATGCTCCACATTATACAGGTAGGCCATCGATCGGATCACAATGGAGCGAAACTGCTACTAGTAGTAGTAGCTAGCCCTTCGCTGCCCATGTTACGCATCGTGTGCTGGGATTCACTCACGAGATGATCAATTATTTGTCCATGCAACTTGCTTCTGTATCTTTTAAGCCTCGATCCCGAATTAAAGAGTCACATGCTATACTAGACTTGGAGAGAATTGTATAGTCAGCTCGTGCTCCAGGCCTCAATTTTTTATAGTTAGCATAGCGTCATGCATAAGGATTGTTTGTTTCTTTAGTTGTACTATAATATCATGGCACTTACATTAAATTTGGTTGTTCATTAGTTTCAACTCGACGCACATCAGTGTGGTCGCGTTGGGGTTCATCTTAGTGGGATGACGATTCCTTTTCAAGGGTGCTGGCAGTTCAGGCCGGTGCTCCAGTGACTTCCCAACCGATGAACAATAGAAGGTACTATGCCGTATGCCCCAGTCCGGCTTCCGAGTGGCGGTGCTGACAGCAATGCCATCAACCCATCCTACAAATAACGCTCAATCGGTTCCTTCTTATTCAGGGATCTGCTGCTGTTTTGGTTCTGTGTTAATCTAGCGTGTTGAGCACTTTCCTGAAAAGGGAACTATTAACATGTACTCCTTCGGTCCCAAAATAAGTGACACAATTTTATACTAACTTTTGTACAAAATTAGTATAAGGTTGAGTCACTTATTTTAGGACAGAGAGAGTATTGTTTAGTAGAACATTGTCACTTAGTGCAACATTATATTACATAGGAAAAAGATGAAGAAATGCAGGAAATAGAGAGATAATTTCGCAATATTTTTGTAGATAATCATTTGAAATGCAAAATATACTTTTATATTTTTGAGCGCGCTAACCGTCATCTGGCTAACCCACAGATCAGATCAGCCGCCTTCAGAGGCATTGGATCTCCCGTGTGACAGTGATCTGATTTGGCGTGTCAGCCATTCCACCTTTAATCCCGGTTGGTACTAAAGGAAATTTTATGATTTTTTTTGAATTTTTTTTTGAAATTTTTTTTGAATTTTTTTTATTTTTAAATTTCTGAATTATTTTAACCTCTACTCTGTAATCACCACCCCTCATCACTTCTCAATTTATCCTCTAATCACCCCTCATCATTCCAAATCATCTAACTTCCCGAACGGTCACCCATCCTCCCACTCCCCCAGCCTGAGCACGCTTAACTTCCGGGTTCTATTCTCCCTTGTTCCAAGTCTGCACTTGTTGTTTTCCTGACAATACTAAGATGTCAATCCTATTAACCTTCAGGAATTTTGCTTGAGCATGAAGTGACACATTTCATAGTTTTATTTTAAAACTATTGTTTTAAAAAACAATAATTATTTAGTAACACTAATATTTCTTAAATAATTAGTTTGACCATTGTTTGACCACAGTTTGACCACAATTTGACCAGATTTGACCAAAATTGAAATAACTGAAATAATTATTTAGTAACACTAATATTCTAGAATAATTAGTTTGACCATTGTTTTACCACAGTTTGCCCACTGTTTGAATATTTTTCGATTTTTTTCACTCTAGATCTTAAAAGCCCCGTAACTTTTTTCTATTAGGTTTTTGAGGATTTTGAAAATGTTTAACGGGATTCCCCCGTTAAATTTGGATGTAACTTTTCGAGTAGATGATTTTTCATATAAAAAACTTTTTCATCCGAGTTAGTATGCAAAAGTTATGCCCATTTTTACAAATTTCAGAGAGATTTTGCAAATAAAGTCAAAATTCACATTTGCAAATTTTCCCAACAACTAGACCACATATCACATGGGAAACTTATTTTTTTATTTTTTTGACATTTTCATCATTTTCTTTTATTTTTTTTAAACTGAAAAGGTGATCCACATGGGGGGGTATTGTTTGAAAATGGGACCTTCAGTACCGGTTCATGGCACGAACCGGGACTAAAGGTCTAATCTTTAGTCCCGGTTTGAGGCACGAACCGGGACCAATGGTTGTGGGCTAGGAGCGAGGCCCATTGGTCCCGGTTCATGCCACCAACCGGGACCAAAAGGTCTAGATGAACCGGGACCAATGGCCCACGTGGCCCGCCCGGCCCCCTGGGCTCACGAACCGGGACCAATGCCCCCACTGGTCCCGGTTCTGGACTGAACCGGGACTAATGGGGTTACCCGGCCTGGACCAAAGCCCCCTTTTCTACTAGTGCCAGTTGCAACATGACATCTTGCACTAAGAAAAAAAAGGTCATCCAGTACCGTGAACTCGCCCCCCCTGCAATATGTGTCGTATTGTGCTCGCGGGCAGTGGCGGAGCTAGCATTTGACACCAGGGTGGTCCGCCCCAATTTTTTTTTGATAAGCAATATGACATGTGAAAGTTCTAACTAATTACCAATATCACAAAGAAATAGATCAATATCACAATATGGACTTGCAAAAACACTAAAATCCTCAATTAAATCTCTGTTTTGCATAAAAAAGCCTACATAGTACATACTACATGGACCATAGTACATACCTTGAGAAGTTCAAAAAGACTATGTTTCTGGCTTACGCTTTTGCATTGCCATAAAGGTATCAATTATATCATCTTCATTCACCTCGGAGAAAACATCCCTCTCAATGTATGTGACTAGACATTCATTCAAAAGACTATCGCCCATCTTATTTCTCAACTTGCTCTTGACTAAACTCATGGCAGAAAAGGGAAGGAACAGATGGGTAGTTTGGTACTCCTTTTCAACTCTGTTTGAAAGCATGCGTAAATTGCACGCCTTTCCAACAGTAGCTTTAGCTACTGGCCATTTGAGTGAAGATGCTGTGAGCATGAAACTAAATACACAACCTTATTACAGCCCCTTAATCCAATTAAGACCCATAATACAACATGAATTCTGCTTAATTAAGCATGGCTGGACCTGGACAGTAAGTTCAACATTCAGTTCAATACCTCAAAAGTACAAAACAAAATTTCAGATTTCTGATGCAACCATGAACCAGTGTAAGATGTCTGAATTAGCCTTTTCTTCTCAGTTTAGGATGTTGTGGTGTACCTTGTAACTAGTAATTACTCGGATCAAAAATTATATTACCACACAGGCAGTGCACAACACAACAAATAGCAAGCAAACCCTAAATAAAAAATTGGGGAATTGGGGAATGGATGAACGGTACCTCAAATCAGGCCGAGCTGAGTGCCGTAGTGCGGACTGGGCGGCGCCGCTGGCTTGCAGGGGCACCAGGCGGCCGGGACAGGGCAGGGTCGCGGCCGGGGGCGGTGGCAAGGCTGGCACCGAGCGCCGGGCAGGGCGATGGCGCAATGGGGAGGCAGGAGGCCAGGAGCAGAGGAGCCTCCTGGGCGGCCGGCTGGCGGCGTTCGGTGAGGCCGCGAGGCAGGCAGAGGCCGGGGCGGGGGCGGCCGGCGGCTGGGTGTCAGGTAGAGGGTCAGCGTGCTGTATGCCTGTATGTGCGTGGTGCCTGGGGTCTGGCTGAGAGCGAGAGCGTTGGTTGTTTTGGGTCAAAGTGTTGTTGGACCGTTTTTTTTCCTTCTGTGGCCCATCTATATAGGTATAGGCCGGGTCAAGACCACCCTGGTCACCCTGTAGCTCCGCCACTGCTCGCGGGTAGCAACATGCCCCGTGATGTGGTTCTTCTTAAAGGCATCCTCAAACTGGCCGGCGGTAATTTTCTGTTTGAACTCCAGTCCGATAAGATTGAACAAAAGCCAAGAGCTCTGACTACCAAACGAAAGCATTAATGCTGTACTCAGAAGTTCTTTTTTCAGATCGAAGCTAGGATTTTGTAAACAGAACTTGAGAACGCCGTTTATCGAGTACCCTGCACAATTTTTTTTACTTTGTTGCCAAGCAAAAAGAAAAATTCTGTTATGGATTTGTCAAGGAAAAATTGCTAAATCCTCAAGATTTGTTTTAATTCCCTTTTCTAGCTCTTTTCTAATTGCTGGAATAAGATCTTAGGGGGACGTTGACCGAGCTACTCCCTCCTTTCCGGTTTATAGGGCTTATCTCAAAATTTTACTTTTTCCATTTTATAAGGCTCAATTTGATTGTTCCCCATCACATGTTCAGACTTCAAGGTGCATTAAATCATTGCATGCATGCATTGCAATTAATGCATTCGTAAACATAGTTTTTTGAGGAAAACAAGAGTATTAATTGGGTGCTTTTGCAAACTACAAAAAATATTGCACCACTTATCATCTACCTTGGTTGATGAGATTTTTAAATTAAGCCTTATAAACCGGAAAGGAGGGAGTAGCTTGTTGCTCCCTATCAGTTAGAAAGCCAAAGCAATTTTTTTTTTGAAGAAGACGCACATTAGTCTTATGTACTGCATATCAACAATCCGAGTGGATTGACATCACCCATCATCGTCATTATTCCTGTTTTCGTTGTTATTCTTATTGTGGTTGTTGTTGTTACACAATAGTTGTTACCAAGTGCACAACGAAACATTAGACAGGGAGAGACAAGTACACAATAGCCCCACCGGATTGACCATCCGAGATAGTAGTAGTCATACCATCCGAGATAGTAGTATTCATCACATACTGAAGTTTCCAATACAAACATTACAAAATTCAAGCAGCAACCAAGGCTTATTATTCGTAGTCGTAGGTGAGGGCCCCTAGTTCTTGGTGACACGAGCAGCTAGTATTCACTTACCGAGCCCGCATGGAGGTGGCCTTGCCTTCTGAGCTATTCAGGGAGGCCGCCGGGGCTGTAGGAGCAGTTGACCCAACAGCTCCACCCGGTGATCTCGCACATATGGGCACAATCAGGCAGGCCTCTGCTTTCGCAGCGATTCTTGCAGTTATCATCTGCCCGCTTGCATTTGTTCGTGCACGGTTCTGTCTGCTGCCCAGTGGTGAGGAAGAGCAGGGCGCTGATGGCGGCGACCATCACGGCCACCTTGAGAGTGCAAGCCATTCGGTAGATGATATACAAGAACAAGAGAGTAGAGGAAGGTATAGGACGGACGGCTGGGTGGATGAGGAAGTTCAGGCACGCGGAAGATGCTATTTATAGGCGGGGAATCGATCGGATCACAACGGAGCAAGCTGGTACTAGTAGTAGTAGCTAGCTAGCTGTGCTGTCCATGTTACCCATCACGTGCTCGGATTCATCGAGATCAATTGATCGTGCATGCACTTGCTATCCCTATCTTTTCTTCAGCCTCTCGCTGACTAGAAGAAACTGCTTGAAGTAAAAGTAAAGAGAGGCTGAATTAATGCCACATGCTATTGTAGACTTGGAGACAATTGTATAGTTAGCTCGTGTTCCCGTCCTCCACTTATTTAGTTATAGGATACTTTTTACGGTACATCTTTTCCTATCTTTTTCTCTAATCTAATAATAAAGCACAGATCGACTTTTCCGGGTTCATCATCAAAGTACGCTTTTTATTAATACGCTTTCAATTTTAATTTCAAAATATATACGCGAGGTGGTATAAAGCGTTGATTCACCGTTGTTCTCTTTTTTTTTTACCAGCGCTTCTTTCAAAAAACGGCCACACAGCAAAAGTGGATACTTTGAGGATTCAAACGCAGGTTGCCAAAAAAGTGTGTAGAGCAATCAACCAACTCAGCTAGCCCATCGTATGCTTGAAAGAACAAGGATTACCCTCTTGGTCTATCATGCCAGGAGGATTTTCGGGCCACATTATTCGGGCCCACCCTGCCGAAGGAAGGCCACACAACCGAACGGGGCTAAGCTGGCCCACAGCCTGTTGCAAAAAAGTATTCGATTATGGGCTGAATCGAATTCTGAACCACTGTGTGTTATATTTAGACAGTTGATTCACCTTTTAAATAGTCCCCATGCCGTTCCCTTAAATTCAGTCTTTGTAATTTACTAGTAGAATGCCTGTGCATTGTAACGGGTTACATCGATAACTACTTTGTTTACCCTTACGCTGCGTTTGGATATCCGTATTGGGTCGTCGAATTGGATTTGGTATTGGTCTAACCCCAATACAGACGTTTGGATGTACTCTGAAACAACACTCTGAAACGGGAACGAATACGCGGGCGTTTTCGCTCGCACGCGCCCACCCATCGCGCCAATACAGAGGCCTGGACCTCCGATTTCTCCTGAATTGCCTCGCTCCCGCAAAACAAAACGCTTCGGTCTTTCTTTCTCCCTCCATCACGAGACAGAAGGATTCGAGAGAGCAGAGCGGCGCCCTGGCAGATCCACCACGGCGGCATAGGTATGGTGCCCGCCTTCCGTTCCCTATTTCCTCTGCCGCTGTCCCTTCCCCTCCTTCGGTGCTGAGCCTTCCTGTTCTCTCCGCCCCTGCTCGCCGTGGCCAGATCGCATCTGATGCGAGCGGCGGTAGTCCCCTCCGGCGCCGACCCTTCCTTTCCTTCCTAGTCGTGCGGTGGCCCACTGCCGGTGCACATCTCCTCTCCCTCGGGCCACCTCCTGACCCACCCCTTCTTCTCTGGCTTCAGCCAGCCCCTTCTTCCTCCAACCTTCTTCCCTAGCTCCAGGCAGCCAACTCTGTTTCTTTTTCTTCCCAGTCCTTTTGTCAATGATTTGCCGACCACTGATGTATCCTCTTATTGCAGGTTGGATTTGGAACTATGTGTCGTTGAGAATTTGAGACACCTATTTAAACTAGATGTGTTGCACTTTGTTGGTGTAATTTTTGTTTCTTTTTGTGTCAATATTATATGATGTCATCCTCGATTTCTAGAATATTTGATGATAATTTTTACTATATAATCATCCAATTATAGTCATACAACTATTGTTTACTGTTTTAATGCATATACTAATGTTGCTATGCAATTCCAGTTTTTGACATCCAAACACGATTCTGTATTGAAACCTCATGACGATTCCGTGAGCCAATTCAATATACATCCAAACAATCGAATTCATATTCATGTCCATTACAGTTTCCTGGCTGAATTGGAATTGAAACCAATACAATATAGAGTCCTCCAATACAGACATCCAAACGCAACGTTAAAGCTCTCTTCTCTTCTTTCTTTCTTGATTCTCCCAACTAAAAATTATTTATCAAAGTGATATATGAATTGATAAATTTACGACCATACTTAAATATTAAGAGCTAAAAACATATTTATCGAAGAACATTTCTAGACCACATTCGACATGAACGTTGTCGTGTCTGAGAGATTATGAACAAACACAATGATAACTTATCACCAAATCCCATTTATATTTTAGAACGTGATTGAAATTATAGCCTTATAGAAGAAAAACTTATAAATGTGCTACAAAAATAACATCTTATGCTTAAAGCCATAGAAGCGAAGATCTTTAATAAGGCCATAAGACATGTAGAAAGCAACATAGTACTCCCTCCGGTCCTTTTTACTCGCATATAAAATTTGTCTAAAATCAAACTTTGTAAAGTTTACCAACTTTATAGAAAATACAAATAATCACAATATGGAATCAATATCATTAAATGCATCATGAGTTCAACTTTTATAATGTATAACTTTAGTATTGCATAAGTTGATATTTTTTCATATAAATATGGTCAAAAATATTCTAAATGTCTCAATATTAAGGGTGACGCTATATGTCAGACTAAGAAATTTGATGCAAAGTTGATTTTTCTGGGCTGTTGGATCTTCATCGGATGGTTGTTGTTTATCCTCTACCTCCGGCCTCTTCCTCTTACTGAACTGCCAACTACCACCGGCCGTTCCACCCGTCGCCGCCACCCCGACCGCCTTGCTTCCTTGCCCTCCCCTCTCGCCACCCTCGACCATCCCTCTGGACCACTCCGGCAACCAGATTTTTTCCGCGAGCCATCGCACCCCACCTACACCTGTCAACCCTCTTCCCGCCTTCGACTATGACGCCACTCCTCGAGCAACGTTGGATCTTCATCGAATGGTTGTTGTTTGTCTTCTACCTCCGGCTTCTTCCTCCTTAACAGCCAACCACCACCCGCCGATCCGCTAGCCGTGGCCGCCACCCCCGACCATCCCTCTAAACCAGCCTAGCGACCAGACTTTTCCGATGAACCACCACACCCTTACGAACCTTCTTTCTTGCCTCCGACTGTGACACCACTCCTCACTACCGCTTGAAGTGTCTTCCTTGTCTCCGACGAGGTCCTGGCTGGGCCTCACAATGCCATCAACGACTTTGGCCTTAGGTTGCACTTGTGTTCTCCCAGAAATCAACTTGCACAGATTCAAAATTGAATCGACTTACGGATAGCTCATGCACAATATTAATCATGTCTAACTTGTTACCTTTAAACACTTACACGGACATCACATTTATCCCATTTCCCGTGCATTGCAACGGGAGCAGACTTATTCTGGTGATTTAACAGTGACGTTACTTAAATCTTTCTGCCACCAATACAATGTTGGCATCACCATACCCGACTCACAGTCTCTTCTATCCATGCCCCATTCAACCAGAATGGTAATAGTCCATTTCAAACATAAACACTAATATAAATTAACTAAACTGTACTTGATATTGACCTAAAATAAGAAGCCGAAAGATCAAACTTCCTTTTGAACAAGAGTTGTTGTACAAAAGGTTTACCTAGCTAACCATGATCAAAGGATCGATATAGTTGACTAGAGGGGGGGGGGTGAATAGGAAACTAACAATTTTTAGCTTTTCTTTACCAAATTAAACTTTGCAACAAAGTAGGTTGTCTAGATGTGCAACTAGGTGAGCAACTTATATGATGCAACACATACAAGCACACAAGCAAGCAAGGAAAGTAACACAAGTAAGCTTGCAAAAGTAAAGGGACGAGAAGACCAAGAGTGGAGCCGGTGAAGACGAGGATGTGTTACCGAAGTTCCTTCCTTTTGAAGGGAAGTATGTCTCCATTGGAGCGGTGTGGAGGCACAATGCTCCCCAAGAAGCCACTAGGGCCACCGTATTCTCCTCACGCCCTCACACAATGCGAGATGCCGTGATTCCACTATTGGTGCCCTTGAAGGCGGCGACCGAACCTTTACAAACAAGGTTGGGGCTCTCTCCACAACTTAATTGGAGGCTCCCAACGAAACCACGAAGCTTCACCACAATGGAATATGGCTCCGAGGTGACCTCAACCGTCTAAGGTGCTCAAACACCCAAGAGTAACAAAATCCACACAAGAAAGTATGGGGGAAGCAAATATCCTTTGGTGGAAGTGTAGATCTAGGTATCCTCCTTCAATCCCTAGCAAATCAACAAGTTTGAGTGGCTAGAGAGAGAGATCGGGCAAGAGAGCTTGAAGTGCATTAATGGTGGAGTGAGAGAGGTCAAAGGTGAGAGTGGTAGGTGGGAGAAGCTCCCTTATATAGCAACCCTAAATTCCAGCCGTTACTGCGTTTTTTGCACTGCAGCGGTACAACCGGTCCTCGTCCCGGTACAACCGGGACTCACGGTGTATCTGCAGAACCCTACCAAGCGGTACAACCGGACCTACAGGCGGTAGTACCGGCTAAGAAAAATAACCAGACTAACCGCCTAGCCACCGCACAACCACCGCATCAAAACAGGAGCTTGACCGGTACTTGGGCGGTGCCTGGCCGGAACAACCGCATGGCCTTGAGGTCTTGGGCAGCTAAGTTCTGAGCGGAAGAACCGCTCGGACCACCGGTGGTACCGGTCATCGAGGAACAACCGGACCAACCGGGCCACTACCGCCCAAGAACCACATCAAAACAGAAGCGCGAGCGGTACTTGAGCGGTGCATGGCCGGAACCACCGCCCTAGCATTTGCAGAGCATGGTGGTGGTACCACCGCCCGGAGGCAGCGGTACAACCGCTCGAGTAAGGCTGATGAGCGACAAGACCCAACGGTACAACCGCTCCAGAGAGCGGTACAACCGCTGGGCAGCAACAGTGAGCGGAAATAGATAAGGGAAGAGACAAGGAAAACTCTCTCTCTCTCTCACGCCTGAGAAAGACAAAGGAAGGGTGATGAAGGTGTACGTGAAAAGATTCCCCCAGTTCTTTCTAATGAGGATTCCCTCTTGATAGTACGGGTTCCCTACGACCAAAGAGATAAAAAGCATAGGGGACTCCGTCTTCGATCTTTTCCTACAAGAGAGAATAACTTTCCGATGTGGGCCGCTAAGCGTCAAGTACCTGAAACATTTAGTACATGATTAGACCAACAAAGGGTTGTCATCATCATCCAAAACATAAAGTAGGGAAATGCCCTTTCAATCTCCCCCTTTTTGGTGGATGATGACAACAACATGATTTGCAAGAGAGAAGTCTATGAAATCTAGTCAGAACTCCCCCTAGATGTGTGCCCCAATAAGAACACGCTGTTAGAAAGCATGTGCACACTTTCAGGGCTAGACTCCCCTAGATTTTATAGACTCACCACTCTAAGAACATAATATGAGAGACAACATAACGGATAGATATCAATAATAACAATAATAATAACCGACGAACTGATAGCAATAAAAGTAAAGCATAAGCATAAGTCTCACAGAACCACGAACAAAGTTCAACAGTGAAAGAGAAACACGAGGAAACGAGAAACCCAACCCATGCAAATCCCGAGACCTATAGAACCCTCTCCCCCTTTGGCATCAAGACACCAAAAAGGAAAAGAGCGAAGCTAGCGTCCCAAAGCTCAGTAGTCCTCCTCTGACTCCTCGGTCGCATCTGGATCCTCATCAGTAGAGTCGTCATCGTCGTCGGGATCGGATTCCTCCATGGCATTGTCAGTAGCAGCAAAAGAGGTGGATGGCTAGGGAGGGGCCTCATCATCAGACTAGGTGCTGTGGGTTGAAATCCAACGCTCCTCTGGGGTGATGCTCTTCTCAGAGCCACTCTGCACCGGCATATTGAGGTGCTTCATCATTGCAATTTGGCGACGCCGTGCAAGCTTCTAATTGACATGTGCCTCATACATCTTCTTCTGGATGTCAGACTGGAGACAAAAGGTCTTCTTCACCTTGGCAGTGAGCTTGGCCACCCAAGAGGGCTTGGCCCCTGGCTCCATCTCAAATTCCTCATCGTCAGAGGTGGCATAGACATCCTCAGGAGCATTGGCAGGGAAGCGGGGCTCGGCGTGCTTCTTCTTCTTCTTAAGAAGCTTGACCTCATGAACAGTGAGATTGTTTGGAGAAGTGAGGAGCTCTCCAGGACGACGAACAGCCCACACGGAGTTCAGAAAGCACATGAAAAACGGAGCGTAGATTGGGACCTTACGGTAGATGACCATGTTGTACATTTCATGCCACATCCAAATTGACACATCAAACGTTGCACCAGTCCCCACCATGGTCTTCATAGTAACCATCAAGTCAACGAGATAGCCATGAATCTCATCTTGGTTGCCCACCTTGGGCAAGAGCACATTACGGAACACTCAGTGCATGATGTCATAGACCTTCTCCAAATCCTTGGATTCTCCAATAATCCCACGGCCCCGAATGTATAGAGGGGCAAGCTTCTCCTTAGGCATGGACTCAGGATGGTCATGAGGACGAATGCCACCCCTTCCTTCCAGACCGGTATCATCATACCCAATAGCATTGCAGAAAGACCTCCAGGGAACTTGAAAGAGCTCATCACGACACATGAAAGTGAGAGTGCGTGCGTCATCTTCTCCAAAGTGAACCGTGGCATAGAACTGATGGATGAGTTGAACATCAAAGTCATAGTTGACTGACATGAGCTTGACAAGATCAAATTCCTCGCAGAGAGCCAATGCCTCACCAAAATACTCCAAGTTGCTCCTCCAATGGTCAAGATCGATGGTCCACTACTTGGCATACCTGCTCTTGTTGTGCTCAAAGAGTTCATGTATAATTCGTACTTGCATCTCATTCCGGAACTGAACGGTGGTCCAACGAGGAGCAATGGGAACCTCATAAGGATTCTTCGAGCGGTAGGCTTCCCAATCCTTGGCTTTCCAGCGATGCAACGGCAGTACCACACGTTGCTTTGCAGCGGCAGAGTTTTCATGGCGAGTGGGCTTGGTGGGAATCACAACCTCGTTTTCGTCATCAGACACAACCGGACGCAAGGTCCGTCGTGCCCTCTTCTTGGTCTTGCGAGGAACAGAGCGAGAACTAGAGCCACCTGAACACACGCACAAGGAGAACACAAGAGACCCAGCAAAGATGAGAGGATTGCACACACCAAGAAGATAAGATATATTGCACAAACTTTAGAAAAATGAAACAGGGCTACATGGTGCAGATAACCCGGTTGAACCGGTTCTCCTACTGGTAGTACCGCTCCAGCAGTTGTACCGCCCGCAGAGGCGCTAGAACCGCTGGACAGTGATACTACGGGTAGAGACTAGATTGAACCGCGAAATATGAATCATACTAGCCATATTCTACTTTCAAAGATGTGCAATCTAAGCAGGAGGCAAAAAGTGATCTCTTCCACTCAATAGTTTAATCAATAAACGCGGAATGTAAAGTAATGCCCTAGAACAAAGGGAACAAACCCTAGAACGAAGAACGAAGGACAAGGGGCATTACCGGCATCCGTGGGAAGAGATCGGAAAGGAGGAGGCCTCCTTGGAGAGGATCCACGGAGACCCCACGGATCCGAAGTGCGATAAGCACTCCGGGGCAGAGGCAATGGCGGCCGACGGCTCGGGCACAAGATGGGAAGGGCTGGGGAAGGAAGAAAAGAAACCCCCACCAGCCCCGAGGGGTATATATAGACCCAACGCCGCGCGGCGGTTGTACCGCTCAAGGGAGCGGTTGTACCGCTGCCTGGTACGAGCCAGTGGTTACGGGCGGTACTTCCGTTGCCAAGAAGCAGCGGTAGTACCGCCGTAACCAACCGGTAGAACCAGCCAGACGGGCACCCCAATGGTTGAGCGGTGGAACCGCTCAACCACCGCTGGGAGACCACCTGGAGAGCACCAGCGGTTGAACCGCCCGTGACCCTGGTTGTACCGCCCGGACACCATTACCAAAGCCAAGGACAAAAGTGTGCAATGAGACTAGATGGCTTGAGGAAGGGAAGGCTTGGGATAGAGAAGGCACGGGGAAAAAGTGGGTCCCCAAGAAAAACAAGAAAAGAAAAAGAAAGAGAACCACACTTGGAGACCCCAACACCTAGCCCCTAGGAAAACAAAGGCACGAACAAGAAGAACTAACACAAGGCACAACACGAACAAGGGGGTCGGAGGCCGAAGCCCCCTATGTATGAGTCAATTGGTATGGCACCGCGAAGAATTATCCTTGGGCCCATGACCAAAACTAGTCTTTGAAGCACAAGTACCATCACAAATGGCTCACGTGGAAGAGTTGTTCCACTTATGTTATGCATAATGGGGGGAGGAAGAGTTCATTGAGAGAACAACACTCCCCCTATGTCCATGCCTGCATCTAAATAAGATAACAAGTTGAGTATGGTGGGGTGTGCAAGGGTTCAAGTAGCATTGCTCGAATCAATGATATTTAGCTCATGCCTTAACTCGCAAAATCTTGCTTCATCCAACGGCTTCGTGAAAATATCTGCAAGGTTATCATGAGTGTTGACATAGTTGAGCTCGATCTCCCCTCGCCTAATGTGATCCCGGATGAAGTGATACTGAATCTCGATATGCTTCATCTTGAAGTGTTGCACCGGGTTGAGAGAAATCTTGATGGCACTTTCATTGTCACACCAAAGAGGCACTTTGTCACAAATGACACCGTAATCCTTTAAAGTTTGCCTCATCCATAGGAGTTGTGCACAACAACTACCGGCCGCTACATACTCCGCTTCGGTGGACGAGAGAGACACACAACTTTACTTTTTGGAAGACCAACTTACCAAAGAGCAACCAAGGAATTGGCACCCTCCGGAAGTGGACTTCCTATCCACTTTGTCTCCCGCCCAATCGGAATCCGAATACCCTACAAGCTTGAAGTTTGATCCTCTTGGGTACCATAAGCCAAAGTTTGGGGTATGAGCCAAATATCGAAAGATTCGTTTGACCGCCACATAGTGACTTTCCTTGGGTGCGGCTTGAAACCGTGCACAAATTCCCACACTCAACATGATATCCGGTCTAGATGCACAAAGGTAAAGCAAGGATACAATCATGGAGCGATATACCTTTTGATCCACCGCTTTACCATTGGGATCTATGTCAAGTTGGCACTTGGTGGGCATTGGAGTGGAAGCCGGCTTGACTTCACTTAGCTTGAATCTCTTGAGCATGTCTTGAGTGTATTTGGCTTGGTTGATGAAGGTTCCTTCTCTTCTTTGCTTCACTTCGAACCCTAGAAAGAACTTCAACTCTCCCATGGAAGACATCTCGAACTTTGAGGTCATGAGAGCGGCAAATTCCTCATTGAAAGCTTTGTTAGGGGAACCAAAGATAATATCATGAACATATAATTGGCACACAAACAACTCCCCTTTGACCTTCTTAGTGAAAAGAGTGGGGTCGATTAGCCCAACTTCAAAACCACGGTCTTGTAACAACTCGGTAAGGTGGTCATACCACGCACGTGGGGCTTGTTTAAGGCCATAGAGTGCCTTATCGAGTTGATACACATGATCGGGAAAGTAGGGATCCATGAACCCGGGGGGTTGCTTGACATAAACCAATTCATTAATAGGACCATTAAGAAAAGAACTCTTCACATCCATTTGTTATAATTTAAAGTTATGATGAGAAGCATATGCAATCAACATGCGAATGGATTCAAGACGAGCAACGGGAGCAAAGGTTTCACCGTAGTCGATACCCTCGACTTGGGAGTTGGGAGTAGCCTTGTGCTACCAAACGATCCTTGTTGCAAATGATAATCCCATGTGCATCTCGCTTGTTCTTAAATATCCACTTGGTTCCAATGACATTGCGGTTCCCTGTTGGTCTTGGCACCAATCTCCACACTTTGTTGCGCTCGAAGTTGTTGAGTTCTTCATGCACGGCATTGAGCCAATCCGGATCTTCGAGCGCCTCATAGACCTTGTGGGGTTCGACACAAGAGACAAACGCGTGATGCTCACAATAGTTTGCTAATTGTCTATGAGTGCTTACCCCCTTTCTTAAGCTTCCAAGCACATTCGTCATGACATGATCCTTGGTGGAGAGCTTGGAGGCAACCTTGGTGGCACGACGCTCCAATTCCTCCTCGGGGGTGAGACGAGAAGTAGTCACTTGATCATATTGAGCGTCGTCTTGAGCTTGTTCTTGTTCTTGAACTTGCTCGGAGGAGAGAACTTGACCTTGGGCATCACTTGGTGTGTCAACACCGTCTTGAGCATGATCTTGCCCTTGGATGATGAGGGCCTTCATGTTGTTCTTCGGAAGCGTGTGGGCCTTGGGTTGGTGATGGCTCCACTCGAGTGGAGCATTGTCCTTCTCCCTTGGCCACAAGGGGTTCCTCAATGGGTAGGATAAAGCCAACACCCATTCTTCTTATGGCTTGAGGAGGAATTTCATCACCTACATCACAAGTGCCACTTTGCTCCACTTGGGAGCCGTTATTTTCATCAAACTCCACTTTACACGTCTCCTCAATAAGTCCCGTGGATTTATTGAGGACACGGTAAGCATGAGAGTTTGTAGCATAACCAACAAATATGCCCTCATAAGCTCTAGCTTCAAATTTAGACAACCGAACACCTTTCTTGAGAATGAAACACTTACACCTGAACACCCGAAAGTACTTGAGGTTGGGCTTGTTACCGGTGAGTATCTCATATGGAGTCTTGTTCAAGCCCTTGCGGAGGTAGAGCCGATTGGATGCATGACACGCAGTGTTGATGGCTTCGGCCCAAAAGTTGTATGGAGACTTGAACTCCGCCATCATGGTCCTTGCCGCATCCATCAACGTCCGGTTCTTCCTCTCCGCAACACCGTTTTGTTGAGGGGTGTAAGGTGCAGAATATTGATGCTTGATCCCCTCATCACTAAGAAACTCATCCAAGGTGTAGTTCTTGAACTCGGTGCCGTTGTCACTTCTTATTGTCAAGATCTTTGCATTGTGTTGACGTTGTGCTTCATTTGCAAAGTCAATGACGATTTGTTGGGTCTTGCTCTTTCTCTTGAAGAAATACACCCAAGTGTATCTTGAGAAGTCATCCACAATCACCAAGCAATACTTCCTACCCCCAAGACTATCGAAGGATGGAGGCCCAAAGAGATCCAAGTGAAGGAGCTCCAAAGGCCTCTTTGAGTAAATGATAGTTGTGGGAGGGTGAGCCTTCTCATGTAGCTTTCCTTTGATACAAGCACTGCAAGCACGATCTTTAGCAAAACTAACATTCGTTAGTCCACGGACATGGTCCCCCTTGAGAAGACTTTGCAAAGATCTCATATTGACATGAGCTAAACGGCGATGCCAAGCCATCCCACATCAACTTTAGCCATTAGGCATGTCGCGGTCTTAGTGGGTTGCTCCGAAAAGTTAATCACATATAGACCATTCTCGACATGCCCAACAAAGGCTACTTTAAGAGTCTTGCTCCACAAGAGGGCCACGGTATCGATATCAAAGAAAGTGGAAAAGCCCATGATTGCAAGTTGATGAACGGAAAGTAAATTGTATGCAAGGGACTCAACGAGTATGACCTTCTCGATCGTGAGATCATGAGAAATGACTACCTTGCCAAGTCCCAATACCTTAGAAGATGAGGCGTCACCCCACTCCACATTGGTGGGCATAGATGGAATCTTGTGCACGTCCACCACCAAGTCCTTGCTCCCGGTCATATGATTTGTAGCTCCGCTATCGAGCAACCATGATCCCCCACCAGAAGCAAACACCTACAAGAGATCAATGCTTGGTTTTAGGTACCCATTTTGTAATGGGTCCTTTGATGTTAGTAACAAGGGTCTTTGGAACCCAAATAGACCACTCAATGTACTCATGAGGGGAACCAACAAATTTGGCATAGACATGCCCATCACTAGCTCGACATAACATATAAGAAGGATTAAAGTCGCCGGCTTTGATGGGAGGAGTGGCATTGCCCTTTTTGACACCGCCACCCTTCGCATTGTTCTTCTTCTCCTTGGAAGCACTCTCTCCCTCCTTCACAAAGGTTTGCATGAGAGGAGGAGGTCGTTTGGTCTTGTCATTCTTCTTCTTGTTCTTGGACTCGGGCACGTACCCAATCCCTTCCTTAGCCACAACTCCCTTTTTGTTGGTCAAGAGGTCGTTGAGGTTCTTCTTGCCTTGTATGCAAGACGCAAGACCTTTCTCAAGTTGCACCTTTAGCTTAGCGTTCTCCTCAACAAGATGCACATGCTCACACCTGGGTTAGTAGCATTTGCATTATCAATTAACATCATACGAGGAAAAGTGGCTTTTTCCTTGGTTATCTTTACTTGAAGTTGATCATGAGACTCTTTGAGGCTAGCATGAGCACCCTTCAAGACCTTGTGAGCCTTGTCAAGTAGATCAAACTGTTGGAAATATGCCCTAGAGGCAATAATAAATTGGTTATTATTATATTTCCTTGTTCATGATAATCGTTTATTATCCATGCTAGAATTGTATTGATAGGAAACTTAGATACATGTATGGATACATAGACAACACCATGTCCCTAGTAAGCCTCTAGTTGACTAGCTCGTTGATCAATACCCTACTGGAATCAGCTACTTTGCCATCTGCCAGCTCTTTGCCGTCAGCTAGCGGACGGCAAAGAAGCTCTTTGCCATCAGCTACCTGAAAGCAGACGGCAAAGAACAGGCTGATGGCAAAGAAAGCCTTTGCCATCAGCCAGTTCTTTGCCGTCTGCTAGCGGACGGCAAAGAGGGAGGGGCCCCACTGACGAGCTGCAAAAAAAAACCTAACGGCCCCCCTCTTTGCCGTCCGCTAGCGGACGGCAAAGAGCAAGAAGGCGGACGGCAAAGGGTGGCTGACGGCAAAGAGGGAGGGCCCCACATAACGTTAACGGCCGCGCCCCACACACCCCCCTCTCTCTCTCTCTCTTTCTCTCACACTCGCCGCCGCCCCGTCGCACCACCCCGCCGCCGCCCCAGCGCCTCCCGCCCCGTCACCCCACCACCCCGCCGCCGCCCCGCCGCCCCGGCGCCCCCCGCCCCGTCGCCCCCGCCGCCCTGCCGTCTGGGCGCCGCCACGCCCCGGCGCCCCGGCACCTCCGCGCCCCGCCGCCCCGGCCGGGCCCGGCGCCGCCGCCCCAGGCCGCCCCGCCCCCCTCCTCCGCCGCCCCAGGCCGCACCGCCCCCCTCCTCCACCCACCAGGTGACTCTCTGCTTCCTTTTTTTCTTTTTTTTAGTTTTCGGTTTATGTTTAGTTTAGATTTAGTTTTAGTTTTAGGATTAGTTTTAGGTTTATAGGTTTAGTTTTAGTTTAGTTTTAGGTTTAGATTTATTTTTTTCCTTTTTCTGTTTTTTTAGTTTTAGGTTTAGGTTTAGTTTAGTTTTAGGAAAGAAGAAGAAGAGAAAAAGAGGAGAGGAGAAGAAGAAGAAGAGGAGGAGGAGAAGAAAAAAGAAGAAGAGGAAGAAGAAGAAGAAAAAAGAGGAGAGGAGGAGAAGAAGAAGAGGAAAAAGGAAAGGAGGACGAAGAAGAAGAAGAAGAAGAAGGAAAAAAAGGAAGAAAAGGAAGAAGAGGAAGAAGAAGAAAAGGAAAAAAAATCCAACCCGACACGGTACCCAGACCCCGACCCGCGGCACCCCGACACGACACCCCGACCCCGAGACCCCGACCCCGACACCCTGACCCTGAGACCCCGACCCCGACACCCCGACCCCGACCCCGACCCCGGCACCCCGACCCCAAGCCTGACCCGACACCCCGACCCCGACACCCCGACCCCGATCGACCCCGACACCCCGACCCCCCGAGCCTGACCCGACACCCCGACCCCGAGCCTGACCTGACACCCTGACCCCGACACCACACCCCGACCCCGAAACAACACCCCGACACCGACACGGCACTACCCCGACATCGACACGACACCCCGACCCCCCGACCCCGAAACAGCACCCCAACCCCGACACGGCACCCCGACACCGACAGGACACCCCGACCCCGATACCTCCCGAAAAGGTGTTCTTTGGCCTTCAAGAGGCCGACGGGGTCATATATTTGTGAATTATTAGTTAGGTCATATATTTTTCGATTTTGTTATGAAAAACATCATATATAATTGTGTTGATCGTGTAGTTTTAAATGTGCAGTTGTTTCATCGCTGCGAGGTTTGTGTTCGACGACCTCGCCGGGCGTTTGACGAGCTCTGCCCCTTCGTTCGTGGGTGAGCACAAATGACAAGTCCTCCTCCCCCATTAATTATTTGATCTATTCCGATGAAACTTGATAGCTAGCTATATATGTGTCTTGAATCATCAGTATGCGTAACCAATATGTGTCTCCCATTTGAAAGCGTCCTAGTTATAAATATGCATGCATTTGCATATTTATAACCTCGATTCTTTCGAATTGTCCAACGCTATCCATGGAAAGCCCGAGTATGTGTAGATTGGGTTCGTTTTCCCATATGCTTTGCTCCGGATCCGACGCATATATTTCGTCAGTGCCTCCCCTGTTGTTCTCCGGGTACACATCCTCTCTATTTATTGCAGAGACGTGTATTAGGAGAACAGCGGGGAGGTGCTGCCGAAATTTTGCGTCGGATCCGGAGCATAGCATGGGAAAATGAATCCAATCTACACATACACGGGTGGGATTAGGACCTATCATTACCTATTAGAGTGTAGGTTGCATGGACGTAATAAAATTGACAAAGTAGATCAACTGATGAATATATACATGGTGAATTACATATATAATTGTTGTGTGTCCAGTAGCTCTGAAAGTCAAGATGAGTGACCATTCTTGGATGTATACCGGTCACACTGGTCAGAACAAATGGAGCGCTGAATGGTTCACAAAAACTAAGGGGTTCGTGCAAGCCGCATTTGCAAATGGCCAAAAGAAAACCTGGTGCCCCTGTTTCCGGTGCGGCAATTGGGAAAAGAAGACAGAGGCTGAAATGGGCAAACACCTGCAGAAGAGTGGTTTTACGCCCGATTATACGGTGTGGAAATTTCATGGTGAGTCTGCCCAACGTGACCGAGCTGAGGTGGATCGTCGTCGCACCGACGAGCATGGTACCGGGATGGAAAACATGGTGCAAGGCTATGATGATGCTCGGGATTCGGACGAGGAGATGGAGGAATCTGCAAAGGCCTTCAATGAAATGTTGGAGTCTTCAAAACGTCCTCTCCACGAGCACACTGAGCTTTGTCAGTTGGATGCCATCTCACAAGTAATGGCTCTGAAGGCTAAGTTCAACTTGGGCAGAGAATGCTATGACGCAATTATGACAGAATTTGGACGCTTTCTACCCAAAGGCCATGTAATGCCTGCAAACCTGTACCAGTCGGACAAAATCCTCCCTGCACTGAAGATGCCCTATGAGAAGATACATGCCTGTGAGAAAGGATGTGCCTTATTTAGGCTTGACTATGCAGACTTGAACTATTGTCCCATTTGCAAGTCTTCCAGGTATATTGTGGTAGACAACGGTATGGGTGAGAAGACTCAGACCAAAATCCCCGTTAGTGTTCTTCGGTATATGCCAATCGTACCAAGACTTCAACGTCTTTTCATGGTCGAAGAGACGGCCAGACAGATGACATGGCACAAAACAGGCAAAAGAACCGAACTAGATGCAGATGGGAATCTGATGATGGTACACACATCGGATGGTGTTGCGTGGAAAAAGTTTGATGAATTACATGCTGACAAAGCGGCAGATCCGAGGCATTCTTGAGTCGGCATCAGCACGGATGGGTTCAGTGTGTTTGGTATGACGGCAGCCCAATACAGTTGTTGGCCCGTATTTGTCTTTCCACTCAATCTCCCCCCCCGGACAGATTATGCAAAGAAAGAACATTTTCCTGACGTTGATAATTCCAGGACCCAACTATCCGGGCAAAAATATGAATGTGTACATGCAGCCGCTTAAGGACGAATTGCAAGAAGCCTGGGATAATGGGTTCAAGACATACGACGCCTTTAGCAAACGGAACTTCATAATGCATGTCTGGTACATGTACTCGACGCATGACTTGCCGGCGTATGCGCTATTCGTTGGCTGGTGTGTGCATGGAAGGTTCCCGTGCCCCACATGCAAGGGAGCTCTTGAGTTTCGTTGGCTTCAGGCCGGTCGCAAGTTTTGTTGCTTCGACATGCATAGACAGTTCCTGGATCCTCGCAATAAGTTCAGGAAAGACAAGAAGAACTTCATCAGGGGTAGAGTTGTCAAAAACTTTGCACCACCTGCATTGACAGGCCAACAGACCGTGGATCAGTTAAACGCTCTCGAGCCAGATCCACAACGTCCAAGGTACTTCAAGGGGTATAATACTAAGCACGCGTGGACTCACAAAACATGCTTATGGGATCTGCCTTACTTCAAAGCCCTCCTTTGCCCACACAACATTGACGTGATGCACACTGAGAAGAATATCGCCGAGGCACTTTTTGGTACATTGTTCGGCATAGATGGGAAGTCAAAGGATAATACTAAGGCTAGAGTCGATCTGGAGGCGCTATGTGATAGGCCGTTACAAAACATGAAAGAACCGAAAGGAAAGCAGAACTGGACGAAGCCAAAGGCATGGTTCAATCTTGGAAGGCCAGCTATGAGGGAAATTCTCTTGTGGGTGCAACAGTAGTTGATGTTCCCCGATGGGTATGCAACGAGTCTAAAGAGGGGAGCGAATCTTGATAAACTGAAGATATTTGGTCTCAAGAGTCATGATTGGCACATATGGATTGAGCGGGTAATGCCGGTGATGTTGCGTGGCTTCATCCCTGAGGATGAATGGCTAGTACTGGCAGAACTCAGCTATTTCTTCCGTGTTCTTTGTGCGAAAGAACTATCGCCTGGCGTGCTAGAAGAAATGGAAGAGTTGGTGCCGGAGTTGATCTGCAAGTTAGAGAAGATCTTTCCACCGGGCTTCTTTAATCCAATGCAGCATTTGATTTTGCATCTCCCGACCGAGGCAAGATTGGGGGGGCCCGTGCAAAATCGTTGGTGCTACCCAACTGAGAGGATGCAGAAGACGCTTCGAGAAAAATGTAAAAATAAACATAGAATTGAAGCATCGATGGCTGAGGCATTCATCACAGAGGAGGCGGCAAACTTCGTAACAGCGCACTACGAAGCCAAAAATCATCATTTGCATAATCCGAAGCCTCGGTACAATGCTGACGAGCCTAAAAAGGGTGGATCCAACCTCAGCCTATTCAAAGGGAATCTCGCACCAGCTAGTGTTTCACATCCAGTATCTTTGGATAACGAAGAATGGCGGACCATTTCGTTGTATATCTTCAACAACCTGATAGAAGTGCGGCCGTACATCGAGTAAGTTCTCGGTACATTGTTTCGCAACTTCTATTTCCTTTGAACTACTCTTATTCCTGGATATGTCATACAGTCGATACGTCGCCATATTCTCGTATGGAGTGGAGATCCAAAAGGATTCCGTCGAAGAGTATGAGCTTCTCTTAAAGCAAGGAGGTGGCTATCCCGATTTCATCTCTTGGTTCAAACAAACGGTAATTTCTATTAGACAATATCATTTCATTCGCTAATTTGTGCATAATGCAACAATCCTTTCATATTAAACTTGTAGGCTAATTCAGAGTCTATGGACGCCGAATTGAGACAAGTCGCTAATGGTTTTGACTATAAGGTCCGTTCATTTGACAAGTACGACATCAACGGGTATCGCTTTCGTACCTATGGCAAAGAGCTATCTATGGCCGACCGAAAGTCTACAAATTGTTGTGTATCTGCTATCGGCGAAGGAGGTACCGAGTATTATGGGAGAGTTGAAGCAATTTATGAACTTCTGTTCTATGGTGAAAACCCACCGAATGTCGTAGTCTTCAAATGTTATTGGTTTCAGCCGAAGGAGACTAGAAGGACTCATGAACATATAGGGCTAGTTGAAATCAACCAAAGCACTCATTTAGATGTTCCTGATGTCTATATTATGGCTCAACAGGCGACCCAAGTATTCTATCTACCGTGGGCCTGCCAAACTAATCCAAATCTAAAAGGTTGGGATGTCGTTTATGAAGTGCCGCCACGTGCTAGACTTTCTCCCCCAAAGGAAGAGGATTATGAACCTCACATTAACCCAGACACATATGAAGGAGAATTCTTCCAAGAGACACGTCTTAACAAAAAGCGTTTCAAGAACCGCTATACTTCACCCCAAAACATTGAAGTAGACAGCGACAATGAATCCGACATCACCCCAGAGGAGGAACAAGAAGAGCCGGAACAAGAAGAGGTTACTGCTGCGGATGACCTGTCAATGCTTGACCGATTACGTCAAGGTGGCCTTGCACATGTTGATGCCAATGAACCCTATGAGCCCATCATTGATTATAGTGATGATGATGATTATGCATTTATTGATGAGACTGATCGAGATTATTAGTAGTGTCAGGTATTCAATTTTTTTATGTTGTACTTGATGATGATACAGTTAAGTGATATACATATTATTATTCATGTCGGTACTTTTTTTGTGTTGTACTAATTTCGTTTATTCTTTGTCATGGCAGGTGTTGAAAGATGGTGGGCGCTGGTCGGGAGCGCGCCGAGGCCCCTTCTTCGTCGGCGCGTGGTGCGAGGTCTTCCATTCCACACACACCTCTCCGCCGAGCGTTGCTGGACAGTATGGCGACACCGCCGGGCCCTTCTTCGTCGACCGCGGTGCCCAGCAGGGGACGAGGTAAGAAGAAGAGAGGAGGTGGAGCACGTGGTCGCGGGAGAGGAGGTAGGGTGACTCTTACGGCGCCTTCCTCGCCACCGCCCCTAGCTGTTTCACCCGAGCACGTGACTGCTAGGGTGGACTCGTCTGAGGAGGAGGCTGCACGGACTCCGGTCCACGAGCCTCCGGTCCACGAGTCTTCGGCCCACGAGCCTCGGGTCGACGGGCCTTCGGCCCACGAGACTTGGGCCCACGAGACCCCGGAGGAGCACACGTCTGGATGGGGTACCTGGTCGGGTCAGCCTGAGCATGGCGGGGAGCCGAGTGGCCATGCTGATGATGGCGGGGAGACGACTAATGAGGAGGGGGAGGAGGGGGGCAACGTCTACCAGCGTGGTGCTACATGGTCCCGTCCGTGCCGGTGACCCACGAGCAGAGGTGGTTGATTTTCCCTGATGGGGAGAGGTACGTAAGTGCATTTAATATTTTTGTACCTTCTGCATTCACGTTTCTTCAAATAACTAATGCGTTGGCCTTGTCATGCTGCAGGGGTTGGCGCCAGTCGAGCTCCGCTCCTAAGATAAGGCCTCGTGAACGGCCAGTGCAACTCGCCATCAAGGTTAGTGATACGTACTCAGTTATCTTTCTCCATTACATTGTGTGCGCTTCCATCAATGATTACAAATGGTCATGTGAGTGGTGTTGCAGGCTGCTATACAGAGTGAGAGAGATAGAACGGAGAAACTTCTGGCGGAGGCGGCGGAGAGGCAGCGGGAGTTGGAGGAGAGGATGACAAAGATGATGGAGGAGGAGAGGGCACGGAATGACATGCAGGCAAGGGCCATGTACGAGCTCCTTGTGGTAAGTTTCTTCTGCAGATTAGCCAAAACATTCATGTAGTGTTTTTCTCATTACTAACTAGTATGACTGAGTCGTCAAAACCAAATATGCAGTCTGTGTGCGAGAAGACAGGTCAGACCGCTCCGCCGATGCCAGTGATTGCTCCTGGGACCACGGTGAGTTTTATTTGAATGGACATTACTTGCTAGTCTTAACATTTGAGTGTCATCATGCTAACAAGACATTGGAAATGATCTTTGGTGCAGCGTAACTCCAGACAAGCATCGCATGATCCTTCTTCAGCTACCGACACGAGCCACCCCGCTCCTACACCTCCTGGATCTTGGTAAGTTTATCTAGTGTTTTGCTTAACACATGCATAAAGACCTAGACTTAGCTTTATTTCCTCCAATGCTTACCATAATGACCTAGACTTAGCTTCTTCTCCTCCAAAATGACTTAATAAGCTTACTGACCTCCAAAACCATCCATTTTACCTAAGTTAGCTCTAAAACGATCTGTACTTAGCTTACTTATGTCAAAAATTGCATAATTAGCTTAGTTAGCTCATAGACGATCCATTTTACCTAAGTTAGCTCTAAAATGACCCATTTTACCTAGGTTAGCTTATAAATGATCCAGTTCATCCAAGTTAGCTCAAAAATGACCCATTTTACCTAGATTAGCTCCTAAATGATCCATTTTACCTACGTTAGCTTTAAAATGACCCATTTCACCTAGGTTAACTCCAAAATGACCCATCTTACCTAGGTTATCTCATAAACGATCCACTTCAACTAATTTAGCTCATAAACGATCCATTTCACCAAGTTAGCTAAAAAAGATCCATTTCACCTAAATTAGCTCGTAAATGATCCATTTCACCTAAGTTAGCTCAAAAAGATCCATTTCAACTAAATTAGCTCATAAATGATCCATTTCACCTAAGTTAGCTCAAAAACGATCCATTTCAACTAAGTTAGCTCCTAAATGATCCATTTCACCTAAGTTAGCTAAAAAACGATCCATTTCACCTTAGTTACCTCAAAAACGATCCATTTGACCTTAGTTAGCTCATAAACGACCCATTTCAACTAAGTTAGCTCATAAATGATCCATTTCACCTTAGCTAGCTCATAAACGACCCATTTCAACTTAGTTAGCTCATATATGATCCATTTCACGTAAGTTAGCTCATAAATGACATACTCTTGTTGTTCTAGTCTTCTTGTTCTAGTCTTCTTCTTGTTCTAGTCTTCTTCTTGTTCTAACTTCCTTATTTTTCATTTTGCAGATTTCATTCACTTGACGAAAGCTTGCATAGATGGAGTGCTCCTTATCCCTTTCTCTGTTTCTTTTGTATCGTTGAACTATGCATGTATCGTTGGATGAAACTATTGTAATATATATGGTTGGATGCCTCTATGTTGAACTTGTTATGTATGATGGAACTATGCATGTAATATATATGGTTGGATGATGAAGTTATGTGTTGGATATCTTATATGTTTGCTCTACAATGGAGTTTTGAAATATATCTATATATGTCATATATATTTGTGATGAAATTGTTGGATTTAATAAAAAACAGATAAAAGAGCCAATATGCAGGCTCTTTGTCGTCTGCCACTGACGGCAACAGGCTCTTTGCCGTCTGCCGCGGACGGCAAAGAAGACACGTGGCATCCAGCTGTGCTTCCTGGGAGCTGACCCATTTGGTCAGTTTGCCTACAGTGGCAGACGACATAGACTTTGCCATCAGTGGCAGACGGCAAAGAACCTGCACTTTTCCATCAGTGGCGGACGGCAAAGAACCTGCCATGTAGTGACGTGTAGATGACATCATACGGCGAAAGGCAAAGACACTAGAAATTTTGCCGTCAGCGGCGGATGGCAAAGGCCTGCCGTTAGCCACTTAACGGACTGACAGCGCAATTATTGCCGTCCGCTCTCTTTGCCGTCCGCCGCAGACGGCAAAGGGCCTTTGCGTCAGCCGCCAAGAAGCAGACGGCAAAGTAGCTGTTTACCGTAGCCTACTTTGCCGGAGCCTTTTGCCGTCCGCGGCTGACGGCAAAGGCCTTTGCCGTCCGCCGTTCATGCCTTTGCCGTCCGCCGTGGCAGACGGCAAAATAGCTGATTCCTGTAGTGATAGATGGTTACGGTTTCCTGACCATGGACATTGGATGTCATTGATAACGGGATCACATCATTAGAAGAATGATGTGATGGACAAGACCCAATCCTAAGCCTAGCACAAGATCATGTAGTTCGTATGCTAAAGCTTTTCTAATGTCAAGTATCATTTCCTTAGACCATGAGATTGTGCAACTCCCGGATACCGTAGGAATACTTTGGGTGTGCCAAACGTCACAACGTAACTGGGTGACTATAAAGGTGCACTACGAGTATCTCCGAAAGTGTCTGTTGGGTTGGCACGAATCGAGACTGGGATTTGTCACTCCGTGTGACGGAGAGGTATCTCTGGGCCCACTCGGTAGGACATCATCATAATGTGCACAATGTGATCAAGGAGTTGATCACGGGATGATGTGTTACGGAACGAGTAAAGAGACTTGCCGGTAACGAGATTGAACAAGGTATCGGGATACCGACGATCGAATCTCGGGCAAGTATCGTACCGATAGACAAAGGGAATTGTATACAGGATTGATTAAGTCCTTGACATCGTGGTTCATCCGATGAGATCATCGTGGAACATGTGGGAGCCAACATGGGTATCCAGATCCCGCTATTGGTTATTGACCGGAGAGTCATCTCGGTCATGTCTGCATGTCTCCCGAACCCGTAGGGTCTACACACTTAAGGTTCGATGACGCTAGGGTTATAAAGGAAGTTTGTATGTGGTTACCGAATGTTGTTCGGAGTCCCGGATGAGATCCTGGACGTCACGAGGAGTTCCGGAATGGTCCGGAGGTAAAGATTTATATATAGGAAGTCCTGTTTTGGTCACCGGAAAAGTTTCGGGTTTTATCGGTAACGTACCGGGACCACCGGGAGGGTCCCGGGGGTCCACCAAGTGGGGCCACAAGCCCCGGAGGGCAGCATGGGCCAAGTGTGGGAGGGGACCAGCCCCAGGTGGGCTGGTGCGCCCCCCACCAAGGCCCAAGGCGCAAGGAAGAGGGGAAGGGGGCAAACCCTAGGGCAGATGGGCCCTAAGGCCCACCCTGGTGCGCCTCCCCCTCTCCCCTCCCCTTGGCCGCCCCTAGATGGGATCTAGGGGGCTGCCGCCACCCCTAGGGAGGGAACCCTAGGTGGGGGCGCAGCCCCTCCCCTTCCCCTATATATAGTTGAGGTTTGGGCTGCCCAATACACATGAGTTCCTCTCCCTGTTGCTGCAGCCCTACCCCTCTCCCTCCTCGTCTCTTGCGGTGCTTGGCGAAGCCCTGCTGGAGTACCACGCTCCTCCACCACCACCACGCCGTCATGCTGCTGCTGGATGGAGTCTTCCCCAACCTCTCCTTCTCCCCTTGCTGGATCAAGGCGTAGGAGACGTCACCGGGCTGTACGTGTGTTGAACACGGAGGTGCCGTCCGTTCGGCACTAGGATCTTCGGTGATTTGGATCACGACGAGTACGACTCCATCAACCCCGTTCTCTTGAACGCTTCCGCTTAGCGATCTACAAGGGTATGTAGATGCACTCTCCTTCCCCTCGTTGCTGGTCTCTCCATAGATAGATCTTGGTGACACGTAGGAAAATTTTGAATTTCTGCTACGTTCCCCAACAGAAAGTCCTCTTTGAGTCTAGCAAGATCAACCTCAAGTTCGGCCTTCTCAGATTTTAGCACACGAGAAACAATGAGAACATGATCAAAATCTTTCTTTAACTTAGCATGATCAACGTTGTGTGACTCCTCAAGAGCCAAACAAAGACCACGCTCTTCCTCAAGAGCATTGGAAAGATCCGAGATCTCATCGGCATAGTCACGACTATGCCCTTCCATCTTAGAGATGGTATCTTGGTGAGCCTCGATCATGTCATTGGCTTCACCAAGTTGTTCCAAGAGAGCAACAAAGTGCTTCTTGGATTTACCCTTAAGTTTGCCCATAAAGGCATCAAACTCATTCACCTCCACATTATCTCCCTCATGTTTATCAATGTTATCCGTCGAAGAAGGATGATTAATGATGGTAGTTTTGATTTTGGAGGTTACCTTGTTGGTGGCTTTAGCCATGAGGCACATGGCGGTGATGCTCTCATTGGGTGAGTCGAAGAGAGACACCCATGGAGTCGTCGCAATGGCAACAGAGGCTATGGCAACCGACTTACCATCTTCATCATCGTCATCATCCTCATTGTACTCTTCTTGTACCACCAATGCCTTGGGGGGAGTCTTCTTGGTGAAGTTGCTCTTGTTGGGGAACGACTTGGCCTTGTCCTTTCGGATGAGCTTGCCACCATTGTCTTCCCTCTTCTCATACGGGCACTCCGCAACAAAATGACTCACATTGCCACAATTGTAGCAAGTCCTTAAACGTTGCTTGCTCTTTGTGCCACTTGAGTTGTTTTTGTTAAAGTTTGGCCTTGAGTTTTCTTGCTCCAAAATTGCCTTGAAGCAAGTGCCATGTGTTGATGATATGCATACTTAGTATCTTCGGGGTTGCTCTCCTCTTCTTCCTCTTCCTCTTATTCAACGCAGAGCTTGGCCTTCAATGCAAGGTTGGGCTTCTTTGCCCTTTGAGAACGAAGCACCGCATTGTCGGCGGTCTTGTCCAAAATGTTCATGGCCACAAGCTCATCCAACACTTCGCTTGAGGTCAAAGTGTGGAAGTTCGGCCTTTGACGAATGACGGAGGACATGGCCTTGTGGTAGGGCATCATTGCCTTCAGGAATTTGCGCTTGATCCAATTGTCATCCGTGTCCTTGCTCCCGTGATCTCGGAGTGAGACTGCGAGTTTGGTTACTCTCTGATAAAGCTCACGACGTTCTTCATCTTCTTTCATTGCAAACTCATCGGCCTCATCTTGCACCACTTCATAGTTGGAGCGTTGAATGCTTGCGCTTCCCCGGTAGAGTGAGACAACACAAAGCCATGCGTCTTTGGCCAAGGCGAAGGGCCGAAGATGAGGTAGATCTTCGGATGGAATTGCATCTTGAATGATGAAGAGAGCATTCTCATTGAATTGATTATCCGCGGCTTCTCGAGGAGTGAAATTGCTTGGATCATGCGGATAGAAACCTTCTTCAATGATTCTCCAAAGATTAGTGTTCACATGATTTAAATGACGTTTAAAGCGGTAAACCCCAGAATCAAAGTCCTCATTTTTCACAATCTTAGGGGGAGGGCCGACATGATTCAAATGAGTGGAAGGAACCGGTCCACCATAAACAAGTGGTGGTTCCACATGAGCAAAGATGTCGGTGCCATTCTTACCACTAGAAGAAGAAGCCTTTTCGCTACTAGCTTCCCCCTTATCGGAGGTAGCATCCGTCACCTTGTCGGTGGGATTACCCACTTTCAACGGTGCGGTGGATAGTTTAAGCCCTTCAAGGAATTTAGTAAACATGCTTTCAACCTCGGTCGTCATGGAGGTTTTCAATGTCTCCAAGGCCACATTGAACTCCTCACGAGAGACCGAGGTTCCCCCATCGCCCGTAGACGAGATCGGATTCACACCGGAGTGTTCCTCCACACCGTCTACGGTATCAACCATACTCTTCGGACGATAAAGTCCTTAATAAAGAGACAAGGCTCTGATACCAATTGAAAGGATCGATATAGTTGACTAGAGGGGGGGCGAAAAGGCAACTAACAATTTTTAGCTTTTCTTTACCAAATTAAACTTTGCAACAAAGTAGGTTGTCTAGATGTGCAACTAGGTGAGCAACCTATATGATGGAACACATACAAGCACACAAGCAAGCAAGGAAAGTAACACAAGTAAGCTTGCAAAAGTAAAGGGACGAGAAGACCAAGAGTGGAGCTGGTGAATACGAGGATGTGTTACTGAAATTCCTTCCTTTTGAAGGGAAGTACGTCTCTGTTGGAGCGGTGTGGAGGCACAATGCTCCCCAAGAAGCCACTAGGGCCACCGTACTCTCCTCACGCCCTCACACAATGCGAGATGCCGTGATTCCACTATTGGTGCCCTTGAAGGCAGCGACCGAACCTTTACAAACAAGGTTGGGGCTCTCTCCACCACTTAATTGGAGGCTCCCAACGAAACCACGAAGCCTCACCACAATGGAATATGGCTCTGACGTGACCTCAACCGTCTAGGGTGCTCAAACACCCAAGAGTAACAAAATCCACACAAGAAAGTATGGGGGAAGCAAATATCCTTTGGTGGAAGTGTAGATCTAGGTCTCCTCCTTCAATCCCTAGGAAATCAACAAGTTTGAGTGGCTAGAGAGAGAGAGATCAGGCAAGAGAGCCTGAAGTGCATTAATGGTGGAGTGACAGAGGTCAAAGGTGAGAGTGGTAGGTGGGAGAAGCTCCCTTATACAGAAACCCTAAATTTCAGCCGTTACTGCGTTTTTTGCACTGCAGTGGTACAACCGGTCCTCGTCCCGGTACAACCGGGACTCACGGTGTATCTACAGAACCCGACCAAGTGGTAAAACCGGACCTACAGGTGGTAGTACCGGCTAAGAAAAATAACCGGACTAACCGCCTAGCCACCGCACAACCACCACATCAAAATAGGAGCTTGACCGGTACTTGGGCGGTGCCTGGCCGGAACAACCGCATGGCCTTGAGGTCTTGGGCAGCTAAGTTCTGAGCGGAAGAACCGCTCGGACCACCGATGGTACCGGTCATCGAGGAACGACCGGACCAACCGGGCCACTACCGCCCAAGAACCGCATCAAAACAGAAGCGCGAGTAAGGATGGCAATTTTATCCATGGACATGGATATCCATGGATATCCGACCCGAATGGATAGGGTTTGGATATGATTTTGTGTGACTTAATGGGAAAAATCTGCCATCCCTGCCCCACGTTCACATGTCCCACGACAAGTTCACACTTTTTTTTAATCTAAAACATGCATAAGAAATCACACAATCCCCATCGTAACTTTTATAAGTTGACAGTCAATCCCCTCTGTAACATACTCCAACACCCCTTCCCTTATTTTTATCTCCTTCTTAAATGACTCATCATTCTCATCTGTTAGAAAAATACTAAATGATCTTAGGTTGTTACTGGATGATGATTTACCATAAGTGAAGCCTAGCCTGCCACGGGGCGAAGAATGGAAGAGTTTATGTTAATATTGTGTAGATGATTTTTCATATAAAAAACTTTTTCATCCGAGTTAGTATGCAAAAGTTATGCCCATTTTTACAAATTTCAGAGAGATTTTGCAAATATAGTCAAAATTCACATTTGCAAATTTTCCCAACAACTAGACCACATATCACATGAGAAACTTATTTTCTTTTATTTTTTTGACATTTCCATTATTTTCTTTTATTTTTTTAAACTGAAAAGGCGATCCACGGAGGGGGGGGGGGTAGAGTTTGAAAATGGGACCTTTAGTACCGGTTCGTGGAACGAACCGGGACTAAAGGTCTCAACCCCATTAGGCCCAGTTCGTGCCTCAAACCGGGACTAAAGGTCTAATCTTTAGTCCCGGTTTGAGGCACGAACTGGGACTAAAGGTCATCGCACCCTTTAGTCCCGGTTCATGTCTTAAACCGGGACTAAAGGGCCCGAGTGAACCGGGACTAATGCCTTAGCCGCACGAACCGGGACCAATGCTCACATTAGTCCCGGTTCTAGACTGAACCGGGACTAATGGGCTGAGCCGGCCTGGACCATAGCCCTGTTTTCTACTAGTGGTTGAGGCTCATTTCGGGCTGTGGAAAGAGCTATTCTGCCTCGTGCCCCGTTCTAAGAAGGGATCAATATATCAAGTGGGCGGAGCCGAAGTGTGGCGCATCGCCGGGACTGGATATCTATCCGGAACCCCAAAGAAGGCGTCTGAGGACTGGCCTTCGGAATGGTTTTACATAGAGGACGTCCCGCTGCCGGATCCTATCTGGACCGGCCTCCCTGAGTTCGACAGTGCTCCACTAGAGAAGCGCCTAAGTTGGCGTCCACGGAGCCCTCAGAGGGAAAGTGACAAGGACGTCCGTTACCTAATGGGCCGGATAAGATTGTTAGCTCATTCCGGACTGACCATGATCGGGGTCATGGCCGCATGCATTATGCGAGGGGTGCAGCTGCTACAGTATAGAGGCCACCCCATGTGGGACTTCAACGGGGAGGATGACGCCACCTGCTACGGCCGTAAGGGGCCGGATTCGGCTGCGGCTCTAACAAAGACCTTGTCCACTTTGTACAAGGGATTAGAGGAGGAATTTCTCCGCGTTGACCCAAAGGGTGGATTTTCTATGTACAATCCCCCAAGCTGGGTAAGTGGCCACATTTACCTGCCCATTCGTTTTATATTCCCATTGTTAAATATTCAGTCTAACGACTTCAACGTAGGAACTGCGCCAAGCTATTAAAGAAATAAACAGCCCTCCTCCACAACCCGAGGAGCCAGGACGGTCCCTCAACCCGGCCTCTCAAGAGGATCCGGACTTATCTGTGGAGCTGATTGATGGATTGTTCCATCAATTGAGCAAGGACAACGCCTTGGTGGCCATTACGGCCGATTACCCAGGGCTAATCCCGGCCTCCCAGGTAACTGAGATTGAAGTCCCAGTACCCCGAATAGGGGTCCGCCCTCTTGCGTTTTCAGTTTCCTGATTACAACCGAACTTTGCAGGGGAGGTTTTTGAGACGGGAGGCCGAATTTGCGGCGACAAGCCAACGAGGGGCCGCAAGGCCCTGTGGGAAGAAAAGATGTGCAGTCTGGACTCAGACGTCAGCGTAAAGGTATGGCGCGCCCCCTCATCCCAGGTGTTATACCTTCAAGGTATATTAACACTCGTGCTTTCTTCAGGACAAAGAGACCTCGCCGGACTATATCCAGAGAGGCTGCCAATCGCGCCTGACGACAGCCATGCACCACCTGTGTCCGTGTTCCCGAGGGCACCCCTCTCTTTCAAGAGGATTCACGGCATGTCAAGCCCTGGTAAGGTTCTTCGCTTTGCATCGAATTAAACCACATGCTCCACCGCTTGTGCAGGCCCCCGTCAATTCCTTTGAGTTTCATTCTTGCGAACGTACTCCCCAGGCGGGATACTTAACGCGTTAGCTACAGCACTGCACGGGTCGAGTCGCACAGCACCTAGTATCCATCGTTTCCACCAGCCAGGCTCCAAAGCCTGGTCCGGAGGCGGAGGCGAACACAAGGTGCGCACCGGACGCTTGTTTCTCCCGAGAGGCATTAGACGCCTTCAATTCGGGAGATGCGTACCTCCGTGCTGCTCAAAATGGTCTAGCCAGAGCCATGGAGCAATATGTAAAAGACATACGGGTAAGAAATTTTTGGTAATTATATATATATATATATATATACCGGTAGCCCCCGAGACTTGAAACAGTTAGAATAACTGATTTAAGGATCATATGTTATGCAGGTTCTTACAGAAAAGAATTCCCTACTGTCCCAGGAGCTGGAAGAGTGCAAATCCCAACTTGAGGCCGCACTAGCCGCGGCAGGGGAGCCCAAGGAGACCCCCTATGGTAATATACACTTCGAAAGATAAGTATTTTGCGAAGCACGGCATGGGTGCGAAGCTGACAAATGAAATTGCAGATGGCGCCGGATTGAATCCGGAAAGGCAACACCTCCTATGCCAGCTGAAGGCTGGTGAGAAGGTGCTGACAAAGGTGAGGCGAGAGAAGAACGATCTCCAAGATGCCAACACCAAGCTGGGCGTCGAGCTGAAATATGTTCGTGCCCAGCTGTCAGACTCCGTTAAGGAGAATCAGCGGCTTCGGCGCAGCATATTTAGTAAGTGCTTGAACGGACCTTTGGAGAAAAAAAGTTCGGCGGGGAAGTCTAGTAACAGAGTAATGTCTGTAGGTGTGCTAACAGGTTGTACTGCAGAGGAGATGCCCGGTTCTACGGGTGACCTTCCCGAGCTCTCACAACTTCTCGAGCGAGTTCGGAAGGCGATGCGAGGCGTGGCCCAGGCCCTGTGGCCATCCATCACCGTGCCCGAAGGTCTTGTAGAGCTTGCGGAGAAGCTAAAGGGAGCACGGCGACGCTTTCGATTGTGGAAGGTATCGGCCTGCCGTCAAGGCGCTAGGGAGGCCAGGGCCATGGTGAAGACCCGGTACACAAAGGCTGACCCCAACCACATGGCCGAGGTCGGTCTTGTGGGGCCCGACGATAAGGAGATCCCTGTAAGCTTAGTATACGGCCAAGTAGAATTGGCCGCGAAGTATTCCCAGCAGGACTGTAAATTAGATAGCCTGTTGGATGGTATTGAAGAGGAATACAATCAGTCAGAATGACTATATAATTTAATTGACATTTATAATGCCTTCTAGCCGGATTGTAGATCGTTTGTCATGGCCGACCTTTTCGCTTCAGCCTCGGGACCTGACGGTCCGGAGTGTGTCCGAATTCCAATGCGGTTATATAAGAACTGGGGAATGCATGGAGACCAGGCGTAGGGGTCATTAGTGCGTGAACAGACAAGTGCCCGACTAGTTATGTTATATTACATGGTTAGTAAGAAACATCTTCCAGGGAGAATTGTTCCGTTAGGGGTTCCTTTCCCTGGGAGGCATGACCTAAAGTGCATGCCCATTCTGCGAAAAAGACGCAAGAAAAAGCATCTGGGGACGCATAAATAAATAAGTGAAAATATCATCTTTTAGGTCACCGGCCAAATATTCCCTTAAGAACGCTAGCTTTCGGCTTCACCCAGTCTGAGGTACACATCCGGCTGATCCGGCAGTAACAATCGCAGAGGTGCTCCCTTTACCGCCTAGCCGAATAATCGGGAACGTAGGGGTAAGCACATGAGCTAGGCAACCCAGCTTGGCCAAAACTTAAGTCATATCGATGCATATAATGGTGAAATAAAAGGTACATGCGGAAGTGTAACACATGTGTTGGGCATGAAGCCCGTATAAATAAGCTTCTGTTAAAAGAAGCCCCCAGGTTTAATGAGTGCGAATAGCACGTCATTTGATGAGCCTTTAAAGGTTATAAGAGAAAGGAAGGGGTGAAGGAGAGAAATGTAAGACAGACAGTATATATAAAAAATGGACAGAGGAAGGAGACGAACACAGAGTCCGGCGCTAGGCATAGATTCTTCGGAGACGGGCTGCGTTTCATGGGTTCGGCTCGAGTCGGTTATCCGATGCATCTCGCAGGCGGTACGCTCCACCAGTCAGGACTTGGTCAATTATGAAGGGACCTTCCCACTTGGGCTTGAGTTTGTCCTTTTTCTTGTCTGGCAGGCGTAGAACTAATTCACCAACGTTGTAATTTTTGGCTCGTACTTCTCTGCTTTGGTATCTTCGAGCCTGCTGTTGATAGAATGCGGAACGGGCTTTTGCCACGTCGCGCTCCTCCTCCAATGCGTCCAAACTGTCCTGCCAATCGAGCTCGGCTTCTCTTTCTTCGTACATGCGCACTCGAGGTGAGTCATGAATTATGTCGCAAGGCAAAACTGCCTCTGCGACGTACACCATAAAGAATGGTGTGTATCCGGTGGTGCGATTCGGCGTGGTCCGCAGCCCCCAGAGTACGGAGTCGACCTCCTCTACCCAGTGCGTGTTAGATTCCTTGAGGGACCGCACTAATCTGGGTTTGATGCCGCTCATGATAAGACCATTTGCACGTTCGACCTAGCCGTTAGTTTGTGGGTGATAGACGGAAGCATAATCGAGCTTGATGCCCATGTTTTTGCACTAGAGTTTTACCTCATCGGCCGTAAAGTTCGTGCCATTATCAGTGATGATGCTGTGGGGGACGCCCTAACGGTGTACTACCCTGGATATAAAGTCTATCACCGGTCCGGATTCGGCCGTCTTAACAGGCTTGGCTTCTATCCATTTGGTGAACTTATCCACCATGACCAGTAAGTATTTTTGCTTGTGGGTTCCACCTTTAAGGGGTCCAACCATGTCAAGCCCCCAGAACACGAAGGGTAATGGGGATAGTTTGGAGGGCGGTGGGTGGCATATGGCTTTGGTTTGCAAAGAGGTGGGAACCGGTGCATCGTTGGACTAAGTCCTGGGCGTCTGCCCGGGCCGTCGGCCAATTAAAGCCTGTACGGAAGGCCTTGCTTACAAGGGACCGAGCTGCAGCATGATGACCGCCGAGTCCGGCATGAATTTCAGCCAGGAGGTTCCGCCTTTCCTCTTTGGAGATGCACCTTTGAAGGACTCCAGTAGTGCTTTTCTTATAAAGCTCTCCCTCGTGGACTCTGTAGGCTTTGGATCGCCGCACTATGCAGCGTGCCTCATTTTGGTCCTCGGGGAGTTCCTGCCTAGTATGGTAGGCGAGGAATGGTTCTGTCCACGGGGCAATGACGGCCATTATTACATGGGCTGAAGGTGTTATTTCATTGGCAGAGCCTCCAATTGTGTCAGAATGTTCGGTGTCGGGCAGTGCGGTTGGGTCCGGGCTGTTATTGTTTGGATCCCCTTCCCATACTACGGATGGATTGAACAACCTTTCCAAGAAGATGTTGGGGGGGACTACATCGCGTTTTGCGCCGATGCGTGCCAGGACATCTGCCGCCTGATTATTTTCCCGGGCTATATGGTGAAATTCAAGCCCTTCGAACCGAGCTGACATTTTTAGGACGGCGTTGCGGTAAGCTGCCATTTTTGGATCCTTGGCATCGAATTCTTCATTTATTTGGGATATTGCGAGGTTCGAGTCCCCGCGCACCTCTAGGCATTGAATGCCCATGGATACTGCCATCCGGAGACCATGTAAAAGGGCCTCATATTCGGCTGCATTGTTGGAGTCTTTGTACATAATCTGGAGTATGTATTGAACTGTGTCTCCTGTGGGGGACGTCAAAACGACGCCAGCCCCTAGTCCGGCCAACATCTTGGAGCCGTCGAAATGCATGATCCAATTTGAATATGTGCCGTACTCTTTAGGGAGTTCGGCTCCGTCCATTCTGTGACGAAGTCGGCCAAAACTTGCGACTTGATGGCTCTCCGCGGCTTATAAGTTATGTCAAACGGGAGGAGCTCAATGGCCCATTTTGCAATCCGGCCTGTTGCGTCACGGTTGTTTATAATATTGTTAAGTGGTAGTTCCGAGGCTACTGTTATTGAACACTCTTGAAAGTAGTGTCGTAGCTTCCGGGATGCCATGAATACCACGTAAGCAATCTTTTGATAATGCGGGTACCGTGATTTGCACGGAGTGAGGACAGTGGACACATAATAGGCCGGCTTTTGAAGGGGGAATTTGTGTCCGTCTGTTTCTCGTCCGACGACGAGCACTGTGCTTACCACCTGATGTGTTGCTGTAATGTACAATAGCATTGGTTCACCAATGTTTTGCGCGGCCAGGACTGGGTTTGTTGCCAATATGGCTTTTATTTCGTCGAGTCCGGCCGTGGCTGCATCCGTCCATTCGAAGTGTTCGGTGCGCCGAAGGAGGCGGTAAAGGGGTAGGGCCTTTTCTCCCAAGCGGGAGATAAAGCGGCTTAGAGCCGCCACGCATCCGATTAACTTTTGTATTTGTTTGAGGTCCTTTGGGATATCCAATTGTGACAGAGCTCGGATCTTGGCTGGATTTGCTTCAATTCCTCTACCGGATACAATGAAGCCCAAGAGCTTTCCGGCTGGGACGCCGAAAACGCATTTTTCGGGTTGAGCTTCATGTCGTATGTTCGGAGGTTATCGAATGTGAGCCTCAAGTCGTCTACTAGAGATTCGACATGTAGTGTTTTGACGACCACATCATCTACATATGCCTCCACCGTTTTGCCGATCTGGTTTGCCAGACATGTCTGAATCATGCGCTGATATGTTGCGCCGGCATTTTTGAGCCCGAAGGGCATTGTGTTGAAGCAGAATGGGCCGTATGGTGTGATAAATGCCGTTGCGGCTTGGTCTGATTCTGCCATCTTGATTTGATGGTAGCCGGAATATGCGTCGAGGAAACACAACGAATCGTGTCCCGAGGTAGTGTCGATAATTTGATTGATGCGGGGGAGGGGGAAGGGATCCTTTGGGCAAGCCTTGTTAAGGTCTTTAAAATCAACGCACAGGCGCCAGGATTTGTCCTTCTTTGGTACCATCACCAGGTTTGCTAGCCAGTCCGGATGTTTTATATCTCTGATGAATCCGGCCTCCAATAGCTTTGCTAGCTCCTCTCCCATGGCCTGTCTCTTAGGTTTGGAAAAACGCCGAAGAGCTTGCTTGACAGGTTTGAATTCTTTTAGGATATTTAAGCTGTGCTCGGCTAGCCTGCGTGGGATTCCTGGCATGTCTGAAGGGTGCCAGGCGAAAATGTCCAAGTTCTCTCATAGGAACTTTCGCAGTGCGGCATCTACATCAGGGTTTAAGTGTGCCCGGATGGAAGCTGTTTTATTGGGGTCCGTTTGATGGACCTGGAATTTGACTATTTCGTCCGCCGGTTTAAAGGAGGTGGACTTGGATCTTTTGTCGAGTACCACATCGTCTCTATTCACCGTGGAGCGCAAGGCAGTCAGTTCCTCAGCCGCTATGGCTTCAGATAGTGCCTCGAGTGTTGGAAATATGCCCTAGAGGCAATAATAAATTGGTTATTATTATATTTCCTTGTTCATGATAATCGTTTATTATCCATGCTAGAATTGTATTGATAGGATACATGTGTGGATACATAGACAACACCATGTCCCTAGTAAGCCTCTAGTTGACTGGCTCGTTGATCAATAGATGGTTACGGTTTCCTGACCATGGACATTGGATGTCGTTGATGACGGGATCACATCATTAGGAGAATGATGTGATGGACAAGACCCAATCCTAAGCATAGCACTAGATCGTGTAGTTCGTATGCTAAAGCTTTTCTAATGTCAAGTATCATTTCCTTAGACCATGAGATTGTGCAACTCCCGGATACCGTAGGAATACTTTGGGTGTGCCAAACATCACAACGTAACTGGGTGGCTATAAAGGTACACTACAGGTATCTCCAAAAGTGTCTGTTGGGTTGGCATGAATTGAGACTGGGATTTTTCACTCCGTGTAAACGGAGAGGTATCTCTGGGCCCACTCGGTAGGACATCATCGTAATGTGCACAATGTGACCAAGGAGTTGATCACGGGATGGTGTGTTATGGAACGAGTAACGAGACTTGCCAGTAACGAGATTGAACAAGGTATCGGGATACCGACGATCGAATCTCGGGCAAGTATCGTACCGATAGACAAAGGGAATTGTATACGGGATTGATTAAGTCCTTGACATCGTGGTTCATCCGATGAGATCATCATGGAACATGTGGGAGCCAACATGGGTATCCAGATCCCGCTGTTGGTTATTGACCAGAGAGTCATCTTGGTCATGTCTGCATGTCTCCCGAACCCGAAGGGTCTACACACTTAACGTTCGGTGACGCTAGGGTTATAGAGATATTAGTATGCAGTAACCCGAATGTTGTTCAGAGTCCCAGATGAGATCCCGGACGTCACGAGGAGTTCCGGAATGGTCCGGAGGTAAAGAATTATATATAGGAAGTGCTATTTCGGCCATCGGGACAAGTTTCGGGGTCACCGGTATTGTACCGGGACCACCGGAAGGGTCCCGGGGGTCCACCGGGTGGGGCCACCTGCCCCGGGGGGCCACATGGGCTGTAGGGGTGTGCGCCTTGGCCTATATGGGCCAAGGGTACCAGCCCCAAGAGGCCCATGCGCCAAGAGATAAGGAAAGGAAGAGTCCTAAAAGGGGAAGGCACCTCCTAGGTGCCTTGGGGAGGAGGGACTCCTCCCTAGCCTCACCCTTCCTTGGAGGAAGGGCCAAGGCTGCGCCCCCCTCTCCCTTGGCCCTATATATAGTGGGGGGAAGGGAGGGCAGCCGCACCTAAGCCCTGGCGCCTCCCTCTCCCTCCCGTGACACATCTCTCTCCTCCTCGTCTCTTGCAGTGCTTGGCGAAGCCCTGCTGGAGTACCATGCTCCTCCACCACCACCACGCCGTTGTGCTGCTGCTGGATGGAGTATTCCTCAACCTCTCCCTCTCTCCTTGCTGGATCAAGGCATGGGAGACGTCACCGGGCTGTACGTGTGTTGAACACGGAGGTGCCGTCCGTTCGGCACTAGGATCATCGGTGATTTGGATCACGACGAGTACGACTCCATCAACCCCGTTCTCTTGAACGCTTCCGCTTAGCGATCTACAAGGGTATGTAGATGCACTCTCCTTCCCCTCGTTGCTGGTTTCTCCATAGATAGATCTTGGTGACACGTAGGAAAATTTTGAATTTCTGCTACGTTACCCAACAGTGGCATCATGAGCTAGGTCTATTGCGTAGATTCTATGCATGAGTAGAACACAAAGTAGTTGCGGGCGTTGATTTTGTTCAATATGCTTACCGTTACTAGTCCAATCTTGATTCGGCGGCATTGTGGGATGAAGCGGCCCGGACCAACCTTACACGTACGCTTACGTGAGACCGGTTCCACCGACAAACATGCACTAGTTGCATAAGGTGGCTGGCGGGTGTCTGTCTCTCCCACTTTAGTCGGATTGGATTCGATGAACAGGGTCCTTATGAAGGGTAAATAGCAATTGGCATATCACGTTGTGGTCTTTGCGTAGGTAAGAAACGTTCTTGCTAGAAACCCATAGCAGCCACGTAAAACATGCAAACAACAATTAGAGGACGTCTAACTTGTTTTTGCAGGGTATGCTATGTGATGTGATATGGCCAAAGGATGTGATGAATGAGATATGTGATGTATGAGATGATCATGTTCTTGTAATAGGAATCACGACTTGCATGTCGATGAGTATGACAACCGGCAGGAGCCATATGAGTTGTCTTTATTTATTTATGACCTGCGTGTCAACATAAACGTCATGTAATTACTTTACTTTATTGCTAACCGTTAGCTGTAGTAGTAGAAGTAATTGTTGGCGAGACAACTTCATGAAGACACGATGATGGAAATCATGATGATGGAGATCATGGTGTCATGCCGGTGACGATGATGATCATGGAGCCCCGAAGATGGAGATCAAAAGGAGCAATATGATATTGGCCATATCATGTCACTATTTGATTGCATGTGATGTTTATCATGTTTTTGCATCTTGTTTACTTAGAACGACGGTAGTAAGTAAGATGATCCCTCTTTAAAATTTCAAGAAAGTGTTCCCCCTAACTATGCACCGCTGTGAAAGTTCGTGGTTTCGAAGCACCACGTGATGATCGGGTGTATAGATTCTTACGTTCGAATACAACGGGTGTTGACGAGCCTAGCATGTACAGACATGGCCTGGGAACACACGCAAAACACTTAGGTTGACTTGACGAGCCTAGCATCTACAGACATGGCCTCGGAACACAAGAGACCGAAAGGTCGAGCATGAATCGTATGGTAGATACGATCAACATGAAGATGTTCACCGATGTTGACTAGTCCGTCTCACGTGATGATCGGACACGGCCTAGTCGACTCGGATCATGTAATTACTTAGATGACTGGAGGGATGTCTATCTGAGTGGGAGTTCATAAGATGAACTTAATTATCCTGAACATAGTCAAAAGGATTTTGCAAATTATGTCGTAGCTCGCGCTTCAGTTCTACTGTTTAGATATGTTCCTAGAGAAAATTTAGTTGAAAGTTGATAGTAGCAATTATGCGGACTAGGTCCGTAAACTGAGGATTGTCCTCATTGCTTCACAGAAGGCTTATGTCCTTAATACACCGCTCAGTGTGCTGAACCTCGAACGTCGTCTGTGGATGTTGCGAACATCTGACATACACATTTTGATAACTACGTGATAGTTCAGTTAAACGGTTTAGAGTTGAGGCACCGAAGGCGTTTTAAAACGTCGCGAAACATATGAGATGTTTCGAGGGCTGAAATTGGGATTTCAGGCTCGTGCCCACGTCAAGAGGTATAAGACCTCCGACGATTTTCTTAGCCTGCAAACTAAGGGAGAAAAGCTCAATCGTTGAGCTTGTGCTCAGATTGTCTGAGTACAACAATCACTTGAATCGAGTGGGAGTTGATCTTCCAGATAAGATAGTGATGTTTTTCCAAAGTCATTGCCACCAAGCTGCTAGAGCTTCGTGATGAACTATAACATATCAGGGATAGATATGATGATTCTTGAAATATTCGCGATGTTTGACACCGCGAAAGTAGAAATCAAGAAGGAGCATCAATTGTTGATGGTTAGTGAAACCACTAGTTTCAAGAAGGGCAAGGGCAAGAAGGGATACTTCATGAAACGGCAAATCAGCTGCTGCTCTAGTGGAGAAACCCAAGGTTGAACCCAAACCTGAGACTGAGTGCTTCTGTAATAAGGGGAACAGCCACTGGAGCAGAATTACCCTAGATACTTGGTAGATGAGAAGGCTGGCAAGGTCGATAGAAGTATATTGGATATACATTGTGTTGATGTGTACTTTACTAGTACTCCTAGTAGCACCAGGGTATTAGATACCGGTTCGGTTGCTAAGTGTTAGTAACTCGAAATAAAAGCTACGGAATAAACGGAGACTAGCTAAAGGTGAGCTGACGATATGTGTTGGAAGTGTTTCCAATGTTGATATGATCAAGCATCGCACGCTCCCTCTACCATCGAGATTGGTGTTAAACCTAAATAATTGTTATTTGGTGTTTGCGTTGAGCATAGACGTGATTGGATTATGTCTATCGCAATACGGTTATTCATTTAAGGAGAATAATGGTTACTCTGTTTATTTGAATAATACCTTCAATGGTCTTGCACCTAAAATGAATGGTTTATTGAATCTCGATCGTAGTGATACACATGTTCATGCCAAAAGATATAAGATAGTAATGATAGTACCACCTACTTGTGGCACTGCCACTTAAGTCATATCGGTATAAAACGCATGAAGAAGCTCCATGTTGATGGATCTTTGGACTCACTCATTTTTGAAAAGTTTGAGACATGCGAACCATGTCTATTGGTGTATATGCATAAAGAAACTCCATGCAAATGGACCATTTGGACTCACTTGATTTTGAATCACTTGAGACATGCAAATCATACCACATGGGCAAGATGACTGAAAGCCTTGTTTTCAGTAAAATGGAACCAGAAAGCAACTTGCTGGAAGTAATACATTTTGATGTGTGCAGTCCAATGAGTGCTGAGGCGTGTAGTGGATATCATTATGTTCTTACTTCACAGATGATTTGAGTAGATGTTGAGTATATTTACTTGATGAATCACGAGTCTGAATTATTGAAAGATTCAAGTAATTTCAGGGTGAAGTTGAAAGATCGTCATGACAGGAGGATAAAATATCTATGATATGATCATACAGATGAATATCTGAATTACAAGTTTGGCACGGAATTAAGACATTGTGGAAATTGTTTCACAACTAATACAGCCTAGAACACCATAGTGTGATGGTGTGTCCGAACATCATAACTGCACCCTATTGGATATGATGCATACCATGATGTCTCTTATCGAATTACCACGATAGTTTATGGGTTAGGCATTAGAGACAACCGCATTCACTTTAAATAGGGCACCATGAAATTCCAATGAGATGACACCGTATGAACTATGGTTTAGAGAAACCTAAGCTGTCATTTCTTAAAAGTTTGGGGCTGCGACGCTTATGTGAAAAAAGTTTCAGGCTGATAAGCTCGAACCCAAAGCGGATAAATGCATCTTCATAGGACACCCAAAACAGTTGGGTATACCTCCTGTCTCAGATCCGAAAGCAATAAGGGATTGTTTCTAGAATCGGGTCCTTTCTCGAGGAAAAGTTTCTCTCGAAAGAATTGAGTGGGAGGATGGTGGAGACTTGATGAGGTTATTGAACCTTCACTTCAACTAGTGTGTAGCAGGGCACAGGAAGTTGTTCCCGTGGCACCTACACCAACTGAAGTGGAAGCTTATGATAGTGATCATGAAACTTCGGATCAAGTCACTACCAAACCTCGTGGGATGACAAGGATGCGTACTACTTCAGAGTGGTACGTAATCCTGTCTTGAAGTCATGTTGCTAGACAACAATGAACCTACGAGCTATGGAGAAGCGATGGTGGGCCCGAATTCCGATAAATGGCTCGAGGCCATAAAATCCGAGAGAGGATCCATGTATGAAAACAAAGTGTAGACTTTGGAAGAACTACTTGATGGTCGTAAGGCTGTTAGGTACATATGGATTTTAAAAGGAAGACGGACAATGATGGTAAGTATCACCATTAAGAAAGCTCGACTTGTCGTTAAGATGTTTTCCGACAAGTTCAAGGAGTTGACTGCGATGAGACTTTCTCACTCGTAGCGATGCTAAGAGTCTGTTGGAATTATATTAGCGATTACTACATTATTTATGAAATCTTGCAGATAGGATGTCAAAACACTGTTTCCTCGACAATTTTCTTGAGGAAAGGTTGTATGTGATACAACCGGAAGGTTTTGTCAATCCTGAAAGATGCTAATAAGTATGCAAAGCTCCAGCAATCCTTCTAAGGACTGGAGTAAGCATCTCGGAGTTGGAATGTATGCTTTGATGAGATGATCAAAGATTTTGGGTTTATACAAAGTTTATGAGAAACTTGTATTTCCAAAGAAGTGAGTGGGAGCACTATAGAATTTCTGATGAGTATATGTTGTTGACATATTGATGATCAGAAATGACGTAGAATTTCTGGAAAGCATATAGGGTTATTTGGAAAGTGTTTTTCAATGGAAAGCTTGGATTAAGCTACTTGAACATTGAGCATCAAGATGTATAAGGATAGATCAAAATGCTTAATGGTACTTTCAAATGAGCACATACCTTGACATGATCTTGAAGGTGTTCAAGATGAGATCAGTCAAAGAAGGAGTTCTTGCCTGAGTTGTAAGGTATGAAGATAAGACTTAAAGCTCGACCACGGCAGAATAGAGAGAAAGGACGAAGGTCGTCCCCTATGCTTAAGACGTAGGCTCTACAGTATGCTATGCTGTGTAACGCACCTGAAGTGTGCCTTGCCATGAGTCAGTCAAGGGGTACAAGAGTGATCCAAGAATGGATCACAGGACAGTGGTCAAAGTTATCCTTAGTAACTAGTGGACTAAGGAATTTTCTCGATTATGGAGGTGGTAAAAGAGTTCGTCGTAAAGGGTTACGTCGATGCAAGCTTAACACCTATCCGGATAGCTCTGAGTAGAGATACCGGATACGTATAATGGAGCAAGAATTTAGAATAGCTCCAAGTAGAACAGTTATTTGGAATAGCTCGAAATAGAACGTGGTAGCTGCATCTAGGAGATGACATAGAGATTTGTAAAGCACACACGGATCTGAAAGGTTCAGACCCGTTGACTATAACCTCTCTCACAAGCATAACATGATCAAACCCAGAACTCTTTGGGTGTTAGTCACATGGGGATGTGACCTTGGGTGTTAATCACATATCGATGTGAACTGGATTATTGACTCTAGTGCAAGTGGGAGACTATTGGAAATATGCCCTAGAGGCAATAATAAATTGGTTATTATTATATTTCCTTGTTCATGATAATCGTTTATTATCCATGCTAGAATTGTATTGATAGGAAACTCAGATACATGTGTGGATACATAGACAACACCATGTCCCTAGTAAGCCTCTAGTTGACTGGCTCGTTGATCAATAGATGGTTACGGTTTCCTGACCATGGACATTGGATGTCGTTGATGACGGGATCACATCATTAGGAGAATGATGTGATGGATAAGACCCAATCCTAAGCATAGCACTAGATCGTGTAGTTCGTATGCTAAAGCTTTTCTAATGTCAAGTATCATTTCTTTAGACCATGAGATTTTGCAACTCCCGGATACCGTAGGAATACTTTGGGTGTGCCAAACGTCACAACGTAAATGGGTGGCTATAAAGGTACACTACAGGTATCTCCAAAAGTGTCTGTTGGGTTGGCACGAATCGAGACTGGGATTTGTTCCGTGTAAACGGAGAGGTATCTCTGGGCCCACTCGGTAGGACATCATCATAATGTGCACAATGTGACCAAGGAGTTGATCACGGGATGGTGTGTTACGGAACGAGTAAAGAGACTTGCCGGTAACGAGATTGAACAAGGTATCGGGATACCGACGATCGAATCTCGGGCAAGTATCGTACCGATAGACAAAGGGAATTATATACGGGATTGATTAAGTTCTTGACATCGTGGTTCATCCGATGAGATCATCGTGGAACATGTGGGATCCAACATGGGTATCCAGATCCCGCTGTTGGTTATTGACCGGAGAGTCATCTCGGTCATGTCTGCATGTCTCCCGAACCCGAAGGGTCTACACACTTAAGGTTCGGTGACGCTAGGGTTATAGAGATATTAGTATGCGGTAACCCGAATGTTGTTCGGAGTCCCGGATGAGATCCCGGACGTCACGAGGAGTTCTGGAATGGTCTGGAGGTAAAGAATTATATATAGGAAGTGCTATTTCGGCCATCGGGACAAGTTTCGGGGTCACCGGTATTGTACCGGGACCACCGGAAGGGTCCCGGGGGTCCACCGGGTGGGGCCACCTGCCCCGGGGCGCCACATGGGATGTAGGGGTGTGCGCCTTGGCCTATATGGGCCAAGGGTACCATCCCCAAGAGGCCCATGCGCCAAGAGATAAGGAAAGGAAGAGTCCTCAAAGGGGAAGGCACCTCCTAGGTGCCTTGGGGAGGAGGGACTCCTCCCTAGCCGCACCCTTCCTTGGAGGAAGGGCCAAGGCTGCGCCCCCCCTCTCCCTTGGCCCTATATATAGTGGGGGGAAGGGAGGGCAGCCGCACCTAAGCCCTGGCGCCTCCCTCTCCCTCCCGTGACACATCTCTCTCCTCCTCGTCTCTTGCGGTGCTTGGCGAAGCCCTGCTGGAGTACCATGCTCCTCCACCACCACCACGCCGTTGTCCTGCTGCTGGATGGAGTATTCCTCAACCTCTCCCTCTCTCCTTGCTGGATCAAGGCATGGGAGACGTCACCGGGCTGTACGTCTGTTGAACACGGAGGTGCCGTCCGTTCGGCACTAGGATCATCGGTGATTTGGATCACGACGAGTACGACTCCATCAACCCCGTTCTCTTGATCGCTTCCGCTTAGCGATCTACAAGGGTATGTAGATGCACTCTCCTTCCCCACGTTGCTGGTTTCTCCATAGATAGATCTTGGTGACACGTAGGAAAATTTTGAATTTCTGCTACGTTCCCCAACAGTGGCATCATGAGCTACGTCTATTGTGTAGATTCTATGCACGAGTAGAACACAAAGTAGTTGCGGGCATTGATTTTGTTTAATATGCTTACCGTTACTAGTCCAATCTTGATTCGGCGGCATTGTGGGATGAAGCGGCCCGGACCAACCTTACACGTACGCTTACGTGAGACCGGTTCCACCGACAAACATGCACTAGTTGCATAAGGTGGCTGGCGGGTGTCTGTCTCTCCCACTTTAGTCGGATTGGATTCGATGAACAGGGTCCTTATGAAGGGTAAATAGCAATTGGCATATCACGTTGTGGTCTTTGCGTAGGTAAGAAACGTTCTTGCTAGAAACCCATAGCAGCCACGTAAAACATGCAAACAACAATTAGAGGACGTCTAACTTGTTTTTGCAGGGTATGCTATGTGATGTGATATGGCCAAAGGATGTGATGAATGATATATGTGATGTATGAGATGATCATGTTCTTGTAATAGGAATCACGACTTGCATGTCAAAGGAGGTGGACTTGGATCTTTTGTCGAGTACCACATCGTCTCTATTCACCATGGAGCGCAGCGCAGTCAGTTCCTCAGCCGCTAGGGCTTCGGATAGTGCCTCGAGGGCTAGTGCGGCTGTCTTGTTTTCGGCGCGGAGTGCTATGTCCGGATCACTAGCGATAGTGATGATCCCGTTGGGCCCGGGCATCTTGAGCTTCATGTACCCGTAATGGGGTATTGCTTGGAAGATTGTAAACGCTTCCCGCCCTAGCAGAGCGTGATAATCGCTGCTGAACGGAGCCACATGGAACGTGACCTCTTCGGACCTGTAATTATCCGGCGTGCCGAACACCACATCTAGTGTGATTTTTCCTGTACAGCGCACTTCCCGACTGGGGATTATTCCTCTAAAGGTTGTGCTGCTTCGCTCAATGCGGTTCCAGTCTATTTCCATTTTTGAAGGGTTTCCTCATAAATGAGGTTCAATCCGCTGCCGCCGTCCATGAGTACCTTGGTAAGACGAAAGCCGTCCACTATTGGACTGAGGACCAATGCGGCTGGTACTCGGGCTGTTCGGAATTTAGGTTCATCACTAGCGTTAAAGGTAATAGCCGTGTCACTCCATGGGTTTATTGTTGCCACTTGGTAGATTTCGGCAAGGCTGCGGAGTGTCCTTTTTCGCATGTTATTTGATGCGAAAGTCTCGAAGACTGTTAATACCGTATTGGTGTCTCTGGCTTTCTGTGGCCTCCGGAATTAGGAGATCTTCGCCAATTTTGGCCACCTACCGGAGTATCCAACATGCTCTAAGGCTGTGAGTTGGTGTGGCGTCCTCTGTACTGTGAATTTTATAGGGTCCATTAAGCCATCCTTCCAATACGGTTCCATGCCCTGTGGAGGGTTTTTGCGTTTTGGTGTTTGACCCGGGTGTCTGGCGATGATGCACCCTTTTATTTCGGACTGGGTTTGTATTCAGGGCCGGATTGTCCCAAAATTTTATTTCGGTTTTCCAGGCGCTTTCCATCGCACAGTACTTTCGTACTATGGACGCCAAGTCAGCGAAGCGTGTAATATCACGGCGACTTATGGTGTTGAGGATTCCCTTGTCCGTGCAATTATTACAGAAGAATGAAATTGCTTCTTCCTTGCGGCAATCCTTCATCCTGTTCATAACCAGGAGGAATCTGGCCCAGTAATGATGTACTATTTCTTCGGGCTCCTGCCTAATTTGGGATAGATCGCTAATGTTCGGGTGGGTGGGTGGAATTAAATCCGAAGCCTCACCCCATCTGAGGCTCAGAGGCCGAGTGTCGGTGTCAAAACCAGCGGATCTCGGGTAGGGGGTCCCGAACTGTGCGTCTAGGCCGGATGGTAACAGGAGACAAGGGACACGATGTTTTTACCCAGGTTCGGGCCCTCTCGATGGAGGTAATACCCTACTCCTGCTTGATTAATATTGATGATATGGGTAGTACAAGAGTAGATCTACCACGAGATCAAGGAGTCTAAACCCTAGAAGCTAGCCTATGGTATGATTGTTGTATATGGAGTTGATGTCCTACGGACTACAACCCTCCGCTTTATATAGACACCGGATAGGGTTAGGGTTACACAGAGTCGGTTACAATGGTAGGAGATCTTGAATATCCGCATCGCCAAGCTTGCCTTCCACACCAAGGAAAGTCCCATCCGGACACGGGACGAAGTCTTCAATCTTGTATCTTCATAGTCCTGGAGTCCGGCTGAAGGTATAGTCCGGCTACCCGAACACCCCCTAATCCAGGACTCCCTCAGTAGCCCCTGAACCAGGCTTCAATGATGACGAGTCCGACGCGCAGATTGTCTTCGGCATTGCAAGGTGGGTTCCTCCTACAAGTCCTTCATAGAAGATTGTAAACACCAATTGTAGTGTCCAGCTCTGCAAAATAAGTTTCCACATATTGCCATAGAGAGAATAATATTAACACAAATCAAATCTGCTGATGTATTCCGCAGTGCGTCATCACACTACGGCCAAGTCCTTTACTCGAATCGTTTTTACTTTACCACCTCAGCACGTTTTGCGAGGCGGTTTCCTTGGCATGTCTTGTCAAAGCAGAGATCGTGTACCCCTTTTACGGGATTCTCATCAATACGAACGTGGGTAACCCAACCGTGCCCGTTAGCACGTTTCCTCGAGTAAAGACGAGTCCCGAACGGTTGCGGGGAGGGCTCTTGGTATTCAACCTCTTATAAAGAGACCAAGGCCTTACTCCTTTTTTCAATCTCAAGCGATTTCGCCCGTCGCCTCGAGTTCCAACACCCTAGGCTCCAGATTCCAGGCACTTCGGACCTTCGATGATGTCCGGTTCTGACCTTCAAGGCCGATGGACGCCCTCCTCCGTCACGGAGGAGGACGTACTTAATTTGAGGGAGGCTAAGTTCCTGACCGGCGAAATTTCGCATAGGTTGCCTGCTCAAGGGCAGGTCATTCCCAGTCCCCAGCCCGGTGAGAGCGTGGTGTTCATGTCTTACTTCCTTCGGGGGTTGGGCTTCCCAATGGATCCCTTTGTGAGGGGACTGCTGTTTTTATTACGGGCTGGAATTCCATGACTTAGCACCGGAGTCCATCCTCCATATCTCCTTGTTTATTGTCGTGTGTGAAGCGTTCCTCCGTGTTACCCCTCACTTTGGATTATGGCTCAAGACCTTCAAAGTGGAGCCGAAGATGATCAAGGGACGGCACGCAGAGTGTGGAGGTCCTGTTATAAGCAAAAATGCTGATGCTCCATGGCCCGAGGGCTCTTTTCAAGAGGAGCTAGGCTTGTGGCAACGAGAGTGGTTTTATATCACCGCTCCCCGGAGTACCAAGTGGGTGGCGCCTCCTGCCTTTCGCTCGGGTCCCCCACCACGGCTAGCGTCATGGGTCAACAGAGGGTTAGATTGGGGTTTGCCCAAAGACGTGCCCATGTTACAGGGCCGCATTAAGGATCTCTTGGAAGGAGACCTCAGCCTGGTCAAGGTGACGCAGGTCATGCTGATTCACCGAATATTGCCTGGCAAACGTCGCTCCCTTCGCCTGTGGGAGTTTAATCCAGAGGGACCACGAGCTCTCCAGAATTTCATGGGCGCAACGCCTGCGGAGATGTATAAACTGTTTTTCGGATCACAACAGATGTGTCCGGATTTGACCGAGGACGCAGGCCTAAGCTGCAATCGCCCGGATACTCAAGTAAGCAACCTTGTGCCCGGACCTTCTATCCGTATAATTGTCATAAACTTGCCCCTAAAAGAGCCATTTTTTAAACAAGAGTGGATAGCGAAGGCAAACCTGATCAGGTGTCCAGCTCCCCTTCCCGAAACCAGGCCGGATCCCGTGCTGGTCAGGATGCTGGAGATAATGCCTTTGGAGGGAAGCAAGGGGGAGGACAAGGAAACTATGGCCTCCTCGAAGGAGGCTGCTCCGAAGGGAGGAACTGACAATTCCTCTCCTAAGGGGAAGTAGAGAGCCGCCTCTGACGACCCGGAAACCATGGCCTTGAAGCGGGGGAAAAAATCCTCGTCAGAGGGTCCGACGCCGGGGAGTTCCTCGGCCGAACTACGCCCTCAAGGGGATCAGCCCTCCAGCGAGCCGTAAGTGGAGAAAGATTTTCGTTTTGAGGGATGAGGGAAATCCTTGATTTATATCTGAGAAGATTAACCGAATTTTTACCTTGTAGCTCAGACCTCAGCCCTTCTCAGCAGAGCTCGTCTCCGGAGGATCTCCTTCCGGAGATGATGGAGAGCGGGACGCCTCCCCCTACTGTGCCGCCTAGCGAGGCGGGCGACCCTGAGGTGTCGTCGCGGAGGGTTTCTCCGAATCCGGCAGGGGCGGAAGATAGCTATGTGCCCCCCCCCCCCCCCCCCGAGGTTCTCCGCGTCCGCCCTTCGAAAGAGGTCGTGGGACAAGTCCGGCACCGTCTGGTGCTCGGCCGGAGGAGCTAAAGATTCTGCTGGGGCGAGCTTCTATCTCGGAGGAGCACTGTGCATTGATGGGCATGGTGATTGAAAGGATCTCATCCGCAGAGAGCGGATTGCATGAGGCCGTCAAAAGTTTACTGACGGGTTTTGAGGTACATTAGATAATGTACACTTTTGTCAGTTGCGCATGAATAAGATGCGCCCTGTGTAGATAGTAGCCCATGAGACTCTGCGCGTCGTCAAGAAATGACAGCACGCGGAGGATCATAATCCCAGGTCTAAGATGTCGCCTTTGAATGTAGGCGGCAGGGTGTCCGGAATCGAGCCGAACTGATGATTTGTCGAACTAAAGCGGCAACTGGACGTGGCAGATGCGGACATTGCGCTTGTCAACAAGCGGCTTGATGAGGCTCAAGGTATGTAATTCCTCGGGCGGCATCAGGTAAGAAGAATTTTATGCCAGTGTCTTACGATGTGTGTGCTTGACGCAGATGGTGCGGCCGCCGTGGAGAGTCTTAGGGCAGAACTTGCCCAAGCTAAAGAACAAGCCAGAGAAAGTGATGCGGCTGCCAAGAAAGCCCTTGAAGAGCTGAGAGCCGAACAGGCTGCTCATTGCCGAAGCAAGGAAGAGATGGCCGAGATGGCCGAAAAGTTAAAGAGTGCTGCAGACCGTTGCAGACTTCTTGAGAAAGAAGACCAGGCGAAATAGACGGACTTAGAGAAGGCCGTTGCCAATGCCAAGGACGTGTGCTCTGCGATGAGAGCTGCGAAGGAGGAGCTGCGTCAGGCCGAACAGATTGCGGCTGGAAAGCGCTTTATGCCGCGAAGGAAATTTTGCGATCCGAAGTTTGCTCTGTTGGACCTGATGTGGAGTGTAGAGGATGCCTATTTGGATTTGGAAGCGAGTGTTGCTGATGCGACCGAACACTTTCGAGATCAGAAAGATCGCGAAGTGGAAAAGCTTTTCTGGTCGCAGTTTCACAATCCAGAGCGTCCACTGGCAGTGGACGATCGTTTGGCTCAATGGGCCGAACTGAATAGGTTGTCCGGACTCGCCATGAAGTACGTCATGGGTCATCTGTGGCCGGGGAGATTGTAGCCGAAGAGTTATTTCAGCTTGGTGCAGCAATTCCTTGACGCGGTGCCGCGTATTAATGCAATGAAGAGGTCAGCATGCATAGAGGGCGCAAGGATGGCTCTTGCCCGTGTCAAGACATACTGGGCAGAGATGGAGACCACCGTTGTTGCGTCCCGAGATTCAGACAAAAGCCGAGTACCCTCCGAGCACTATTTTCAGGAAGTCCTTGAAGGCGCTCGTGTAATAGAGACGCAGTGCTCGAAAGATGCTATGTTATGATAGCATATGTAATTATAAAGTAATATTTTGATAAACTCTAGTGGCCTTTTTATACTTGTGCCTTCAAGTATTGGGAACACCTCCTGTGCGGCCGTTTTAAGATATATATATATATACAAAATCTGAAAGATGGCAGTCGTTGGCTTCAGCCCCCACGCACATAGTGCGGGGGTGCTCGCAGAAGACGCATTTTCACACTTAACCCAACGTCTTGGTCCTACAAAGGAGGTGATAGCGCAGCGGGCCAGACAACCGGACTATAATGCTTTAACACTTTCACTTAGCCATAGGAGCTTGACAGTGAGACTATTTAGGTAGCCCCTTGGTGGCGACTGCGCTCGCCCGAGTTCGGGGCGCGTATGTACCTGACCGGGAAGCGGCCCTTCGTTAAAGCGGAGGAATCCGATAGATTCCTATAGGTCATCGAGTGGCTGACCAGTCTCACGCTACATGATGACAGTCAGTTTTCGGCCTTCTCTACTGAGGTGCTCGCCCGGCCGAACCGGGGCACAATCGCAGTAGTTCTCCTGGTGCTACCTTAGCCGATAGAGCGGAACGTAAGGTAGCCCAACTCAGGAGCCGGGCAACCCAATATTTGACCAAAGACATGATTCGGAGCTGATGCATATAATGCCAAAACTCACCACGCTGAACACTCCCTAAGGTGTTCGGTCTTTATGAGTGCGGGCGAAACAACGCTCTTTATTAAAAAAGCCCCTAGTGTCCAGGTACGTGCAAAAATTCTGACGTGGCCACATGCCAAGACGCCAGCCTCCTCCTTGGTTATATCAGAAAAACCAGGGGATGTGTAGCAACAAGAGACAGTAAAAAAGGTTTACGCAGGGTCTTAATCTAAAAAGAATCCTTTAGGACTGGTCCCTACTGCACGTCTGCGCCTGTGTCTCTGTTGTGCCGTATCCTGGACGGGCGCCGCACGACGTTCATCTGTAAAAGAGAGGAACTGAGTTGAAAACGGGTCGTGCCGAAAAAAAGTTTAAAATAAACAAAGTATAAAGTAAAATATATAAAATTGAGCTTTATTGTCTCTTATTGTATATGCATGGAGCCCCTAGTGCGGGGGTATGTGGCCACTAAGCCTGCATCAATGATGATGTTGTACCGAACTCGTCTGTCCGTGTTCGTGGTCTTTAATGACCTATTTCGAAGTTTTTTGGCCGGTGAGGCCATTTTACTATGGGGCTGTCAAAGCGGCCGCACAGTCCTCCGCTTGGGGAGGTGCACTTTAGTGCTTCCCCTTCAAAGAGATGATGCCTCGTGGACCGGGCATCTTAAGTGTGAGAGATGCATAATGCGATATTGCGTTAAAGCGAGTGAAAGCTTCGCGTCCCAGTAGTGCTTGATAGCGACTTGAGAACGGGACGATATGGAAGGTCAGCTTTTCGCGGCAGAAGTTATCGGCAGAGCCGAATATAACTTCGAGCCGGAGAAAACCCATACAATGGGTGTCCGGACCAGGCGTTACCCCTTGAAAGGAGGTTTTGCTGCGGCGGATTCTTGCTGGGTTTATCCCCATGTGATGGATTGTATCCTGATATATCAGGTTTAGTCCACTGCCGCCGTCCATAAGGACATTTGAAAACCGGAGTCTGCCAATTATTGGATCGAGTATCAAGGCAGTCCAGCCTGCATTCTTGATATTTCTAGAATAATCTAGCTGATCGAAGATGATTGGTTTTGACAACCAGTGGCGGGACCCTTTGGGGATAGGTCGTGTGGTGCGTACCTTTATGGGCGCCGCAGTTTTGTTATGTGAAGTAGGTTCACTATTTTTACTTCTTGTGGGAAGTTCTATTGTTTCCTGGTGCTCTGCTTTTGGGGTTCGTCCTCGTCTTCGCTTGGTGTGTCGAGCCCCTTGTGTTCGGCATTGAGTCTGCCGGATTGTTTGAAAACCCAACAATCTCTGTGGGTATGGTTAGCGGGCTTCCCGGGAGTACTGTGTGTCTGACATATCCTGTCCAAGATTTTATTTAAGTTGGATGGATCGTCCCTGTTATCCTGGAGGGGTGGTTTTGTCTAATTTTGTCGTGAGCCTTTGAATCCGGCATTGACTGCCGTGCTCTTCGGACTTTTTTACTTAGTCCGGCGACGGTCCTTGTGGCGTCGCGGTTTTCCGTTTCCATCCCTAGTTTCGGATGTACTTGGGTTGCTGGGGCTACTCCTTGCCAACCAGCTGTCCTCTCCTGCACAAAAGTGGGTCATGAGGCTTGTTAGTGCGGCCATTGTTCTTGGCTTTTCTTGGCCGAGGTGTCTGGCGAGCCATTCGTCTCGGACGTTATGCCTGAAAGCTGCTAAGGCTTCAGCGTCCGGATAGTTGACTATCTGATTCTTTTTAGTGAGGAATCTATTCCAGAACTGCCGAGCTGATTCTCCGGGCTGTTGAGTTATGTGACTAAGATCGTCTGTATCTGGAGGGCGGACATAGGTCCCTTGAAAATTTGCTCGGAAAGCATCCTCGAGCTCTTCCCAACTTCCAATTGTGTTTTCAGGAAGGCTTTTAAGCCAATGCCGGGCTGGCCCTTTAAGCTTAAGGGGTAAATATTTTATGGCGTGGAGATCATCTCCTCTAGCCATGTGTATGTGGAGGATATAATCCTCGATCCAGACTCCAGGGTCTGTTGTTCCATCATATGCCTCTATGTTTACGGGTTTGAATCCCTCTGGAAATTCATAGTCCAGGACCTCATCGGTGAAACATAGGGGGTGTGCGGCGCCCCTGTATTTGGGTGTGCTAGATTCTGATGATGGCTTCATTGCGTTGCTTACGAGAGCTTGCTTTCTTGGCCCATAAATGGACCTAACTGGGCCATGATGCGGATCCTTAGGTGGGTCGCATGCCGATTTAAGTGCGGCGCCGCTTGTCGCTTTATGGGGTCGTCTATCCGACCGTGTGGCTTTCTTATTTTTTGAATGCGAGGGCTCTAGGGCCTCTTCGTCGAATTCAGGCAGTAGCTTTCTTTTCGGATAGCTTTTAGTGCGGCTACCGTCGCCGTATTTATCTGCGGTATTGATTACTTTGCTCCATCTGATCCGGAGTGCATCTTCCGCTGTTTTTAGCTTCCGCTTCTGCTTTTTCAGGCTGCGTGCAGTTGCAACGAGCCTCTCATGGAGATTCTTCTGCTCCATGGGTTTATCCGGCGTGAGGTCGTCCGGAATGCCGTTTTCGCCGGAGGAGGGATGTTCGGTTTCTCTATCCGTGTTGCCCTATTCGGACGGTTGCTCTAAGGCCTGCTCGTCGTCTACCGGCTCGTCCTGCTCTATGGCTGGGTTTTTATCGAGGCGGGGCTTGGGTCGGCGTTTACGCTGACGCTTTGATTGCTTTTCGGGGGGTCGATCTCCCGTTCCATCCCCTTTTTCCTTGTTGTCGCTTCCTTTAGGGGTATCCACCATGTACACATCGTGAGATGAGGTGGCTGTCCAATGCCCTATGGGTGTTGGTTCATCGATATCTCCTGCATCGTCATCCATGCTGTCGATGTCTCCGGAGTCGAAGTTGAGCACGTCGTTTAAATTGTCGACAGTGGCTACCAAGTGGGTGGTGGGTGGGCTTTGAATTTCTTCATCGTCCGTATCCCATCCTCGCTGACCGCAGTTCGGCCAGGGCTCTCCTGATAAAGAGAGAGACTTGAGAGAATTCAGGATATCGCCAAAAGGCGAGTGCTGAAAGATGTCGACGGCGGTGAACTCCATTATTGGCGCCCAATCGGATTCGATCGGCAGGGGCGCGGGGGGTTCGGAGTCCGGAGAGGAGTCCGGATCCTCGGAGTCGTGAGTCACGCAGAGTGTGGGGCCGGCGTTCGGCTCGATCGCCTTTGAAATCGCAGCCCCCGAGGTGACGTGCAACCGCTCATCCTCAATTGACACAACTGGCTCCGAATTAAGGGCCAGAGCTGGTGCGTTTGCGGCCTCCGGGATACTGTTCGGTGACAGAGCTAGATCATGCCCCGCGAGACAGTGCGGCGCGCTTGGTTGTGGCTCGAATCCGTCGAAGATCAAATCTCCACGGATGTCTACCATGTAATTTAGGCTTCCAAACCTAACTTGATGGCCAGGGGCGTAGCTTTGATCTGCTCCAGGTGGCCAAGCGAATTGGCCCGTAGTGCGAAGCCACCGAAGACGAAGATCTGTCCGGGGAGAAAAGTCTCACCCTGGACCGCATCGTTGTTGATGATCAAAGGAGCCATCGGGCCTAAAGGCGACGACACAGAGGAACTCTCAATGAAAGCACCAATGTCGGTGTCAAAACCGGCGGATCTTGGGTAGGGGGTCCCAAACTGTGCGTCTAGGCCGGATGGTAACAGGAGACAAGGGACACGATATTTTTACCCAGGTTCGGGCCCTCTCGATGGAGGTAATACCCTACTCCTGCTTGATTAATATTGATGATACGGGTAGTACAAGACTAGATCTACCACGAGATCAAGGAGGCTAAACCCTAGAAGCTACCCTATGGTATGATTGTTGTATCTGGAGTTGATGTCCTACGGACTACAACCCTCCGGTTTATATAGACACTGGATAGGGTTAGGGTTACACAGAGTCGGTTACAATGGTAGGAGATCTTGAATATCCGCATCGCCAAGCTTGCCTTCCACGCCAAGGAAAGTCCCATCCGGACACGGGACGAAGTCTTCAATCTTGTATCTTCATAATCCTGGAGTCCGGCTGAAGGTATAGTCTGGCTACCCGAACACCCCCTAATCCAGGACTCCGTCACCGAGGAATTTCCAACTCGAAAATTTGAATTCCTGGATGTTGTCCAATGAATCTAGTCCGTCGCCTGACTCTAAGTTCAGGTCTTGAGTGATATCCTCCCCTCCGCGGGTATCCGGCTTGGAGGGATCGGGAATCCGGACGTAGCTAGTCCTTAAGATAGATGAGGGGTCGCCGCACTGTCCCTCTACCACGGCAACGTGATGGGTGACTTGGGGAGAGTTAATCTCTCTCAGATCGGGCTTAGGCTCAATCTGGTCGTAATCCGTAGCGACTCCCAGGGCGGCGATGCGATCCAAGAGCTCGTTTATGGAGGAGAGCTCCATTGGATCTAATTGCTCGGCGAGTTCCGAGCTGACATGAAGATTGTTTTCGATGGCTCGAGAGGTCATCGTCGGTGCAGAAGCCGAACAGGCGGTCATAAGAAAACCACCTAGCCAGAGGGTTTGGCCGACAGCCAAAGCTCCCTTAGCAACGGTGCCGTCTTTAAAGACGGGGCGGGGCATCCTTCCTGATGGCGACGACACAGAGGAACTCTCAATGAAAGCACCAATGTCGGTGTCAAAACCGGCGGATCTCGGGTAGGGGGTCCCGAACTATGCGTCTAGGCCGGATGGTAACAGGAGGCAGGGGACAGGAAGTTTTACCCAGGTTCGGGCCCTCTTGATGGAGGTAAAACCCTACGTCCTGCTTGATTAATATTGATGATATGGGTAGTACAAGGGTAGATCTACCACGAGATCAGAGAGGCTAAACCCTAGAAGCTAGCCTATGGTATGATTGTTGTTCTGCATGTTGTCCTACGGACTAAAACCCTCTAGTTTATATAGACACCGGAAAGGGTTAGGGTTACACAAAGTCGGTTACAATAGTAGGAGATCTACATATCCGTATCGCCAAGCTTGCCTTCCACGCCAGGGAAAGTCCCTCCCGGACATGGGACGAAGTTTTCAATCTTGTATCTTCATAGTCCAGGAGTCCTCCTGAAGGTATAGTCCAGCCATCCGGACACCCCGTAATCCAGGACTCCCTCATGCGGCCCTGTACTGCATGGGGGCATCGGGACATGTTTTTTTTGGTTTGACGCGGCTAACAGTGAGGTGGGATGAGGGACGAAAAAAAACCATGATAGGTGGGACAAAAACTAACCGCGGAGACTACCAAAGGAGACATTAGGAGTAGAGATCCCTACTAAAATGGATAAAATAAAGGACTGATACTACAGATGTAGGCATTCTTCATCTCTACTAAAATATATTCTTCATCATGTGGTTATTCACCTGTAATAAATCACCCCTGCATACCAACCTGCTTTTATTCTGTCACAACTCACATTCATAAGCAGTCTTCCTTCTTAGGCGAGCTCTATCTTTTACTATTCTCTTTATCTGCATTTTTTCTTGACTCGGCACATTTACTTTTTTCAGTTATACCTTTGTACTACACTGAATCTAGGAAATATAAAGTAGATGAATGGTGTGTTTATTCCTGTGTATACTATTTGACCTTCAATTATGTTTGCTTTCAGGAGTAAGAAGTCAGTTGGAGTGAGAAGTGAGACAAGTACCATGAGCTCAAGTGATTCATTCACCAAGCTGGTAAACGCATAAACTTCAAAAATGACAGGCACATTAAGGTATGCAAGTAATTTATTTTGGGTGTTTGAATTGCCACATTTTGGGTTTTGTTTTCAGTCCATTATATATTCTAGGGACAAACTTCATCTCATTTCTTAGACCAAATAATATTTAACTACAGGATCAGATTCGCGTAAAGTAATTTGCAATGTTTATTCGATTTTGTGCATGACAAGGGGCAAGTAGAATTTTTTCTGTATGCACTTAGCAAGATTAAAATGACAGGCACAAAGTGAATCAAGTGTGTTCAACAAGCAATTTAAAAGTGAAAGTAGATAAACAACTTACTGATCCACATAGAAGAGTGCCGAGTATTGAGATTTGATTTGCCGCATTGCAATGGTCCGCTATGGTCCTGCAGTAATATGTGTATGACAGCAAAAGGATCTTCAAATCAGTATGTACAATTAACTTATCCATTATAATTCGATATATTATATGAGATAACTTGAACATCTTTAGAAACCAGTGTGAAAAAAATATAGCAGCCAAATCGCATTACAATACTATTACGTGTGGATTTTCATATGCACATTCCCAGACGCTACAAACTTGATCAGAGCCGAAAGCAAGGAAATGCACATCACAGTTGCAATGACGCTAGGAGAAGCCTCTCCACATCTGCATGTTGAAAGACTTGAGCTATTAATTTTGCAGGCACTCCACACTAGCACATGCATGTTAAGTGAGGGTATACGTTATCATTTTGGGTATGATCGAATGGAAATACTTGTTCATGTCATCCTCTGATCCACTGATCCAAATCATCCTGCAAAGCTCATACATAATGGTTTAGGAAATAAGGTATAGATGCTCAAGGACAAGATTGATAGCTAACAAATAGTTGATGCTTACAATTAGCCTGTGGTCTCCTCCTCCAACATGTGTTTCCTGTTTGAGCGTTGTGAAAGGTCAGGAGGTCCAGGCAGGTCAAGGCGATGGCGACCTTTGACTTTGGAAATGCAAACCCCCTCTCGGTGGCCCTCTCCACAACATCATCCAACATATTGACGTTTAGCTGACAGAAAGGAACTATACACATTTAGCTAGGAAATCTAGGAACAAGAAAATAGACCGGTCGGCATGTATGATTAAGGATAAAGAATGCACTAACTTTCAAACTGTTTTGATGCCTGACCACATATATTGTCAACATGGAAATTCTGGTTTCTGAAATCAGTTTCCTTGCTCAGTAGAACACCTATTATGAAATCTGTTTGTTCTAGAGCCGAGTGCAGACATCACTTTTGTTAACCGTGATGCTATAATACTCGGGAAAATTGTGTTATTAAGAAATTGGTCAAGGCATATAGCTCCATCTATGCTCCCACAGACATAAGATGATGAGACTATTATAAACAAATTCATCTTGTTTTCTGCAGTTCTGAAATCTGTAATGCAATGTTTCACTTGTTTGGTCCTCTCTTTCTCATACGATGTTCTTGGTTTGTGTCTTCGACAATGCACAGGCAGTAAACTGCATGCATTACAACCTTAGATTAGTAAGTTGTAACTTTTGCAGCCAATAAAAATATAGGTAATTAACGCAATCAACCTTAGATTAGATGTTTTGTATGTGTCATCAATGCACGCACTCACTGGATTATTACTTATTTTGTCCTACAAACTGTTGTTTAAATGTTTATCATGCATCCATCTTCCATTATAATTCTGGTAATCCTTTGCTCCCTTCATTTTAACTAAACCTTTTCTTCGGATCTGTGAAAGCCATATAATTTGCATGCTCCGGTTTTAATTTTAACTATAATGGAACATGTTACTTTTCTGGTTTCATTTTAACTATCATGGAACAGGTTACTTTTCTGGTTTAGTGTATCTTTTTGGATCTACCTTGAACTAAGCGCAATTGCTTTATTATAAACCATTGATCCAAAATGCATAGTGCATCTTATTGTTCGGCGAAAAACTTTCCTGGTTGGCACTATAGCTAAACCATCTTTTCACAAAATCCTGGTATTCTCTCTGTACATTTGCTTCACTTATTTTGTTGTCTCAGTTTGATAATTCGGTTATGGTTGAAAAATGTAAAAAGATTAGTGTCCTATTTATTGTGTTTCCGTGTGAACTTGTTCTGAACAGCACGTGCTGAACCTTATGGTTTGCAGTTTTGTCAAAGATATGTTTTGCTAGGCTGGAAGCTTTCGAGATCTTCAGGTTATCCTAATTGCTTCTACATAGAAGGTGCAGCCATCGCATGGTTCCAAATGTCTCATTGATCCAAAATGCATAGTGCATCTATTTGCTTTCCTGGTTGACACTATAGCTAAACCATTGCTTCACGAAATTATGCTATTCTCTCTGTACATTTGCTTCACTTATTATATTTGGTCAATTTGTTATTTCGGTTATGGTTGAAAAATGCAAAAAGATTAGCTGTTTTACTTATTCTGAACCTTACGTGCTGCTGTTTTACTTTGCAGTTTTGGTAGGCTGATAGCTTGCAAGATCTTCATATTCTACATAGAAGGTGCAGTGTGATGTTATGCATATGGAACTGGTATTACTTTGCAGTATGGAACTGGCGGTGGGTGTATGAAATGTGATGGCTGTAACATTATACCTAATTTCTTATCAGTTCATGATATGGCTGTTTGAAATGTGATACCTGGACGTGAGTGTCTCTGGCGCGGGATCCTGGACGCCTCCGGCGGCGGCTGGTGAAAGGGATAGCCGGATCCTGGACGTCTTCGGCGACGGGTCCTGAAAGGGATCGGCGCCGGATCCTGGAAGCGTTCAGCGGAGGGTCCTCAACTGGACATGCACCGGATCAGTGGAGACCAGCGGCGGATTAGTGCCAGGGCGGCGGCGAAGGGATGGAGCGGCGGCGGTGAAGGGATGAAGAGCGGCGGCGGGCGAATGAGGGCACAGACTCGGGCGTCTGTTTCTCGCTCGACGGCACGAGACCTCGCTCGTACGTGCGGGGGATTGGTTTGCGAATTTTTTTCGCTGGTTAATTTTCGCCGGGTTTTCTTCGCTGGTTAATTTTCGCCAGTTTGTTCGTGTCATATGGGTGTGAAGGGAGGTTAGGCGCGTGGGGGCGGATGTGGGACTCGGCCCTGAGGGTTTTTCTTGGTTCATCGCGGCTGAGCAGGAGGTGGGAGCAGGTACCAAAAAAGACCGGGTGAGGTGGGACGGAAATTAAACCCGGAACGCGACCTACCAACTGAGATATTAGGAGTAGAGATATACATTTAAGAGTTTTCTCGGTACCAAGGAGCCATCTCAGGAACCATTAAAGAAGGAAATAAGTCCTTCCATAATAAGGAAGGAAAGAGAGAAAAATAAAGAAGGAAAGATGAGGGATTTCATGTCTCTCGACAGGACACAAATAAAGAAGGAAAGATGGCGGGGGATTTCATGTGGAAAGAGAAGGGAGATTTCATGTCATATGGCAGAATAAGGAACGAAAGAGGGCGGGGATTTCATCTCTAGACAGACAAAAAAAATGGAAAGTGGAAGCTGTCCCCCATGATAAGGTAAGGAAGGAAAATATAGAAAACTAAAAAAGGAAAGAGAGGGTCTCAAATGGGATATAATGGCACAAACGTCTCCGTGCATGGAATACCAATAGTAGCACTGGCATCAGGCAAGTTGAACTACTTTTTTATATCTAAATTGTTGACGTCAAATTATACTCAAAAGCAAATTATGTTGGAATTGTTTAACATGCGCACAAAAAATACTATGTCTAAATTACAATAAACAGGACTCATTTTATATTGGTCATGTACAATATTTTTCTGAGAACAAAACAAATCTTGGCTCTTATTTTTCTGCTTGACACGCTAGCACCCGTCACAAACTATTCCAATGCTCCTAATAAAAATAATTTTGGTCACCGAAGCACAAGCAATCGGACTCCCTGTTGTGTGCGACACAAACTTCACACTTTACTTTGTTATATATATTAGCCACTGATGGAGGATCTTTGTACAGTGCTTCTAACATCATTGCCCCGCAAAAAATGCTTCTAATATCATTGCCCCGCAAAAAATACTTCTAATATCATTGGACACAAATAGTGCTATGCTACCCAGTCCTAAACCTAGCCAACACTGGTTCATGGAAATCTTTGTTGCCTCCATAGTGAAGCTAGAATGTTGTACTATAAGACTTTACTATTTTTATTATAGTGCGATATTTTGGGGATCACTAAGCAACGTCAACAAATACATGAAGAGATACTCGCGACCATGTAGATATTTCTGTGATTTAAATTGCACACACCTACAGTACACTTACGAATACCTTTCATGGTTATGTTTTTGCACAACACATCTTTTCAGTCGTGGGAGGAGGAGGATGAAGAAGGGTCTTGAGCTATTTGGTTGAGGAAGTCTGGTTTTTTTTTTCCGTTGCAACATACGGGCATTTCTGCTAGTTATACTACTCAACATAACAGGTAGTAATAAATTAATCCAATGGTCAGTATGAGGCGGCCAGATTTTGGCTTAAGGACATATTGGTAATTATGTTTCCTCTAATTAATTACAGTATTAGACAAATCGCAGATGATAGACGCCGTTGTAGCCCTCCGTCCCCAATGACGGCCAGGTCCCGCCCCATGTTCTTGGCCATCCCAAAGCTGCCTGCAGGCTGGCGCTCTCAGGAGCTCTGCCATCCCGAGACCGCCTGCACTTCTCCCAACGCACCATCAACTCAAATACTCAACGCTGCCAGAAATTCCTCCGACGGTGGCATGAACTAGCAATTGTAGCATATAGCAACGTAATTAGCTAGTTGGTGGAGAGTTCAACGGAGTAGAGTACTTGCCATGAAATGGCCTCATATTCTAGTGTCTGCAAGTTCATTCATGGGACCGACTGGACAAGGTCGGGGTGATGCTTATGCGGCCGGAGTGACGGCGTTGTCTCCATGTCAGCGACTCTGCTCCAGATTCCAGAGGCTCGATGGGAACACCATAAACCTGGTGATCTAGCCACGAACCATGGCAGGCAAGGCCAGGACGGGGCCGGGCATGCGGCCGGGGTGACGCCCTCGCCTTCGTCGTCTCCGTCGGCGACCCGCTCCAAATTCTGTAGGCTCGACAGTAACACGAAAGGCATGGCATCTCGCCGCTGCCGATAGCTAGCTAGGCCAGTACGGGGGCGCTGGCACATGGCGGGCTGGATGGAGGCGACGAGCGATAATAGTGCCGGCTGGCAATGGCGACGGCAAATGAACAACTGCGGATGGAGAATTACTACGTGAAATTTTAGGTCCGCCCTCCACTCACTACCGGACTCACGGACTATGCCTACGGCTGCCGTCGGCATAGACCCATCGGCGTAGATCACGTCAGCGTAGTCTTGTCAGACCGTCGGCGTAGTATCGCCGTCGGCATAGGGGCCTATGCCGACGGCCCGGCGTCAGCCGTCGGCATAGTATAGCCGTCGGCACTGTTTTTCGTCTGACATCAACGGACGGGGTCGTCAAAAGCACGGGCGAATCGTGGAATGCCATGTGGCAGAGGTAGATAGAAATCTATGCTGACGGCCTAGCCGTCGGCATATCAGTGCTACATGGCATCCCGTGGTGCCTCCTGGTGGCAGGTCTATGCCTACGGCAAAGCCATAAGCACAGACGGAATCTATGCCGACGGCTTTGCCGTAGGCATAGTTCTGCCACGTGTCGGCCCCTGGTTTCTCCTGGCGGCAGATATATGCCTACGGCAAAGCCATCGGTAGAGGGTACGAGACCTCGCTCGTACGTGCGGGGGATTGGTTTGCGATTTTTTTCGCTGGTTAATTTTCGCCGGGTTTTCTTCACTGGTTAATTTTTGCCGGTTTGTTCGTGTCAGATGGGTGCGAAGGGAGGTTAGGCGCGTGGGGGCGGATGTGGGACTCGGCCCTGAGGGTTTTTCTTGGTTCATCGCGGCTGAGCAGGAGGTGGGAGCAGGTACCAAAAAAGACCGGGTGAGGTGGGACGACAATTAAACCCGGAACGCGACCTACCAACTGAGATATTAGGAGTAGAGATATACATCTAAATTGTAGCACTGGCATCAGGCAAGTTGAACTACTTTTTTATATCTAAATTGTTGACGTCAAATTATACTCAAAAGCAAATTATGTTGGAATTGTTTAACATGCGCACAAAAAATACTATGTCTAAATTACAATAAACAGGACTCATTTTATATTGGTCATGTACAATATTTTTCTGAGAACAAAACAAATCTTGGCTCTTATTTTTCTGCTTGACACGCTAGCACCCGTCACAAACTATTCCAATGCTCCTAATAAAAATAATTTTGGTCACCAAAGCACAAGCAATCGGACTCCCTGTTGTGTGCGACACAAACTTCACACTTTACTTTGTTATATATATTAGCCACTGATGGAGGATCTTTGTACAGTGCTTCTAACATCATTGCCCCGCAAAAAATGCTTCTAATATCATTGCCCCGCAAAAAATACTTCTAATATCATTGGACACAAATAGTGCTATGCTACCCAGTCCTAAACCTAGCCAACACTGGTTCATGGAAATCTTTGTTGCCTCCATAGTGAAGCTAGAATGTTGTACTATAAGACTTTACTATTTTTATTATAGTGCGATATTTTGGGGATCACTAAGCAACGTCAACAAATACATGAAGAGATACTCGCGACCATGTAGATATTTCTGTGATTTAAATTGCACACACCTACAGTACACTTACGAATACCTTTCATGGTTATGTTTTTGCACAACACATCTTTTCAGTCGTGGGAGGAGGAGGATGAAGAAGGGTCTTGAGCTATTTGGTTGAGGAAGTCTGGTTTTTTTTTCCGTTGCAACATACGGGCATTTCTGCTAGTTATACTACTCAACATAACAGGTAGTAATAAATTAATCCAATGGTCAGTATGAGGCGGCCAGATTTTGGCTTAAGGACATATTGGTAATTATGTTTCCTCTAATTAATTACAGTATTAGACAAATCGCAGATGATAGACGCCGTTGTAGCCCTTCGTCCCCAATGACGGCCAGGTCCCGCCCCATGTTCTTGGCCATCCCAAAGCTGCCTGCAGGCTGGCGCTCTCAGGAGCTCTGCCATCCCGAGACCGCCTGCACTTCTCCCAACGCACCATCAACTCAAATACTCAACGCTGCCAGAAATTCCTCCGACGGTGGCATGAACTAGCAATTGTAGCATATAGCAACGTAATTAGCTAGTTGGTGGAGAGTTCAGCGGAGTAGAGTACTTGCCATGAAATGGCCTCGTATTCTAGTGTCTTCAAGTTCATTCATGGGACCGACTGGACAAGGTCGGGGTGATGCTTATGCGGCCGGAGTGATGGCGTTGTCTCCATGTCAGCGACTCTGCTCCAGATTCCAGAGACTCGATGGGAACACCATAAACCCGGTGATCTAGCCACGGACCATGGCAGGCAAGGGCAGGACGGGGCCGGGCATGCGGCCGGGGTGCCGCCCTCGCCTTCGTCGTCTCCGTCGGCGACCCGCTCCAAATTCTGTAGGCTCGACAGTAACAAGAAAGGCATGGCATCTCGCCGCTGCCGATAGCTAGCTAGGCCAGTATGGGGGCGCTGGCACATGGCGGGCTGGACCGAGGCGACGAGCGATGATAGTGCCGGCTGGCAATGGCGACGAAAAATGAACAACTGCGGATGGAGAATTACTACGTGAAATTTCAGGTCCGCCCTCCACTCACTACCGGACTCGCGGACTATGCCTACGGTTGCCGTCGGCATAGACCCGTCGGCGTAGATCACGTCAGCGTAGTCTTGTCAGACCGTCGGCGTAGTATAGCCGTCGTCATAGGGGCCTATGCCGACGGCCCGGCGTCAGCCGTCGGCATTGTTTTTCATCTGACATCAATGAACGGCGCCGTCAAAAGCGCGGGCGAATCGTGGAATGCCACGTGGCAGAGGTATGCCGATGGCTTGGCCATCGGCATAGATAGAAATCTATGCCGACGGCCTAGCCGTTGGCATATCAGTGCTACGTGGCATCCCGTGGTGCCTCCTGGTGGCATGTCTATGCCTACGGCAAAGCCGTAAGCACAGACGGAATCTATGCCGACGGCTTTGCCGTAGGCATAGTTCTGCCACGTGTCGGCCCCTGGTTTCTCCTGGCGGCAGATATATGCCTACGGCAAAGCCATCGGTAGAGGGCACGAGACCTCGCTCGTACGTGCGGGGGATTGGTTTGCGATTTTTTTCGCTGGTTAATTTTCGCCGGGTTTTCTTCAGTGGTTAATTTTTGCCGGTTTGTTCGTGTCAGATGGGTGCGAAGGGAGGTTAGGCGCGTGGGGCGGATGTGGGACTCGGCCCTGAGGGTTTTTCTTGGTTCATCGCGGCTGAGCAGGAGGTGGGAGCAGGTACCAAAGAAGACCGGGTGAGGTGGGACGAAAATTAAACCCGGAACGCGACCTACCAACTGAGATATTAGGAGTAGAGATATACATCTAAGAGTTTTCTCGGTACCAAGGAGCCATCTCAGGAACCATTAAAGAAGGAAATAAGTCCTTCCATAATAAGGAAGGAAAGAGAGAAAAATAAAGAAGGAAAGATGAGGGATTTCATGTCTCTCGACAGGACAAAAATAAAGAAGGAAAGATGGCGGGGGATTTCATGTGGAAAGAGAAGGGAGATTTCATGTCGTATGGCAGAATAAGGAACGAAAGAGGGCGGGGACTTCATCTCTAGACAGAGAAAAAAAATGGAAAGTGGAAGCTGTCCCCCATAATAAGGTAAGGAAAGAAAATACAGAAAACTTAAAAAGGAAAGAGAGGGTCTCCAAATGGGATATAATGGCACAAACGTCTCCGTGCATGGAATACCAATAGTAGCACCTGGCAAGTTGAACTACTTTTTTATATCTAAATTGTTGACGTCAAATTATACTCAAAAGCAAATTATGTTGGAATTGTTTAACATGCGCACAAAAAATACTATGTATAAATTACAATAAACAGGACTCATTTTATATTTGTCATGTACAATATTTTTCTGAGAACAAAACAAATATTTGCTCTTATTTTTCTGCTTGACACGTTAGCGCCCGTCACAAACTATACCAATGCTCCTAATAAAAATAATTTTGGTCACCAAAGCACAAGCAATCGGACTCCCTGTTGTGTGCGACACAAACTTCACACTTTACTTTGTTATATATATTAGCCACTGATGGAGGATCTTTGTACAGTGCTTCTAACATCATTGCCCCGCAAAAAATGCTTCTAATATCATTGCCCCGCAAAAAATACTTCTTATATCCTTGGACACAAATAGTGCTATGCTACCCAGTCCTAAACCTAGCCAACACTGGTTCATGGAAATCTTTGTTGCCTCCATAGTGAAGCTAGAATGTTGTACTATAAGACTTTACTATTTTTATTATAGTGCGATATTTTGGGGATCACTAAGCAACGTCAACAAATACATGAAGAGATACTCGCGACCATGTAGATATTTCTGTGATTTAAATTGCACACACCTACAGTACACTTACGAATACCTTTCACGGTTATGTTCTTGCACAACAGATCTTTTCAGTTGTGGGAGGAGGAGGATGAAGAAGGGTCTTGAGCTATTTGGTTCTGCTAGTTATACTACTCAACATAACAGGTAGTATTAAATTAATCCAATGGTCAATATAAGGCGGCCAGATTTTGGCTTAAGGACATATTGGTAATTATGTTTCCTCTAATTAATTACAGTATTAGACAAATCGCAGACGATAGACGCCGCTGTAGCCCTCCGTCCCCAATGACGGCCAGGTCCCTGTGACGCCCCCGATTTGACCGTACACTAATCATACACGCAAACGTGTACGATCAAGATCAGGGACTCACGGGAAGATATCACAACACAACTCTACAAATATAATAAGTCATACAAGCATCATATTACAAGCCAGGGGCCTCGAGGGCTCGAATACAAGAGCTCGATCATAGACGAGTCAGCGGAAGCAACAATATCTGAGTACAGACATAAGTTAAACAAGTTTGCCTTAAGAAGGCTAGCACAAACTGGGATACAGATCGAAAGAGGCGCAGGCCTCCTGCCTGGGATCCTCCTAACTACTCCTGGTCGTCGTCAGCGGGCATCACGTAGTAGTAGGCACCTCCGGTGTTGTAGGAGTCGTCGTCGAAGGTGGCGTCTGGCTCCTGGGCTCCAACATCTGGTTGCGACAACCAGGTAGAAGGGATAGGGGGAAAAGAGGGAGAAAGCAACCGTGAGTACTCATCCAAAGTACTCGCAAGCAAGGAGCTATACTACATATGTATGCATTGGTATCAACTGGAATAAGGCTATTATATGTGGACTGAACTGCAGAAAGCCGGGATAAGGGGGGATAGCTAGTCCTTTCGAAGACTACGCTTCTGGCAGCCTCCGTCTTGCAGCATGTAGAAGAGAGTGGACTGAAGTCCTCCAAGTAGCATCGCATAGCATAATCCTAACCGATGATCCTCCCCTCGTCGCCCTGTGAGAGAGCGATCACCGGTTGTATCTGGCACTTGGAAGGGTGTGTTTTATTAAGTATCCGGTTCTAGTTGTCATAAGGTCAAGGTACAACTCCAAGTCGTCCTGTTACCGAACATCACGGCTATTCGAATAGATTAACTTCCCTGCAGGGGTGCACCACATAACCCAACACGCTCAATCCCATTTGGCCGGACACACTTTCCTGGGTCATGCCCGGCCTCGGAAGATCAACACGTCGCAGCCCCACCTAGACCAACAGAGAGGTCAGCACGCCGGTCTAAACCTAAGCACCCAGGGGTCTGGGCCCATCGCCCTTAGCACACCTGCACGTTGCGTGGGCGGCCGGAAGCAGACCTAGCCTAGTAGGCGTTCCAGTCCAATCCAGCGCGCGCCGCTCCGTTGCTGACGTCACGAAGGCTTCGGCTGATACCACGACGTCGAGTGCCCATAACTGTCCCCGCGTAGATGGTTAGTGCGTATAGGCCAGTAGCCAGACTCAGATCAAATACCAAGATCTCGTTAAACGTGTTAAGTATCTGCGAACGCCGACCAGGACCAGGCCCACCTCTCTCCTAAGTGGTCTCAACCTGCCCTGTCGCTCCGCCTCAAAATAACAGTCGGGGGCCGTCGGGAACCCAGGCCCACCTCTACCAGGATGGAGCCACCTGCCCCTTCAGCCCGCATCTCCGAACAGTATCACAGGTAAGGTAACTGTGTAAAGTATATTGTATATGCACGTGGTCACCTCCCGAAGTGATCACGGCCCTTTAGTATAGCATGGCAGACGGACAAGAGTGTAGGGCCACTGATGGAACACTAGCATCCTATACTAAGCAGTAGGATAGCAGGTAATGGTAACAACAGTAGTAGCAAGGATAGGCTATGCATCAGGATAGGAATAACGGAAAGCAGTAACATGCTACACTACTCTAATGCAAGCAGTATAGAGAAAAGAGTAGGCGCTATCTGGTGATCAAAGGGGGGGGGCTTGCCTGGTTGCTCTGGCAAGAGAGAGGGGTCGTCAACACCGTAGTCGTACTGGGTAGCAGCGGCGTCGGTCTCGGTGTCTAGCGAGAGAAGAGGGGGAAGAAACAATAAATATAATGCAAACAAATGCATGACGATGCATGACATGACAAAGCGTGGTGCTAGGTGTGCCCTAACGCGGTATTAGGTGATACCGGTGAAGGGGGATAACATCCGGGAAAGTATCCCCGGTGTTTCGCGTTTTCGGACAGATGAACCGGAGGGGGAAAGTTGCGTGTTCGCTATGCTAGGGATGCGTGGCGGACGAACGGGTTGCGTATCCGGATTCGTCTCGTCGTTCTGAGCAACTTTCATGTACAAAGTTTTTTCATCCGAGCTACGGTTTATTTTATATTAATTTCAAAGTTTAATTCATTTTTAGAATTATCAGAATTAATTTAATTAGGAAATGCCATTATGATGTCAGCATGACATCAGGGTGATGTCAGCAGTCAACAGTCAGTTGACTTGGTCAAACTGGCGGGTGGGCCCCATTTGTCATCGTCTCAGACTAACTAAACCTGTTGGTTAGACTAACTAAGTGATTAGGTTAATTCATTTTAGTTAGACTAGTTAAGCAGGATTAATTAACTTATTAATTAATTAATTAATTACTAATCTATTTATTTATTTATTTATTATATTTATTTATTATTTCTTTTAAACCTCTTTTTTTTGTAAATAACGTTCTGGGCTAGGCCCACCTGTCATTGGCTCTGGGGGAGGCTTGCGGGTGTTGGGCGTGCGGGTTTCGGGCATCGCCCGAACGATGCGGGTGCACGGTGCTGGCCCCAGGCGCGGGCGCTAGCCCGACTGGGCACTGTCCCAGGCCAGCCACAGCGAGGCTCGCCGGCCGGAGCAGCGGCAGGCAGCGCTGCGGCGGAGCGGGAGCAAGGGCGGCGAGCGCGACGCGTAGTTCAGCGGCTCCCGGCAGCAAGCGGCGGTGCGAGTGGGAGGCGCGGGGCGCGGTCATGGCCGGGCATAGCGACGCGCGGAGCAGATGGTGTGGTGGCGCGGGCGAGCGCCGGAGTGAGGGCACGGGGAGGAGGACCGGGGTCCTCACTAGCGTTGCTGAGCAGGGGCGGCGAGGCTCGGTGGAGCCTTTGGGGAGGAGGACGAGGACGCGTCGTCGGCGAGGAGGAGACGAGGAGGACGAGGCGACGGGCGGTGGCGGGGTGCGGTGATGAAGAGGACGGCAGCGACGGCGGGGTGGCTCCGGGCGGCGAGCACGACGCGGACGAGGTGGCGTCGGTCCCGGGCGGCGTCCTGGACAGTGAGCGTCGGCGACGGGGTTGGGGCGCCGTGCGGGAGCGAGGGGAGTGAGGGGGGTGCTCGCCCCGATTGGATCGGGAGGGGAGCGGGTGTGGCATCGTGGGGGAGGACTGGGAGTGATAGGGTTTCCCTCGGTGGGTGGGGGGGAGTAGGGCCATATAGGCCAGAGGAGCGGGGTGGGCCGACTGGCTGGCTCGAGGCCCAGCTGGGCTAGCTGGGCCGAGGTCCAGTTGGCCACGAGGCCCATTTTTTTGTATTTTAGTTTTCTTTTTTTATATGTATTTTATTTCTTTTCTGTTTTATTTTGTTCCTCCTTTAATTTAGTTTTGTAAAGTACAAAAATGACCCCTACATTAGTAATACCACTAAACCCACTACCATAAAGAGTTTAGTCCCTAAATAGAATAGTTTATCATATTATTAATTATAAAGGCATTTTATTATTTGTTTTGCTACAGTTTTATTCATTTTAGAGTATTTAAAGATTTTATAAAAGTGGGGTTTCTTCACCACAATTACCTTTGCATTATTTGGCACAACTCGAACATTTTTGTTTTAAAGTTCAAAAACTTTTGTTGTTTTTCTTTATTTTAAATTTGAATTTGAATCGTTTTTGAACTAACACGAGATTAGCAACTGTAATCGAGGTGACGTGGCATCACTAGCAGAGGGTTACTGTAGTGTAACTATCCGGGCGTCACAATTCTCCTCCACTACAAGAAATCTCGTCCCGAGATTGAAGAGGTAGAGTAATGAGAAAGGTCTGGTTACGATATTTCAAGAGATCTTCTCGGTCTTGGCTGCTCTTCTTGAAGAAGTTAATCCCTTTCGTTGATGTCTTCAATTCTTTATTCCAATGCATCATGATGAAGTTGTCGTCCTTTCTTCGAGGAACTCCATCGTACTTACGAATAGGTAAGGGGCAGCTCTACAACGATAGTATGTTATAAGGTAAAATCATCTGGGGGTATCCCAAGAATGAACACATGAGTATCTCCCGAGTTGAACAAATGAGACATATCGAGAGCAAAGTAAGAAGGTACCATAAGAATTTTCAAGCAGATAGACAATGGTACGATGCCTAAACAAAGTGTGAAAGGGGGGCCCAGAGCAACGAGAATAATTATTGCGTCTGATACCGGAATTGATGATCTCATCGGAAGGTGGCTCGTGAATTACATATGAGGCCACACGCGAGGAATAGCTTTGGGGAACAGAGGGTGTATAGGAGAGTCAGGTTTCGATCCTGTGGAACTGTGGGTTATGGGCCCACCATGTGTTAAAAGTAGAAAGAGCGGTGACATCTTACACGGTCATGATTGCGAAGTAGGTCAGAGCTTAGCCTGTCAGTTATGTTGGCAACAACGTCGGTACCAAGGGCGAGGGACGAGGAGAACCATTTTCCTGCTCGTTGAACGAGGCGGATCAGTAGGCAAAGTTCTCGTCCATCGGCGGTTACCGGAAAGACATCAACAGTAGAAACAGGGTCTCACTGACAGAATTGTACACCGAGGTGTTTACATAAGCAGGGAATTGTTACTGCTTAGATCATATTGGTCGCAAGAAAGGTTAAAGAAAACAATGGAAAGGAAAATGTGTTAAAACACACATTTCAGGGGTATATCCTTTCCAAGGATAAGCAGAGCATGATATCCATGACATGATATAATGTAGAAAACTCTTTAGGTAAGGGAGAGAGATTTCATGGCATTACCCATACAACGGTGTTTGGAGAATTGAGCAGGAAACATTTAGCATTGGGCTTTAAATGTCCTTGTTGAAAATCGGAGTACCATAGACATGCTTCGAGATAGCATTGACATAGTCTTCAAGCAAAGGTCGTACTTTGGATACACCAAGGATTCATCAGGAACAACTTATAGAATAAGTCTTGCAATTTCCTCATGGAAGAATGGATAACCTTGCTAATAAGAAAACTATAACAGTAGGTCCTCCGGCCAGGTGTGCTGGCATGACATCACCTTACCAGGTCATATGAGGATCAATGTTATAACTCTTGAAAGTATGTTCCAACCATCATATCTGACCGAGATTCAGATCTGATCGGTGTTAGGAAACCTCAGACTCAAGATGCCTGAGAAGAAAAGGTGCAAGACAAATTGACAAGACGACATTGTAAGATTCTCGGGAATTGAACTGTGGAAGCAAGTTCCGAATCATGAGTTCATTATTAAATCAAGGATAGAATGAGGAGGTGGCTTATGGAATCAGCGACAATTCATCAGATTAACAAAAGATGGATTTCCACAATTAAGTGAACAAGGAGATAACATTTGTTAGATCAAATGATATAAGGAAGTATGCTCACGGAAAACATACACAATTAAACATTGGTTGAAAGGTGCGCCCAAAATATGGGTTGCGTTGCTTTCAATAATCAATAGTCTAAGAACGAACGGCCGACCATTAACTTCAAAGAAATAGGGTTGCTAGAAGTGCAGAATCCAAACAACACCGTTCACTTGTTGGTACCCCGGTTGGAATCAACACGAGGACCAAGAAAGAATGATGATGGTGAGAAGTATCACGATACCAAGAATTCTTAAGAGGTGGTGAAATTCTCACAACATTGTTGACATAAAAGATGGTAATACTCCAAGGTAAAGGAGAACAAATGCTGGATAGCAAGGATCTCAAGGTATAACACAAAACACGAACAAGTTTGTGTTGAACGAAAGGCAATCGAGTGGTCGATGATAACACAAATCATCGAGGGCAAGGATGGTATTTCTCATCAGGAATTCAATTGATATCCTTGAGGAGCTCGAAATGTTGATGATGATCATGACAATTTATGTCGAGAGGTTTCATGGAGATGTAATCGGTCGGCGATGACATCAAGTCAAACGAATGATGAAGCGAAAGGTTATTGGAACCATGGGTGCGACACAAACTTGAAATCAAGTTTGTTGTTTGAGGTGAAACAATAAGACAAGGAAGATCGACGTAAGCTTAGCCCATCGTCGAAATTGTGCTCCGGAAAGAAGGACCAGGTAGCACAGTTAAAATTTGGCACGATAATGATATAGCCGAGTAGGCTCGGAATGACGTGATCGAGTTCAGACTCGTAAGTAATGAAGGTTACCAAGAGTTGTTGAATCATAGTGCGGACTCAATTCAGTTGTCGGTGTCCTTGAGGGGTTCTAACAACTGAGAACCCGTTGGAAAAATGGAATCGGCAAGAATATTAGTTGATGAAGCAGTCATAAGAAGTTATGTATCCCGTGGTATCCTCGAGAGACCAGGGGGTAATACTCGACGACAGATCAAAGTAGAGGTTGGACTGGGGTATTGCTCTGCAGAAGACAAGTGCTTAAACTTGCACGAGAAACGGTACCTAAAAGAGAACATGGTCGAAACCACGATTGCAAAAGGCCAGATCCTAGATATAATATGAACTTGTACCAAGTGAGTAATTAATTTAAGAGAAGCTTTAACCATAAGATCTACATCGTGTCCATGGGCATGAACACAAAGTTCAAGGTCTACTCCCACTTCTTCAATGCATAACCTTACATTTACCTCCCCTTTTCGAAGTTGTAGTGTTGAAAAGTTATCTGACGAAGCGTCAGCAGGGTATAACCCGCGTAAATTTCGAGGTCACACAAATTAAGGAAGGCATAGGTTCAACCCGTCAGGGTATCATGGAAACATATACCACAAGCTTTGAGAGTAAATATTACCAGCTCGAAAGCAGAGCATGGTTGGCAAAAGGAGAGGATACAAATTACCAAAGGCACTATGTATCGAAGAAAGAACTCACAAGGTGATTAATTATGAAGGACATTGTCGGATAATAATCCAACAGTGGATATGGTGATCCACAATGGAGCTGATGTGAGTATCGATACCCAATCAGAGGAAGAAAGAATGCAAATGCATCTTTTTACATAACATCTGAATAATTCAACGTTTAAATAACAAAGGAATTATGATTTTCAAATCAAGGGATCAGGAGCAAACGCTCTGATCAAGGGCGGACAAGTTGAATAGACTTAGGGGTACAATCGATGGCAATCTGATTGGCCGAGGACCAGCTCACGTTTTAAATGACATCTGAGCTGGAAGGATGAATTCTATGATCTGAGTGAGGATTGCGAGAATTCGCAACATATTGAGTCAATGGAATCAAAATGATATTGACAAAGGTTGCCAATAAGATTACTATACTTATGGGATTAACCATAATGCAAGCAAGCAAGAATTTAAGGAGCAATAGGTTGCTCAGGATTTTCGGAAGACCGAATGGTAATTCGAAGAATTTTGTGAACTGCATGAATATCTGGGGATGAGCGGATACTCGATAAATGCGAGTAATTATCCGTAGTGGTATGCATGTGGCAAAGAACTACAAGGCAGTAGGCACAAAGTATTCTTGGGGTATCTTATAATAACAAGATCGACTGGGAATAAAAGTAAGCACGTCAGGTCTAAATACTTATCCATAGGGATATTTCGGTGGTAGGGAATTGCAAAAGCAATGGCATACGGTTTCGGGAGAACATCGGAGGGTATTGTCAGAATCTTCTGTTGAAGCAGTCGATCATCTGTAATGAAGGGGCTCTTCGGCAGGAAGTGGTAACGAGAACCTAGAGTTAGATTTTAGCAAAATCATTTAACCCGAGTAGGAGAGAGTCAGAATCCCAGAGTATAGACGAGGAATAAAAGATCCTAATACCACCCGGATGGCGACGTGGGCCCGTAAGGCACACAGCCATGTTAGTAAAAGTTTTGCAATGTCTAGACTCGACTTCGGCCAAGGAGTATGGAAGGGGGATTCCTACAGGCAGTCGGCTCTGATACCAACTTGTGACGCCCCCGATTTGACCATACACTAATCATACACGCAAACATGTACGATCAAGATCAGGGACTCACGGGAAGATATCACAACACAACTCTACAAATAAAATAAGTCATACAAGCATCATATTACAAGCCAGGGGCCTCGAGGGCTCGAATACAAGAGCTCGATCATAGACGAGTCAGCGGAAGCAACAATATCTGAGTACAGACATAAGTTAAACAAGTTTGCCTTAAGAAGGCTAGCACAAACTGGGATACAGATCGAAAGAGGCGCAGGCCTCCTGCCTGGGATCCTCCTAACTACTCCTGGTCGTCGTCAGCGGGCATCACGTAGTAGTAGGCACCTCCGGTGTAGTAGGAGTCGTCGTCGAAGGTGGCGTCTGGCTCCTGGGCTCCAACATCTGGTTGCGACAACCAGGTAGAAGGGATAGGGGTAAAAGAGGGAGAAAGCAACCGTGAGTACTCATCCAAAGTACTCGCAAGCAAGGAGCTATACTACATATGTATGCATTGGTATCAACTGGAATAAGGCTATTATATGTGGACTGAACTGCAGAAAGCCGGGATAAGGGGGGATAGCTAGTCCTTTCGAAGACTACGCTTCTGGCAGCCTCCGTCTTGCAGCATGTAGAAGAGAGTGGACTGAAGTCCTCCAAGTAGCATCGCATAGCATAATCCTAACCGATGATCCTCCCCTCGTCGCCCTGTGAGAGAGCGATCACCGGTTGTGTCTGGCACTTGGAAGGGTGTGTTTTATTAAGTATCCGGTTCTAGTTGTCATAAGGTCAAGGTACAACTCCAAGTCGTCCTGTTACCGAAGATCACGGCTATTCGAATAGATTAACTTCCCTGCAGGGGTGCACCACATAACCCAACACGCTCAATCCCATTTGGCCGGACACACTTTCCTTGGTCATGCCCGGCCTCGGAAGATCAACACGTCGCAGCCCCACCTAGACCAACAGAGAGGTCAGCACGCCGGTCTAAACCTAAGCGCCCAGGGGTCTGGGCCCATCGCCCTTAGCACACCTGCACGTTGCGTGGGCGGCCGGAAGCAGACCTAGCCTAGTAGGCGTTCCAGTCCAATCCAGCGCGCGCCGCTCCGTTGCTGACGTCACGAAGGCTTCGGCTGATACCACGACGTCGAGTGCCCATAACTGTCCCCGCGTAGATGGTTAGTGCGTATAGGCCAGTAGCCAGACTCAGATCAAATACCAAGATCTCGTTAAACGTGTTAAGTATCTGCGAACGCCGACCAGGACCAGGCCCACCTCTCTCCTAAGTGGTCTCAACCTGCCCTGTCGCTCCGCCTCAAAATAACAGTCGGGGGCCGTCGGGAACCCAGGCCCACCTCTACCAGGATGGAGCCACCTGCCCCTTCAGCCCGCATCTCCGAACAGTATCACAGGTAAGGTAACTGTGTAAAGTATATTGTATATGCACGTGGTCACCTCCCGAAGTGATCACGGCCCTTTAGTATAGCATGGCAGACGGACAAGAGTGTAGGGCCACTGATGGAACACTAGCATCCTATACTAAGCAGTAGGATAGCAGGTAATGGTAACAACAGTAGTAGCAAGGATAGGCTATGCATCAGGATAGGAATAACGGAAAGCAGTAACATGCTACACTACTCTAATGCAAGCAGTATAGAGAAAAGAGTAGGCGATATCTGGTGATCAAAGGGGGGGGGCTTGCCTGGTTGCTCTGGCAAGAGAGAGGGGTCGTCAACACCGTAGTCGTACTGGGTAGCAGCGGCGTCGGTCTCGGTGTCTAGCGAGAGAAGAGGGGGAAGAAACAACAAATATAATGCAAACAAATGCATGACGATGCATGACATGACAAAGCGTGGTGCTAGGTGTGCCCTAACGCGGTATTAGGTGATACCGGTGAAGGGGGATAACATCCGGGAAAGTATCCCCGGTGTTTCGCGTTTTCGGAAAGATGAACCGGAGGGGGAAAGTTGCGTGTTCGCTATGCTAGGGATGCATGGCGGACGAACGGGTTGCGTATCCGGATTCGTCTCGTCGTTCTGAGCAACTTTCATGTACAAAGTTTTTTCATCCGAGCTACGGTTTATTTTATATTAATTTCAAAGTTTAATTCATTTTTAGAATTATCAGAATTAATTTAATTAGGAAATGCCATTATGATGTCAGCATGACATCAGGGTGATGTCAGCAGTCAACAGTCAGTTGACTTGGTCAAACTGGCGCGTGGGCCCCATTTGTCATCGTCTCAGACTAACTAAACCTGTTGGTTAGACTAAGTGATTAGGTTAATTCATTTTAGTTAGATTAGTTAAGCAGGATTAATTAACTTAATTAACTTATTAATTAATTAATTAATTACTAATCTATTTATTTATTTATTTATTATATTTATTTATTATTTATTTTAAACCTCTTTTTTTTGTAAATAACGTTCTGGGCTAGGCCCACCTGTCATTGGCTCTGGGGGAGGCTTGCGGGTGTTGGGCATGCGGGTTTTGGGCATCGCCCGAACGATGCGGGTGCACGGTGCTGGCCCCAGGCGCGGGCGCTAGCCCGACTGGGCACTGTCCCAGGCCAGCCACAGCGAGGCTCGCCGGCCGGAGCAGCGGCAGGCAGCGCTGCGGCGGAGCGGGAGCAAGGGCGGCGAGCGCGACGCGTAGTTCAGCGGCTCTCGGCAGCAAGCGGCGGTGCGAGTGGGAGGCGCGGGGCGCGGTCATGGCCGGGCATAGCGACGCGCGGAGCAGATGGTGTGGTGGCGCGGGCGAGCGCCGGAGTGAGGGCACGGGGAGGAGGACCGGGGTCCTCACTAGCGTTGCTGAGCAGGGGCGGTGAGGCTCGGTGGAGCCTTTGGGGAGGAGGACGAGGACGCGTCGTCGGCGAGGAGGAGACGAGGAGGACGAGGCGACGGGCGGTGGCGGGGTGCGGTGATGAAGAGGACGGCAGCGACGGCGGGGTGGCTCCGGGCGGCGAGCATGACGCGGACGAGGTGGCGTGGGTCCCGGGCGGCGTCCTAGACGGTGAGCGTCGGCGACGGGGTTGGGGCGCCGTGCGGGAGCGAGGGGAGTGAGGGGGGGCTCGCCCTGATTGGATCGGGAGGGGAGCGGGTGTGGCGTCGTGGGGGGAGGAGTGGGAGTGGATAGGGTTTCCCTCGGTGGGTGGGGGGAATAGGGCCATATAGGCCAGAGGCGCGGGGTGGGCCGACTGGCTGGCTCGAGGCCCAGCTGGGCTAGCTGGGCCGAGGTCCAGTTGGCCACGAGGCCCATTTTTTTGTATTTTAGTTTTCCTTTTTTATATGTATTTTATTTCTTTTCTGTTTTATTTTGTTCCTCCTTTATTTTAGTTTTGTAAAGTACAAAAATGACCTCTAAGTTAGTAATACCACTAAACCCACTACCATAAAGAGTTTAGTCCCTAAATAGAATAGTTTGTCATATTATTAATTATAAAGGCATTTTATTATTTGTTTTGCTACAGTTTTATTCATTTTAGAGTATTTAAAGATTTTATAAAAGTGGGGTTTCTTCACCACAATTACCTTTGCATTATTTGGCACAACTCGAACATTTTTGTTTTAAAGTTCGAAAACTTTTGTTGTTTGTCTTTATTTTAAATTTGAATTTGAATCGTTTTTGAACTAACACGAGATTAGCAACAGTAATCGAGGTGACGTGGCATCACTAGCAGAGGGTTACTGTAGTGTAACTATCCGGGCGTCACAGTCCCGCCCCATGTTCTTGGCCATCCCAAATCTGCCTGCAGGCTGGCGCTCTCAGGAGCTCTGCCATCCCGACACCGCTTGCACTTCTCCCAACGCACCATCAACTCAAATACTCAACGCTGCCAGAAATTCCTCCGACGGTGGCATGAACTAGCAATTGTAGCATATAGCAACGTAATTAGCTAGTTGGTGGAGAGTTCAACGGAGTAGAGTACTTGCCATGAAATGGCCTCGTATTCTAGTGTCTGCAAGTTCATTCATGGGACCGACTGGACAAGGTCGGGGTGATGCTTATGCGGCCGGAGTGACGGCGTTGTCTCCATGTCAGCGACTCTGCTCCAGATTCCAGAGACTCGATGGGAACACCATAAACCCGGTGATCTAGCCACGGACCATGGCAGGCAAGGCTAGGACGGGGCCGGGCATGCGGCCGGGGTGACGCCCTCGCCTTCGTCGTCTCCGTCGGCGACCCGCTCCAAATTCTGTAGGCTCGACAGTAACACGAAAGGCATGGCATCTCGCCGCTGCCGATAGCTAGCTAGGCCAGTACGGGGGCGCTGGCACATGGCGGGCTGGACGGAGGCGACGAGCGATGATAGTGCCGGCTGGCAATGGCGACGGCAAATGAACAACTGCGGATGGAGAATTACTACGTGAAATTTCAGGTCCGCTCTCCACTCACTACCGGACTCGCGGACTATGCCTACGGCTGCCGTCGGCATAGACCCGTCGGCGTAGATCACGTCAGCGTAGTCTTGTCAGACCGTCGGTGTAGTATAGCCGTCGGCATAGAGGCCTATGCCGACGGCCCGGCGTCAGCCGTCGGCATAGTATAGCCGTCGGCACTGTTTTTCGTCTGACATCAACGGACGGCGCCGTCAAAAGCGCGGGCGAATCGTGGAATGCCACGTGGCAGAGGTATGCCGACGGCTAGATAGAAATCTATGCCGACGGCCTAGCCGTCGGCATATCAGTGCTACGTGGCATCCCGTGGTGCCTCCTGGTGGTAGGTCTATGCCTACGGCAAAGCCGTAAGCATAGACGGAATCTATGCCGACGGCTTTGCCGTAGGCATAGTTCTGCCACGTGTCGGCCCCTGGTTTCTCCTGGCGGCAGATATATGCCTACGGCAAAGCCATCGGTAGAGGGCACGAGACCTCGCTCGTACGTGCGGGGGATTGGTTTGCGACTTTTTCGCTGGTTAATTTTCACCGGGTTTTCTACGCTGGTTAATTTTTGCCGGTTTGTTCGTGTCAGATGGGTGCGAAGGGAGGTTAGGCGCGTGGGGGCGGATGTTGGACTCGGCCCTGAGGGTTTTTCTTGGTTCATCGCGGCTGAGCAGGAGGTGGGAACAGGTACCAAAAAAGACCGGGTGAGGTGGAACGAAAATTAAACCCGGAACGCGACCTACCAACTGAGATATTAGGAGTAGAGATATACATCTAAGAGTTTTCTCGGTACCAAGGAGCCATCTCTGGAACCATTAAAGAAGGAAATAAGTCCTTCCATAATAAGGAAGGAAAGAGAGAAAAATAAAGAAGGAAAGATGAGGGATTTCATGTCTCTTGACAGGACAAAAATAAAGAAGGAAAGATGGCGGGGGATTTCATGTGGAAAGAGAAGGGAGATTTCATGTCGTATGGCAGAATAAGGAAAGAAAGAGGGCGGGGATTTCATCTCTAGACAGAGAAAAAAAATGGAAAGTGGAAGCTGTCCCCCATAATAAGGTAAGGAAAGAAAATACAGAAAACTAAAAAAGGAAAGAGAGGGTCTCCAAATGGGATATAATGGCACAAACGTCTCGGTGCATGGAATACCAATAGTAGCAACGGCATCAGGAAAGTTGAACTACTTTTTTATATCTAAATTGTTGACGTCAAATTATACTCAAAAGCAAATTATGTTGGAATTGTTTAACATGCGCACAAAAAATGCTATCTCTAAATTACAATAAACAGGACTCATTTTATATTGGTCATGCACAATATTTTTCTGAGAACAAAACAAATCTTTGCTCTTATTTTTCTGCTTGACACGTTAGCGCCCGTCACAAACTATTCCAATGCTCCTAATAAAAGTAATTTTGGTCACCAAAGCACAAGCAATCGGACTCCCTGTTGTGTGCGACACAAACTTCACACTTTACTTTGTTATATATATTAGCCACTGATGGAGGATCTTTGTATAGTGCTTCTAATATCATTGCCCCGTAAAAAATGCTTTTAATATCATTGCCCCGCAAAAAATACTTCTAATATCATTGGACACAAATAGTGCTATGCTACCCAGTCCTAAAAATAGCCAACACAGCTGGTTCACGGAAATCTTTGTTGCCTCCATAGTGAAGCTAGAATGTTGTACTATAAGACTTTACTATTTTTATTATAGTGCGATATTTTGGGGATCACTAAGCAACGTCAACAAATACATGAAGAGATACTCGCGACCATGTAGATATTTCTGTGATTTAAATTGCACACACCTACAGTACACTTACGAATACCTTTCACGGTTATGTTTTTGCACAACACATCTTTTCAGTCGTGGGAGGAGGAGGATGAAGAAGGGTCTTGAGCTATTTGGTTCAGGAAGTATGGTTTTTTTTCCGTTGCAACATACGGGCATTTCTGCTAGTTATACTACTCAACATAACAGGTAGTATTAAATTAATCCAATGGTCAGTATGAGGCGGCCAGATTTTGGCTTAAGGACATATTGGTAATTATGTTTCCTCTAATTAACTACAGTATTAGACAAATCGCAGACGATAGACGCCGCTGTAGCCCTCTGTCCCCAATGACGGCCAGGTCCCGCCCCATGTTCTTGGCCATCCCGAAGCTGCCTGCAGGCTGGCGCTCTCAGGAGCTCTGCCATCCCGACACCGCCTGCACTTCTCCCAACGCACCGTCAACTCAAATACTCAACGCTGCCAGAAATTCCTCCGACAGCGGCATGAACTAGCAATTGTAGCATATAGCAACGTAATTAGCTAGTTGGTGGAGAGTTCAACCGAGTAGAGTACTTGCCATGATATGGCCTCGTATTCTAGTGTCTGCAAGTTCATTCATGGGACCGACTGGACAAGGTCGGGGTCATGCTTATACGGCCGGAGCGACGGCGTTGTCTCCATGTCAGCGACTCTGCTCCAGATTCCAGAGGCTCGATGGGAACACCATAAACCCGGTGATCTAGCCACGGGCCATGGCAGGCAAGGCCAGGACGGGGCCGGGCATGCGGCTGGGGTGATGCCCTCGCCTTCGTCGTCTCCGTCGGTGACCCGCTCCAAATTCTGTAGGCTCAACAATAGCACGAAAGGCATGGCATCTCGCTGCTGCCGATAGCTAGCTAGGCCAGTATGGGGGCGCTGGCACGTGGCGGGCTGGACGGAGGCGACGAGCGATGATAGTGCCGGCTGGCAATGGCGACGGCAAATGAACAACTGCGGATGGAGAATTACTACGTGAAATTTCAGGTCCGCCCTCCACTCACTACCGGACTCGCGGACTATGCCTACGGCTGCCGTCGGCATAGACCCGTCGGCGTAGATCACGTCAGCGTAGTCTTGTCAGACCGTCGGCGTAGTATAGCCGTCGGCATAGGGGCCTATGCCGACGGCCCGGCGTCAGCCGTCGGCATAGTATAGCCGTCGGCACTGTTTTTCGTCTGACGCCAACGGACGGCGCCGTCAAAAGCGCGGGCGAATCATGGAATGCCACGTGGCTGAGGTATGCCGACGGCTTGGCCGTCCGCATATATAGAAATCTATGCCGACGGCCTAGCCGTCGGCATATCAGTGCCACGTGGCATCCCGTGGTGCCTCCTGGTGGCAGGTCTATGCCTACGGCACGGAATCTATGCCGACGGCTTTGCCGTAGGCATAGTTCTGCCACGTGTCGGCCCCTGGTTTCTCCTGGCGGCAGATATATGCCTACGGCAAAGCCATCGGTAGAGGGCACGAGACCTCGCTCGTACGTGCGGGGGATTGGTTTGCGAATTTTTTTCGCTGGTTAATTTTCGCCGGGTTTTCTTCGCTGGTTAATTTTCACCGGTTTGTTTGTGTCAGATGGGTGCGAAGGGAGGTTAGGCGCGTGGGGGCGGATGTGGGACTCGGCCCTGAGGGTTTTTCTTGGTTCATAGCGGCTGAGCAGGAGGTGGGAGCAGGTACCAAAAAAGACCGGGTGAGGTGGGACGAAAATTAAACCCGGAACGCGACCTACCAACTGAGATATCTCTATTCCTAATGGACGAGTTGGTTGAATAGTACGGTTTATTTTTGTCCCACCACTTTCGTCTGGTTTTTTTTCGTCTCCCCTCCGACCCCTTTTCTACGGGTTTATTTTCCTCTACACTCTTTTCATGTAAACCAACACTTTCCTAACGTATAAAAGATCACAAATCTAACTTTCCTAATTTACCTAAATCAATTGATTCCTCCCAGCAATGCAATTTGATTTAATAGGAAATAAAATAACGAATTTGAAGGAAACAAATAACAGAATTTAAGGAAAAATCCGCGCATCTATACTCCAAGGAGCAGTCTGCGGTCGTGATATACATGGAAAAAAACATAGAATCCTAACAATAATTAGCCTAATTATTACATACTAAACATCAGGCACAAGATATGGAAAGCCCGACAAGATTGATAACGCCTTCAAACATCTCTACCATATTTGGTAGGAGTGCCTATTTAAGTCGTACGATTCTGATACGGGTTTGGTCATTCACGAACACCCCTGCCTCAAGTACTCACCGTAAACACAGACAACAGATCGCTGGGAAATCACGCTGGAGATCACACGAGGTCACCTGTAGTAGCAATCACGAGCATATTATCAACCACGCCCATCACGGTCTATCCTCGCATCGATGTCACATGAGTTTATCATCAACCAGTCAGCCTGGCTTCATCAACCGGAGGTGAGTTCATCTTTTGACAAACCATCTGTTTCTCCGATGTCACGCTGTCTTTCTTGTGGATCTTCAATGTCCTGATATATGCATTAGTTCGCAAAAGACGATGCATGGCAAACTACTATTAAAAATGATTTTCATAGTTTCTGCAATTTATAGTCTAGATAGGTTGTAATTACACAAAATTGCTTTATGAAGTAATACTATGCCACGTCTTAATTTGAATCAACTTCAAGAATGAAACACAATAATCACATGCATAGCGACCACTGGTGGTCTCCAGGAACATTCAACTTGAGCAATAAGGCAATAATGTGTGCATGGAGGAGAAACTGCATGTACAATGCTTACCAAGCAAACTTGTAGAAATTCATCAAAATTTAGCCATTCATGTCTAGAGAAGACAATAATGTGTGCATGGAGGAGAAACTGCGTATGTAGGTACTTATTATTTATTTGTCTTTGTTTATGAACCATGGTGTTGAAGTAGGTTCACACCATTTACTACTAAAATATTTTATTTTGCCCTTTTTGTCTGAATTCTTCCTCATAACATCTTCACACCATTTTGTACTTTGTTTATGAACCACGGTGCTGAACTTAATCATTTTCCATGCAACATTTGCTTATAAGATGTCGAAGGATAAGGGAAATAGAGATGTTTATTCCCTAATAAGTTGTGTAGACATAATGCCTTAATTGATGATTGAAGCTGACCATCTGGTAATGTGGAACAGTCATGTGGAATGTTCATATGTGAACCAACCATCCAATTAGCTATGATGCTTCCCACAGCCAGTACCATGGTAGCATTGGAGCCAGGGGAGCATGTGGGAACATCAAATGGTATTTACCCTTTCACATGGTGTTTTTACCATTGAAGTATGGTCATCTGTAGATCTAGATATATTAAGTCTAACCATGTGCTGGGTATACTGCTTCAAATGTGGGCCTTGGATTTAACAAATTACACACTGGCCATGCAGAAAAGCCTACAACACCTCAAGGAACACCGAGTGGTGCTAGAGATATTGCTTCCAATGCAAGCGTTAAAGAAGACAAAAATCAACAATGACGGAACCGTGATAAAGCAAGGCAAGATAGCCTAACACCTGAGCAAAGAGAATAAATGAATGCACGTCGAAGAGCATCTAGACAAAATAAAACTAATAAGATAGGAATGCGAGCCAAAGGGCTGCCAGACAAAATCTGACTACTAAGGAGAGGCAAGAGATGAACGCCCATAGAAGGGCAACGAGTAAAAATATACCAGTTGAGCAGAGGCAAGAGATGAACGCCCGTCGAAGAGCACACAGGTAGAGCATACCACCGGATGAGAGGAAGGCATTGCGGGCTCAGCGAAACGCAAACCTCGCAACTAAGCGGAAGACCCCATGCGCTGAATGCATCGCAATGCCTCGCCCAGATGCATATCTCTAATGAATAACCATGTTATGTTACTGAAGTTCTCATGTGTCCAGTCTATATTTGTCAGTTACTTGTTAATCATGCTTTGTAGAATTCAGTTGTAACTTGCCACAAACAGTGTAAGTAATTCATGTGTTCAATCCTGTTATATGTTGGGTTTATTCACCTGTTCTTTTTTTTGGTTATTTCGTTCAGGTTGTGATCTTCAAGTTCCCTTTCCACCCCATCAACTCGGATTGGCTCAGAGAGCAGGACGGCACATAAGCATATCATGATTACTTTTCTGTGTTATTACTGGTGCTGGATACTTGAACATCAGCTTAGCTCTTCTTTGAGATCTTGCGTTTCAAACCTAGAGATATACTTAAGTTCTGAATATGTGTGCTCACTGTGATCTACCTACTGCCTTGTTTTTTGCGTGGCATCTACCTACTGCCTTAGGTGTGTGTAAGGTGGTCGTGTCCCTAAGAAGATATTTGTGTCCCTAACAAGATATGGGTCTATCCTTCTATATCTTAGGCAACCTAACTTATTTTGTGGCCAATTTTTTGTTGGCAGCACGTGTGTTTGTCTCTGAATATCGTTTTGAAACAATGTTCTTTCGCAATCTTCTAGACTGACTTAGCTATTGTTGTACAACCTCCATCCTTGCACTATTCAACTATTGTACGCCCTCTGTATATATTTGACGCCGTAGATGTTCGTATATTTTTCTATAGTGTTGGTCAAACTTACATCAGTTTGACATAGGACAAACCTATAACTTCAAGTATTTTGGAACAGATGGAGCAACTTTTTTCCAACTGCTGTTATTTCCCTTTCCATTTCACAGCAGTCTGTGTGTCAAGAAATTGAAGAACTCTTTTATTCTTGAGCATGTGTGTGTGTTCAGAAAACTACCATTCGAAGCATTTCTTTTTTGAAACTAACATTTGTACATGACCACATGGGTATGGTTAGGATATGTTTAGATAAGAATTCTTCTAAACCAACTTTTTTTCACATGGCACATTATTGCAGATATACTGCTGTTGACTTTGCTACTATCAGGAGAGGGATGGTAGATGAAGTAGATTTGTTTTATAGAAAAGAACTTCCTCTAAGTTATGTAGGTTAATCCTTTGTCAGCATCGACACAGCAGAATTTCGTGTCTTGGATGAAAAGTTTACTTTATCTCTGGACTTGGAGATACACAGTTTACAGTCACCAAGGTGTCTTAAGTGAGTTTGGATAAAGACTGTTTAGGTTTGGCTAATGCTCTGAGATGTGGTTTCCAACAAAGCTCGGTATACTGAATTTTTTTATTTAATAGAATTCGGCATTTCTTTCAAAGAGGAAATCCACCGGTGACAACTATGTATATTAGGCAGTAAATTTTCAGTATGGAAGACACGAGTATAAGTAGGGTGCACGCACTAATTTGTAACTCTTTACCTGAGTTTAAGACTACTGTCAAGAAAGGAGAATTTCAAATTACCCTAGGAAGCACTTGCAAGGCTAATGGGTTCCACACTGTACACATGATTATGTAGTCGATTTCAGATTTCGTTTCCTACTTGTTTTTACTAACTTGGATGCTATATGTTGTAGATGTTGTGGTGGCACCGCCATTCATTTATGTAGGCTAGGTCAGGACTTCACTAACTGATCTGATTGAGGTGTCTGACAAGAATATACGGATTGGGAAAGGAGGAGCTTTCATTGCACTAATCAGGTTGGATACTGCAAGCTAAACTTGTCAAGCTTGTCTTCTCTTGTACAATAGAGGTTGCAAATTATTTCTGTGACACAGATGACCAAAAAAGCACTCTTGATGATTGGCTTTATTACAATCTTGTAAACAGCAAGGGTTACAAAAGGTTGAGCTTATTTGTGTTCCTTTTGGCTTTCATTCCGAGTTATTTTTGTAATGGAAAACACCTGTGCGGACTAATTGGTGGACACTGGCTGCCAATGGGTTATTTTTGGCTACTAAAGATGAAAACTAAATGGACATTTTATTTGTCAATACACGGTCGAAAATAGAACAAACAGTACGATGCTATTTTTTTCCCACGACCATTCAGCTATGAATGAAATATCAATATTGCACTGCATCAACAATAATGTGATATTAAATCAGGGGAAAATTGGCAACTTACAACTGCATGTGACATCTGGGTGGAGAGACACCAGGGGCAATCGCCCATCCCTATGCTTTGCAAGAGTACTGTACACACAGGGGCTGCTGATTTTAACCAAAAAAGAAGCATTTTGTTAGCTCTGAAGAGTATGTTGGAGCGCAATTTTGCAAGACATTGGAAAAAAAATCAATTCCTTTGAAAACAAACAATCAAATACTATAGGGACCCTGATAAGGTTGTTTTAGGTGTAGTTTACATCACATCTGAGCACTAAATCACTCGATTATATCCTTTGTAGAAACACTTTCAGTCAACTGCTCGTGTGATCAACATTTGATATACCGGGTACACAATGTGACAAAAGAATACTAATGTTAGACATGTTGAGCCACACAAAATAATTAGCTCCAGTTTCTAATATATCAATCCTTGGAGAGCATAAGCATATTGTATCCATTGCTTCACTAGGACTGAAATATTATCCATAAAACTAATCGAGACGAAGGGCAGTTGTGCTAGCAGCAGGCCAGCAGCAGCAGACGAGTACGGTGGGTGGAACAGGCAGGGCAAGCCTTCGAATCAGTGGCGTTAATCCTCCGGTGGCTGCTGTACTCACTACTCAGAGAAGGTGGCGGCTCTATAATGAGCAGCAGGTCGCGTCTCTGTGGTGGTCGCCCTCGGCGTGACGGTGTGAACTCCTTGGCACGAGGAATTGGCCTCGGATGGCCTCGTCATGGGTGCGGATCGACGGCGCGGCTCGGCTGGGGTAGAAGTCCGGGCCCGACGACGAGGGGTGTCGTCCCTCCTCCTCGCCGCGTCACACCGATGTGCCCGAGGTCGTCCCACTTACATCTGGACGGATCCCTTTTTTTAAAAAAACTACATCTGGACGGATTAGCTATGTGGTCAGCGCAGTCAGCCCGTACGGAGACTGTAGACCCCTTCTGCACCTCCCGGGCGGATCTGGCTGCCCAGAATGCCAGACGGGCGTGCGCGCGGGCTCGGTCCCGACGCAGCCACGTGAGCGGTTGTCGGGGAGAGAAGGATGCTGGCGATGCCGTGGCGGGAGAGGGTGGACGGCGACGCCTTAGAGGGAAGGGGAGGTATCGGGTAGAGGAGGGGACGATCTTCGCTGTGCCGTGGAGGAGAGATGGTGGGGGGATAGGAGGGGGCGAGCGACGCCATCACCGCGGAGAGGAGGGGAAGCGGCGGCTGTGCTGTGGTGAAAGAGCCAGATGAACAAGCTGCTGAGGGAGTGAGGAACAAGCCGCTGGCTACAGTGCGGTGAGAACAAGGGCACAAGGCCTTTTTCTATGTAGATGAAAAAAACAACTAACAAGCACACGACCTTATCATCTTAGGCTTTTTTTTTCTTTAAGAAAATGAGAAATGAGCAGCTTATTTGATAAGGGATGTTATGTGGGTCTAAAAATGGTTTTTAACGAATAGACCTACAAAGTACAAATTAAAGCTAATTTTCACGTAAAAGACGCTTGCCTGATCTTAGACAGAGGCCTTACAGTTATTACACAAAGAGATAGCCAACACTAAGTCTAAAATTATTACATTTTCTACAAAAAAGTCTAAATTATTACGTGGCCCATAGGACCATCATAGCGACAGAGCGCAGGATATGGAGGCTAACAACTACTAAGAAGCATTTCTCGAACAATAACTACTAAGCGGTCATAGAGCATAGCTAAGCAAGCATGATATAAGAATCGAAGGTGGCTCTGACGCCACTTCACCACGAGGATGGCTCCACTAGCCAATGTCATTTCATCGTGATGTGTCGTGAAGGCTCCAACACTTATTCACGAGGATGTTGATCAGGCGACCAAGATGAGGTCGGTCCAGCCGTCGTTCCAAGCAGTTTCCAGAGTTGAAACAAAATCATAATTTTGTACACTAGGTCAGCCAAGTATTTTATAGATCGTCCCTCTATTAAAGCTTTGTTGCGGGTTGTTCATGAGGCCCAAGCAATCGCTTCAAAACCAATCCAAACTATAGGAGAAAAAGAACGATATGGGCCCGACCTGATTTCTAGCAATACGTGAAGCACACCAATGACTAAAAAAAGTGAAGCATGCCAGGCACGGCCGCACGTGAACACGCCCGAACCAATAAATTCAATATTGATCCCTTCTTTTCGTCTTTGTCTGTTTGCAACACTCAACCGTCGCTCGGGTCGGACGCTCGGTATTCTTGTTCATTGTCGTTGACGTTCCTGTGGGCCATCTGCCGTTCCTATGCCACCGTGTCGGTGACTCGGCCATCCTCCATCCGGCATACGCGAGACCGCGAGTACGTATTCATCCATCCCAGTTTTTATTGTACATGATTAGGGTTTGATGTATAAGTTTCTATTTTTTGGCTCCTCTTTTCGTCATAATTTTAAGGCATTAGCCTGCCTTACAATGTTTTCCAAGGAGCATTTGTCGGGTGCTTAAAAAGGAGAAAAATAAGCGATCTGAAAATTCAATCAGATAAAGGTTCTTATTTGAGGTAATCGTGTCAGTTTCATTTTGCTATCTTCTTAGTCTTTCAGTCGTAATATGGCATTGTTCAAGTGTCCAGAAATTATTATAGTCATCTCAAACTAAAGATGTATTGTTGAAAATTTACTCTTAATATTATGGAAATAAAGTTCTATATTTGGTTATGTATCATGCACACACATACACATATATATGGTCTTACGATTTAGAGGGCCGTGTCGCCGAGTTCTCTCTAGAGCCTTCCGAGACATAGAGCCGACCCTGCTCATAAGAGATGGTGTAAATCAGGAAAACCCGTGGGTTTCAGGTACAACCCGTGGTCTCCCTAATGACACTCTAAATAAACTTTGCAATGATGCATCTAAATAGGACATGGTCTCAAGTTTCATATTGGTTGCACCAAGTACACTTGCTATCTTCTGGGCCTTCCCGTTTGATCACTTGATTATCACTAAGACTTCGGATCTGGCAACTTGCCAAAGAACTGTTTTCGGAAGGAATCTTCATCTTCTAGATATCCATCACCTCACTTTGTCTATCCGTCTTGAAAATTAGTTTGTATAGGAATGCAATGGAGAATTGGCCAGATGGTTCCAACTTCCAAGAAATTTTGTAAGTTAACCTCACTCCGGCTAGCTCATACTCGAGGAGGTCCCAATCCACCACTTCCAAGGGCCCAAATGATTGCTAGAACAACGGAGTCCATCTGTCGTCCGCCCTGACCTCCATTATTCTTGAAGTATGCCAAATGACAGAGTCATGGGAATCTGTATCTAAGGGACCCCTCCCCTATGCAGTGATGGAGCCAAAAGTGGGCAAGCCTCCCATTTTTTACTTCGAATTTGATAGGGGGTAAGCCTCCCCAATGCCGAAGCTAATTATTTAGATTTGCTCTCTATGTACATCATCGAGTTATATAGCAAGTGAAGTGATTTTTGATTATTTTTCGATTGTTGCAGGTTGTCTTTTCTGTATATTACGTGCAATTAGAAGGCCCGTGGCAACGCACGGGCATTTTACTAGTTAGGAGTAGAGATATACATCTAAGAGTTTTCTCGGTACCAAGGAGCCATCTCAGGAACCATTAAAGAAGGAAATAAGTCCTTCCATAACAAGGAAGGAAAGAGAGAAAAATAAAGAAGGAAAGATGAGGGATTTCATGTCTCTTGACAGGACAAAAATAAAGAAGGAAATATGGCGGGGGATTTCATGTGGAAAGAGAAGGGAGATTTCATGTCGTATGGCAGAATAAGGAACGAAAGAGGGCGGGGATTTCATCTCTAGACAGAGAAAAAAATGGAAAGTGGAAGCTGTCCCCCATAATAAGGTAAGGAAGGAAACAGAAAACTAAAAAAGGAAAGAGAGGGTCTCCAAATGGGATATAATGGCACAAACGTCTCCGTGCATGGAATACTAATAGTAGCAACGACATCAGGCAAGTTGAACTACTTTTTTATATCTAAATTGTTGACGTCAAATTATACTCAAAAGCAAATTATGTTGGAATTGTTTAACATGCGCACAAGAAATACTATGTCTAAATTACAATAAACAGGACTCATTTTATATTGGTCATGTACAATATTTTTCTGAGAACAAAACAAATCTTTGCTCTTATTTTTCTGCTTGACACGCTAGTGCCCGTCACAAACTATTCCAATGCTCCTAATAAAAATAATTTTGGTCACCAAAGCACAAGCAATCGGACTCCCTGTTGTGTGTGACACATGGAGGATCTTTGTACAGTGCTTCTAATATCATTGCTCCGCAAAAAATGCTTCTAATATCATTGCCCCGCAAAAAATACTTCTAATATCATTGGACACAAATAGTGCTATGCTACCCAGTCCTAAACCTAGCCAACACTGGTTCATGGAAATCTTTGTTGCCTCCATAGTGAAGCTAGAATGTTGTACTATAAGACTTTACTATTTTTATTATAGTGCGATATTTTGGGGATCACTAAACAATGTCAACAAATACATGAAGAGATACTCGCGACCATGTAGATATTTCTGTGATTTAAATTGCACACACCTACAGTACACTTACGAATACCTTCCGCGGTTATGCTTTCGCACAACACATCTTTTCAGTCGTGGGAGGAGGAGGAGGAAGAAGGGTCTTGAGCTATTGGGTTCAGGAAGTATGGTTTTTTTTTTGGTTGCAACATACGGGCATTTCTGCTAGTTATACTACTCAACATAACAGGTAGTATTAAATTAATCCAATGGTCAGTATGAGGCGGCCAGATTTTGGCTTAAGGACATATTGGTAATTATGTTTCCTCTAATTAATTACAGTATTAGACAAATCGCAGACGATAGACGCCGCTGTAGCCCTCCGTCCCCAATGACGGCCAGGTCCCGCCCCATGTTCTTGGCCATCCCGAAGCTGCCTGCAGGCTGGCGCTCTCAGGAGCTCTGGCATCCCGACACCGCCTGCACTTCTCCCAACGCACCGTCAACTCAAATACTCAACACTGCCAGAAATTCCTCCGACGGCGGCATGAACTAGCAATTGTAGCATATAGCAATGTAATTAGCTAGTTGGTGGAGAGTTCAACGGAGTAGAGTACTTGCCATGATATGGCCTCGTATTCTAGTGTCTGCAAGTTCATTCATGGGACCGACTGGACAAGGTCGGGGTCATGCTTATGCGGCCGGAGCGACGGCGTTGTCTCCATGTCAGCGACTCTGCTCCAGATTCCAGAGGCTCGATGGGAATACCATAAACCCGGTGATCTAGCCACGGACCATGGCAGGCAAGGCCAGGACGGGGCCGGGCATGCGGCCGGGGTGACGCCCTCGTCTCCGTCGGCGACCCGCTCCAAATTATGTAGGCTTGACAATAACATGAAAGGCATGGCATCTCGCCGCTGCCGATAGCTAGCTAGGCCAGTACGGGGGCGCTGGCACGTGGCGGGCTGGACGGAGGCGACGAGCGATGATAGTGCCGGCTGGCAATGGCGACGGCAAATGAACAACTGCGGATGGAGAATTACTACGTGAAATTTCAGGTCCGCCCTCCACTCACTACCAGACTCGCGGACTATGCCTACGGTCCAGGGCCGTCGGCAAAGGTCCTATGCAGTCGGCATAGATCTATGCCTATGGCTGCCGTCGGCATAGACCCGTCAGCGTAGATCACGTCAGCGTAGTCTTGTCAGACCGTCGGCGTAGTATAGCCGTCTGCATAGGGGCCTATGCCGACGGCCCGGCGTCAGCCGTCGGCATAGTATAGCCGTCGGCACTGTTTTTCGTTTGACGTCAACGGACGGCGCCGTCAAAAGCGCGGGCGAATCGTGGAATGCCACGTGGCAGAGGTATACCGATGGCTTGGCCGTCGGCATAGATAGAAATCTATGCCATCGGCATATCAGTGCCACGTGGCATCCCGTGGTGCATCCTGGTGGCAGGTCTATGCCTACGGCAAAGCCGTAGGCATAGACAGAATCTATGCTGACGGCTTTGCCGTAGGCATAGTTCTGCCACGTGTCGGCCCCTGGTTTCTCCTGGCGGCAGAGATATGCCTACGGCAAAGCCATCGGCATGGACAGAAAACTATGCCAACAGCTTTGCCGTCGGCATATCTCTGCCACGTGGCGCGTCCTGGTATGTCCTGGGCTTATATATGCCGACGGCTTTGCCGAAGGCATAGTTTTTTTCTCTGTTTTCTCTTTTCAATTCATTTGACAGCATTTCAAAGCAGAATAATATAGAATTATGCAGAAATATGACAATTTATCATCTAAACATACTCAAGTTCATCATCATCATCTAAACATACTCAAGTTCATCATCATCATCTAAAGATCATCACCGGCGAAAGTTCATGAACATAAAACTAGTGCAAGACATGGAACATAATAAAAGTAGCAGCATGAAAGGCATGGCACGACGGCCACATGCACGGAATCATCATGACATCAAACAAGACCACCTCCGCCAAAACCACCACCACCAAGACCACCTCCGCCAAAACCACCACCACCAAGACCACCTCCGCCAAAAGCACCACCGCTAAGACCACCTCCGCCAAAACCGCCACCGCGACCACCATCACTCTGGAAGATCGGAGTGACTGGGGTCGACGAAGCAGGAGTCGAGCCACCGGTCCCCTACATGTTTGAGAGAAGATTCTAACGGTAAATATGATATGATAGTGTTGAATGAACGAGAACTAGTTTGTCAGTAGTTAGGCAAATGTACTAACCAGACTATCACTGCCTAGTGCCACCCATTCATCGAACGTGGGCACGTGTGGGGGTTCTCCCGCAGGTGGTGGTGGGGGTCCCATTTGTGGTGGATCCGTGCGGTTACTCCAAGACGCCAACATAGCCTGGATGTTAGTTAAACAAGCAAACTAGAAGGTCGGAAGGAATGAAAGTGCAAAAATTTAGCTTGGTTTTCCGTGGAGCGGTTGACCACGAGATCTAGCACTTTGACTTTTCGTGGACGGGCTTTGACCAATGGACCTCTCCACCCGGTTGTGTCAGGTCAGCACAGAGGGACACCTGGGAGCAACATCCGGGCCAAACCCACATCTACATCCCCTCCGTGTAGACCCAACGCTTTCGTTTCCCCCCTCCAGGTGCTGGCGGCGGCGCCGTCCATGAGGGGGCCATGTCCTCGAGACACGTGCCGCCTCTGCAGACATGCCATAACACCACCGCGCGTGTATGAGGGGCCGGTGCGACGCTCCGGTGGCATTGCTACCCCCCCAGGGCCATCGTCCTTCCTAATCATGGAGCGGTTGACCACGAGATCTAGTCTTTTGACTTTCCACGGACGGGCTTTGACAAGTGGACCTCTCCACCCGTTTGTGTCAGGTCAGCCCAGAGGGACACCTGGGAGCAACATCCGGGCCAAACCCACAACGACATCTCCTCCGTGTAGACCCGACACGTCTGTTTCCCCCTCCAGGTGCCGTCCGTGAGGGAGGCCACGCCCGAGAGACGTGTGCCGCCTCTTCGGGCATGCCACAGCACGACCCCGCATGTATGAGGGGCCGGTGCGACGCTTCGGTGGCATTGCTACCCCCCCCCCCCAGGGCCCCGTCCCGCCTAACTCTGTAGCGGTTGACCACAAGATCTAGCCCTTTAACTTTCCACGGACGGGCTTTGACCAGTGGACCTCTCCACCCGGTTGTGTCAGGTCAACCCAGAGGGACACCTGGGAGCAACATCCGAGCCAAACCCACAGCTACATCCCCTCCTTCTAGACCCAATGCGTCCGTTTCCCCCCCCAGGTGCCGACGGCGACAACGTCCATGAGGGGGGCCACGTCTTGGAGACGCATGCCGTCTCTTCGGACATGCCACAGCACCACCCCGCATGTATGAGGGGCCGGTGCGACGCTCCGGTGGCATTGCTACCCCCAGGGCCCCCGTCCCGCCTAACCCTGGAGCGGTTGACCATGAGATCTAGCCCTTTGACTTTCCACGGACAGGCTTTGAACAGTGGACCTCTCCACCAGGTTGTGTCAGGTCAGCCCAGAGGGACACCTGGGAGCAACATCCGGGCCAAACCCACAGCTACATCCCCTCCGTGTGGACCCGACACGTTCTTTTCCCCCCTCCAGGTGCCGGCGGCGGCACCATCCGTGAGGGGGGCCACGCCCCGGAGATGCATGCCGCCTCTTCGGACATGCCACAACACCACCCCGCATGTCTGAGGGGCCGGTGCGACGCTCCGGTGGCATTGCTACCCCCAGGGCCAGCGTCCCACCTAACCCTGGAGCGGTTGACCACAAGACCTTGCCCTTTGACTCTCCACAGACGGGCTTTAACCAGTGGACCTCTCCACCCAGTTGTGTCGGGTCAGCCATAGGGACACCTAGGAGCAACATCCGGGCCAAACCCACTGCTACATCCCCTCCGTGTAGACCCGACGCGTCCGTTTCCCCCCTCCAGGTGTCGGCGGCGGCGCCTTCCGTGAGGGGGGCCACGTCCTGGAGACGCATGCCGCCTCTTCGGACATGCCACAACACCACCCCGCATGTATGAGGGGCCGGTGCGATGCTCCGGTGGCATTGCTACCCCCCAGGGCCCCCGTCCCGCCTAACCCTGGAGCGGTTGACCACGAGATCTAGCCCTTTGACTCTCCGCGGACGGGCTTTGACCAGTGGACCTCTCCATCCGGTTGTGTCAGGTCAGCCCAGAGGGACACTTGGGAGCAACATCCGGGCCAAACCCACAACTACATACCCTCCATGTAGACCCGATGCGTCTGCTTCCCCCCTCCAGGTGCCGGCGGTGGCGCCGTCCATGAGGGGGCCACGCCCCGGAGATGCGTGCCGCCTCTTCGAACATGCCACAACACCACCCGTCCCGCCTAAGGGACATGAAATTCTCCTTGATGGCAGCTGGATCTAAATACTAAGACCCGACGCGTCCGTTTCCCCCCTCCAGGTGCCGGCGGCGGCGCCGTCCGTTAGGGGGGGCACGCCCCGGAGATGCGTGCCGCCTCTTCGGACATGCAAAAACACCACCCGGTTGTGGTAGGTCATCCTATAGAAGCACTTGGGAGCAACGTCCCCTCCGTATAGACCCGATGCGGCTGTTTTCGTCCTCCAGGTGCTGGCGGTGGCGCCGTCCGTGAGGGGGGCACACCGCGGACGTGAGGGGATCACACTCCGGAGACGGGTGCCGGGCGTTTGCAACCGCCACAAAACTTCTATCGGCATAGTTGTTTTTCATTTTAATAAAATATAAGGACCTATATTCAAAAGAACATGATGGCACATTATTGACGTGCTCGAAAAAAATACAAACTATATATATATTCATAATCTATGGAAAAAATTACAAAGTACATATATATTCATATAATAATACATAAAAAAAGCATATGCTACATGTCAGTTAATATAATAATACATAAAAAGAATAAAAACATATATAAAAAATAAAATAACTATGCCGATGGCATTGCCGGCGGCATAGAGACGGCAGGGTTTAGGTGGGCGGCGTGCCGCGGATCGATGACGTGGTGCGTATGCCGACGGCCGCCGTCGGCATATGTGCTGGACGGTGCGCCACGGATTGGTGACGTGGCATGCGGAGATATGCCGACGGCGCCCGTCCCGACCGTCGGCATAGATTTGACGGCGTTAGCCGCTGGTCACGGGCAGGGTCGCCGGGCCCACTGCTATGCCGACGGCTGCTGTCGGCGTATTCGCAGCTAGGCCGACGGCCATATTGTGCCGACGGGTGCCGTCGGCTTAGCTCGGGGTAGCCCGACGGCTAGGATAAGCCGACGGCCAGGACGTGGCTGTCGACATTGCTCCAAGTAGGCCGACGGTGGCCGTTGGCATTGTTTTGGCTGTCGGGGTAGGACTCTTTTCCGGTAGTGACTTGTTTTTGAGGGGCAGGTGCCTGCAAGATGGATAAATGTGAACTACCGAAAACGCCCTTGTTTAGTTAATATACTACCGAAAATCTAAAGTAGTATTGTATCATCTGGACCGTCGAACTATAGAAATAAACGGTCTATATGGAGCTGATGTACCATAAAAGTTCTCTTAGTTAGAACACTGTGTCACGCACGCACCATGATCCTTCGTATCTCTAGTTATGCTATCTATGCATGTGAAAGTTGTCTGCAAGAGTGAAACCTTATCCCCTCCCGCATGCGATGGGGAGGGCGGCATCGCCACCACCGCCAAAGGACAAGGATGGGCGAAGCCTGGTCTCTGGCGCTGCCGGTTGGGTATCTTCGTTGCCGCATGCGCATGGGGCGGTCCGGGATCTGGTTGTGGCATTGCCGTAGGGCGCATGTCATGGGCTCATGACACACGTGTATGGTGGTGGTGGTGGCGATCGACATCATCCATGATCCGGGTTGGTGCGGGTCGAGGGTGGTGTGGGCTTCAGGCGGCCTCTTCCGCTATGGCGGTCAGCCGGCAGAGGTGGAAACACCGTGCTGGTGGATCCCCTCGGCAAAAATGGGCGGATCGATGGGGTTGTCTGCTTGCAGCGCCTATGTATTCGGCCTTGTGTGTGTGTGTTGTGGTGGTGTATATGTTTTTATCGGGTTATACGATGGTTGATGCTTTATCTATAAAGAGGAGTGAAAGCCTGTTACTATCCATGCATGTCCCCATGTATACTAGCAACATAGGGTAGATAAATAGAGAGGACAGTTTTGGGTCTTAGGGACGCCTGTTTCTGGGATCTTGTTGGACTAATGCCTTTGAGATTCAGAAAAGAGGCAAGGTATATGAATCTGCATAGACTGCATTGAATTGTAATGGTATGCAAAGCAGGGATCATATTTCTATTGGGTGTGGCTAGGTCTTAGTCGATTGAGACTTAACGAAGTCTCAGTCAAGTTATATAGTATATAAGAAGAAAAAGAAAAACTGAAAATAAATTTTTTATACAAATCTCCATGGAAAATCAAAAGAAGATAGCATCGACTGAGTCATAATGATGTCTCAGTCGACTGAGACATAGCAAAACTGATTTCTATTCTATTTTTGCAAACTGATATAGATATACTATAAACGTTCGCAAGACGCACAAAGCACCCAAAAACATGATAAAAGTTACATCGAGATTCCTTGACCACATAATGACCACTACCGCCAAAACAAACCAACGATGTGGCACTGTTGATGCTATCATATGGGAGCCGGTCTGACCTTGTCGATGATAGCCTAATGTCTTTGAGCATGTTCGCCCAAGGACCAGGGCCCAGGGCCGCAGTGGTCACCGTTAAACCCTTGATCAATCTGAAGAAACTAACATGAAACATCAACATCATGTACACATAACGAGAATACCTATCCCTGTCTAATGTGCCTTGACGGACCAACTGAAGAAGGATCGGAACCCGGAAGATAGTCTGGAAGATGAAGTGATGCCATCCACACCCAAGCACTGTTCATGCAAGAACTAAAACCTTAACCTATCTACTAGCTAGAACTGAGTCCCTAGCATTCCCATCACACCACTGGCCATCGGAGGTCCTTAGAATTCCCATCACACCACTGGCCATCGGAGCGGCTGTTGGAACGGAAGCGAATACATGGGCTGCCTAACAGAGATTAGGAGGAGAACGGCTTTACCCTAGTCACCTGGGCACAAGGAAATGGAAGTTCCATATCTATATGTCCTTAAGTAGGAAGCATATGCAGTGGATTCAATGCAAACACAACATATATGGGACGAGTTAGGTGTTGCAGTGGGACCACACCGAGTTAGACATCAGGCAATAGAATGGGCACACCGAGCCATTTTTACAAATACTAAGCTCCATAGAATTAGAGCCTTGTGGTGTATCTGGGTTGGGCTGCTGCATTGGCTCCAACTTTTGCCGTGTGGACCACTTGTGTATGCCGATTGAGCCCAACTGCAAGTATGCGTGGCGAGCGTGTGTAGGACCATGTGTATCATGTGTCGACGTTGTTGGTGAGATCGAGGTTGCTTGGTCTGGAAGAATAAACCATGTGTTCATTGCCTCGGCAAAGTTGGCTGCACTGTTCTTTGCCGTTCTTTGTTGGCATTGGTGGTTGTGTCTGGGATTGCATGCTGGTCAATCGCTGTAGGGACCGGTTCGCTGAGCTGTTGGCCTTCTATTTGTCAGTGTTGCCTCCTATCTTGCTTGCTTTGAGTAGGTATTATTTTGGCTACTGTATGCATTTGGTTGTGTAGCCTTCCGATGTGAAGTTTGACGAGTAGAAGAGTAAAAATGGACAGATGTAGATCCACTACCGAAAAGAAGTGCCGCAAAGAGTGTGTCAACATCTCAGTTGTTTTTGCTAAAACTCACATGTACTATTGTCCTATGTTGATATCGGATACTTTCGTATCTATACTACTTATAAAGGAGCAAATATTATCTTCTCTAAGTACATCTCACAAAACGTACACGAATACATTACCACCGCATAATTAGTTCCACTAAACTCAATCTGACGGCTAGCCTTAATCTAATCTGTTCTCTGCGTGCACTTAGCAATTTACATTGACTAACCGTACTCCACCGTGAACGAAAATATGAAAGTCCACGTCTGGTCAATTAGGAAACTATAATCACGGACACATCCTATTAAAAAACTAATCACGGGTGCATCTAATTATTAGGAAACTAATCACAAACACATCCTACTATTAGGAAAATAATCACGCGCGCATCCTATTATTAAGAAAATAATTACAAGCCATCCTATTAGGAAATTAATCACGGACGCATCTAATTATTAGGAAACTAATCGCGAGCGCATCCTATCATCTCCTTCGAACACACACACACGTGCCGTCGCCGCCTTCGTCTTCTGCCTGGAGGCCAGGTCATTCTTCTACTGACTGCAACGACTTCGTCCATGTCCTGGGCATGCTTTCAGGGAACCACCGACATCCACGTCGACTTCAGATCCATCCACAACACCCACGCTGACAACCACCCACCGCCGACGTCCTTCAAGTGGGGGCAACGCTGAGTATCCTGGACCAGTATAAGCGGGCCAAAAAACTGCCTCCACAGTCATGCATGTAGATTCGTCTGGTCGCCAACCATCGTCGTCCCTAGGGCGGCACAGGTAGCTAATCACGGCCCCATCTGACTCGCCCGAAGCCACCGCCGACTCCCTCAGCTCTGACGCGTGCTGCTCCGTTGGACACGCTTGTCCAGTACTCACGCATGGACAGCGTCGTCCAAAGACATCCTACCTTCGTCGGACGCTGGAACTCCCCAAGCCCCGGTGCGTGGAGGCCACCGCCTCAAAGCTGGATGACTGACTCACCTGCGTGGACAACGCCGCCCAGCTGGTGAGAGGACACGGTCGCCGCGGCCGCTCGCAGGCCTGAACGACGGAGTCGCTCGCCTTCACGCGAACGCACCGCACACACACTAATCAGGTAAGTACCGAGTGTTTTTTTACTGTCATCGCTACCTCACCGGTGGTGACACATCTTGAAGTACAGGAACTAGAGAAGAGGCAATCAGAAACAGAGGAGCGCTGGAGCACACACAGATACGCTCGCCTTCTTTCTTTCTATATTTTTCACTGATTTTCGCGTACCTGCAACAGACATCCCTATTTTTTAAGTACTGACTACCGGTTATTACATGGCCGACTCACGACTACATAGTGAACTCACAGGCAAATTCGCTGAACCAAGACCGTACTTGCAGTCATGAAATTACGTTTTACTGGAAAAAAACCAGAAGTTTGCATAAGTTTTAGTGAAAAAAAACTAAAGTTCGCATAAGTTTTACTAAAAAAACCTAAAGTTTGCATAAGTGTATTTGTTTGTCCAGCAAATACATGGCAATTGTAATTTTACATGAGCATTTTCATACCGTCCTTATCTACAGTTGAGTTAACATATTTTCTAGATAGAAAACTTGGACCACATACAAGAGAAGCAAAAACTGCATGTTGATTATGATGATGATGAATGTAGGATATTTTGTGGTCATGGTAAATTCTCATATTATTTAGTACATAAACAATATTCACAATTTTATTTTGTTACCATCAATTGTGTTGAGTTTCTTCCATATATATGTATTGACCCTCTTTTTTAAATTGGATGTGGCAGATGCGGAATGAACTCATACCACATGATCGCATATGAGCAATTCAAGAGGAATTGGCGGGATTCTTTCTTGACCACGTCATACATAAAGATGAACAATGCCATGTGGAAGTTGAAATTGATTTTAAATGTTAGGGATTGTAAGAGATGTTATATTGTATATATGTAGTAGCGTCGGATAGATATATACGAAAACTTGTTGTTCGACCAATCTGGGAGAAAGAGAGGTCACTTCTCTCTGTATATGTTCATGATGATCTTGTGTAATTCTTGATTGGAGTTTGTTGGCACTGAAACGGTTCCTTAGCTTGTCCTAAGTGACATTTTCATGTGTGACTATACTTGCATAAATGTGTGCATATGAAGAATCATGATGAATCTTCTAAATAATTTTGAGTTTTATACATTGGAAAAAGTGGGTGGTCTTTTAATACAGGAGACATGTTGATTAAGGAGAAACGATATTTCAAATTATTTGTACGAATTGGGAATAAAAGATCGTGTACTTTATAGGAAAATTTTAAATTTATGAATAAATTGTCTTGTATTAAGTTTAGTATAATGTGTTAATCTAAATAGACGCGTGCTGCGCGTGCACACTTATTAGTTCAAATAGACGTGCGTTGCACGTGCACACTTACTAGTGAATGGTTAATGGGTAAAGTTAATTGCTAAGTCATTTTTTGTGTGATATGTACAATACAAGTAACTAAATATGTATCTTTACAAATTATGAACTTGCATCAGTCTTCTTATTTGTACATACAAAAATGTGACACGTTTAACACAATATTGCAACTAGTTTTGTTTTTTCAGAGTATTTTCGTATAATTGTAGAGTACTCCCTCGAAAAACTATTTATTTACCTTTATTTTAACTTTGTTGTAAAGTAGAGATAGTTTTATCAGTTTTTACCAGCATAGCTTGCTGGTGGTGGTGGCGCCGAAGAAAGTGCAGCTGCTGGCGCGAATGCTGGCTATCGCCAATGTGTATTCCACCAGCGCTATGTTCATCTAATCTCTCTCCTCCCTGATTTTAAGTGGGAGACGGGGATGCTTTGTGATTTGTAAATGCCACATGTCATTTATCAGGATGAATCTCGCGTGAGACCTGGTCTCATAGAATTCTTTTCCCTATGTCACCTACCCTGCCTCCACGCCTTTCTATGGTGGCCATCACGATGTACACGCATCCGCGTGTGACTGACCAAGGCAAGGTCCCCACCGCGACGGCCAACACTGGTGATGAAAATGTTGAAATTGCCATTGTGGAGAGCGTGAGGCAACTGGATCGGAATGTCGCCGCGTGGCCTTTGGATGACGAGGTGGTGATCAGTATTTTCCTATTCAGGTGGTTTTATCGGGCAGCTAGTTTCTCTACCTTACAATTTCGACTGATTAACTAAGATCCTAAGATTTGTAATCCTCATCCTATCCTAAGCTATTTATCTAGTTCAGGCTGATGTTCGGGCACCCTTAGCTCTCGAGGTACTCGTACCCGGACTTTATTATGCTCATGCTACTTTCGGCGTGCTAGACGACGACCCCTCTCCTGCAAAGGATGGCGCCCATTGAAAATAGTTACTTCGTGAACGTAATTCATGTCGGCTACCATTTTTTCATAGGGTGTGACTAGGTCTCAGTCGATTGAGATGTAAAAAGGAAAAAAGAAAAACTAAAACTAAAAGTTTGGACGGGTCTCCACCTAAGATCCCGTGGATATAGCATCGACTGAAACCTGGTTAAATCTCAGTAGACTGAGATTTATCAATCCCAATTTTCGTAAAGCTAGGATGTTACCATCCTAAAATAGTCTCCTGATTTTGAAATATAATGCATATTCATTTTGACCCATGTCAAACATAGTTAAGTTTGACCTTTGACCAAGTTTACAAAATAATTTTTTGAAAAAATAGTTTACAAAATAATCATTATATCCAATACCAAATCAACCATTAGATCCACATAAAACATTTTTTATACTATATTTATTTGGTATTATATAGGTCAATATATGTTTCGAGTATACTTGTTCTGAATTTGACTATGATAAAAGTAATATACAAAGTGAAACAAAGATAACATATCCATTTATTTATTTATTTCTCACGGATTGATCCGTTGACATTTTATCACAACATCATAGCACACACACACGCACAAATACATGCAGACATACAGGTCTTACAAGAGAGTGTTGGCTTCATGCGCTCGCAGGCTTCCTGACGGATGCAGCGGTGGCGGGCGCAGGCGGCGTTGGCAGGTCGCAGCCGGCCTAGCGGCCCGCGCCGGATTAGGCGCTCTCGCATTTGGCCTTGCAGGACGGCGGGGTCGTGCACACGGCAGGGCAGAACTTCCCTTTCGGGCAGGGCACACACCCGCAGCGCGCGATGCACGTCGCTAGCCCTTTATCAGTCGGCTGCCCCGATGTGGCCGGGGCCAGCGCAGCGGCGCAGAGGGCAACCAGGAGCACGACTGCGGCGAACTTGAGAGCGGGAGCAGCCATGAGATGAAAAGAGAGGAGAGGAGATGGTATGCTTTTGGATTGCTCAGACGGGAGCCGGGGACGTTATTTATAGGCTAGTAGTAGTTGATTAATGAAGCTTCATGTAGTTTGACTTTTGCACCACGTTGTATTGACTTACGTTCCATGCTTATATCCAGTGGATACCTCACGATACATTGTTGACTGGAAAAGCATCCATGGGATCGAATCGGATCAGATCGATGCTCTTCGGGTCAACAATGTATGTATAGCCTATAAATACAGCGCACGATACAATGTATGCTCTTTAGTTCAACCCTCGTCATTTGACTTTTAGCTAACAGCACACCTTCTTTGACGTTCTCGTCTTTTTCCTTGACACCAAGCTGTACTGCATGCGTTCATACATGTATATTGTACCGGCCGAGTCAAAACGCCATGTACGAATCCAAAGCAACCCGGTTCACAAACGTTCAGACTAGGCAATAGTGGTTCAATTCATTTAGCATATAGTGAAAAAACGCATCTTGCTAGCGGCCCCGCGTCATCCCAACGGGCGACTCAGGTGGCTCGCCGCCGCTGCTGATGGCCCTCCTCGCCCACTTTCTCCCTCGCCGTCATTGGCAGTTGCCATCCGGGCAAAGCTCTGGTCGGTGGTCGGCGCGGAACTCTTGCTCCTTGGCCCTTCCTCCCCGTGTCGATCTGGATGCGGTCATGAAGGTCATGGGCATGGCAGCGGCAAAACTCTTGGTCCTGGGCCATTCCTACCACGTGCTCGTTGGATGCCGTCATGAAGGTTGTGGGTGTGGCGGCGTCTGCCGGCGTCGATTGCACCGCGGGCCTGGTGGTCGAGCGCTCCTCGGCGTCTTGTGTTGCGCTGCCCCGCTTGGTGGTCGTGCTACCAAGGCGGAGCAAGGCATAGGACGGTGGTTCTGATCGTTCCTCGGCCAGATCCGGCCACTGGGGCACCGTGCTTGTTGTTGCCGTCGTACGATGATACCCGTTGTCCTTGTCCGGCCAGTCTTGGGTGGGAATGTCTGAGTGGCCGGTCCATCAACCAGATCTGCCCGTTGAAGTGATCACTCCTGCCTGTGAGATTCACCCAGTAAACACAACATAAATCTTAAAGAAAAATCCAATGGCCACAAATTCGACTGACCCAAAAGTGAAATTTCAGCTGACTAAAATGTAGCTAAACTGCTTTAGTTCAACCCTCGTCATTTGACTTCTAGCTAACATCACACCTTGTTTGACGTTCTTTTCTGTTTCCTTGAACATAGGCTGTACTGCATGCGTTCATACATGTATTGTTGCAAATCAATCCTTCTTTCTTTTTTTATTAGTATTTATACTTAGATATTGAAAGATACTTAAATTTTGAATTATTTTTTACTTCATTTTGTCTAATGCGGATGAGACAACAAGAAATTTTTAACATTTTTTATTTATATATTTTATAATTGTTCTTAATAATATAGAATATATAGAAGTGTTTCTCATTTAAATCTATTTAAATCTATTTATATATCAAGTATACTCCATATATAGATATATGGTATGGAAGCTTATCCGAGAGAGGCCTTTTGGTGGCCGAGCTACCTGCAGGCCGGTATCTGCACCGTGTAATATAGCGCGGTGATGAGTGCTGACTTGTTTTCTCACGTGTATATGCTGATTGTTAAGTTAAAATACACCGGTGCCATGGGCTGGGTTGCTCCCGTTGTACGTGGGCCTCGGGTACACATGGTTACGCATGTTCATGTGCCTGCTGGGCTGGTTTGAAAACAACTTATTCTTTCCAACGAGAAATTTGCTGCTTGATTTTTGCTGCAATTCTTTCTTGACTTCTTCCTCTCCACCGGAGGAACACATGCACCAACGCCCAAAGCGGATTTCAACGATTGATTCTATTTGTTGTCTATGTTTGAAAATCAAACTTCAGACTAAAAAATCAGATGTTTGTTGTCTGAAACTAACAGTGCGTGTATGAGATCGTGTGTGTATTTGTGTTTGTGGGTTCAGACCGCTAGTATCCTATGATTGTCTAAATCTGTAGTGTTGTCAGAAAATCATTTGGGAGCAGCTATGTGCACTGGGAGAAAATAGCAGGGTTCTTTTTGTTTTGGCTGATTTTGGTTCTTCGGCTGACTTGGCAATTAAAGGTTTTCCTTCCCTTTGTCTACCACTGAATTTGCAGATTTTTGTTTTCTACCAATGTACACTACTAATGGCCAAAAACTGTAAGGAAAAAAAACACCCTAAATTGTAAATGGAACATTACTAAAATTGAAAAATATGATGCCTGGATTCTCCTTGAGCAGTTTTCGTGGGGTGTGCATGCCATGCGTTTGAGCTCAGAATGGGACGCAAACAGCGGAGGGGAATGTTTGGTTCCTTAGAAAAATGTGTAGAATCTAAATATGCTGTTACTTTTAGCTGTTAAAAATTTCTAAAATATTAATTTGGGTGCAAACTTAATCTATAGTGTACGGTCCGTTTTTTTCCACACGAGCAGCGATCCAAATTGCAAATAACACACATTAAAACCAGATTGAGAGGAAAGAAAACATTGATAACCACACATGCACAACTCTGAAAAACCTCGCGGGAAAACAACATTTTTCTCATCTTATTCTGAGTGATTGTGTGCGTGCAAGCGCGCGCGCGCGCGCGTGTGTGTGTGTGTGTGTGTGTGTGAGAGAGAGAGAGAGAGAGAGAGAGAGAGAGACGCCTTAGCACTGACCACATTCAAATGTGTTTTCGTTGTGTGAGCATTGAACCACCGCTGGGAACACAAATGTAATGCCATGTTAAAATAAAGAACATCTCCCTATTAAGGTCTTGAGTCGTGGTTATTGGGTTAAGAGCATGTGTTTGATTGTCTAAATCTGTAGTGTTGTCAGAAAATCTTTTGGAGCAGCTGTGTGCACTGGGAGAAAATAGCAGGGTTCTTTGTGTTTTGGCTGATTTTGGTTCTTCGGCTGACTTGGCAATTAAAGGTTTTCCTTCCCTTTGTCTACCACTGAATTTGCAGGTTTTTCTTTTCTGCCAATGTACACTACTAATGGCCAAAAACTGTAAGGAAAAAAAACACCCTAAATTGTAAATGGAACATTACTAAAATTGAAAAATATGATGCCTGGATTCTCCTTGAGCAGTCTTCGTGGGGTGTGCATGCCATGCGTTTGAGCTCAGAATGGGACGCAAACAGCGGAGGGGAATGTTTGGTTCCTAGGTACATATGTATCCTATATGGGAAAAAATTAGTAATTCAACATAAAGTAAAAAATTCTGAAAATATTTTTGAAATAAACTTGACCTTTCATTGTACTAGTGAGAAAAGTTCCACAAAAAGAAAATTCCTCTTTGACTTATTTTCAAAAAAGACAAATCTTCGGTCAAAATAGCATGAATAGTGACCTATAATAACAAATAAATATTGTCTTTTTCGCTGTGAAGTCAACATTGGTTTTATTTTTTGTGAAAATTTATATACTAGTGCGCAAGTAAGTCAAGTTTAATCTAAAAGTATTTATGAACTATTTTGACTTTTTGTTTACTTATTTAAAAACAATACCCCATATAGGGTGTATATACATACAGACACTAGTAGAAAAGGGGGCAAAGGTCTAGGCCGGGTCAGCCCATTAGTCCCGGTTCAGTCCAGAACCGGGACCAATGGGGGCATTGGACCCGGTTCGTGAGCCCAGGGGGCCGGCCGGGCCACGTGGGCCATTGGTCCCGGTTCGTCTGGACCTTTTGGTCCCGGTTGGTGGGACGAACCGGGACCAATGGGCCTCGCTCCTGGCCCACCACCATTGGTCCCGGTTGGTGGCTTGAACCGGGACCAAAGGCTCCCCTTTAGTCCCGGGACCAATGAGGTGCCTATATATACCCCCTTGCGTAAGAGCAGAGCACACTGCTCTGTTTTTTTTTGGCCAAGGGGAGAGGGCTTGGTGGTGCTCTAGCTCACCTCCTATGCATACAAGGTGTTCGATGGAATGCCCGAGCCACACTACTTAAGCTTTCTCCTCTCCAAGCTCGACCTCCAAGCTCCATTTTCCTCAATACTTGTCTAGGTTTAGCGGTCCGTCACGCCCCGTCCCCGTCTTCACCGCCGTCGATCACCCGCGCCGAGCTCATCGCCGGCACCACCGTGGTGAGCCTCTTGTTCTTATCTTCTTTCTGAAAGGAAAAAATATTCTTACTTGTATGTTTACATAGATACTTGTATTATTTTCTTACTTTTATTATTGCATCTCATATAGTGCGATGGTTTTGGTATCCGCCCCCATCGGCACTCGTCCTGTCTATGATTCGGATGTGGTATATATATATTATCTTTATAACTATTGGTTCATTTATTGTTTATGAAAATTATGCCGACCAACGTGACACAGATTTTATTTATGTAGGATGTATGTGAATTGGAAATTCCAACCGACCCTATTGTCGAGAGGTTAAATTTAGTTAAAAAAGAAAACAATTTGTTAAACGAAAAAATAAAAAAATTGAGGAGGTGAAGATGATATTGGATTTGCATGTTGCGGATGTCGTCGATGATCACAAGATCAAGATGGATGCAATGCGCTTGAAGATTAGAAAATATGCCATTCATACCGAGGCTTGGTATCATTATGCCATTAGATCAATTATTACCTTGGTTGTGATTATGATCGCATTTGTTTTCGCATTGAAATGTTTTACATAGTTTCAATGTATGGTTTAATTAATTAGATGCTCTGGAGAGATATATGTTGTTAGATGAGAACTATGTATGTACTTTGGTTTTAATGTGATGATGAACTTCTATTAATTTGGACACTTAATTATATATAATGCACGCAGATGAACCGGCAATGGATGTACGGTGACAGACACAACTCCGAGTACATTAAGGGCGTGCATGAGTTTCTCGATGCGGCTGAGGCAAACAAGCAGAATGGTTTTATGTGTTGTCCATGCACTGAATGTGGGAATACGAGGTCTTACTCTAACCGGAAAATCCTTCACTCCCACCTGCTTTACAAGGGTTTCATGCCACACTATAATGTTTGGACGAGGCATGGAGAAATAGGGGTTATGATGGAAGACGGCGAAGAAGAAGAGTACGATGACAACTATGTTCCCCCTGAATACGGTGATGCTGCAACGGGGGGAGCTGGTGAAGATCAAGAGGAACCAGACGATGTGCCCAATGATGCTGCAACGGGTGAAGCTGCTGAAGATCAAGAGGAACCAGGCGATGTGCCCGATGATGATGATCTCTGCCGGGTCATTGTCGATGCAAGGACGCAATGCGAAAGTCAAAAGGAGAAGCTGAAGTTCGATCGCATGTTAGAGGATCACAAAAAAGGGTTGTACCCCAATTGCGAAGATGGCAACACAAAGCTCGGTACCATACTGGAATTGCTGCAGTGGAAGGCAGAGAATGCTGTGCCTGACAAAGGATTTGAGAAGCTACTGAAAATATTGAAGAAGAAGCTTCCAAAGGATAGCGAATTGCCCGACAGTACATACTCAGCAAAGAAGGTCGTATGCCCTCTAGGATTGGAGGTGGAGAAGATACATGCATGCCCTAATGACTGCATCCTCTACCGCGGTGCATACAAGGATCTGTCAGGAGGTGGGGTACAGGTAGACCCACAGTACGGAATGACAACAGTGGATCTGAAAAATCTTGGGTACACTGACGAACCATTCGTCCTAGCCAATGATGTGGCACATGTTATCTATGTGAAGGACATGTCTACCAAACCGAGAAAAAGAAAAGATATGGAAGCGAATACATCATACGATGAGCCAAAGCGGCACATAGTTCTTTCAGGAAAAATGGACATTCTGGGAGTGGAGGCCAAGATAGACATGTCTGAAGATTATGAAAAGTTTTATGAAATTCCTCCCTTCAATGTCAAGGCTGACACAAGCATCCTGATAAACGATGAAGATTATCATGGTTACGGCGCAATAAGCAAATGACACAAGCAAAGAAAAAGTGAAGACTTTCTCCCGCAACTATTATGATGATACCATGCCAACTTTGTAACACACGAGTATGCTATGCCAACTTTTTCAGAGTTCATTTGAAAAATATGAATTTAAGTCAAATTTTCTCTATAGGTGCATCTATGTTCATTTTTTAATAAAGTTAATCACAAACTTGTGATTCACACAAATTTCAAAGAATTCAAATTTTAACTATTCAAATTTGAAAACTAATGGCACTAACAGAAAGTTTATAATTTTTCTAAAACTAATGGCACTAACAGAAAGTTTACAATTTTGCTGACCTAAAAGCAAAAAGAAATAAAAAATAAAGCAAAAAACAAAAGAAAATAAATAATGTAGAAAACAAAAAAACTGAAAAAAATAAAAATAGCAACAATAAGTATTTTTTTGTAAATAGAAACAAAATAAAATAAATAAAGCAACAAAGAAAACAAAAAACTAAAAAAAATGTTTTCAAATTTGAAAACTAACGGCACTAACATAAAGTTTATAATTTTTCTAAAACTAAAAGCAAAAAGAATTAAAAACATAAAGCAAAAAACAAAAGAAAATAAATAATGCAGAAAACAAAACAAAAAAACTGGAAAAAATAGCAATAATAAGTATTTTGTTGTAAGTAGGAACAAAATAAAATAAATAAAGCAACAAAGAAAAAAAAGTGTTTTCAAATTTAAAAACTAATGGCACTAACAGAAAGTTCATAATTTTTCTAAAACTAAAAGCAAAAAATAATTAAAAATAAAGCAAAAAACAAAAGAAAATAAATGATGCAGAAAACAATACAAAAAAACTGGAAAAAAATAGCAACAATAAGTATTTTGTTGTAAGTCTATACCTACTAATAAAGCAAGCCGTTCACCCATATTATTATTTATTTTTTGGAGATTTATTGTTATCCGAGGTGGTACTAACTTTTTATGAATGATTTTCCACGCGCAGGTGCTTTTATTGGGACAGGCCAAATTGTACCGGCCCAGCAAGGTGGCCTAGTGCAAAAAATTAGTGTCTGCAGCGCGATTTGAACTCTCAACCTCATGTACAACAACAAATTTCACGACCAACTCATATAGCTCACTTTGTGTCATAATGGAACATTGATAATCCTATTAAATAGTCCCACATTGCTCGCTTAAATCCAATCTTTTTAATTTATATACGCCTTGGATTTTTCTAGGTAAAAGAAGGCATCTCGGGAATTAATAAGGAAATAAATCATCCCGTAATAACGAAGGAAAGAGAAAGAATAAAGAAGGAATTAGGGATTTCGGGTGTGACAGAATACAAAAGGAAATTGGAGGAAAGAGGAAGGAAAATAGAAGGAAAGGGAAAGAAAATAGAAGGAGAAATAAATACGGAAAGTGGGATGCATGCGTGGGAAATATAGAAGGAAAGAATAAATGAGAGAGGAAGAAAAAAGAAGGAAATAATAAAGAGGAAAGAGGGAAAAAATAGAAGGAGAAGGAAATAATAAAGAGGAAAGAGGGAAAAAATAGAAGGAGAAAGAAAGAAAGTAGAAGGAAACATAAAGAAGGAAAGTGGGTGCATGCGTTGCCAATTAAACAAAGTTGTATTGTACGCCAAATTTTTCATCCGTTCACCCATTTTTTTTTGGAGATTTATTGTTATCCGAGGTGGTACTAACTTTTCTCTACTCTTAATGTCTCAGTTGGTAGGTCGCATTCCGGGTTTAATTTTCGTCCCACCTCTCCTGGCTTATTTTCGTCCTCCCTCCCATCTCCAATTCCCCCGCTCCCACCTCCTATTTTCGTAGGGTTTTTTGTCGTCGGTTTTTTTCGCCGGTTTTTATTTGTCTCCCTCCCATTGGTTTTACAGTGCAGAGAAAACCATCCCTGCACGCCTCTCCACGATCCCTACCCGATTCACGCATCTCACCCTCCCTCCTGCACGAGCATCCGCCGCCGCCGGTGCGTTGGCTGCCTCCCTTCCCCATCGCCGGCCACCTCTCGCCCCTCATAGCCGGTCGCCTCCCTCCACTAGATGCCGACCACCTACTTCACCGCGCCGACCGCCTACATCCCAGCCGCCGGCCATGACCAGATCCACACCGGTGTTCCCGCACCGGCGTTCCCGCATCGGCGCCACCACGACCACGCAGCGGCAGAGGAGTCCTCCTCCTCCCACCACCGCCGCCACCACCGCGCCCTCCTCCTTTCACCTCCACGCCCATCCATCCCTCCCTGCTCACGCCCGAAACCCTAGCCCGCGGGCGGCCATGGTGACCGAGCTCAGGATCCGCAGTATCTTCCTCTCCTCCGAGAGCAAGAGCGGCAACTTCCGCAAGGGTATGCCATGAATCCCTTCTCTTCTTCTGGCCTTCTTCATCTCCACATCTGATTCGTGTGTGTGGTCTATATATGCAGTCAGTTTGCTCCCTCCGATCTGCTCTGCATGCGTGAAGGGGCCCGGCCAAAGAGAAGCTGCTGCTGTGCAGGTTCTTCCTCATCCCCGCTGTAGGTGGTAAGCCATATCCCTCTCCCTCCTCTCTCACCCCCATCTTGTCTCTGTAGGCAAGCAGTCTGCATGTTAGCAGGCACATGAATCAATCAAAATACCTTTTTGATTGATATATACGTGTACTGAGAGGAGAACCATGTTAAAGAATCACAGTGTGTGATGTTATATTTCGTTTCTTGCTAAACTCCGAGGTTGCATTCATTTCCTTGAACAAATGTTTGAACCTTTTGTTGTAAAGTTGTAGATTGAATTTAGTTGTCACAACTTTTTTGGTTGTTGCTTGCCTGAATGAGATCAGTAGACATTATTCAGATAACTGAATTAGACGCTGTTGTGTGTAGTCTTTGTTGGAAATACATACTATACCGACAGACAAATGAAGTTCACTGAGAAATCTATGGTTTTGACCAATACAAGGATTGAGTACTCTTATCTCATTCATCATTACAAGTTGTATCTTTCAGAATTAGGTGTTCGTACAGTTACCATTTACTGTATATTATTTTCTACAGTAATTGTCAGGATTAGGTGTTTGTTGGTAATATAAAATGATAGATGTATAGAGTTCACTGAGAAATCCAAGGTTATGATCAAGATGATAGGTTAAAAATTAAGGATCAAGTACTCTTGTCTCATTGATCATTACAAGTTGTAATATTCAGGATTATCTCATGCAGTGTTTATCAATATCCAGGATTAGGAAAAAATGTACTCCTATCTTGCAACTTTGTTTCAGCTTCAGGCAAAGTGCACAGTTAAGAACCTCATGCTGCTGTGAGAGAAACTTAGCACAATCTTTACTATCTTTTTTTCTTGACAATCGTATCTTGCCTGAATCAATTTAGTACTCATGTTCAGATAACTGAAACTAGACACTGTCTTGTAGTGGATGTATAGAGTTCACCAAGAAATCCAAGGTTGTGAGCAAGACGGCAGCTTTAGAATTGATGATCAAGTACTCTTATCTCATTTATTACTACAAGTTTCACGATTCAGGAATAGAGCGTTCATCCGTGGCGCGGCCGCCTCCTTCCCCTCCCTCCACCACACGCTGCCTACCGGATCTCGCCGTTGAGCGCATCGGCCCGCCGTCTCCAACCACCCCCGTCTATGATCCGAGCCGACTACAGGGTAGCCACCACTGCCACCGAGGACAAGGTCGCCTGTGGAAACCACCACTACCTCCGGTCCTTCGATCTCTCCCCTTCTTGTCACTCCTCACGGCCCGCTCCGCAGGGCTCGGCCTTCTCGGCGGGGATTTGCTTTTTGGCGAAGAGAGGCGGCTGCATGCGCCATGGTGCCGATCCAGTCATCGTTGGTATTCAAGTTGCCACCTAACGAATCTGTTTTTATTTCTTATTAGGTACCTGAAAGGCTGAACCTGATCTGATGAAGTTGCTTGTCAGACTACCTTCCTTTTATGAACTCAAAGGTCAAGAGACCAAGGTATCGTGAGGAGTGCATATGGCCTGATGTTCCTTGTGTGTATCGTGAGGATTTGGGAGCATCGGCGACGGACAATTAACTAGCTAGGTCATGGTATTATGATGAGCCAGGTCATGGTACACAGGTTAACTACACAAGCTTCTGCTATTTTATTGTTGGTCGTTCCCGTCCACTGCTGCCAACAGTCAATTTTCTGCAGGGTTTTTATTTCTTTCTCTTCCATCGAAAGTTCCCTTTTGCCACTGATTAATTAGTTGATGCATGTGGAGATTTTCGATACTAGGAGAACCAATTCTAAATATGTGCAATTCCATCTATCTAGCATCAATGTCGGGTGAGGTTAGACTACAAGAAAGACTAGATATTAAGCTTGTCCATTCCGTCTACACCTTTTGAATCTGAAGTGACTACTGTTGTAAATAATGCTACTTGAGTACCTGGTTGATTGGTTTTGTTTATTGTGGCATTGATTAGCCTACTACATTAGTGGTGTCAGCTATATTTTGTAAGTTTGTTATAGATTCCATTTGGGTATATGTGTGTGTGATTGAAAAATAATGGTTTAGATATCAATTGCTACAGTTTTATATAATACTCTTTGATCTATGGTGCTAGGTCTGCCGCTGCGTGCATGACAACATGAGGTGCCGCAATCGGCGTGGTATGCTGGTGGATGATGGCGACAGTGAGATGGTTGGCAAGGATTATGAGAGGTCGGCGAGCAGCACTCCTTCCTCTCTTCCCTGTGGAGAAGATGACCTGCAGCTCATTGACTGCTGAGTTCCCTCGAGTCTCTCTTTCTTCCGGCAAGGTAAAGTTCAGTTTTCTGGTGACCATGTTTATTAAATTCTATGGTAGAATCCATATTGATTCTAAGATGACATTATAGTGCATTTTTGTCCAGACATATGATTTTTCATCATCTGGTGTACGTCGATATAGCACAGCCCACACATACCCTCCTACCCTGAGTAAATCTGAATCCCCATATTTCAGTTCTGAACTCCAAAATGTCGTACTCAAATGGCTTGACCCCAGATCCATGTTCTGGACTCTTGATAGTTTGCGAGGCCTTTTCATTTAGCTGCTCAATCTACATATGCAGAAAACCACTCTCTGGATGCGTGCATTTCTGGCTGTACTTGAAGCTCTCTCCAACAATCTCCTTCTCCATCCATACTTATTTCATAAACCAAAACCTTGCGTTTATCACAATACCTATTTTAAGCTCACTCAGGATGACAAATATAGTCACAAAGTTTTTTGGTTCTTCGGTGTTGATAAAAAGAACACCTTTTTTCTATTTCCTCTGATCCTTGTTTAGTAACTACAACTCTCATGTTGTATTTGCTTTTACTGTTTCACCTTACCGTGAGTATGTTTTTGACTCATTATTTGCTCACTATTGTTCAGATTCTACATCAAGGCTTGTGGCTTACCTTATGGATCTTAATTAAGTCACCCCTTGTAATTTCCTGAGGTGCTACCTCATCATTCTTAGGTGGCTCCTTTTTTCCAGTTTGTGGCAGTTGATAGTTGTGTAGTACATGGATGGGGAGCTACTTATTTAGCCTATCAAAGAATTATCTCACTAGATGTACGTAGGGAAAGAGAGCTCTTATATTGACACTCCTAGCACTTGATATAGCGTAAGCTTTTTTTCAAGTTGTTTATAATCTTGTGCTGGAAAATAACAATCATAGATTGCTAGGCATTTGCCATATTGCCATGCTAACTGAAAATTGATGTAATCTCTGGTCTAAAATGTTGTAGCTTGTTCTTTTGTACTTTCATACACTCATACTGACTACACATAATGTCAAATGATGCGAGTGCCAGTATATATCATCTATGGAGTTGCTTGTGCTATTGGAATTTCACCAGTTGCTCCAGAGGTATGCTTTGTGAAAATACTTCATTAGTATATCATCATTAAATGATGCACTGTTGTTTTATAGTGGAGTGTGATATAGATCAGATTTCTTTTTGTATTCATTTCTGCTATTGTTTCCTCTGTTCCTTTGATGGTTTCGACGACTCTTACTATATATAATACCATAAAATACAGTTTTTCAATCACACACGCAATTTACAGTGGCGAGCTACCAGAATTTTTGTGTGTCAAAAAACAGAGTTTTGAGTGGTTCTGTACTCTTTCGAATGTAATTTTTTTTGAAAATTTCAAGAATTTCTTCCAGTTTTATAAACTGAACTCCTGCATTAAGGTGTCCAGAATTGTTTTACAATGTGGAGTTTTCTGAATCCAAAAAAAATGATTAGCATAGATAACCACTACATATAGTACATGAAGGTTGGTTATGCATGGAGAATGAGGTTAGAATTGTTAGAAGTTAGAACTGGGAGTTTTCCAGCACATGACGGTTGCGGCCGTCTTCCAGCATATTGTTGCTTTTCAGCAGAACAAGATGTTCGTCTCTTTGTCTTATGGACTTCAATAAGGTCGATGGTAGCTTGCTGAATAGGTTAAGGGAGACCCCACAGATTTCTAATGACCACACAGGGTATTCTTGCCGGTGCTGCTGCTGGCAGAGGCGCGTGGTTGACAGGAGGAGCCGGGGAGTCATGATGGTGGACATGTGGATGTTATCATGGCATTGACACATTTCGCTCTACCAACACTACATACCAACGTGACTGAATGTTATCGTGCCTTAGATGCCCTATCAAATTCTTGCTTGACTTTTTGGTTTTGTATGCCCGGATGTATGTTTCAGTTCCTACATGGTATTTCTCATGTGGAGTTGAAACCACACTTGGTTGGTCCAATAGCAAATAATCATATGTTTCACTCTGAAATCATATTGCATATAGAGTGATGTTACGTTCTTGTGCAAATTACTGCACACATATACATGGAGTTACCTGAAAAAGTCTCACACTTGGGCTCCTGCAAGTAACACTGTCTCTCGCTTGTAGAGTTTGCAAGTGGTTATAATTGTCATACTACTAGGTAACAACCTTACTCGAATCAGCCTTGACCTTGTATAATATACATAGTAATATGTAGTGAGTTGAGCGTGTGTGTCCTGTGGAGGCGCTGTGCACCTTCAGGGTCATGATGGCCATCTGCTGTCGAGCTTCACCGCCTCACGCAGCAGGACTGACTCTGATGACCTGTTTAGAGCAGGTTCGATCCAATCTACCTTTTATTTCCATGGCCTTCCCACCTCCACCCCTATTATTGCTATTTTACTTAGTGCGTGTTTTGAGAAGATCAGGCTGCATGTTGTTCTATACTTCTTTGCCTTTAAAAAAAGCTTGGTTTTTATACATAATTTAGCATTGGTAAACTAATAAAATTTAATCATGGAGAAGGACATGAGCTTGCACATAGTTTTTAGTAGATGACGACATAAATTGTGGCATTGGTCGCAATCTAGAAGTTTTTCAGGTGAGTCACATGGTTTAATTTGGAGAAGCACGAGCTAGGATGCAGTCACATATTTTTTAATGGTTCCTGCCTATTCCTTGTGGTATTATCAATATTTTCTAATTGAATTGAACTTCTATGTGATAACCTTCCAGATCCAAATCCTACTTCAGAAAGTGTATATGAGCAAAGGTCTGCACCTAAACGTTATCAGAAGTGAGGTCTTAGACAAGGTAATGTTTTTCTATCTGATGAACTAGACAAGGTAATGTTCGAACTTGGAAGTGATCAAATCATATACTTTGGTATGAAAGAGTGTAAACTAACTATTACATGTACATCTTAGCTCTAGATTTTCAGTTTGTGCTTGTCTAATGTAGAAAATGTTGTCCACGAAACATGGACTGAAGGTCAGAAAATATCATTCATCCTTGTGTTGCAGTAAAATATATCTCTTCATTACAAAAAATAGTCCATTTAGATTTCGGAGCAGTATATGCCGAGTATCTATACTCACCAGAGTCGAATTTTCTTTAAGATAATTTTAAGAGGTACTGCTTAAGTTCCACATGCAATGTGTTGTAGCATAATTTATCTTATTCTGTTAATTACAAAATTATCTCTGAATAACTTACAGATATATCAAAATCTCACAAATTCGGATAGACCATCTAGCGTACTTCTTAATTTTGGTATTGGCGGTGACATTGTTATTCGAGATTATTTTGTTGTTAACTTTTTTTGCCCTTTAAATTTGAAATACTTGAAACATGATCTGAGTGCTTCTTCTTGATCTGGTCGGTGAGTGAGGAGGTAAGAAACAGGGACATTGAGGCACATTGGGCTTAGAATTTAGGGAAATAGAAACCATCTAAAGTCTCTCTACCCTAAAATAAATCTTAACCTTATAATGAAGCTTGGTTTAGTATTTTTTTTCTCTACGAAAGACCAAGTAATCTGATATCGAGCTTGTTCTTTTATAGTAATTGAATTTTGAGTTTCTAATGATTGTTCATGCCTAATTGGCAATATATATTGACAACAAATTATTTTTGTTGTCAGATGAAGGGCATAACCGATGGCACCAGCGGGAGGTGAGTGCCGGTGGAGATAAGTGAGAAAAGGAGTAGCGTGAGGCGGTAGACAGCCTTGAAGAGGATGAGAGGGCCTGCTGCTGGGGTTTGCTCCTAGGTATTTTTGGGTCAGTGCCAGCGGCCCAGGTATCTTCTTCCGTCTCTGGATCCTAAATTGTATATCTCTAATCTGCAATGACATGCAGTAGTGACGGATACAAGTGTGTGGCTGCTCCAGTGCCGCCGCATACTCTAGTACAGCCCAAACGTGGATGCAGGTGGATGTGGGCACCGTGGCCGCCACCAAGGATGTGGGCGTCGCGCCACAACTGGCGTGGACGCGGTGGGAACGCCAAAACTGTCAAGGACACGGGAGCCACACTGCAACCTTAGTGTTTTCCCTAATTTCTTTAGGTATGTGAGGTCGATTTAATATTCACATATATGCTGAAATTTTGACACCGAAGAACCAGCAATCGAGTTATATGAAATTTCTTGCGAGAGCTATACCCTTCTTTTTAGTACTGAGAAATTCTCATGAGTACCAATGGTGAAATTTTCAGGTCTAAATACTGGATGAGATTCTCATTTCTGGCATTCTTCATGAACCTATCAAGGAGAACATTTCAATACTAATTGCCGCAAAGGTGTTCTCAACACCGGCTAGCAAGAAGAGAGTATGTTTTTTAATGCTCACTGTTGTAAGCTTGATTCACACGGAGCTTCTCAATGTTGTACATGTAGTTTGTGAGTAACAGAAATAAAACCTATTACTTCATTCTTGTCTTGTACCTCCGATTCATATCCCACTAATCAGTAGAGTTCAGTTATGTGCTTCAACATTAAGGAGTCATTATCTTCTACACCTTCTGTTCCTAAATATTTGTCTTTCTAGAGATTTCAACAAGTGACTACACATGGAGCAAAATGAGTGAATCTACACTCTAAAATATGTCTATATCCATCTGTATGTGGTAGTCCATTTGAAATCTCTAAAAAGAAATATATTTGGGAACGGAGGGAGTAAAACAAATTTTGTTACCTACTCAAACATATTTTGTTCTTGTGTTTCTGATAAATTTTCTATAAAAAATGTGTACAATAGAACCTGCAGAACCTGCATTGGACCATGATCATTTGCTCTATCCATTTCTTCTAAAGAGTACAGATTCCTACGCATTCATAAATGTGATTTAGTGTGCTATTACATTTCTTGGAATCAGATGCTATATTTTCTGTGGGAATTCGTTGACACAGTTCCTTACAAAAGTTGTATCTTTGAAACGGACAAATAGCTCTATGTAATTCTATCATATTCTGATTTTGAGGCAAGTATACCAGTTATCTTTTTCCTTTCTAGCAAGGTACCATAGTACATGTTATGAAATTCTCCTTTGCCTTCCAGGTGAACCAAATAGGTGTCTTTTTAACAAATGGAGGGAATTCGTTTGTCAATAAAAGTAAATTTGTCACAGGGGATGTTGTCTTATTTCTTCAAGTATAAGCAATGTTGTCTTATTTCTTCAAGTATAAGCAAATGAACAGTGTGTTGAAGTTAACAAGTTTCTATCCTTATTCCTCTTATTAATTGTGTGTTATCCCGATTTATACATGTAACAATGATGAATGATGATGATGTAAGGAGAGCCATTCTGTTACCTTGAACAAAACAACTCTCTATCCTTATTTCTCCTAAAAGCTTTCAGACGATACTCACACCATATGATTCCTTGAAACATAGTAGTATTTTTCACATCTATTACAATCCAAGGTTTTTTTAACTAATATTATTCTTTATATTCGTAAGTAGTATAAAGTTGCCCCAAAATTGGTAATATGATTTTGGATGATATATTGTGATGCTGACAAGGAGGTTATTGGTGTTGAATAAAATAGCAGTATGAAATAACCCTGCATATATGTGTTTGTTTTTAATCTGAGCCTTTCAATTCAACTGAAATTTTTACTTGTACAATATTTACTGTCTTTTGCCTCTTGTTTTGCAGGTTATCTGGAATGATGGTAGGTATTAATGAAGTAGTCCATGTTAGCTGGACTGGCTCAAATCTTAGCAATTTAGAAGCTCAATATCTTGGGGCTGCCTTGCAGTATTTCAGAGAGCTGTATTATTCCCGGACATTTTATATTGCCTCACGATGAGAGTTGAAAGTGGGCTGATGTGCTGTCAGAACCTCTCCCCCCCTCTCTCTCTCCCTCTCCCTCTCTCTAATGGATAATAACCTACACATGTGAGATGATTGAATCTTAAGCATAAATAATAAAGCCATTCAAGTGTTATTATCATTTGTAATGAAGTGCAAAATAAAGAGTTCAATATTTCTATTTTTTGTCAAAATATATTGCAAGTGAAGTGAAGTTTAATTATTATTTTTTGTTATTGGCTATCTTTTCAATCTATGTTAAAGTTGACATACAATAGTACAAATTTTACAAAGCCCGTGGCAACGCACGGGCAGTCTACTAGTTATGAATGATTTTCCACGCGCAGGTGCTTTTATTGGGACATGCCAAATTGTACCGGCCCAGCAAGGCGGCCCAGTGCAAAAAATTAGTGTCTGCAGCGCGATTTGAACTCTCAAACCTCATGTACAACAACAAATGTCACGACCAACTCATATAGCTCACGTTGTGTGATAATAGAACGTTGATAATCCTATTAAATAGTCCCACATTGCTCGCTTAAATCCAATCTTTCTAATTTATATACGCCTTGGATTTTTTTAGGTATTAAGAAGGCATCTCGGGAATTAATAAGGAAATAAATCATCCCGTAATAAGGAAGGAAAGAGAAAGAATAAAGAAGGAATTAGGGATTTCGGGTGTGACAGAATACAAAAGGAAATTGGAGGAAAGAGGAAGAAAATAGAAGGAAAGGGAAAGAAAATAGAAGGAGAAATAAATACGGAAAGTGGGATGCATGCGTGGGAAATATAGAAGGAAAGAATAAATGAGAGAGGAAGAAAAAAGAAGGAAATAATAAAGAGAAAAGAGGGAAAAAATAGAAGGAGAGAGAAAGAAAGTAGAAGGAAACATAAAGAAGGAAAGTGAGATGCATGCGTTGCCAATTAAACAAAGTTGTATTGTATCTTGTCATACCAAGCGCTGGATCTCTCGGGCAGATGCAAAGCTGATTAGATGATCAAACAAGTAAAGTTTTTAAAGGAACAAATCTGGCAGTCGCCTTTGGCTTTATGCCAAATGATAAAAAGATTGAAGTGTAGTTTTCTTGAAAAAAAATTACGTCCTTTGGTGTGCTCACAACTTCAACTATATCAAATGTTTACAAATGGTCATTTACCCCCTATTGTTAAAAACTGAAGCATTTAGTCTCTCAGACTAATTAGAGTGTTTTTCATAGAAAAACTGAACTAATTTTGTATGACACTTGACACAGTCGAAATTTTTGACCATTTGATTCCATCTTCTGCCGCGGGATCATCATCCCACCCACCTATAACATACGCGCCACATCGGTTAGTCACGATTCTTAAAATATGGATGTTCATGTTTACTAAGCGTACAATTGTTTTTTTTGTGGTTTAATTGAAGACCATTGGTAATTATGGCTAAAAAATATCATAGTTTTCCTACACGGTCCAGGGCTTATTCAATTACTAAACTGATGACTTTTTTCTTTATTTCTAAATTTATTTAACCACTTTTTTGTAGCTGAATTACTAGGTGTTGTGTTTATGTGCACATGCCATGGGTGAACTATTTCTATATATCTGAATTGTTGATGTCGGGAACTAAGATGCGATATTGTGATACTAATATTTGACGTGTTGGAATTGTTTAACTCAAGAGCAAAATATTAACTATAACACCCCAAAAAATATATGATTAAATCATAAAATAAAAGTCTTCATTTTTGGTCATGTGCTATGTTTTCCGAACAACCGAACAAATCTTTTCTCTTATTTTTTTGCTCAATCCACTAGCGCCCGTCACCAAAGTACAAGGAGTCCGACTCGGAGTCCCAGCTGTAAGTGACACAAATTCCACACTTTTTTCTATTATATTAGTCAGAGATGGAGGATCTTTGTACAACACTCCTAATATCATGGAACACGAACTGTGCTCCACTACCGAGTCCATCACCTTGGTCGACATTGGCTCATGGAAATTGGTGTCGCCTCCATAGTAAAGCAAGGACCTTGTACTAAAATGCACTTTACCATTTTTGATAAAATATGATATTTGTTGGGCATCACTAAGCAGTGCCAGCAAAGGCGTGTGGAGATACTCACAACTAGGTAGATATTTTTGTGGTTCAAATTGCATGCACCTTTAGTACACTTATGAAATACTACAATGATTTATTTTTTTGCGCAAAACTTCTTTTCATGTTGTTTCTCGGCCTGGAGGATTTCAAGGAGTTTGTTGATGTCGTCATGTCTCGTGATGGGTCATTGGGTTAGTGAGGTGGTGCTTTTTGTCTCCCGTTGTGCAACGGGCATTTATGCTAGTAGAAACAAAATAAAATAAATAAAGCAACAAAGAAAAAAAAGTGCCACCTACTGGGCCCCCACGGCCTGAATACGACTAGAAACCCTACCATGGGCCAGAATTCAGGCCCACAGGAGGCCCAGTAGGCCCACAGGCACACAGTGCAGGGTTAGGCCCGAAAGGCTGCATTTGAGAGGAGCTCGAGAGGGAAGGCACAGCAGCGCTTATAAACCACTCTCGAGCTCTATCAGCTAGCGAGGTGGGACTAAAGTTTTGGCGCGGGGCAGCACAAGGCCTTTGGTCCCGGTTGGTGCCAGCAACCGGGACTAAAGGGGGCATTGGTCCCGGTTCGTGGCACAAACCGGGACCAATGCCCCCCTTTAGTCCCGGTTGGTGCCACCAACCAGGACCAAAGGCCGCCGCTTCCCGCCCTTTGGGCTGCTGAAAAGAGGCCTTTGGTCCCGGTTGGTGGCACCAACCGGAACTGAAGGGGGCATTGGTCCCGGTTTGAGCCACGAACCTGGACCAATACCTTTGCTATATAAGCCAGCACTTAGGAAATTTTCACATTTCCCTCGCAGTTGCCCTCGACGACGCCGAGCACATCGACGCCGCCAGGCTGCCCCGACGCCGCCCGCCGCCCCCGCCGTCGCCATCGTCCGCGCCCGTCGTCGCCGTCGCCCGCGTCCTTGCCGGCCGTCGCCCGCGCCCTCGCCCCCGCCGTCGCCGTCCCTGCGCCCGTCGTCGCCCGCCCCCGCCGTCGCCGTCGCGCGCGCCCTCGCCGGCCCTCGAAGATATATGTATTTTTTTGATGTATATCCATATATGTATGTATGTATTTTTACATGTTTTTGTATGTATGTATGTATTTTTTCAATTGTAATGATGTTTTAAAAATACATATATGCAAAAGTTAGATTTTTAATTAGAAAAGTTTTATCTATATATGTTCTCTGATTTAGTACATTTTAGGTTAGTTTCATTTTAAAAAAAGTTTTATATATTTAGGAAGAAAGAATAGAAGGAAGAAGAAAGAAGAAAAGGTTTTATATATGAGGGTCGAGAGGGGGTCGACGGTCGCCGACGGTTCGAGGGTCGAGAGGTGGTCTAGGGTCGCCGAGGGGTCGAGAGTCGTCGAACATGAGAGGAAGAAGAGGATAAAAAAAGAAGAGGAAGAAGAAAAAAAAAGATGAGAAGAAAGAATAGAGGAGTTCTCCTCTATTCTTTCTTCTCCTCTTTTTTTTCTTCTTCTTCCTCTTTTTTTTATCAGGAACGAGGGTCGTCGAGGGTCGTCGAGCGGTAGAGGAAACCCTAAATAGCAAGTATCATCGGTGTGAGATACATGTGGCCGTCGGTGTCGGACACTACATCCACGTCCCACAAGTGACGTGGGTGTCGACGACCCACGTCACTTGTGGGACGTGGATGTAGTGTCCGACACCGACGGCCACATGTATCTCACACCCACGATACTTGCTATTTAGGATTTCCTCTACCGCTCGGCGACCCTCGATGACCCTCGTTCCCGATAAAAAAAGAGGAAGAAGAAGAAAAAAAGAGGAGAAGAAAGAATAGAGGAAAACTCTACCGCTCGGCGACCCTCGTTCCTGATAAAAAAAGAGGAAGAAGAACAAGAAAAAGAGGAGAAGAAAGAATAGAGGAGTTCAGGAAACCCTAAATAGCAAGTATCGTGGGTGTGAGATACATGTGGCCGTCGGTGTCAGACACTACATCCACATCCCACAAGTGACGCGAAGCCCTCGACGACCCTCGTTCCCGATAAAAAAAAAGAGGAAGAAGAAGAAAAAAAGGAGGAGAAGAAAGAATAGAGGAGAAGATCTCTTCTTCTCCTTTTTTTCCTTCTTCCTCTTCTTTTTTTTATCCTTGAAGCGTTGTCGAGGCCACCCCAAACCCTAGAGAAGCAGCGTCGAGGCCACTAATTAATATTAGTTCTACGTTTGCCACTAATATATCCATCTGTCATGTTTGAATAATAATTGCCATGTTGTAAATATTTGTAGAAACTATGGACACCGCACGAGACGAAGTACAAGAAGAGTTGTTGGGGGACATAATCGCACGAGGAAGTGATGCCATCTGCTCGTTGTTTCTCAACGACACCGATGGTCTGGAAGCAGCTGGCTATGATTATGATGGCTTCGGTGACCCAATGCCGGTGCAAGAAGGAGACCGTGAGGACGGCTCTGGTGACCCAATGCCGGTGCAAGAAGGAGACCGTGATGACGTCTCCGGTGACCGAACCGAGTCCGGCCAGGTATATATATTAGTTAAGCCTGTGTTGACTAGCTAATTGATGCATTCATTGTTTTGGTATGTACACACATTAATTAAGTCTTTGTTCTTTTTTCTAGCCCTCCGGATCGAGCACAACTTTGGTAAAGAGACGAGGCCCGAAGAAAAAGTTGAGCTCGGATGAAAGGTTTGAGATCATAGCAATCGCGCCCGACGGCCAACCGATTGAACCCATCCGGACAAAGAGCGCATTTGTTGCTCAGTGCAGGTTCTGGTTAGGGACAAGATCCCGATCAGCATCCAGCAATGGTTAAAGCCGGCTATAGAAGACCCTGAGGTGTCTTATGTCAATGATGTGCAGAAAAATGATCTTTGGACTGAGCTGAAGTCAAATTTCACCCTACCGCCAGAGGATGATCCGGAGAAGCCAACTAAAGAGTAATTAATCAAGTCTTTTGCTCTTAAGAGGATGGCAGAACTATTCAGGAGGTGGAAGAAAGAGCTTAATAAGTTTGTCGATAAAAAAGAGACACCAGAATTCAAGGGCAGGTATGAGAAGATTAGAGATCACTGGCCCGCATTTGTGGCCCACAAGACATCGGAAAAGAGTAAGAAGATGTCGGCGACAAACAAGCAAAATGCTGTGAAGAAGAAGCATCACCATCGCACGGGATCAGGTGGCTACCTCGTAGCCCGGCCTAAGTGGTCAAGACTGAGAATGATCTGGTTGATAAAGGGATCGAACCAGAGACAATTAACTGGCCAGACCGTTGCCGGACTTGGTTCTTCGGGGCTGCGGGAACCTTGGACCCTGTATCAGGGAAGTGCATTTGGACGGACGAGCAAATGGAAATACCAGTCAAGAGGCTTAAGCACTATATCGAAGCAGCGCAGCAAGGGACGTTCGTTCCATACAGAGAGAACGACGAGCTCACAATGGCCCTCGGGAATCCTGAGCATCCTGGACGGACATGAGGCACGCCAGGCTCCATTTCGTGGAAGGCTGGGTTTCCGAACACAGGCGGTTACAAATGTCACGAGAGGAGGAAGAAAGTGGAGCAGACCCAACTGCAGGCGCTGCACGCTAGGGTACACGTGATAGAGGAACGAGAAGCAAATCGCAGCAAACGAACTACCGAAGCTTTCCCCGAAGTTACCCCGCCATCTCAGCGGAGAAGCAGCGTGGCTTCCACCGAGCTGCCTCAGCCGGAGCATGTCTTGACGGCTCCTGCCAGCTATCCCGTGGAAGCTATCACGGAGTCTCAAAATTACCACCTTATGACGCAATGGATTAATATGAAGGTCAAGGCGGCTGTTGGCTCTTTTTTTCCTACTGAACCCGGCGCAACTTTTCACTACCGGCCGATTCTAGAAGGATATGCTAGGGTGATGGTCGATGAAATAACGGAGGGATTTGAGGACCTCCAGCTTGACCACCCTACTGGTGAAGGGGAGACTCGGCTGGGTTCTGCTCTGAAGACTCCATGCCTATGGCGGAAGGAGCTCATCAACCTTCCGAACTGGACGCCTCCGCCTCCTCCTCCTCCTCCGGCGAGTCAGGGCACTCCGCCTCCTCCACCGCCTCCTCCTCCAGCGAGTGACGATCAGGGCACTCGACCGGCTCCTTCTCCGGCGCGTGGCGGCACTTCGCCTCCTTCTCCGCCTACGCCGGCGCGCCCGAGCAGCCAGCCTCCTCCTTCTCCGCCTCATCAGCAAGGGCGGAAGAGACCCGCCGCCGCTCCGGCTGCTTCGGCTGTCGTAGTCCTTCTCCTCCGCCTTGTAAGCAAGTAAAGAAGACAGCCGCTCCGTCTGCTCTGCCGGCATCTAGCAGTACAGCCAAAGGCGGGAGGACATACAGATTCGGCCCTTCTCTGAAGACTCCAGAGAAGTTACCATACGAGAGGACCCCAGAGGAGAATGCCGATATCGCGCGAGAAGAAGTGAGGAACTTCTTTGAAGGGGTGAAAGCAAAGAAACATCCACCTCCGGAGGAGAAGGTAGATCCGGTGAAAGCGAAGCGCACTCTGGCTACCCTGACAAAACCACCCAAGTCTCTGCCGAATGGCAACTATGAGCGCATTATTGGAAAGGCATTTGCCGAAGCGGAGCGGTCGGGAAGTATTGTCAGTGATCAAAGGCTGAAAGAACGACGAGCTGGGAAACAAATTGCCCAGCTCGGCAAACAAGCGAAGCAATCGTGCCCCCCGCTCAATGTGCCTAGCGACATCGTCGCTAACGATCCGAGGATGGTGCCCGATTATAGCAATCTTGGAGATTACCTGCCTGATGATGTACATTATGATTTCGTGGAGGTGCAGATACAAATATACGAGTACGGGAAGCCTCTCGTCAAAGATGAAAGATCTCTATCAACGATGATGCGAAGATTGCATGATTGGTACTTGAAAATCTGCAGAGAGTCTGGGGGGAGGAGTACTTTGTATGTGAGAGTTAAAAAGGAGCATGACCTCGTCGGAATTGAATTGTTGCTTGTTCCATTTGAGGAGTTCTTTCAGTTTTTCAATCAATTGGCCCTCGATAAAGCAAGGGTCACCTGCTACTGTCTGTAAGTAGTACTACATCTGTTATTAAGTCTCTCTATATAGCTCAGCTCTTTCATTGCATGTATTTATAATTATCCTCACTATATTATGCAGATTGAAGATCGTCGAATTGAAGAAAAGACAAATCGGTGATATTGGGTTCATTAACACAAATCTCATAGATGCAACTCGGGTTAAATTTCATGCCGCAGATACCGAGGCCAACTTGCTACGATCGTTGGTAATAAATGAAAACAAAGATATAATACTCTTTCCTTACAACTTCAAGTGAGTGTTTGAAAGTGCAACTATCCCTGGGTGGTTTTGGTAATTCATAACAACATATAGCTCATTGAGCTAATGCTATTCCAAGATGACTATTTCAGGAAAGCTCAATGATTGGCATGGCATGGATATGAAAGTGGAACCCTCAAAATGCTAAGGACAAAGGATTGGCTCAAGCTCAAAAGCTCAAGACTCTTCATTTTATGTTTTAGTGATCCAAGATCACATTGAGTCTTTAGGAAAAGCCAATACTATCAAGGAGGGATGAGGTGTTGCTTAATGAGCCTCTTGCTTCATGTGCCTAGTGATATGCTCCAAAATCCTCAACTACTTTCCCATATCCACAAATGACCTAAACCCTAAGCCAAACTCGGTCATACCGATTCTTTCTATCCGGCGCCACCAAGTTTCACTTGTCATAAGCCACTGCCAAACCCTAGCAATTCGGTCCTACCGATAAGGATATCGGTCTCACCGAGATGGGGTTGCAAACTCTCTGTTTCCTTTTCATAACTTTTCGGTCTCACTGAAAGAGCGAATCGGTCCCACCGAGATTGCAATGTAAACTCTCTGTTTCCTTTTTGTAACTTTTCGGTCTCACCGAAAGAGCAAATCGGTCCCACCGAGTTTACCTGACCAACTCTCTGGTTAGCTTATTACCAAAATCGGTCTCACCGTGTTTGTGTAATTGGTCTCACCGAGATTACGTTATGCCCAAACCCTAACAGAATCGGTCCTACCGAGTTGCATGTCAGTCCCACCGAAAATCTCTAACGGTCACTAGGTTTACCTTTTCGGTCCGACCGAGTTTGTTGATTCGGTCCCACCGAGATTGGTAGATTGTGTGTAACGGTTGGATTTTGTGTGGAGGCTATATATACCCCTCCACCTCCTCTTCATTCGTGGAGAGAGCCATCAGAACACATACACCATTCCAACTCATATGTTCTGAGAGAGAACCACCTACTCATGTGTTGAGACCAAGATATTCCATTCCTACCATATGAATCTTGATCTCTAGCCTTCCCCAAGTTGCTTTCCACTCAAATCTTCTTTCCACCAGATCCAAATCCTATGAGAGAGAGTTGAGTGTTGGGGAGACTATCATTTGAAGCACAAGAGCAAGGAGTTCATCATCAACACACCATTTGTTACTTCTTGGAGAGTGGTGTCTCCTAGATTGGCTAGGTGTCACTTGGGAGCCTCCGACAAGATTGTGGAGTTGAACCAAGGAGTTTGTAAGGGCAAGGAGATCGCCTACTTCGTGAAGATCTACCGCTAGTGAGGCAAGTCCTTCGTGGGCGATGGCCATGGTGGGATAGACAAGGTTGCTACTTTGTGGACCCTTCGTGGGTGGAGCCCTCCGTGGACTCGCGCAACTGTTACCCTTCGTGGGTTGAAGTCTCCATCAACGTGGATGTAGGATAGCACCACCTATCCGAACCACGGGAAAAACATCCGTGTCTCCAATTGCGTTTGAATTCTCCAAACCCTTCCCTTTACATTCTTGCAAGTTGCATGCTTTACTTTCCGCTGCCAATATACTCTTTGCATGCTTGCTCGAATTGTGTGATGATTGCTTGACTTGTCCTAAGATAGCTAAAATCTGCCAAGAACTAAAATTGGGAAAAGGTTAAGTTTTTAATTGGTCAAGTAGTCTAATCACCCCCCCTCTAGACATACTTTCGATCCTACAAGTGGTATCAGAGCTTTGGTCTCCATTTGCTTTGATCTCCATAGCTTTTGGTGGTCATAGCCTTGGTTTCACAACCTAGGAGAGTATGGCGTCTAGCGAGGGAAATTATCACCATAGAGGTCCTTACTTTGATGGTACTAATTTTGCTAGTTGGAAGCATAAAATGAAAATGCATATTCTTGGACATAACCCCGCCGTTTGGGCTATTGTGTGTGTTGGTTTGCAAGGTGACTTCTTTGATGGGAGAGAACCAAACCGTGAAGCTACCGCGGATGAGTTGAAGATGTTGCAATACAATGCTCAAGCTTGTGATATTCTCTTCAACGGATTTTCCCCGAAGAATTCAACAAAATCAGCCGTCTTGAGAATGCAAAGGAAATTTGGGACACTTTGATTGATATGCACGAAGGTACCGACTCCGTCAAGGAATCCAAGTTGGATGTGCTTCAAAGTCAACTTGACAAGATCAAAATGAAGGATGGTGAAGGTGTCGCTGAAATGTACTCTAGGCTTGCTCTCATCACAAATGAGATTGCCGGCTTAGGAAGTGAAGAGATGACCGATAGATTCATCATCAAGAAGATTCTAAGAGCCTTGGATGGAAAATATGATACCATGTGCACGTTGATCCAAATGATGCCCAATTACAAAGATCTCAAGCCAACGGAAGTGATTGGAAGAATTGTTGCTCATGAGATGTCACTTAAGGATAAAGAGGAACTTCACAACAAATCAAGTGGTGCCTACAAAGCCTCATGTGAAGCCCCTACATCATCAAGTGAGAAACAAAACTTCAACGAAGAATTGAGCTTGATGGTGAAGAACTTCAACAAGTTCTACAAGAGCAGAAGCAAAGATAGAAGCTTCAAGTCAAGGTCCTACAATGACAAAAAATCTTCTAGTCGAGAGCGAAATTGCTACAATTGTGGAAGACCCGGACACTATTCCAATGAGTGTATGGCTCCCTACAAGAGAAGAGAAGATTCTCCAAAAAGAAGAAGCAAAGAATCACCACCAAGAGAGAGAAGGAGTAGAGATGATCGTTATGAACGAAGATACTCACGGAGAAGCAAGGATTCGGAAAGGAAGGAAAAATCATCAAGGAGCTACACAAAACGAAGACATCAAGCTCATGTTGGTGAATGGGTATCCGGCTCCGACTCCGACAGCCACTCTGAGAGAAGTTATCACTCCGACTCCGAAGACACTCAAGATGAAGGTGTTGCCGGTCTAGCACTTGTGTCATCCAACTCCTACTACATATTTGACTCACCAAATGAAGGAATTGGAAGATGCTTCATGGCCAAAGGCCCTAAGGTAACACACCCCGAGTATGTTGATTTCAATAGTGATGAAGATGACTTGTTAGGTGATGATTTGCTTGTTGACAACTCTAGTGATGAATACTATGTTGAAACGTCAATTAATCATGCTAATCAAGAAAAAACGAATGACAATGATAAGAAGAAGATTGAGGCTCTAACTGAAGAACTAAACACTCTTAAGTTAGCTCATGAAACTATCTTCGAAGATCATCAAGAACTTTTAAGAGCTCATGAGAAATTACGCTTTGAAAAGCTCAATCTTGAGCAAGAGCATGAGTTCTTAAAAGCAATCAATGATGATCTCCGCAAGAAAAGTTCTTCTTACATTGCCAAGCGTTTACTCTTATCCAATTACATGCCTCAAGTCAAGTCTAATAACAAGAACAAGAAAGATTCTTCCTCTAGTAGTAACAATGATCATGCTAAATCCAATATTGTTGCTTCTAGTAGTTCTCTTGATTCCACTAATGATTCTCTTAGCCAAGTTACACTTGAGCAAGAAAATAGCTTATTGAAGGGAATTATAGAGAAAGGAGTGTACAAAAGCCTTGCCGGGAGTAAGCTGTTGGAAATATGCCCTAGAGTCAATAATAAATTAGTTATTATTATATTTCCTTGTTCATGATAATCGTTTATTATCCATGCTAGAATTGTATTGATAGGAAACTCAGATACATGTGTGGATACATAGACAACACCATGTCCCTAGTAAGCCTCTAGTTGACTAGCTCGTTGATCAATATATGGTTACGGTTTCCTGACCATGGACATTGGATGTCGTTGATAACGGGATCACATCATTAGGAGAATGATGTGATGGACAAGACCCAATCCTAAGCATAGCACAAGATCGTGTAGTTCGTATGCTAAAGCTTTTCTAATGTCAAGTATCATTTCCTTAGACCATGAGATTGTGCAATTCCCGGATACCGTAGAAATACTTTGGGTGTGCCAAACGTCACAACATAACTGGGTGGCTATAAAGGTACACTACAGGTATCTCCGAAAGTGTCTGTTGGGTTGGCACGAATCGAGACTGGGATTTGTCACTCCGTGTGACGGAGAGGTATCTCTGGGCCCACTCGGTAGGACATCATCATAATGTGCACAATGTGATCAAGGAGTTGATCACAGGATGATGTGTTACAGAACGAGTAAAGAGACTTGCCGGTAACGAGATTGAACAAGGTATCGGGATACCGACGATCGAATCTCGAGCAAGTATCGTACCGATGGACAAAGGGAATTGCATACGGGATTGATTAAGTCCTTGACATCGTGGTTCATCCGATGAGATCATCGTGGAACATGTGGGAGCCAACATGGGTATCCAGATCCTGCTGTTGGTTATTGACTGGAGAACGTCTCGGTCATGTCTGCATGGTTCCCGAACCCGTAGGGTCTACACACTTAAGGTTCGATGACGCTAGGGTTATAAAGGAAGTTTGTATGTGGTTACCGAATGTTGTTCGGAGTCCCGGATGAGATCCCGGACGTCACGAGGAGTTCCGGAATGGTCCGGAGGTAAAGATTTATATATAGGAAGTCCTATTTCGGCCATCGGGACAAGTTTCGGGGTCATCGGTATTGTACCGGGACCACCGGAAGGGTCCCGGGGGTCCACCGGGTGGGGCCACCTATCCCGGAGGGTCCCATGGGCTGAAGTGGGAAGGGATCCAGCCCAAAGTGGGCTGGGGCGCCACTTTCCCCTAGGGCCCATGCGCCTAGTGGTGGGGAAACCCTAAGGAAGAGTCCCAAAAGGGGAAGGCACCTCCTAGGTGCCTTGGGGAGGAGAGATTCCTCCCTTGGCCGCCGCCCCCCTAGGAGATTGGATCTCCTAGGGCCCGCGCCCCCCTTGGCCCCCCTATATATAGTGGGGGGAGATGGAGGACTTCTTACCTTTGCCTTTGGTGCAGCCCTCCCCCTCTCCCAAGTCCTTCTCCTCTCCCGTGGTGCTTGGCGAAGCCCTGCAGGATTGCCACTCTCCTCCATCACCACCACGCCATTGTGCCGCTGCTGGATGGAGTCTTCCTCAACCTCTCCCTCTCTCCTTGCTGGATCAAGGCATGGGAGATGTCACCGGGCTGTACGTGTGTTGAACACGGAGGTGCCGTCCGTTCGGCACTAGGATCTCCGGTGATTTGGATCACGATGAGTATGACTCCATCAACCCCGTTCTCTTGAACACTTCCGTATAGAGATCTACAAGGGTATGTAGATGCACTCTCCTTCCCCTCGTTGCTAGATTACTCCATAGATTGATCTTGGTGATGCGTAGAAAATTTTGAATTTCTGCTACCTTCCCCAACATAAGCAATTCGAGGAAATTGTGCGCAAGCAAGGAATGCACCGGAAGAATCAAGGTGTTGGTTTTGAACGAAAGTTCAATGCCAATGGAGTTGAGTGGGAAGAAGATCAATACCCCAAGACAAAGTTTGTTCCTCAACAAGAGAAGTGTGATACTTCCTTCAAGGGGACACAAGCTCAAGATGATCTTCCACCACAAGACTACAAGCAAAAAGGCAAGGACAAGCTTCAAGAGGAAATTGATGCATTTGAAGAAGCTCCTAAGACCTTAGTCAAGTGGATTCCCAAGACTACTTCAAGTTCCACTTCATCAAGTACGACTACAACTCCAAGGATTCCCATCAAGATGATGTGGATCCAAAAGAAGAAGAACTAGAGAGTTCTTGAGGGTGACTCCGCCAACATACCTCACTCTTATCATTTTGGCAAGAACGAGTGCAATCAACTTCCACATCTTGCACTAGTTCAAGGAGTCACAAACCCTCTTGTTGGTAAGACAAGGGACAAGGTAACCTAAAAGTTTTCATGGACATCATCTTGTGTGTGCATCACTCTATGTCTATGGATATCCTTGTTTGTTCCTTGTGGGACTAACCCATGTAGGTATTGAAAGTGCAATTCACTCAAATGGATAGCTCCAAGTGATCTACATCAATATTGAGCATCCACATCTTCGACATCTACATGAAGTCATCATCGACAAAACCCAAGGTTAGTTCATCCCTCTTAGGGGGGATATCACATCTAAGGGGAGCTTTACTCTAAGACTTGAGCTAAAGCAACTCTAAAGATGTGAACACAACAATGCTTTATGTAAAAGTGGTAACCCCACTTGAGCTTAAACGATGAGTATGACCTATGATCAAGTGTTCTCACTTGACTCCTAAGTCAATATACTCATATATAGATGACCTAGTCATCGCAAATTGCTTGATAGATGCTAGAATTGTTTGTGCATGCTTTGTCACATATTTCATTTGCCATCTTATTGTGTGAGCATGTTGGTTGCATATTTTACTCATTCGAGGACATCCACTTGTTGTTTTGGTTGTTTGGTTTTATTTCCTTTTGCCAAGTGGATGGACAAGAATGCCTAAGAACCTCCTCTAGCTATCTATGCTTTTCTCGTCTCAAACTCTATTCATGCTGCATCACAAAATTTGATCAAGTCAGATTCGAACCACTCTGTGTGAGGAGCGCTCGGAGTCCCCGATTCGTCATAGACTTAAACTTCCAAAACCTCTTTGTGATTCTCGGTCTGACCGATATCCCACTTTCGGTCCTACCGAGATCATTAAGTTGATCTAGGTTTTCGATCTCGGTGCAACCGATTTGAACCATTCGGTCACACCGAGTTGCAATAACTGTATACAGTTTTGCATCTCGGTGCCACCGAGTTGTTCCACTCGGTCACACCGACAGGGTCGGGCTATATATAGTGACGGGCAAAATTTTGGAAATTTCTCCGAACCCCTTCGCCCGCGCGATAGCCTGCTCTGCCAACTTGGTCTTCGGATCGTCTCCTCACCGCCAGCCGCCTCCAGTCGCTGGTCTCCGTCGCCGTCAACGGGAATTCAACCCCGCCGTTGCTGCCGTAGCGAGTCTCCGCCGAACTAGGGTATGGACTCGATCTTTGTGCTATTCTCCAATCCGATTCCTAGCACATTGTGATCATCATGATTCTTGCCACGTTTGATAAACTCCTATCCAGTCAATGAACTCGTAGATTAGGTTTAATTCGAAAATTTTAGGGTTAGGTTTCCGCCGAAACCATCTCGGACCCACCGAGTTGAAAAACTCGGTCCCACCGATTTGGCTTATGCCATTGCACAAGTGAGACTCGGTCTGACCGAGAATTACTTATCGGTGTGACCGATTTTGGACCTCTGTGAAACCCTAGCAGTCTCGGTGCCACCGAACTGTGACTCGGTCTGACCGAGTTCACTAGTTTAGGTTCCAAAAACTGCTTCGGTGTCACCGAGTTTGAAAATCGGTAGATCTGAGATGCTTTCAGTGGGAAACTAAAACTAAGTTTTTGAATTAATCTTTTACAAAAATCTCTGCATTTTGTGATGCTCATCCACTCTATCTCATCTATAACCTATTCACAGGGTCAGCAGTCAAAATTTGCATCATGTCAGACCAAAGTGATAGACAGAACTTGTCAGAGCAGCAAGTGCAGTTGAGTGAGGGCACTAGTCCCTCAAGTTCCTCAGATGATGGCAGCAGGAGCACCCCTAGCAATCTGCCTAAAGCTGCCACAAGACAGAGAAAGAAGAGAACCTCAGACTCAGAAGATGAGGATTATGTGGCAGAAGAGGAAGCAACTTCCAAGAGAGTTGAGCCAGCACAGGGCACAAAGCCAGGGCTAAAGATCAAAAGGCCAGCAGGCAGGCAGCCTATGTCAAAGGCCAGAACTTCAACTGAGAAGCCCACTCCCATTGAGCCAGTTGCTGCTGAAGGCAAAAAGAGGAAAGAAAGGGTGAAGAAAACTGTAGCCAGAGTGCTTGGCAAGGCTTCCATCATGGAATATGAGGAGGAAGAAGAAGAGGTAGCTGCACCAGCACCAAAGGCACCCAAGCTGATGGGTGATGCCATAAGATCAGGGGCAGCTGCTTCCAAGGCCAAGCCAGCTCCAAAGCCAAAGCCAAAGAGAAACACAAGAAGCATCCCAGCTACTGAGAAGAACAAGGCCCCAGTGCCTGAAACTGCAGAAGAAGAGGAAGAGAATGTTCTTAGAAAACTCAAGCCCAAGATCCCAGACCACAACGATGCTCATCCTGTGGCTGAGGATATGAAGCTCAGGAGAGATTTAGGGCTGAGGAAGTGGAGAGAAGCAGACCCGTATGCTTCTAGGAGAAGGACTGCAGTTGACTACAGGTTTCACACCAAGGAGCAGCAAGATTTTTATGAGACAGTGCTGCTAGATAAGAAGCCAGTAGTCTGTGATATGAGATGGGTCGATTGGCAATATATCAAGGACAACGAAGAGTACTACCCTGGAGTGCAGGACAGCTTCAAGGCGTGTGGAGTAGAGGACTTTGTTGGTCAGAAGCTCACAAAGTGGAACGAGGAACTCATCATGCAGTTCTACTCCACAGCCCACTTTTATCCAGATGGCAGGATAGTATGGATGTCAGAGGGTACAAGGTACCAGTCCACAGTTGCTGAATGGGCTCAGCTGATTAATGCCCCAGAAGAGCATGACGATGACTTGGACATTTATTCCAAGAAGAAGATGGACCACAACTCAATGTCAAACATGTACAAGGAGATTCCAAATGAAGCACTTGATACGTTCAAGTTTGGCTCAGTACATTATCTTCTATCAGGGCTGCCCACTATCAATTGGATACTGAGGCACACCTTATTGCCCAAGTCTGGAGATCACAAGATGATCAGAGGCCAGGCGATCAATTTGCTACATATCTTTGATGTGCCACAGAAATTCAAAGTCATGAGCCTCATGGTAGAGACAATCAAGAGGACAGCAGCAGACCAGAAGAGGAGCTGTGGATATGCCCCACAAATCCAGGAGCTCATCAACTCCAAGATGGGCACGGGCATATATTTGTTGGATAAAGAACATCTGCCAATCCATCCAGACCTTGAAGATAATCAAGTAGTCATGACTGAGAATGAATCATCATCTGCCCAAGCACAAGCCAAGAAGGAGAAAGTGAGGAAGGAGAAAGCTGCCAAGATGCCTACTCAAGAGGAGGCATCTGAATATTTCCTAAAAATCAAACAAGAGCAGCTTGGTTACTTGATTGCATCCACCCTGCGGATTGAGCAAGGACTAGCCACCCTAACTCAGAACCAGGCAAGCTTAGAGAGGATCATGAAACAAAAGTTCTATGACTTGGATGTCAAAGTGACAGAGATTCAGTCTGCAGTGGAGCAGCTCCAGGATGACATGCAGGAGAAGAGAGGCAAGACTACAACTGATGCTTTTGCCAGAGTGCCACGAGGTCCGAGGTCGTCTGCACTTCCAGTTGCTGACACCAGAGCCACCACTTCTGCACCAGCTACAGCCTCAGTTCCACCAGCTCCAGTGTCCACTTCAGCCTCGACTCCTACCACGTCTACAGAAGGATTCGTCCTTGGAGTGCTCCGGACTCCACCACCACCTGAAGATCAAGCCTGAGTGTCGACTTAGCACTATGCATTTTCTAGGAACTTTTTGGTAACTTGTTGCCAAAGGGGGAGAAAATGTATAGATCATAGGCTTCGAGAGAGAGTGTTGCTTTTATTCTCTCTTGTTTTATTTGGTGGTTTTTCGAACTTTGTTTGCTTTCGTGTGAGATACTATGCCCTTATCTGTGTGAGACATCGATGATCATGTGTTTAATATGCTACACTTAATGTTTTCTTAATATTATTATCTTATCTATCTTATGTGATCACTCACTATTCTTGGTAAGGAGTGCATGTATTTCATTCTTATCATTTTAAGCGCTCCACCAAGATGTATGTGGCATGGAAGAGTAACCCATGGCTCTAACTCTTTGTGCATTTGCAGTCCAAAGCAAATTTTAAATATGCACAAATTTAGGGGGAGCTCTTACTTGTCACATACTTCTCAAAGCGACGATATACTTCATGCCTATTATCATTTGTCGAAGCTTTGATCTATATGTTGTCATCAATTACCAAAAAGGGGGAGATTGAAAGTGCAACTATCCCTAGGTGGTTTTGGTAATTCATAACAACATATAGCTCATTGAGCTAATGCTATTCCAAGATGACTATTTCAGGAAAGCTCAATGATTGGCATGGCATGGATGTGAAAGTGGAACCCTCAAAATGCTAAGGACAAAGGATTGGCTCAAGCTCAAAAGCTCAAGACTCTTCATTTTATGTTTTAGTGATCCAAGATCACATTGAGTCTTTAGGAAAAGCCAATACTATCAAGGAGGGATGAGGTGTTGCTTAATGAGCCTCTTGCTTCATGTGCCTAGTGATATGCTCCAAAAACCTCAACTACTTTCCCATATCCACAAATGACCTAAACCCTAAGCCAAACTCGGTCATACCAATTCTTTCTATCCGGCGCCACCGAGTTTCACTTGTCATAAGCCACTGCCAAACCCTAGCAATTCGGTCCTACCGATAAGGATCTCGGTCTCACCGAGATGGGGTTGCAAACTCTCTGTTTCCTTTTCGTAACTTTTCGGTCTCACCGAAAGAGAGAATCGGTCCCACTGAGATTGCAATGTAAACTCTCTATTTCCTTTTTGTAACTTTTCGGTCTCACCGAAAGAGCAAATCGGTCCCACCGAGTTTACCTGACCAACTCTCTGGTTAGCTTATTACCAAACTCGGTCTCACTGCGTTTGTGTAATCGGTCTCACCGAGATTACGTTATGCCCAAACCCTAACAGAATCGGTCCTACCGAGTTGCATGTCAGTCCCACCGAAAATCTCTAACGGTCACTAGGTTTACCTTTTCGGTCCGACCGAGTTTGTTGATTCGGTCCCACCGAGATTGGTAGATTGTGTGTAACGGTTGGATTTTGTGTGAAGGCTATATATACCCCCTCCACCTCCTCTTCATTCGTGGAGAGAGCCATCAGAACACATACACCATTCCAACTCATATGTTCTGAGAGAGAACCACCTACTCATGTGTTGAGACCAAGATATTCCATTCCTACCATATGAATCTTGATCTCTAGCCTTCCCCAAGTTGCTTTCCACTCAAATCTTCTTTCCACCAGATCCAAATCCTATGAGAGAGAGTTGAGTGTTGGGGAGACTATCATTTGAAGCACAAGAGCAAGGAGTTCATCATCAACACACCATTTGTTACTTCTTGGAGAGTGGTGTCCCCTAGATTGGCTAGGTGTCACTTGGGAGCCTCCGACAAGATTGTGGAGTTGAACCAAGGAGTTTGTAAGGGCAAGGAGATTGCCTACTTCGTGAAGATCTACCGCTAGTGAGGCAAGTCCTTCGTGGGCGATGTCCATGGTGGGATAGACAAGGTTGCTACTTCGTGGACCCTTCGTGGGTGGAGCCCTCCGTGGACTCGTGCAACCGTTACCCTTCGTGGGTTGAAGTCTCCATCAACGTGGATGTAGGATAGCACCACCTATCCGAACCACGGGAAAAACATCCGTGTCTCCAATTGCGTTTGAATTCTCCAAACCCTTCCCTTTACATTCTTGCAAGTTGCATGCTTTACTTTCCGCTGCCAATATACTCTTTGCATGCTTGCTTGAATTGTGTGATGATTGCTTGACTTGTCCTAAGATAGCTAAAATCTGCCAAGAACTAAAATTGGGAAAAGGTTAAGTTTTTAATTGGTCAAGTAGTCTAATCACCCCCCCTCTAGACATACTTTCGATCCTACAGTGTTACTGTCTTGTGCATATTCGGTTTCCCTTATATATTAGTCAAGGTTATAGTAATGTAATTGATGAGTTATGCATGCGTGTGCACTTTCCACTATATTCTCCTAGAGATTAAGCTTGAGCAGGGACTAGTAACCGTCTTAGACTCGAGACGAAAAGATCCACAGGACTATGCGGACATGACTCAAATGCTCGAGAAGTAAGTTAAATCGATCATTATCCACCATATCAGCAACTTTGTTCATTTCCTGATATATCAAGTAATTGTTTTCTTTGTCTGGCAGGGTTTGGAGAAAATTCACCAAAAAAGCTCTGGGACTGCCGAAGAAGCTGCAATTTAGACACCCGAAAGTAAGTACTATAGTAGCATGTTCCGCGCATCTCCTAGTGATTCAAGCGCTAGTTTCATCAATACCATTTGGCATTCTTACTTATCAGTTTGATTGACCTCTATTTCTTGTAAAGTGCTTGTGGCAGGAACAAGGGAATGATTTCTGTGGATACTACGTTTGCGAGTCCATCCGCCACACGACCTGTGAGCGGGGCTACTCTGACGAACAATATCAAGTGCGTAAATAACAATATTCACAATTTTATTTTATTACCATCATTTGTGTTGAGTTTCATTCATTCATATATATATATGTATTGACCCCCTTCTTCAAATTAGATGTTTCGGAAGTGGGATGAACTCCTAGCACTATCTCGCGTGCGACCAATTCAAGAGGAATTGGCGGCATTCTTTCTTGACCACGTGATCGCTCAAGATGGAGAATACTATGTGTACCATGCGTCTGTATGTTAGGAGATTATATTTGTAAGAGATAATTATTGTATATATGTAGCCGGTAGTGTCGGATAGATATACGAGAACTTGTTGTTCGACCAATCTCTCGGAGAAGGAGAGGTGGTCGATATCACTTCTCTCTGTATGCATATATGTTCATGACGATCTTCTGTTTCCTTCGTTTGCTTACTAGCTAGCTAGCGTGTCTAGTCCTCTCTATACGTATGTATAGTACGTAGCGTCGACCAAGCACGGACATAGAGAGGACACTTCTCTCTATTAATTACAGCTAGCTAACACAATATATGAAACACCTAAATTAACCCCCCAAAACCCCCAAACCCCTCCCCTTTGAAAAAAAACAAAAACCCTAGCCACAGAAATGCTGACGCGTGGATGCCTATTGGTCCCGGTTGGTGCCACCAACCGGGACCAAAGGCCCTCCTGCCTGGGCTCCGCGCACAGGCCACATGGAGACCCATCTGTCCCGGTTCTGGATTGAACCGGGACTAAAGGGACAGGGCATTAGTACCAACCCTTTAGTCCCGGTTCAGGAATCGGGACAAAAGACCCTTACCAACCGGGACAATAGGCCCGTTTTCTACTAGTGAGAGCCAAAGGGTATTTCCCCGCAAACAGCTCTCTGCCATAGCACATGTTGACGGAGTCAATCCCATATCGTGCAGATGCATCTCTGTCAATGTGTGCGTGTGACCATGCCAGGCAGCTGTGCACGCATTGTTGTGCCTGCTAGTATACATGAGCTGCCACACTGTTTACTTTCTAGTAGATACGGGGCACTGTGCAACGGCCTCTACTACAAATACAGTAGCTGCATACTGGCTTGGCACTGATCACGACAAGCACAAACGGGTCTGATACCGGCCTGCGGGTAGCTCGGCCACCAAAGTGCATTTTCGAGCTTATCCCCCATATAAGATAAGACAGGGGATAAAAAGAAGGGAAAATGAAAATAGTTAATTAAGTTCAGAATGGTATTCCATAAAGGAAAGGAATTCCAATCAAAACCAAAAAAACTGAGTCTCTTAAACAAGGCATTCTAAAACTTAGGTAATTTAAAGTCATTAGGATTTTAGTTCTATATGAAGTAAAGACTATTCCATAATTTCTTATAAGCATAGGTTTTCATTGGAATCCACTCAGTCGGTTAATTATGGAACAAGAGACTTGTTTCATCTTTGTTTTAAAGAAATATAAAAATGAATTATATTGTACCGGCCAAGCCAAAACGCCATGTACTAATCCAAAGCAATCTGATTCACAAAGGTCCAAACTAGGCAATAGAGGTTTAGCTCATTGGAATAGTGAAAAAACGCATCTTGCTAGTGGACCCGCTGTTGGAAATATGAGCAATTTACCGAATAATTTTATTAACAGAAATACTAGATAAAGCATGACTAATATAGTAGAGATAAAACAAGTCATGCGTTCGGACAGAGAGAAGGTAAAGAGCATATGCATATATGAACTTGAACTAAACACATCTAGAACAGACACTAGATGAAGTTGCATATATGAAGTAGAACGTAACACATGTAGGACGGAAAGTAGAGAAAAGAACTATGTCATGACATCTAACAGAAAGAGTAAGAACACATACGGGATAGCAGCAGTGGAAGTGCTGGACTTGGGGTCAGTGTCCTCGCCTGCCATGTCGTCGAGGAGATCGTGGACGTCGGGGAAGAAGTCGTCGTCGGGGAAGTAGTCATCGGCGACCGGATCGTCCGTGATGAATCAGCCAGTAGTCGCGCTGAGCGCTCCCCAAAAACCTTATCACCCTTCTCCCGTACAGGACTCAAAAGGTGCGGTCTCGGAGGCCTACTGTCCCGACGTGCGGTGCACGCCGCAAGCAGGGATGAGGAAGACAACAGCAGCTCAGAGATGGAACCGATGGCGATGGAAGGAGTAGTTCTGGTGCGTCTTTCTGGGAGGAGCGACCTCCCTTTTATAGGCGCAAGAGAAGGAGGCGAGAGGGTAACAACGGGAGGCGAAACAAAGAGACAGAGACGAAGCGAACAGCCAGCAGCCGAAGGGCTGCACCGTTCGCATTCGAACTCCACTTTCACAAAAATCTTTTTAGCTTCCGTGTGACCTTTCGTATACCCGTAGTGCGTGGCAAAAAATTAGATATCGGCTCGGCTCATTCCCGCAACCCGCGGCGCGTCGCGTCGTGACGAGGCGGGCGGCGGAGGAGGAGCGCGCGTGGATATCCCTCTTGCTCTCATGCTCGTACAAGTGGGGAAAGAACCTCCCTTATAAGGAGGTCCAAGTCCCACTCAACTAGCAATGTGAGACTAAACTTTAGTAGTATCCCTTGCCTTGCACAAATGGGCTAAGTGGGCCTCTAGGATTTATTAGGAATTTCTGAAATAGTTATTGGGCTGCCCAAAATAGACTAAATTCCAGCAATCCCCCACCAGATCCCAGAGGCACACAAAAATTTGCCTTTGGTTCCAAAACACTGTTTTATATACTGGTACTGCAGTGGAGACTGTTAAGTTGAACTTCCACATAGAACTCTATGCTACACTAGTAAGCAACTTGAACAGTGGACTGGGCCTTGAACTGCATGTTTTCTGCGAATCTAGCTTCACATAATGCCTTGACCGATACGTGGCTACCGTGGGTCTTCCCCGCGGGTGGAGCTTATGTGTCATACTCAGTGACCTTTCATAAGTTTACTAGAGAGAACCCTACTCTCATAAATTGCGACGTTTGACAATCAGACTCATATAGGTGTGTTCTTCAAAAGATGTTCTGCAGGATAACATCTCTGCTTAAATAAGCCACTTAGAACACATTAAGATATATATCAACCTGCCATGCAGATTAGGAGAGTATTGCATCTTCATGGAGTGGTATTGTGAATAGTAAGGATACTCTCCTCTCAGTTGACCAACAGCTTGTCTTCCACATCTAATTCACGGGATCTCCGATCACAAAGAATAGGTTACCACTGTGAACAACTCATATTGTGGGTCTCATACCCATCTCCCTTGATGCATTGTCTATCACATTACGTGATAGACCCTTAGTAAAAGGATCTGCCAGATTTTTAGACGTTTGGATATAATCCAATGCAATAACTCAGGAGTTTTTCATTTTTCTGACAGACTTTACCCTTCTCTGAACGTGTCTTGATGACTTCATGTTATCCTTTGAGCTGCTCACTTTCGTGATCACAGTTTGATTGTCGCAGTTCATAAGGACATCTGGTACAGGTTTCTCAACAACCGGCAAGTCATTCAAGAGCCGACGAAGCCAATCTGCTTCAACCGTAGCTGTATCTAGTGCTGCGAGTTCTGCTTCCATTGTTGACCTCGTTAAGATGGTCTGCTTGCAAGACTTCCAAGAAACAGCGCCACCTCCATGAGTAAATACATAACTGCTCGTGGCCTTTATCTCATCAGCATATAAGATCTAGTTTGAGTCACTATACCCTTCAAGCACCTTTGGGTGCTCGGTGTAGTGAATTCCATAATTTGCAGTGCCTTTCAAATAACGCAAAACTCTCTCTAGAGCTTTCCAATGCACATCTCCTAGTTTTGAAACAAACTGACTCAGTTTGCTAACAGCAAAAAAGATGTCAGGTCTTGTAGCACTGGCTAAGTACATAAGCGAGCCAATAATCTGAGAATATTTCAATTGATCTTTAGCAATTCTTCGATTCTTTCTAAGTAACACACACGCATCATATGGTGTTGGGGAGGGCTTGCAGTCACTATAGCCAAAGCGACTCAAGATCTTTTCCTCATAGTGAGATTGAAGCAATGTAATCCCACCATCATCGTCTCTCAACAACTTGATGTTCAAAATGAAATCAGCCACTCCTAAATCCTTCATCTCAAAACAACGAGATAGGAAATCCTTGACCTCCTTAATAACATTCAGATTTGTTTCGAAAATTAGTATGTCATCAACATACAAGCAAAGGATAACTCCCTCGCCCCCACCATGGCGATAGTACACACATTTGTCAGCTTCGTTTACAACAAAGCCTGCAGCTGTTATAGTTCTTTCAAACTTCTCATGCCACTGTTTGGGTGCTTGCTTGATTCCATACAAAGACTTTAGCAACTTGCACACTTTTCCTTCCTGACCATCAAGTACAAACCCATCTGGTTGTTCCATATAAATTTCCTCGTCCAACTCTCCATTTAGGAAAGCAGTCTTAACATCCATTTGATGAACGAGAAGGCCATGCGAGGCAGCTAGTGAAAGTAGAACTCGAATAGTGGTCAGTCGAGCCACAGGTGAGTAAGTATCAAAGAAGTCTTCACCTTCCTTTTGGGTATAACCCTTAGCCACGAGCCGAGCCTTGTACTTTTCAATAGTAACATCAGGCCTAAGCTTCTTCTTGAATACCCATTTGCATCCTATAGGTTTGCACCCATAAGGACGATCAATTATCTCCCAGGTTTCATTCGCCAAGATGGAATCCATCTCGCTACGAACCGCTTCCTTCCAGTAGTCAGCATCTTCAGATGCATAGGCCTCTGAAATAGAACTGGGAGTGTCATCTATGAGATACACAAGAAAATCATCACCAAAAGACTTTACAGTCCTTTGTCTCTTGCACTCCTAGTAGGAACTTTATTGTTCTCCTCCACAGGACTTTCAAAGTGTTCCATCGAAATGGCAGGTTCGGTAATTGTAACTGGTTCCTGATTCGATGAACTAGGCATCTCCTGATTAGATGAGGTAGCCATATCCTTCATGGGAAAGATATCTTCAAAGAAAGTCACATCATTTGACTCCATGATCATACCGACATGTATGTCAAGTACCTCCGATTTTACAACCAAGAATCTATAGCCAATGCTATGAAAAGCATATCCCAGGAAAACACAATCTCTACCATATTTGGTAGGAGTGCCTATTTAAGTCGTACGATTCTGATACGGGTTTGGTCATTCACGAACACCCCTGCCTCAAGTACTCACCGTAAACACAGACAACAGATCGCTGGGAAATCACGCTGGAGATCACACGAGGTCACCTGTAGTAGCAATCACGAGCATATTATCAACCACGCCCATCACGGTCTATCCTCGCATCGATGTCACATGAGTTTATCATCAACCAGTCAGCCTGGCTTCATCAACCGGAGGTGAGTTCATCTTTTGACAAACCATCTGTTTCTCCGATGTCACGCTGTCTTTCTTGTGGATCTTCAATGTCCTGATATATGCATTAGTTCGCAAAAGACGATGCATGGCAAACTACTATTAAAAATGATTTTCATAGTTTCTGCAATTTATAGTCTAGATAGGTTGTAATTACACAAAATTGCTTTATGAAGTAATACTATGCCACGTCTTAATTTGAATCAACTTCAAGAATGAAACACAATAATCACATGCATAGCGACCACTGGTGGTCTCCAGGAACATTCAACTTGAGCAATAAGGCAATAATGTGTGCATGGAGGAGAAACTGCATGTACAATGCTTACCAAGCAAACTTGTAGAAATTCATCAAAATTTAGCCATTCATGTCTAGAGAAGACAATAATGTGTGCATGGAGGAGAAACTGCGTATGTAGGTACTTATTATTTATTTGTCTTTGTTTATGAACCATGGTGTTGAAGTAGGTTCACACCATTTACTACTAAAATATTTTATTTTGCCCTTTTTGTCTGAATTCTTCCTCATAACATCTTCACACCATTTTGTACTTTGTTTATGAACCACGGTGCTGAACTTAATCATTTTCCATGCAACATTTGCTTATAAGATGTCGAAGGATAAGGGAAATAGAGATGTTTATTCCCTAATAAGTTGTGTAGACATAATGCCTTAATTGATGATTGAAGCTGACCATCTGGTAATGTGGAACAGTCATGTGGAATGTTCATATGTGAACCAACCATCCAATTAGCTATGATGCTTCCCACAGCCAGTACCATGGTAGCATTGGAGCCAGGGGAGCATGTGGGAACATCAAATGGTATTTACCCTTTCACATGGTGTTTTTACCATTGAAGTATGGTCATCTGTAGATCTAGATATATTAAGTCTAACCATGTGCTGGGTATACTGCTTCAAATGTGGGCCTTGGATTTAACAAATTACACACTGGCCATGCAGAAAAGCCTACAACACCTCAAGGAACACCGAGTGGTGCTAGAGATATTGCTTCCAATGCAAGCGTTAAAGAAGACAAAAATCAACAATGACGGAACCGTGATAAAGCAAGGCAAGATAGCCTAACACCTGAGCAAAGAGAATAAATGAATGCACGTCGAAGAGCATCTAGACAAAATAAAACTAATAAGATAGGAATGCGAGCCAAAGGGCTGCCAGACAAAATCTGACTACTAAGGAGAGGCAAGAGATGAACGCCCATAGAAGGGCAACGAGTAAAAATATACCAGTTGAGCAGAGGCAAGAGATGAACGCCCGTCGAAGAGCACACAGGTAGAGCATACCACCGGATGAGAGGAAGGCATTGCGGGCTCAGCGAAACGCAAACCTCGCAACTAAGCGGAAGACCCCATGCGCTGAATGCATCGCAATGCCTCGCCCAGATGCATATCTCTAATGAATAACCATGTTATGTTACTGAAGTTCTCATGTGTCCAGTCTATATTTGTCAGTTACTTGTTAATCATGCTTTGTAGAATTCAGTTGTAACTTGCCACAAACAGTGTAAGTAATTCATGTGTTCAATCCTGTTATATGTTGGGTTTATTCACCTGTTCTTTTTTTTGGTTATTTCGTTCAGGTTGTGATCTTCAAGTTCCCTTTCCACCCCATCAACTCGGATTGGCTCAGAGAGCAGGACGGCACATAAGCATATCATGATTACTTTTCTGTGTTATTACTGGTGCTGGATACTTGAACATCAGCTTAGCTCTTCTTTGAGATCTTGCGTTTCAAACCTAGAGATATACTTAAGTTCTGAATATGTGTGCTCACTGTGATCTACCTACTGCCTTGTTTTTTGCGTGGCATCTACCTACTGCCTTAGGTGTGTGTAAGGTGGTCGTGTCCCTAAGAAGATATTTGTGTCCCTAACAAGATATGGGTCTATCCTTCTATATCTTAGGCAACCTAACTTATTTTGTGGCCAATTTTTTGTTGGCAGCACGTGTGTTTGTCTCTGAATATCGTTTTGAAACAATGTTCTTTCGCAATCTTCTAGACTGACTTAGCTATTGTTGTACAACCTCCATCCTTGCACTATTCAACTATTGTACGCCCTCTGTATATATTTGACGCCGTAGATGTTCGTATATTTTTCTATAGTGTTGGTCAAACTTACATCAGTTTGACATAGGACAAACCTATAACTTCAAGTATTTTGGAACAGATGGAGCAACTTTTTTCCAACTGCTGTTATTTCCCTTTCCATTTCACAGCAGTCTGTGTGTCAAGAAATTGAAGAACTCTTTTATTCTTGAGCATGTGTGTGTGTTCAGAAAACTACCATTCGAAGCATTTCTTTTTTGAAACTAACATTTGTACATGACCACATGGGTATGGTTAGGATATGTTTAGATAAGAATTCTTCTAAACCAACTTTTTTTCACATGGCACATTATTGCAGATATACTGCTGTTGACTTTGCTACTATCAGGAGAGGGATGGTAGATGAAGTAGATTTGTTTTATAGAAAAGAACTTCCTCTAAGTTATGTAGGTTAATCCTTTGTCAGCATCGACACAGCAGAATTTCGTGTCTTGGATGAAAAGTTTACTTTATCTCTGGACTTGGAGATACACAGTTTACAGTCACCAAGGTGTCTTAAGTGAGTTTGGATAAAGACTGTTTAGGTTTGGCTAATGCTCTGAGATGTGGTTTCCAACAAAGCTCGGTATACTGAATTTTTTTATTTAATAGAATTCGGCATTTCTTTCAAAGAGGAAATCCACCGGTGACAACTATGTATATTAGGCAGTAAATTTTCAGTATGGAAGACACGAGTATAAGTAGGGTGCACGCACTAATTTGTAACTCTTTACCTGAGTTTAAGACTACTGTCAAGAAAGGAGAATTTCAAATTACCCTAGGAAGCACTTGCAAGGCTAATGGGTTCCACACTGTACACATGATTATGTAGTCGATTTCAGATTTCGTTTCCTACTTGTTTTTACTAACTTGGATGCTATATGTTGTAGATGTTGTGGTGGCACCGCCATTCATTTATGTAGGCTAGGTCAGGACTTCACTAACTGATCTGATTGAGGTGTCTGACAAGAATATACGGATTGGGAAAGGAGGAGCTTTCATTGCACTAATCAGGTTGGATACTGCAAGCTAAACTTGTCAAGCTTGTCTTCTCTTGTACAATAGAGGTTGCAAATTATTTCTGTGACACAGATGACCAAAAAAGCACTCTTGATGATTGGCTTTATTACAATCTTGTAAACAGCAAGGGTTACAAAAGGTTGAGCTTATTTGTGTTCCTTTTGGCTTTCATTCCGAGTTATTTTTGTAATGGAAAACACCTGTGCGGACTAATTGGTGGACACTGGCTGCCAATGGGTTATTTTTGGCTACTAAAGATGAAAACTAAATGGACATTTTATTTGTCAATACACGGTCGAAAATAGAACAAACAGTACGATGCTATTTTTTTCCCACGACCATTCAGCTATGAATGAAATATCAATATTGCACTGCATCAACAATAATGTGATATTAAATCAGGGGAAAATTGGCAACTTACAACTGCATGTGACATCTGGGTGGAGAGACACCAGGGGCAATCGCCCATCCCTATGCTTTGCAAGAGTACTGTACACACAGGGGCTGCTGATTTTAACCAAAAAAGAAGCATTTTGTTAGCTCTGAAGAGTATGTTGGAGCGCAATTTTGCAAGACATTGGAAAAAAAATCAATTCCTTTGAAAACAAACAATCAAATACTATAGGGACCCTGATAAGGTTGTTTTAGGTGTAGTTTACATCACATCTGAGCACTAAATCACTCGATTATATCCTTTGTAGAAACACTTTCAGTCAACTGCTCGTGTGATCAACATTTGATATACCGGGTACACAATGTGACAAAAGAATACTAATGTTAGACATGTTGAGCCACACAAAATAATTAGCTCCAGTTTCTAATATATCAATCCTTGGAGAGCATAAGCATATTGTATCCATTGCTTCACTAGGACTGAAATATTATCCATAAAACTAATCGAGACGAAGGGCAGTTGTGCTAGCAGCAGGCCAGCAGCAGCAGACGAGTACGGTGGGTGGAACAGGCAGGGCAAGCCTTCGAATCAGTGGCGTTAATCCTCCGGTGGCTGCTGTACTCACTACTCAGAGAAGGTGGCGGCTCTATAATGAGCAGCAGGTCGCGTCTCTGTGGTGGTCGCCCTCGGCGTGACGGTGTGAACTCCTTGGCACGAGGAATTGGCCTCGGATGGCCTCGTCATGGGTGCGGATCGACGGCGCGGCTCGGCTGGGGTAGAAGTCCGGGCCCGACGACGAGGGGTGTCGTCCCTCCTCCTCGCCGCGTCACACCGATGTGCCCGAGGTCGTCCCACTTACATCTGGACGGATCCCTTTTTTTAAAAAAACTACATCTGGACGGATTAGCTATGTGGTCAGCGCAGTCAGCCCGTACGGAGACTGTAGACCCCTTCTGCACCTCCCGGGCGGATCTGGCTGCCCAGAATGCCAGACGGGCGTGCGCGCGGGCTCGGTCCCGACGCAGCCACGTGAGCGGTTGTCGGGGAGAGAAGGATGCTGGCGATGCCGTGGCGGGAGAGGGTGGACGGCGACGCCTTAGAGGGAAGGGGAGGTATCGGGTAGAGGAGGGGACGATCTTCGCTGTGCCGTGGAGGAGAGATGGTGGGGGGATAGGAGGGGGCGAGCGACGCCATCACCGCGGAGAGGAGGGGAAGCGGCGGCTGTGCTGTGGTGAAAGAGCCAGATGAACAAGCTGCTGAGGGAGTGAGGAACAAGCCGCTGGCTACAGTGCGGTGAGAACAAGGGCACAAGGCCTTTTTCTATGTAGATGAAAAAAACAACTAACAAGCACACGACCTTATCATCTTAGGCTTTTTTTTTCTTTAAGAAAATGAGAAATGAGCAGCTTATTTGATAAGGGATGTTATGTGGGTCTAAAAATGGTTTTTAACGAATAGACCTACAAAGTACAAATTAAAGCTAATTTTCACGTAAAAGACGCTTGCCTGATCTTAGACAGAGGCCTTACAGTTATTACACAAAGAGATAGCCAACACTAAGTCTAAAATTATTACATTTTCTACAAAAAAGTCTAAATTATTACGTGGCCCATAGGACCATCATAGCGACAGAGCGCAGGATATGGAGGCTAACAACTACTAAGAAGCATTTCTCGAACAATAACTACTAAGCGGTCATAGAGCATAGCTAAGCAAGCATGATATAAGAATCGAAGGTGGCTCTGACGCCACTTCACCACGAGGATGGCTCCACTAGCCAATGTCATTTCATCGTGATGTGTCGTGAAGGCTCCAACACTTATTCACGAGGATGTTGATCAGGCGACCAAGATGAGGTCGGTCCAGCCGTCGTTCCAAGCAGTTTCCAGAGTTGAAACAAAATCATAATTTTGTACACTAGGTCAGCCAAGTATTTTATAGATCGTCCCTCTATTAAAGCTTTGTTGCGGGTTGTTCATGAGGCCCAAGCAATCGCTTCAAAACCAATCCAAACTATAGGAGAAAAAGAACGATATGGGCCCGACCTGATTTCTAGCAATACGTGAAGCACACCAATGACTAAAAAAAGTGAAGCATGCCAGGCACGGCCGCACGTGAACACGCCCGAACCAATAAATTCAATATTGATCCCTTCTTTTCGTCTTTGTCTGTTTGCAACACTCAACCGTCGCTCGGGTCGGACGCTCGGTATTCTTGTTCATTGTCGTTGACGTTCCTGTGGGCCATCTGCCGTTCCTATGCCACCGTGTCGGTGACTCGGCCATCCTCCATCCGGCATACGCGAGACCGCGAGTACGTATTCATCCATCCCAGTTTTTATTGTACATGATTAGGGTTTGATGTATAAGTTTCTATTTTTTGGCTCCTCTTTTCGTCATAATTTTAAGGCATTAGCCTGCCTTACAATGTTTTCCAAGGAGCATTTGTCGGGTGCTTAAAAAGGAGAAAAATAAGCGATCTGAAAATTCAATCAGATAAAGGTTCTTATTTGAGGTAATCGTGTCAGTTTCATTTTGCTATCTTCTTAGTCTTTCAGTCGTAATATGGCATTGTTCAAGTGTCCAGAAATTATTATAGTCATCTCAAACTAAAGATGTATTGTTGAAAATTTACTCTTAATATTATGGAAATAAAGTTCTATATTTGGTTATGTATCATGCACACACATACACATATATATGGTCTTACGATTTAGAGGGCCGTGTCGCCGAGTTCTCTCTAGAGCCTTCCGAGACATAGAGCCGACCCTGCTCATAAGAGATGGTGTAAATCAGGAAAACCCGTGGGTTTCAGGTACAACCCGTGGTCTCCCTAATGACACTCTAAATAAACTTTGCAATGATGCATCTAAATAGGACATGGTCTCAAGTTTCATATTGGTTGCACCAAGTACACTTGCTATCTTCTGGGCCTTCCCGTTTGATCACTTGATTATCACTAAGACTTCGGATCTGGCAACTTGCCAAAGAACTGTTTTCGGAAGGAATCTTCATCTTCTAGATATCCATCACCTCACTTTGTCTATCCGTCTTGAAAATTAGTTTGTATAGGAATGCAATGGAGAATTGGCCAGATGGTTCCAACTTCCAAGAAATTTTGTAAGTTAACCTCACTCCGGCTAGCTCATACTCGAGGAGGTCCCAATCCACCACTTCCAAGGGCCCAAATGATTGCTAGAACAACGGAGTCCATCTGTCGTCCGCCCTGACCTCCATTATTCTTGAAGTATGCCAAATGACAGAGTCATGGGAATCTGTATCTAAGGGACCCCTCCCCTATGCAGTGATGGAGCCAAAAGTGGGCAAGCCTCCCATTTTTTACTTCGAATTTGATAGGGGGTAAGCCTCCCCAATGCCGAAGCTAATTATTTAGATTTGCTCTCTATGTACATCATCGAGTTATATAGCAAGTGAAGTGATTTTTGATTATTTTTCGATTGTTGCAGGTTGTCTTTTCTGTATATTACGTGCAATTAGAAGGCCCGTGGCAACGCACGGGCATTTTACTAGTTAGGAGTAGAGATATACATCTAAGAGTTTTCTCGGTACCAAGGAGCCATCTCAGGAACCATTAAAGAAGGAAATAAGTCCTTCCATAACAAGGAAGGAAAGAGAGAAAAATAAAGAAGGAAAGATGAGGGATTTCATGTCTCTTGACAGGACAAAAATAAAGAAGGAAATATGGCGGGGGATTTCATGTGGAAAGAGAAGGGAGATTTCATGTCGTATGGCAGAATAAGGAACGAAAGAGGGCGGGGATTTCATCTCTAGACAGAGAAAAAAATGGAAAGTGGAAGCTGTCCCCCATAATAAGGTAAGGAAGGAAACAGAAAACTAAAAAAGGAAAGAGAGGGTCTCCAAATGGGATATAATGGCACAAACGTCTCCGTGCATGGAATACTAATAGTAGCAACGACATCAGGCAAGTTGAACTACTTTTTTATATCTAAATTGTTGACGTCAAATTATACTCAAAAGCAAATTATGTTGGAATTGTTTAACATGCGCACAAGAAATACTATGTCTAAATTACAATAAACAGGACTCATTTTATATTGGTCATGTACAATATTTTTCTGAGAACAAAACAAATCTTTGCTCTTATTTTTCTGCTTGACACGCTAGTGCCCGTCACAAACTATTCCAATGCTCCTAATAAAAATAATTTTGGTCACCAAAGCACAAGCAATCGGACTCCCTGTTGTGTGTGACACATGGAGGATCTTTGTACAGTGCTTCTAATATCATTGCTCCGCAAAAAATGCTTCTAATATCATTGCCCCGCAAAAAATACTTCTAATATCATTGGACACAAATAGTGCTATGCTACCCAGTCCTAAACCTAGCCAACACTGGTTCATGGAAATCTTTGTTGCCTCCATAGTGAAGCTAGAATGTTGTACTATAAGACTTTACTATTTTTATTATAGTGCGATATTTTGGGGATCACTAAACAATGTCAACAAATACATGAAGAGATACTCGCGACCATGTAGATATTTCTGTGATTTAAATTGCACACACCTACAGTACACTTACGAATACCTTCCGCGGTTATGCTTTCGCACAACACATCTTTTCAGTCGTGGGAGGAGGAGGAGGAAGAAGGGTCTTGAGCTATTGGGTTCAGGAAGTATGGTTTTTTTTTTGGTTGCAACATACGGGCATTTCTGCTAGTTATACTACTCAACATAACAGGTAGTATTAAATTAATCCAATGGTCAGTATGAGGCGGCCAGATTTTGGCTTAAGGACATATTGGTAATTATGTTTCCTCTAATTAATTACAGTATTAGACAAATCGCAGACGATAGACGCCGCTGTAGCCCTCCGTCCCCAATGACGGCCAGGTCCCGCCCCATGTTCTTGGCCATCCCGAAGCTGCCTGCAGGCTGGCGCTCTCAGGAGCTCTGGCATCCCGACACCGCCTGCACTTCTCCCAACGCACCGTCAACTCAAATACTCAACACTGCCAGAAATTCCTCCGACGGCGGCATGAACTAGCAATTGTAGCATATAGCAATGTAATTAGCTAGTTGGTGGAGAGTTCAACGGAGTAGAGTACTTGCCATGATATGGCCTCGTATTCTAGTGTCTGCAAGTTCATTCATGGGACCGACTGGACAAGGTCGGGGTCATGCTTATGCGGCCGGAGCGACGGCGTTGTCTCCATGTCAGCGACTCTGCTCCAGATTCCAGAGGCTCGATGGGAATACCATAAACCCGGTGATCTAGCCACGGACCATGGCAGGCAAGGCCAGGACGGGGCCGGGCATGCGGCCGGGGTGACGCCCTCGTCTCCGTCGGCGACCCGCTCCAAATTATGTAGGCTTGACAATAACATGAAAGGCATGGCATCTCGCCGCTGCCGATAGCTAGCTAGGCCAGTACGGGGGCGCTGGCACGTGGCGGGCTGGACGGAGGCGACGAGCGATGATAGTGCCGGCTGGCAATGGCGACGGCAAATGAACAACTGCGGATGGAGAATTACTACGTGAAATTTCAGGTCCGCCCTCCACTCACTACCAGACTCGCGGACTATGCCTACGGTCCAGGGCCGTCGGCAAAGGTCCTATGCAGTCGGCATAGATCTATGCCTATGGCTGCCGTCGGCATAGACCCGTCAGCGTAGATCACGTCAGCGTAGTCTTGTCAGACCGTCGGCGTAGTATAGCCGTCTGCATAGGGGCCTATGCCGACGGCCCGGCGTCAGCCGTCGGCATAGTATAGCCGTCGGCACTGTTTTTCGTTTGACGTCAACGGACGGCGCCGTCAAAAGCGCGGGCGAATCGTGGAATGCCACGTGGCAGAGGTATACCGATGGCTTGGCCGTCGGCATAGATAGAAATCTATGCCATCGGCATATCAGTGCCACGTGGCATCCCGTGGTGCATCCTGGTGGCAGGTCTATGCCTACGGCAAAGCCGTAGGCATAGACAGAATCTATGCTGACGGCTTTGCCGTAGGCATAGTTCTGCCACGTGTCGGCCCCTGGTTTCTCCTGGCGGCAGAGATATGCCTACGGCAAAGCCATCGGCATGGACAGAAAACTATGCCAACAGCTTTGCCGTCGGCATATCTCTGCCACGTGGCGCGTCCTGGTATGTCCTGGGCTTATATATGCCGACGGCTTTGCCGAAGGCATAGTTTTTTTCTCTGTTTTCTCTTTTCAATTCATTTGACAGCATTTCAAAGCAGAATAATATAGAATTATGCAGAAATATGACAATTTATCATCTAAACATACTCAAGTTCATCATCATCATCTAAACATACTCAAGTTCATCATCATCATCTAAAGATCATCACCGGCGAAAGTTCATGAACATAAAACTAGTGCAAGACATGGAACATAATAAAAGTAGCAGCATGAAAGGCATGGCACGACGGCCACATGCACGGAATCATCATGACATCAAACAAGACCACCTCCGCCAAAACCACCACCACCAAGACCACCTCCGCCAAAACCACCACCACCAAGACCACCTCCGCCAAAAGCACCACCGCTAAGACCACCTCCGCCAAAACCGCCACCGCGACCACCATCACTCTGGAAGATCGGAGTGACTGGGGTCGACGAAGCAGGAGTCGAGCCACCGGTCCCCTACATGTTTGAGAGAAGATTCTAACGGTAAATATGATATGATAGTGTTGAATGAACGAGAACTAGTTTGTCAGTAGTTAGGCAAATGTACTAACCAGACTATCACTGCCTAGTGCCACCCATTCATCGAACGTGGGCACGTGTGGGGGTTCTCCCGCAGGTGGTGGTGGGGGTCCCATTTGTGGTGGATCCGTGCGGTTACTCCAAGACGCCAACATAGCCTGGATGTTAGTTAAACAAGCAAACTAGAAGGTCGGAAGGAATGAAAGTGCAAAAATTTAGCTTGGTTTTCCGTGGAGCGGTTGACCACGAGATCTAGCACTTTGACTTTTCGTGGACGGGCTTTGACCAATGGACCTCTCCACCCGGTTGTGTCAGGTCAGCACAGAGGGACACCTGGGAGCAACATCCGGGCCAAACCCACATCTACATCCCCTCCGTGTAGACCCAACGCTTTCGTTTCCCCCCTCCAGGTGCTGGCGGCGGCGCCGTCCATGAGGGGGCCATGTCCTCGAGACACGTGCCGCCTCTGCAGACATGCCATAACACCACCGCGCGTGTATGAGGGGCCGGTGCGACGCTCCGGTGGCATTGCTACCCCCCCAGGGCCATCGTCCTTCCTAATCATGGAGCGGTTGACCACGAGATCTAGTCTTTTGACTTTCCACGGACGGGCTTTGACAAGTGGACCTCTCCACCCGTTTGTGTCAGGTCAGCCCAGAGGGACACCTGGGAGCAACATCCGGGCCAAACCCACAACGACATCTCCTCCGTGTAGACCCGACACGTCTGTTTCCCCCTCCAGGTGCCGTCCGTGAGGGAGGCCACGCCCGAGAGACGTGTGCCGCCTCTTCGGGCATGCCACAGCACGACCCCGCATGTATGAGGGGCCGGTGCGACGCTTCGGTGGCATTGCTACCCCCCCCCCCCAGGGCCCCGTCCCGCCTAACTCTGTAGCGGTTGACCACAAGATCTAGCCCTTTAACTTTCCACGGACGGGCTTTGACCAGTGGACCTCTCCACCCGGTTGTGTCAGGTCAACCCAGAGGGACACCTGGGAGCAACATCCGAGCCAAACCCACAGCTACATCCCCTCCTTCTAGACCCAATGCGTCCGTTTCCCCCCCCAGGTGCCGACGGCGACAACGTCCATGAGGGGGGCCACGTCTTGGAGACGCATGCCGTCTCTTCGGACATGCCACAGCACCACCCCGCATGTATGAGGGGCCGGTGCGACGCTCCGGTGGCATTGCTACCCCCAGGGCCCCCGTCCCGCCTAACCCTGGAGCGGTTGACCATGAGATCTAGCCCTTTGACTTTCCACGGACAGGCTTTGAACAGTGGACCTCTCCACCAGGTTGTGTCAGGTCAGCCCAGAGGGACACCTGGGAGCAACATCCGGGCCAAACCCACAGCTACATCCCCTCCGTGTGGACCCGACACGTTCTTTTCCCCCCTCCAGGTGCCGGCGGCGGCACCATCCGTGAGGGGGGCCACGCCCCGGAGATGCATGCCGCCTCTTCGGACATGCCACAACACCACCCCGCATGTCTGAGGGGCCGGTGCGACGCTCCGGTGGCATTGCTACCCCCAGGGCCAGCGTCCCACCTAACCCTGGAGCGGTTGACCACAAGACCTTGCCCTTTGACTCTCCACAGACGGGCTTTAACCAGTGGACCTCTCCACCCAGTTGTGTCGGGTCAGCCATAGGGACACCTAGGAGCAACATCCGGGCCAAACCCACTGCTACATCCCCTCCGTGTAGACCCGACGCGTCCGTTTCCCCCCTCCAGGTGTCGGCGGCGGCGCCTTCCGTGAGGGGGGCCACGTCCTGGAGACGCATGCCGCCTCTTCGGACATGCCACAACACCACCCCGCATGTATGAGGGGCCGGTGCGATGCTCCGGTGGCATTGCTACCCCCCAGGGCCCCCGTCCCGCCTAACCCTGGAGCGGTTGACCACGAGATCTAGCCCTTTGACTCTCCGCGGACGGGCTTTGACCAGTGGACCTCTCCATCCGGTTGTGTCAGGTCAGCCCAGAGGGACACTTGGGAGCAACATCCGGGCCAAACCCACAACTACATACCCTCCATGTAGACCCGATGCGTCTGCTTCCCCCCTCCAGGTGCCGGCGGTGGCGCCGTCCATGAGGGGGCCACGCCCCGGAGATGCGTGCCGCCTCTTCGAACATGCCACAACACCACCCGTCCCGCCTAAGGGACATGAAATTCTCCTTGATGGCAGCTGGATCTAAATACTAAGACCCGACGCGTCCGTTTCCCCCCTCCAGGTGCCGGCGGCGGCGCCGTCCGTTAGGGGGGGCACGCCCCGGAGATGCGTGCCGCCTCTTCGGACATGCAAAAACACCACCCGGTTGTGGTAGGTCATCCTATAGAAGCACTTGGGAGCAACGTCCCCTCCGTATAGACCCGATGCGGCTGTTTTCGTCCTCCAGGTGCTGGCGGTGGCGCCGTCCGTGAGGGGGGCACACCGCGGACGTGAGGGGATCACACTCCGGAGACGGGTGCCGGGCGTTTGCAACCGCCACAAAACTTCTATCGGCATAGTTGTTTTTCATTTTAATAAAATATAAGGACCTATATTCAAAAGAACATGATGGCACATTATTGACGTGCTCGAAAAAAATACAAACTATATATATATTCATAATCTATGGAAAAAATTACAAAGTACATATATATTCATATAATAATACATAAAAAAAGCATATGCTACATGTCAGTTAATATAATAATACATAAAAAGAATAAAAACATATATAAAAAATAAAATAACTATGCCGATGGCATTGCCGGCGGCATAGAGACGGCAGGGTTTAGGTGGGCGGCGTGCCGCGGATCGATGACGTGGTGCGTATGCCGACGGCCGCCGTCGGCATATGTGCTGGACGGTGCGCCACGGATTGGTGACGTGGCATGCGGAGATATGCCGACGGCGCCCGTCCCGACCGTCGGCATAGATTTGACGGCGTTAGCCGCTGGTCACGGGCAGGGTCGCCGGGCCCACTGCTATGCCGACGGCTGCTGTCGGCGTATTCGCAGCTAGGCCGACGGCCATATTGTGCCGACGGGTGCCGTCGGCTTAGCTCGGGGTAGCCCGACGGCTAGGATAAGCCGACGGCCAGGACGTGGCTGTCGACATTGCTCCAAGTAGGCCGACGGTGGCCGTTGGCATTGTTTTGGCTGTCGGGGTAGGACTCTTTTCCGGTAGTGACTTGTTTTTGAGGGGCAGGTGCCTGCAAGATGGATAAATGTGAACTACCGAAAACGCCCTTGTTTAGTTAATATACTACCGAAAATCTAAAGTAGTATTGTATCATCTGGACCGTCGAACTATAGAAATAAACGGTCTATATGGAGCTGATGTACCATAAAAGTTCTCTTAGTTAGAACACTGTGTCACGCACGCACCATGATCCTTCGTATCTCTAGTTATGCTATCTATGCATGTGAAAGTTGTCTGCAAGAGTGAAACCTTATCCCCTCCCGCATGCGATGGGGAGGGCGGCATCGCCACCACCGCCAAAGGACAAGGATGGGCGAAGCCTGGTCTCTGGCGCTGCCGGTTGGGTATCTTCGTTGCCGCATGCGCATGGGGCGGTCCGGGATCTGGTTGTGGCATTGCCGTAGGGCGCATGTCATGGGCTCATGACACACGTGTATGGTGGTGGTGGTGGCGATCGACATCATCCATGATCCGGGTTGGTGCGGGTCGAGGGTGGTGTGGGCTTCAGGCGGCCTCTTCCGCTATGGCGGTCAGCCGGCAGAGGTGGAAACACCGTGCTGGTGGATCCCCTCGGCAAAAATGGGCGGATCGATGGGGTTGTCTGCTTGCAGCGCCTATGTATTCGGCCTTGTGTGTGTGTGTTGTGGTGGTGTATATGTTTTTATCGGGTTATACGATGGTTGATGCTTTATCTATAAAGAGGAGTGAAAGCCTGTTACTATCCATGCATGTCCCCATGTATACTAGCAACATAGGGTAGATAAATAGAGAGGACAGTTTTGGGTCTTAGGGACGCCTGTTTCTGGGATCTTGTTGGACTAATGCCTTTGAGATTCAGAAAAGAGGCAAGGTATATGAATCTGCATAGACTGCATTGAATTGTAATGGTATGCAAAGCAGGGATCATATTTCTATTGGGTGTGGCTAGGTCTTAGTCGATTGAGACTTAACGAAGTCTCAGTCAAGTTATATAGTATATAAGAAGAAAAAGAAAAACTGAAAATAAATTTTTTATACAAATCTCCATGGAAAATCAAAAGAAGATAGCATCGACTGAGTCATAATGATGTCTCAGTCGACTGAGACATAGCAAAACTGATTTCTATTCTATTTTTGCAAACTGATATAGATATACTATAAACGTTCGCAAGACGCACAAAGCACCCAAAAACATGATAAAAGTTACATCGAGATTCCTTGACCACATAATGACCACTACCGCCAAAACAAACCAACGATGTGGCACTGTTGATGCTATCATATGGGAGCCGGTCTGACCTTGTCGATGATAGCCTAATGTCTTTGAGCATGTTCGCCCAAGGACCAGGGCCCAGGGCCGCAGTGGTCACCGTTAAACCCTTGATCAATCTGAAGAAACTAACATGAAACATCAACATCATGTACACATAACGAGAATACCTATCCCTGTCTAATGTGCCTTGACGGACCAACTGAAGAAGGATCGGAACCCGGAAGATAGTCTGGAAGATGAAGTGATGCCATCCACACCCAAGCACTGTTCATGCAAGAACTAAAACCTTAACCTATCTACTAGCTAGAACTGAGTCCCTAGCATTCCCATCACACCACTGGCCATCGGAGGTCCTTAGAATTCCCATCACACCACTGGCCATCGGAGCGGCTGTTGGAACGGAAGCGAATACATGGGCTGCCTAACAGAGATTAGGAGGAGAACGGCTTTACCCTAGTCACCTGGGCACAAGGAAATGGAAGTTCCATATCTATATGTCCTTAAGTAGGAAGCATATGCAGTGGATTCAATGCAAACACAACATATATGGGACGAGTTAGGTGTTGCAGTGGGACCACACCGAGTTAGACATCAGGCAATAGAATGGGCACACCGAGCCATTTTTACAAATACTAAGCTCCATAGAATTAGAGCCTTGTGGTGTATCTGGGTTGGGCTGCTGCATTGGCTCCAACTTTTGCCGTGTGGACCACTTGTGTATGCCGATTGAGCCCAACTGCAAGTATGCGTGGCGAGCGTGTGTAGGACCATGTGTATCATGTGTCGACGTTGTTGGTGAGATCGAGGTTGCTTGGTCTGGAAGAATAAACCATGTGTTCATTGCCTCGGCAAAGTTGGCTGCACTGTTCTTTGCCGTTCTTTGTTGGCATTGGTGGTTGTGTCTGGGATTGCATGCTGGTCAATCGCTGTAGGGACCGGTTCGCTGAGCTGTTGGCCTTCTATTTGTCAGTGTTGCCTCCTATCTTGCTTGCTTTGAGTAGGTATTATTTTGGCTACTGTATGCATTTGGTTGTGTAGCCTTCCGATGTGAAGTTTGACGAGTAGAAGAGTAAAAATGGACAGATGTAGATCCACTACCGAAAAGAAGTGCCGCAAAGAGTGTGTCAACATCTCAGTTGTTTTTGCTAAAACTCACATGTACTATTGTCCTATGTTGATATCGGATACTTTCGTATCTATACTACTTATAAAGGAGCAAATATTATCTTCTCTAAGTACATCTCACAAAACGTACACGAATACATTACCACCGCATAATTAGTTCCACTAAACTCAATCTGACGGCTAGCCTTAATCTAATCTGTTCTCTGCGTGCACTTAGCAATTTACATTGACTAACCGTACTCCACCGTGAACGAAAATATGAAAGTCCACGTCTGGTCAATTAGGAAACTATAATCACGGACACATCCTATTAAAAAACTAATCACGGGTGCATCTAATTATTAGGAAACTAATCACAAACACATCCTACTATTAGGAAAATAATCACGCGCGCATCCTATTATTAAGAAAATAATTACAAGCCATCCTATTAGGAAATTAATCACGGACGCATCTAATTATTAGGAAACTAATCGCGAGCGCATCCTATCATCTCCTTCGAACACACACACACGTGCCGTCGCCGCCTTCGTCTTCTGCCTGGAGGCCAGGTCATTCTTCTACTGACTGCAACGACTTCGTCCATGTCCTGGGCATGCTTTCAGGGAACCACCGACATCCACGTCGACTTCAGATCCATCCACAACACCCACGCTGACAACCACCCACCGCCGACGTCCTTCAAGTGGGGGCAACGCTGAGTATCCTGGACCAGTATAAGCGGGCCAAAAAACTGCCTCCACAGTCATGCATGTAGATTCGTCTGGTCGCCAACCATCGTCGTCCCTAGGGCGGCACAGGTAGCTAATCACGGCCCCATCTGACTCGCCCGAAGCCACCGCCGACTCCCTCAGCTCTGACGCGTGCTGCTCCGTTGGACACGCTTGTCCAGTACTCACGCATGGACAGCGTCGTCCAAAGACATCCTACCTTCGTCGGACGCTGGAACTCCCCAAGCCCCGGTGCGTGGAGGCCACCGCCTCAAAGCTGGATGACTGACTCACCTGCGTGGACAACGCCGCCCAGCTGGTGAGAGGACACGGTCGCCGCGGCCGCTCGCAGGCCTGAACGACGGAGTCGCTCGCCTTCACGCGAACGCACCGCACACACACTAATCAGGTAAGTACCGAGTGTTTTTTTACTGTCATCGCTACCTCACCGGTGGTGACACATCTTGAAGTACAGGAACTAGAGAAGAGGCAATCAGAAACAGAGGAGCGCTGGAGCACACACAGATACGCTCGCCTTCTTTCTTTCTATATTTTTCACTGATTTTCGCGTACCTGCAACAGACATCCCTATTTTTTAAGTACTGACTACCGGTTATTACATGGCCGACTCACGACTACATAGTGAACTCACAGGCAAATTCGCTGAACCAAGACCGTACTTGCAGTCATGAAATTACGTTTTACTGGAAAAAAACCAGAAGTTTGCATAAGTTTTAGTGAAAAAAAACTAAAGTTCGCATAAGTTTTACTAAAAAAACCTAAAGTTTGCATAAGTGTATTTGTTTGTCCAGCAAATACATGGCAATTGTAATTTTACATGAGCATTTTCATACCGTCCTTATCTACAGTTGAGTTAACATATTTTCTAGATAGAAAACTTGGACCACATACAAGAGAAGCAAAAACTGCATGTTGATTATGATGATGATGAATGTAGGATATTTTGTGGTCATGGTAAATTCTCATATTATTTAGTACATAAACAATATTCACAATTTTATTTTGTTACCATCAATTGTGTTGAGTTTCTTCCATATATATGTATTGACCCTCTTTTTTAAATTGGATGTGGCAGATGCGGAATGAACTCATACCACATGATCGCATATGAGCAATTCAAGAGGAATTGGCGGGATTCTTTCTTGACCACGTCATACATAAAGATGAACAATGCCATGTGGAAGTTGAAATTGATTTTAAATGTTAGGGATTGTAAGAGATGTTATATTGTATATATGTAGTAGCGTCGGATAGATATATACGAAAACTTGTTGTTCGACCAATCTGGGAGAAAGAGAGGTCACTTCTCTCTGTATATGTTCATGATGATCTTGTGTAATTCTTGATTGGAGTTTGTTGGCACTGAAACGGTTCCTTAGCTTGTCCTAAGTGACATTTTCATGTGTGACTATACTTGCATAAATGTGTGCATATGAAGAATCATGATGAATCTTCTAAATAATTTTGAGTTTTATACATTGGAAAAAGTGGGTGGTCTTTTAATACAGGAGACATGTTGATTAAGGAGAAACGATATTTCAAATTATTTGTACGAATTGGGAATAAAAGATCGTGTACTTTATAGGAAAATTTTAAATTTATGAATAAATTGTCTTGTATTAAGTTTAGTATAATGTGTTAATCTAAATAGACGCGTGCTGCGCGTGCACACTTATTAGTTCAAATAGACGTGCGTTGCACGTGCACACTTACTAGTGAATGGTTAATGGGTAAAGTTAATTGCTAAGTCATTTTTTGTGTGATATGTACAATACAAGTAACTAAATATGTATCTTTACAAATTATGAACTTGCATCAGTCTTCTTATTTGTACATACAAAAATGTGACACGTTTAACACAATATTGCAACTAGTTTTGTTTTTTCAGAGTATTTTCGTATAATTGTAGAGTACTCCCTCGAAAAACTATTTATTTACCTTTATTTTAACTTTGTTGTAAAGTAGAGATAGTTTTATCAGTTTTTACCAGCATAGCTTGCTGGTGGTGGTGGCGCCGAAGAAAGTGCAGCTGCTGGCGCGAATGCTGGCTATCGCCAATGTGTATTCCACCAGCGCTATGTTCATCTAATCTCTCTCCTCCCTGATTTTAAGTGGGAGACGGGGATGCTTTGTGATTTGTAAATGCCACATGTCATTTATCAGGATGAATCTCGCGTGAGACCTGGTCTCATAGAATTCTTTTCCCTATGTCACCTACCCTGCCTCCACGCCTTTCTATGGTGGCCATCACGATGTACACGCATCCGCGTGTGACTGACCAAGGCAAGGTCCCCACCGCGACGGCCAACACTGGTGATGAAAATGTTGAAATTGCCATTGTGGAGAGCGTGAGGCAACTGGATCGGAATGTCGCCGCGTGGCCTTTGGATGACGAGGTGGTGATCAGTATTTTCCTATTCAGGTGGTTTTATCGGGCAGCTAGTTTCTCTACCTTACAATTTCGACTGATTAACTAAGATCCTAAGATTTGTAATCCTCATCCTATCCTAAGCTATTTATCTAGTTCAGGCTGATGTTCGGGCACCCTTAGCTCTCGAGGTACTCGTACCCGGACTTTATTATGCTCATGCTACTTTCGGCGTGCTAGACGACGACCCCTCTCCTGCAAAGGATGGCGCCCATTGAAAATAGTTACTTCGTGAACGTAATTCATGTCGGCTACCATTTTTTCATAGGGTGTGACTAGGTCTCAGTCGATTGAGATGTAAAAAGGAAAAAAGAAAAACTAAAACTAAAAGTTTGGACGGGTCTCCACCTAAGATCCCGTGGATATAGCATCGACTGAAACCTGGTTAAATCTCAGTAGACTGAGATTTATCAATCCCAATTTTCGTAAAGCTAGGATGTTACCATCCTAAAATAGTCTCCTGATTTTGAAATATAATGCATATTCATTTTGACCCATGTCAAACATAGTTAAGTTTGACCTTTGACCAAGTTTACAAAATAATTTTTTGAAAAAATAGTTTACAAAATAATCATTATATCCAATACCAAATCAACCATTAGATCCACATAAAACATTTTTTATACTATATTTATTTGGTATTATATAGGTCAATATATGTTTCGAGTATACTTGTTCTGAATTTGACTATGATAAAAGTAATATACAAAGTGAAACAAAGATAACATATCCATTTATTTATTTATTTCTCACGGATTGATCCGTTGACATTTTATCACAACATCATAGCACACACACACGCACAAATACATGCAGACATACAGGTCTTACAAGAGAGTGTTGGCTTCATGCGCTCGCAGGCTTCCTGACGGATGCAGCGGTGGCGGGCGCAGGCGGCGTTGGCAGGTCGCAGCCGGCCTAGCGGCCCGCGCCGGATTAGGCGCTCTCGCATTTGGCCTTGCAGGACGGCGGGGTCGTGCACACGGCAGGGCAGAACTTCCCTTTCGGGCAGGGCACACACCCGCAGCGCGCGATGCACGTCGCTAGCCCTTTATCAGTCGGCTGCCCCGATGTGGCCGGGGCCAGCGCAGCGGCGCAGAGGGCAACCAGGAGCACGACTGCGGCGAACTTGAGAGCGGGAGCAGCCATGAGATGAAAAGAGAGGAGAGGAGATGGTATGCTTTTGGATTGCTCAGACGGGAGCCGGGGACGTTATTTATAGGCTAGTAGTAGTTGATTAATGAAGCTTCATGTAGTTTGACTTTTGCACCACGTTGTATTGACTTACGTTCCATGCTTATATCCAGTGGATACCTCACGATACATTGTTGACTGGAAAAGCATCCATGGGATCGAATCGGATCAGATCGATGCTCTTCGGGTCAACAATGTATGTATAGCCTATAAATACAGCGCACGATACAATGTATGCTCTTTAGTTCAACCCTCGTCATTTGACTTTTAGCTAACAGCACACCTTCTTTGACGTTCTCGTCTTTTTCCTTGACACCAAGCTGTACTGCATGCGTTCATACATGTATATTGTACCGGCCGAGTCAAAACGCCATGTACGAATCCAAAGCAACCCGGTTCACAAACGTTCAGACTAGGCAATAGTGGTTCAATTCATTTAGCATATAGTGAAAAAACGCATCTTGCTAGCGGCCCCGCGTCATCCCAACGGGCGACTCAGGTGGCTCGCCGCCGCTGCTGATGGCCCTCCTCGCCCACTTTCTCCCTCGCCGTCATTGGCAGTTGCCATCCGGGCAAAGCTCTGGTCGGTGGTCGGCGCGGAACTCTTGCTCCTTGGCCCTTCCTCCCCGTGTCGATCTGGATGCGGTCATGAAGGTCATGGGCATGGCAGCGGCAAAACTCTTGGTCCTGGGCCATTCCTACCACGTGCTCGTTGGATGCCGTCATGAAGGTTGTGGGTGTGGCGGCGTCTGCCGGCGTCGATTGCACCGCGGGCCTGGTGGTCGAGCGCTCCTCGGCGTCTTGTGTTGCGCTGCCCCGCTTGGTGGTCGTGCTACCAAGGCGGAGCAAGGCATAGGACGGTGGTTCTGATCGTTCCTCGGCCAGATCCGGCCACTGGGGCACCGTGCTTGTTGTTGCCGTCGTACGATGATACCCGTTGTCCTTGTCCGGCCAGTCTTGGGTGGGAATGTCTGAGTGGCCGGTCCATCAACCAGATCTGCCCGTTGAAGTGATCACTCCTGCCTGTGAGATTCACCCAGTAAACACAACATAAATCTTAAAGAAAAATCCAATGGCCACAAATTCGACTGACCCAAAAGTGAAATTTCAGCTGACTAAAATGTAGCTAAACTGCTTTAGTTCAACCCTCGTCATTTGACTTCTAGCTAACATCACACCTTGTTTGACGTTCTTTTCTGTTTCCTTGAACATAGGCTGTACTGCATGCGTTCATACATGTATTGTTGCAAATCAATCCTTCTTTCTTTTTTTATTAGTATTTATACTTAGATATTGAAAGATACTTAAATTTTGAATTATTTTTTACTTCATTTTGTCTAATGCGGATGAGACAACAAGAAATTTTTAACATTTTTTATTTATATATTTTATAATTGTTCTTAATAATATAGAATATATAGAAGTGTTTCTCATTTAAATCTATTTAAATCTATTTATATATCAAGTATACTCCATATATAGATATATGGTATGGAAGCTTATCCGAGAGAGGCCTTTTGGTGGCCGAGCTACCTGCAGGCCGGTATCTGCACCGTGTAATATAGCGCGGTGATGAGTGCTGACTTGTTTTCTCACGTGTATATGCTGATTGTTAAGTTAAAATACACCGGTGCCATGGGCTGGGTTGCTCCCGTTGTACGTGGGCCTCGGGTACACATGGTTACGCATGTTCATGTGCCTGCTGGGCTGGTTTGAAAACAACTTATTCTTTCCAACGAGAAATTTGCTGCTTGATTTTTGCTGCAATTCTTTCTTGACTTCTTCCTCTCCACCGGAGGAACACATGCACCAACGCCCAAAGCGGATTTCAACGATTGATTCTATTTGTTGTCTATGTTTGAAAATCAAACTTCAGACTAAAAAATCAGATGTTTGTTGTCTGAAACTAACAGTGCGTGTATGAGATCGTGTGTGTATTTGTGTTTGTGGGTTCAGACCGCTAGTATCCTATGATTGTCTAAATCTGTAGTGTTGTCAGAAAATCATTTGGGAGCAGCTATGTGCACTGGGAGAAAATAGCAGGGTTCTTTTTGTTTTGGCTGATTTTGGTTCTTCGGCTGACTTGGCAATTAAAGGTTTTCCTTCCCTTTGTCTACCACTGAATTTGCAGATTTTTGTTTTCTACCAATGTACACTACTAATGGCCAAAAACTGTAAGGAAAAAAAACACCCTAAATTGTAAATGGAACATTACTAAAATTGAAAAATATGATGCCTGGATTCTCCTTGAGCAGTTTTCGTGGGGTGTGCATGCCATGCGTTTGAGCTCAGAATGGGACGCAAACAGCGGAGGGGAATGTTTGGTTCCTTAGAAAAATGTGTAGAATCTAAATATGCTGTTACTTTTAGCTGTTAAAAATTTCTAAAATATTAATTTGGGTGCAAACTTAATCTATAGTGTACGGTCCGTTTTTTTCCACACGAGCAGCGATCCAAATTGCAAATAACACACATTAAAACCAGATTGAGAGGAAAGAAAACATTGATAACCACACATGCACAACTCTGAAAAACCTCGCGGGAAAACAACATTTTTCTCATCTTATTCTGAGTGATTGTGTGCGTGCAAGCGCGCGCGCGCGCGCGTGTGTGTGTGTGTGTGTGTGTGAGAGAGAGAGAGAGAGAGAGAGAGAGAGAGAGACGCCTTAGCACTGACCACATTCAAATGTGTTTTCGTTGTGTGAGCATTGAACCACCGCTGGGAACACAAATGTAATGCCATGTTAAAATAAAGAACATCTCCCTATTAAGGTCTTGAGTCGTGGTTATTGGGTTAAGAGCATGTGTTTGATTGTCTAAATCTGTAGTGTTGTCAGAAAATCTTTTGGAGCAGCTGTGTGCACTGGGAGAAAATAGCAGGGTTCTTTGTGTTTTGGCTGATTTTGGTTCTTCGGCTGACTTGGCAATTAAAGGTTTTCCTTCCCTTTGTCTACCACTGAATTTGCAGGTTTTTCTTTTCTGCCAATGTACACTACTAATGGCCAAAAACTGTAAGGAAAAAAAACACCCTAAATTGTAAATGGAACATTACTAAAATTGAAAAATATGATGCCTGGATTCTCCTTGAGCAGTCTTCGTGGGGTGTGCATGCCATGCGTTTGAGCTCAGAATGGGACGCAAACAGCGGAGGGGAATGTTTGGTTCCTAGGTACATATGTATCCTATATGGGAAAAAATTAGTAATTCAACATAAAGTAAAAAATTCTGAAAATATTTTTGAAATAAACTTGACCTTTCATTGTACTAGTGAGAAAAGTTCCACAAAAAGAAAATTCCTCTTTGACTTATTTTCAAAAAAGACAAATCTTCGGTCAAAATAGCATGAATAGTGACCTATAATAACAAATAAATATTGTCTTTTTCGCTGTGAAGTCAACATTGGTTTTATTTTTTGTGAAAATTTATATACTAGTGCGCAAGTAAGTCAAGTTTAATCTAAAAGTATTTATGAACTATTTTGACTTTTTGTTTACTTATTTAAAAACAATACCCCATATAGGGTGTATATACATACAGACACTAGTAGAAAAGGGGGCAAAGGTCTAGGCCGGGTCAGCCCATTAGTCCCGGTTCAGTCCAGAACCGGGACCAATGGGGGCATTGGACCCGGTTCGTGAGCCCAGGGGGCCGGCCGGGCCACGTGGGCCATTGGTCCCGGTTCGTCTGGACCTTTTGGTCCCGGTTGGTGGGACGAACCGGGACCAATGGGCCTCGCTCCTGGCCCACCACCATTGGTCCCGGTTGGTGGCTTGAACCGGGACCAAAGGCTCCCCTTTAGTCCCGGGACCAATGAGGTGCCTATATATACCCCCTTGCGTAAGAGCAGAGCACACTGCTCTGTTTTTTTTTGGCCAAGGGGAGAGGGCTTGGTGGTGCTCTAGCTCACCTCCTATGCATACAAGGTGTTCGATGGAATGCCCGAGCCACACTACTTAAGCTTTCTCCTCTCCAAGCTCGACCTCCAAGCTCCATTTTCCTCAATACTTGTCTAGGTTTAGCGGTCCGTCACGCCCCGTCCCCGTCTTCACCGCCGTCGATCACCCGCGCCGAGCTCATCGCCGGCACCACCGTGGTGAGCCTCTTGTTCTTATCTTCTTTCTGAAAGGAAAAAATATTCTTACTTGTATGTTTACATAGATACTTGTATTATTTTCTTACTTTTATTATTGCATCTCATATAGTGCGATGGTTTTGGTATCCGCCCCCATCGGCACTCGTCCTGTCTATGATTCGGATGTGGTATATATATATTATCTTTATAACTATTGGTTCATTTATTGTTTATGAAAATTATGCCGACCAACGTGACACAGATTTTATTTATGTAGGATGTATGTGAATTGGAAATTCCAACCGACCCTATTGTCGAGAGGTTAAATTTAGTTAAAAAAGAAAACAATTTGTTAAACGAAAAAATAAAAAAATTGAGGAGGTGAAGATGATATTGGATTTGCATGTTGCGGATGTCGTCGATGATCACAAGATCAAGATGGATGCAATGCGCTTGAAGATTAGAAAATATGCCATTCATACCGAGGCTTGGTATCATTATGCCATTAGATCAATTATTACCTTGGTTGTGATTATGATCGCATTTGTTTTCGCATTGAAATGTTTTACATAGTTTCAATGTATGGTTTAATTAATTAGATGCTCTGGAGAGATATATGTTGTTAGATGAGAACTATGTATGTACTTTGGTTTTAATGTGATGATGAACTTCTATTAATTTGGACACTTAATTATATATAATGCACGCAGATGAACCGGCAATGGATGTACGGTGACAGACACAACTCCGAGTACATTAAGGGCGTGCATGAGTTTCTCGATGCGGCTGAGGCAAACAAGCAGAATGGTTTTATGTGTTGTCCATGCACTGAATGTGGGAATACGAGGTCTTACTCTAACCGGAAAATCCTTCACTCCCACCTGCTTTACAAGGGTTTCATGCCACACTATAATGTTTGGACGAGGCATGGAGAAATAGGGGTTATGATGGAAGACGGCGAAGAAGAAGAGTACGATGACAACTATGTTCCCCCTGAATACGGTGATGCTGCAACGGGGGGAGCTGGTGAAGATCAAGAGGAACCAGACGATGTGCCCAATGATGCTGCAACGGGTGAAGCTGCTGAAGATCAAGAGGAACCAGGCGATGTGCCCGATGATGATGATCTCTGCCGGGTCATTGTCGATGCAAGGACGCAATGCGAAAGTCAAAAGGAGAAGCTGAAGTTCGATCGCATGTTAGAGGATCACAAAAAAGGGTTGTACCCCAATTGCGAAGATGGCAACACAAAGCTCGGTACCATACTGGAATTGCTGCAGTGGAAGGCAGAGAATGCTGTGCCTGACAAAGGATTTGAGAAGCTACTGAAAATATTGAAGAAGAAGCTTCCAAAGGATAGCGAATTGCCCGACAGTACATACTCAGCAAAGAAGGTCGTATGCCCTCTAGGATTGGAGGTGGAGAAGATACATGCATGCCCTAATGACTGCATCCTCTACCGCGGTGCATACAAGGATCTGTCAGGAGGTGGGGTACAGGTAGACCCACAGTACGGAATGACAACAGTGGATCTGAAAAATCTTGGGTACACTGACGAACCATTCGTCCTAGCCAATGATGTGGCACATGTTATCTATGTGAAGGACATGTCTACCAAACCGAGAAAAAGAAAAGATATGGAAGCGAATACATCATACGATGAGCCAAAGCGGCACATAGTTCTTTCAGGAAAAATGGACATTCTGGGAGTGGAGGCCAAGATAGACATGTCTGAAGATTATGAAAAGTTTTATGAAATTCCTCCCTTCAATGTCAAGGCTGACACAAGCATCCTGATAAACGATGAAGATTATCATGGTTACGGCGCAATAAGCAAATGACACAAGCAAAGAAAAAGTGAAGACTTTCTCCCGCAACTATTATGATGATACCATGCCAACTTTGTAACACACGAGTATGCTATGCCAACTTTTTCAGAGTTCATTTGAAAAATATGAATTTAAGTCAAATTTTCTCTATAGGTGCATCTATGTTCATTTTTTAATAAAGTTAATCACAAACTTGTGATTCACACAAATTTCAAAGAATTCAAATTTTAACTATTCAAATTTGAAAACTAATGGCACTAACAGAAAGTTTATAATTTTTCTAAAACTAATGGCACTAACAGAAAGTTTACAATTTTGCTGACCTAAAAGCAAAAAGAAATAAAAAATAAAGCAAAAAACAAAAGAAAATAAATAATGTAGAAAACAAAAAAACTGAAAAAAATAAAAATAGCAACAATAAGTATTTTTTTGTAAATAGAAACAAAATAAAATAAATAAAGCAACAAAGAAAACAAAAAACTAAAAAAAATGTTTTCAAATTTGAAAACTAACGGCACTAACATAAAGTTTATAATTTTTCTAAAACTAAAAGCAAAAAGAATTAAAAACATAAAGCAAAAAACAAAAGAAAATAAATAATGCAGAAAACAAAACAAAAAAACTGGAAAAAATAGCAATAATAAGTATTTTGTTGTAAGTAGGAACAAAATAAAATAAATAAAGCAACAAAGAAAAAAAAGTGTTTTCAAATTTAAAAACTAATGGCACTAACAGAAAGTTCATAATTTTTCTAAAACTAAAAGCAAAAAATAATTAAAAATAAAGCAAAAAACAAAAGAAAATAAATGATGCAGAAAACAATACAAAAAAACTGGAAAAAAATAGCAACAATAAGTATTTTGTTGTAAGTCTATACCTACTAATAAAGCAAGCCGTTCACCCATATTATTATTTATTTTTTGGAGATTTATTGTTATCCGAGGTGGTACTAACTTTTTATGAATGATTTTCCACGCGCAGGTGCTTTTATTGGGACAGGCCAAATTGTACCGGCCCAGCAAGGTGGCCTAGTGCAAAAAATTAGTGTCTGCAGCGCGATTTGAACTCTCAACCTCATGTACAACAACAAATTTCACGACCAACTCATATAGCTCACTTTGTGTCATAATGGAACATTGATAATCCTATTAAATAGTCCCACATTGCTCGCTTAAATCCAATCTTTTTAATTTATATACGCCTTGGATTTTTCTAGGTAAAAGAAGGCATCTCGGGAATTAATAAGGAAATAAATCATCCCGTAATAACGAAGGAAAGAGAAAGAATAAAGAAGGAATTAGGGATTTCGGGTGTGACAGAATACAAAAGGAAATTGGAGGAAAGAGGAAGGAAAATAGAAGGAAAGGGAAAGAAAATAGAAGGAGAAATAAATACGGAAAGTGGGATGCATGCGTGGGAAATATAGAAGGAAAGAATAAATGAGAGAGGAAGAAAAAAGAAGGAAATAATAAAGAGGAAAGAGGGAAAAAATAGAAGGAGAAGGAAATAATAAAGAGGAAAGAGGGAAAAAATAGAAGGAGAAAGAAAGAAAGTAGAAGGAAACATAAAGAAGGAAAGTGGGTGCATGCGTTGCCAATTAAACAAAGTTGTATTGTACGCCAAATTTTTCATCCGTTCACCCATTTTTTTTTGGAGATTTATTGTTATCCGAGGTGGTACTAACTTTTCTCTACTCTTAATGTCTCAGTTGGTAGGTCGCATTCCGGGTTTAATTTTCGTCCCACCTCTCCTGGCTTATTTTCGTCCTCCCTCCCATCTCCAATTCCCCCGCTCCCACCTCCTATTTTCGTAGGGTTTTTTGTCGTCGGTTTTTTTCGCCGGTTTTTATTTGTCTCCCTCCCATTGGTTTTACAGTGCAGAGAAAACCATCCCTGCACGCCTCTCCACGATCCCTACCCGATTCACGCATCTCACCCTCCCTCCTGCACGAGCATCCGCCGCCGCCGGTGCGTTGGCTGCCTCCCTTCCCCATCGCCGGCCACCTCTCGCCCCTCATAGCCGGTCGCCTCCCTCCACTAGATGCCGACCACCTACTTCACCGCGCCGACCGCCTACATCCCAGCCGCCGGCCATGACCAGATCCACACCGGTGTTCCCGCACCGGCGTTCCCGCATCGGCGCCACCACGACCACGCAGCGGCAGAGGAGTCCTCCTCCTCCCACCACCGCCGCCACCACCGCGCCCTCCTCCTTTCACCTCCACGCCCATCCATCCCTCCCTGCTCACGCCCGAAACCCTAGCCCGCGGGCGGCCATGGTGACCGAGCTCAGGATCCGCAGTATCTTCCTCTCCTCCGAGAGCAAGAGCGGCAACTTCCGCAAGGGTATGCCATGAATCCCTTCTCTTCTTCTGGCCTTCTTCATCTCCACATCTGATTCGTGTGTGTGGTCTATATATGCAGTCAGTTTGCTCCCTCCGATCTGCTCTGCATGCGTGAAGGGGCCCGGCCAAAGAGAAGCTGCTGCTGTGCAGGTTCTTCCTCATCCCCGCTGTAGGTGGTAAGCCATATCCCTCTCCCTCCTCTCTCACCCCCATCTTGTCTCTGTAGGCAAGCAGTCTGCATGTTAGCAGGCACATGAATCAATCAAAATACCTTTTTGATTGATATATACGTGTACTGAGAGGAGAACCATGTTAAAGAATCACAGTGTGTGATGTTATATTTCGTTTCTTGCTAAACTCCGAGGTTGCATTCATTTCCTTGAACAAATGTTTGAACCTTTTGTTGTAAAGTTGTAGATTGAATTTAGTTGTCACAACTTTTTTGGTTGTTGCTTGCCTGAATGAGATCAGTAGACATTATTCAGATAACTGAATTAGACGCTGTTGTGTGTAGTCTTTGTTGGAAATACATACTATACCGACAGACAAATGAAGTTCACTGAGAAATCTATGGTTTTGACCAATACAAGGATTGAGTACTCTTATCTCATTCATCATTACAAGTTGTATCTTTCAGAATTAGGTGTTCGTACAGTTACCATTTACTGTATATTATTTTCTACAGTAATTGTCAGGATTAGGTGTTTGTTGGTAATATAAAATGATAGATGTATAGAGTTCACTGAGAAATCCAAGGTTATGATCAAGATGATAGGTTAAAAATTAAGGATCAAGTACTCTTGTCTCATTGATCATTACAAGTTGTAATATTCAGGATTATCTCATGCAGTGTTTATCAATATCCAGGATTAGGAAAAAATGTACTCCTATCTTGCAACTTTGTTTCAGCTTCAGGCAAAGTGCACAGTTAAGAACCTCATGCTGCTGTGAGAGAAACTTAGCACAATCTTTACTATCTTTTTTTCTTGACAATCGTATCTTGCCTGAATCAATTTAGTACTCATGTTCAGATAACTGAAACTAGACACTGTCTTGTAGTGGATGTATAGAGTTCACCAAGAAATCCAAGGTTGTGAGCAAGACGGCAGCTTTAGAATTGATGATCAAGTACTCTTATCTCATTTATTACTACAAGTTTCACGATTCAGGAATAGAGCGTTCATCCGTGGCGCGGCCGCCTCCTTCCCCTCCCTCCACCACACGCTGCCTACCGGATCTCGCCGTTGAGCGCATCGGCCCGCCGTCTCCAACCACCCCCGTCTATGATCCGAGCCGACTACAGGGTAGCCACCACTGCCACCGAGGACAAGGTCGCCTGTGGAAACCACCACTACCTCCGGTCCTTCGATCTCTCCCCTTCTCGTCACTCCTCACGGCCCGCTCCGCAGGGCTCGGCCTTCTCGGCGGGGATTTGCTTTTTGGCGAAGAGAGGCGGCTGCATGCGCCATGGTGCCGATCCAGTCATCGTTGGTATTCAAGTTGCCACCTAACGAATCTGTTTTTATTTCTTATTAGGTACCTGAAAGGCTGAACCTGATCTGATGAAGTTGCTTGTCAGACTACCTTCCTTTTATGAACTCAAAGGTCAAGAGACCAAGGTATCGTGAGGAGTGCATATGGCCTGATGTTCCTTGTGTGTATCGTGAGGATTTGGGAGCATCGGCGACGGACAATTAACTAGCTAGGTCATGGTATTATGATGAGCCAGGTCATGGTACACAGGTTAACTACACAAGCTTCTGCTATTTTATTGTTGGTCGTTCCCGTCCACTGCTGCCAACAGTCAATTTTCTGCAGGGTTTTTATTTCTTTCTCTTCCATCGAAAGTTCCCTTTTGCCACTGATTAATTAGTTGATGCATGTGGAGATTTTCGATACTAGGAGAACCAATTCTAAATATGTGCAATTCCATCTATCTAGCATCAATGTCGGGTGAGGTTAGACTACAAGAAAGACTAGATATTAAGCTTGTCCATTCCGTCTACACCTTTTGAATCTGAAGTGACTACTGTTGTAAATAATGCTACTTGAGTACCTGGTTGATTGGTTTTGTTTATTGTGGCATTGATTAGCCTACTACATTAGTGGTGTCAGCTATATTTTGTAAGTTTGTTATAGATTCCATTTGGGTATATGTGTGTGTGATTGAAAAATAATGGTTTAGATATCAATTGCTACAGTTTTATATAATACTCTTTGATCTATGGTGCTAGGTCTGCCGCTGCGTGCATGACAACATGAGGTGCCGCAATCGGCGTGGTATGCTGGTGGATGATGGCGACAGTGAGATGGTTGGCAAGGATTATGAGAGGTCGGCGAGCAGCACTCCTTCCTCTCTTCCCTGTGGAGAAGATGACCTGCAGCTCATTGACTGCTGAGTTCCCTCGAGTCTCTCTTTCTTCCGGCAAGGTAAAGTTCAGTTTTCTGGTGACCATGTTTATTAAATTCTATGGTAGAATCCATATTGATTCTAAGATGACATTATAGTGCATTTTTGTCCAGACATATGATTTTTCATCATCTGGTGTACGTCGATATAGCACAGCCCACACATACCCTCCTACCCTGAGTAAATCTGAATCCCCATATTTCAGTTCTGAACTCCAAAATGTCGTACTCAAATGGCTTGACCCCAGATCCATGTTCTGGACTCTTGATAGTTTGCGAGGCCTTTTCATTTAGCTGCTCAATCTACATATGCAGAAAACCACTCTCTGGATGCGTGCATTTCTGGCTGTACTTGAAGCTCTCTCCAACAATCTCCTTCTCCATCCATACTTATTTCATAAACCAAAACCTTGCGTTTATCACAATACCTATTTTAAGCTCACTCAGGATGACAAATATAGTCACAAAGTTTTTTGGTTCTTCGGTGTTGATAAAAAGAACACCTTTTTTCTATTTCCTCTGATCCTTGTTTAGTAACTACAACTCTCATGTTGTATTTGCTTTTACTGTTTCACCTTACCGTGAGTATGTTTTTGACTCATTATTTGCTCACTATTGTTCAGATTCTACATCAAGGCTTGTGGCTTACCTTATGGATCTTAATTAAGTCACCCCTTGTAATTTCCTGAGGTGCTACCTCATCATTCTTAGGTGGCTCCTTTTTTCCAGTTTGTGGCAGTTGATAGTTGTGTAGTACATGGATGGGGAGCTACTTATTTAGCCTATCAAAGAATTATCTCACTAGATGTACGTAGGGAAAGAGAGCTCTTATATTGACACTCCTAGCACTTGATATAGCGTAAGCTTTTTTTCAAGTTGTTTATAATCTTGTGCTGGAAAATAACAATCATAGATTGCTAGGCATTTGCCATATTGCCATGCTAACTGAAAATTGATGTAATCTCTGGTCTAAAATGTTGTAGCTTGTTCTTTTGTACTTTCATACACTCATACTGACTACACATAATGTCAAATGATGCGAGTGCCAGTATATATCATCTATGGAGTTGCTTGTGCTATTGGAATTTCACCAGTTGCTCCAGAGGTATGCTTTGTGAAAATACTTCATTAGTATATCATCATTAAATGATGCACTGTTGTTTTATAGTGGAGTGTGATATAGATCAGATTTCTTTTTGTATTCATTTCTGCTATTGTTTCCTCTGTTCCTTTGATGGTTTCGACGACTCTTACTATATATAATACCATAAAATACAGTTTTTCAATCACACACGCAATTTACAGTGGCGAGCTACCAGAATTTTTGTGTGTCAAAAAACAGAGTTTTGAGTGGTTCTGTACTCTTTCGAATGTAATTTTTTTTGAAAATTTCAAGAATTTCTTCCAGTTTTATAAACTGAACTCCTGCATTAAGGTGTCCAGAATTGTTTTACAATGTGGAGTTTTCTGAATCCAAAAAAAATGATTAGCATAGATAACCACTACATATAGTACATGAAGGTTGGTTATGCATGGAGAATGAGGTTAGAATTGTTAGAAGTTAGAACTGGGAGTTTTCCAGCACATGACGGTTGCGGCCGTCTTCCAGCATATTGTTGCTTTTCAGCAGAACAAGATGTTCGTCTCTTTGTCTTATGGACTTCAATAAGGTCGATGGTAGCTTGCTGAATAGGTTAAGGGAGACCCCACAGATTTCTAATGACCACACAGGGTATTCTTGCCGGTGCTGCTGCTGGCAGAGGCGCGTGGTTGACAGGAGGAGCCGGGGAGTCATGATGGTGGACATGTGGATGTTATCATGGCATTGACACATTTCGCTCTACCAACACTACATACCAACGTGACTGAATGTTATCGTGCCTTAGATGCCCTATCAAATTCTTGCTTGACTTTTTGGTTTTGTATGCCCGGATGTATGTTTCAGTTCCTACATGGTATTTCTCATGTGGAGTTGAAACCACACTTGGTTGGTCCAATAGCAAATAATCATATGTTTCACTCTGAAATCATATTGCATATAGAGTGATGTTACGTTCTTGTGCAAATTACTGCACACATATACATGGAGTTACCTGAAAAAGTCTCACACTTGGGCTCCTGCAAGTAACACTGTCTCTCGCTTGTAGAGTTTGCAAGTGGTTATAATTGTCATACTACTAGGTAACAACCTTACTCGAATCAGCCTTGACCTTGTATAATATACATAGTAATATGTAGTGAGTTGAGCGTGTGTGTCCTGTGGAGGCGCTGTGCACCTTCAGGGTCATGATGGCCATCTGCTGTCGAGCTTCACCGCCTCACGCAGCAGGACTGACTCTGATGACCTGTTTAGAGCAGGTTCGATCCAATCTACCTTTTATTTCCATGGCCTTCCCACCTCCACCCCTATTATTGCTATTTTACTTAGTGCGTGTTTTGAGAAGATCAGGCTGCATGTTGTTCTATACTTCTTTGCCTTTAAAAAAAGCTTGGTTTTTATACATAATTTAGCATTGGTAAACTAATAAAATTTAATCATGGAGAAGGACATGAGCTTGCACATAGTTTTTAGTAGATGACGACATAAATTGTGGCATTGGTCGCAATCTAGAAGTTTTTCAGGTGAGTCACATGGTTTAATTTGGAGAAGCACGAGCTAGGATGCAGTCACATATTTTTTAATGGTTCCTGCCTATTCCTTGTGGTATTATCAATATTTTCTAATTGAATTGAACTTCTATGTGATAACCTTCCAGATCCAAATCCTACTTCAGAAAGTGTATATGAGCAAAGGTCTGCACCTAAACGTTATCAGAAGTGAGGTCTTAGACAAGGTAATGTTTTTCTATCTGATGAACTAGACAAGGTAATGTTCGAACTTGGAAGTGATCAAATCATATACTTTGGTATGAAAGAGTGTAAACTAACTATTACATGTACATCTTAGCTCTAGATTTTCAGTTTGTGCTTGTCTAATGTAGAAAATGTTGTCCACGAAACATGGACTGAAGGTCAGAAAATATCATTCATCCTTGTGTTGCAGTAAAATATATCTCTTCATTACAAAAAATAGTCCATTTAGATTTCGGAGCAGTATATGCCGAGTATCTATACTCACCAGAGTCGAATTTTCTTTAAGATAATTTTAAGAGGTACTGCTTAAGTTCCACATGCAATGTGTTGTAGCATAATTTATCTTATTCTGTTAATTACAAAATTATCTCTGAATAACTTACAGATATATCAAAATCTCACAAATTCGGATAGACCATCTAGCGTACTTCTTAATTTTGGTATTGGCGGTGACATTGTTATTCGAGATTATTTTGTTGTTAACTTTTTTTGCCCTTTAAATTTGAAATACTTGAAACATGATCTGAGTGCTTCTTCTTGATCTGGTCGGTGAGTGAGGAGGTAAGAAACAGGGACATTGAGGCACATTGGGCTTAGAATTTAGGGAAATAGAAACCATCTAAAGTCTCTCTACCCTAAAATAAATCTTAACCTTATAATGAAGCTTGGTTTAGTATTTTTTTTCTCTACGAAAGACCAAGTAATCTGATATCGAGCTTGTTCTTTTATAGTAATTGAATTTTGAGTTTCTAATGATTGTTCATGCCTAATTGGCAATATATATTGACAACAAATTATTTTTGTTGTCAGATGAAGGGCATAACCGATGGCACCAGCGGGAGGTGAGTGCCGGTGGAGATAAGTGAGAAAAGGAGTAGCGTGAGGCGGTAGACAGCCTTGAAGAGGATGAGAGGGCCTGCTGCTGGGGTTTGCTCCTAGGTATTTTTGGGTCAGTGCCAGCGGCCCAGGTATCTTCTTCCGTCTCTGGATCCTAAATTGTATATCTCTAATCTGCAATGACATGCAGTAGTGACGGATACAAGTGTGTGGCTGCTCCAGTGCCGCCGCATACTCTAGTACAGCCCAAACGTGGATGCAGGTGGATGTGGGCACCGTGGCCGCCACCAAGGATGTGGGCGTCGCGCCACAACTGGCGTGGACGCGGTGGGAACGCCAAAACTGTCAAGGACACGGGAGCCACACTGCAACCTTAGTGTTTTCCCTAATTTCTTTAGGTATGTGAGGTCGATTTAATATTCACATATATGCTGAAATTTTGACACCGAAGAACCAGCAATCGAGTTATATGAAATTTCTTGCGAGAGCTATACCCTTCTTTTTAGTACTGAGAAATTCTCATGAGTACCAATGGTGAAATTTTCAGGTCTAAATACTGGATGAGATTCTCATTTCTGGCATTCTTCATGAACCTATCAAGGAGAACATTTCAATACTAATTGCCGCAAAGGTGTTCTCAACACCGGCTAGCAAGAAGAGAGTATGTTTTTTAATGCTCACTGTTGTAAGCTTGATTCACACGGAGCTTCTCAATGTTGTACATGTAGTTTGTGAGTAACAGAAATAAAACCTATTACTTCATTCTTGTCTTGTACCTCCGATTCATATCCCACTAATCAGTAGAGTTCAGTTATGTGCTTCAACATTAAGGAGTCATTATCTTCTACACCTTCTGTTCCTAAATATTTGTCTTTCTAGAGATTTCAACAAGTGACTACACATGGAGCAAAATGAGTGAATCTACACTCTAAAATATGTCTATATCCATCTGTATGTGGTAGTCCATTTGAAATCTCTAAAAAGAAATATATTTGGGAACGGAGGGAGTAAAACAAATTTTGTTACCTACTCAAACATATTTTGTTCTTGTGTTTCTGATAAATTTTCTATAAAAAATGTGTACAATAGAACCTGCAGAACCTGCATTGGACCATGATCATTTGCTCTATCCATTTCTTCTAAAGAGTACAGATTCCTACGCATTCATAAATGTGATTTAGTGTGCTATTACATTTCTTGGAATCAGATGCTATATTTTCTGTGGGAATTCGTTGACACAGTTCCTTACAAAAGTTGTATCTTTGAAACGGACAAATAGCTCTATGTAATTCTATCATATTCTGATTTTGAGGCAAGTATACCAGTTATCTTTTTCCTTTCTAGCAAGGTACCATAGTACATGTTATGAAATTCTCCTTTGCCTTCCAGGTGAACCAAATAGGTGTCTTTTTAACAAATGGAGGGAATTCGTTTGTCAATAAAAGTAAATTTGTCACAGGGGATGTTGTCTTATTTCTTCAAGTATAAGCAATGTTGTCTTATTTCTTCAAGTATAAGCAAATGAACAGTGTGTTGAAGTTAACAAGTTTCTATCCTTATTCCTCTTATTAATTGTGTGTTATCCCGATTTATACATGTAACAATGATGAATGATGATGATGTAAGGAGAGCCATTCTGTTACCTTGAACAAAACAACTCTCTATCCTTATTTCTCCTAAAAGCTTTCAGACGATACTCACACCATATGATTCCTTGAAACATAGTAGTATTTTTCACATCTATTACAATCCAAGGTTTTTTTAACTAATATTATTCTTTATATTCGTAAGTAGTATAAAGTTGCCCCAAAATTGGTAATATGATTTTGGATGATATATTGTGATGCTGACAAGGAGGTTATTGGTGTTGAATAAAATAGCAGTATGAAATAACCCTGCATATATGTGTTTGTTTTTAATCTGAGCCTTTCAATTCAACTGAAATTTTTACTTGTACAATATTTACTGTCTTTTGCCTCTTGTTTTGCAGGTTATCTGGAATGATGGTAGGTATTAATGAAGTAGTCCATGTTAGCTGGACTGGCTCAAATCTTAGCAATTTAGAAGCTCAATATCTTGGGGCTGCCTTGCAGTATTTCAGAGAGCTGTATTATTCCCGGACATTTTATATTGCCTCACGATGAGAGTTGAAAGTGGGCTGATGTGCTGTCAGAACCTCTCCCCCCCTCTCTCTCTCCCTCTCCCTCTCTCTAATGGATAATAACCTACACATGTGAGATGATTGAATCTTAAGCATAAATAATAAAGCCATTCAAGTGTTATTATCATTTGTAATGAAGTGCAAAATAAAGAGTTCAATATTTCTATTTTTTGTCAAAATATATTGCAAGTGAAGTGAAGTTTAATTATTATTTTTTGTTATTGGCTATCTTTTCAATCTATGTTAAAGTTGACATACAATAGTACAAATTTTACAAAGCCCGTGGCAACGCACGGGCAGTCTACTAGTTATGAATGATTTTCCACGCGCAGGTGCTTTTATTGGGACATGCCAAATTGTACCGGCCCAGCAAGGCGGCCCAGTGCAAAAAATTAGTGTCTGCAGCGCGATTTGAACTCTCAAACCTCATGTACAACAACAAATGTCACGACCAACTCATATAGCTCACGTTGTGTGATAATAGAACGTTGATAATCCTATTAAATAGTCCCACATTGCTCGCTTAAATCCAATCTTTCTAATTTATATACGCCTTGGATTTTTTTAGGTATTAAGAAGGCATCTCGGGAATTAATAAGGAAATAAATCATCCCGTAATAAGGAAGGAAAGAGAAAGAATAAAGAAGGAATTAGGGATTTCGGGTGTGACAGAATACAAAAGGAAATTGGAGGAAAGAGGAAGAAAATAGAAGGAAAGGGAAAGAAAATAGAAGGAGAAATAAATACGGAAAGTGGGATGCATGCGTGGGAAATATAGAAGGAAAGAATAAATGAGAGAGGAAGAAAAAAGAAGGAAATAATAAAGAGAAAAGAGGGAAAAAATAGAAGGAGAGAGAAAGAAAGTAGAAGGAAACATAAAGAAGGAAAGTGAGATGCATGCGTTGCCAATTAAACAAAGTTGTATTGTATCTTGTCATACCAAGCGCTGGATCTCTCGGGCAGATGCAAAGCTGATTAGATGATCAAACAAGTAAAGTTTTTAAAGGAACAAATCTGGCAGTCGCCTTTGGCTTTATGCCAAATGATAAAAAGATTGAAGTGTAGTTTTCTTGAAAAAAAATTACGTCCTTTGGTGTGCTCACAACTTCAACTATATCAAATGTTTACAAATGGTCATTTACCCCCTATTGTTAAAAACTGAAGCATTTAGTCTCTCAGACTAATTAGAGTGTTTTTCATAGAAAAACTGAACTAATTTTGTATGACACTTGACACAGTCGAAATTTTTGACCATTTGATTCCATCTTCTGCCGCGGGATCATCATCCCACCCACCTATAACATACGCGCCACATCGGTTAGTCACGATTCTTAAAATATGGATGTTCATGTTTACTAAGCGTACAATTGTTTTTTTTGTGGTTTAATTGAAGACCATTGGTAATTATGGCTAAAAAATATCATAGTTTTCCTACACGGTCCAGGGCTTATTCAATTACTAAACTGATGACTTTTTTCTTTATTTCTAAATTTATTTAACCACTTTTTTGTAGCTGAATTACTAGGTGTTGTGTTTATGTGCACATGCCATGGGTGAACTATTTCTATATATCTGAATTGTTGATGTCGGGAACTAAGATGCGATATTGTGATACTAATATTTGACGTGTTGGAATTGTTTAACTCAAGAGCAAAATATTAACTATAACACCCCAAAAAATATATGATTAAATCATAAAATAAAAGTCTTCATTTTTGGTCATGTGCTATGTTTTCCGAACAACCGAACAAATCTTTTCTCTTATTTTTTTGCTCAATCCACTAGCGCCCGTCACCAAAGTACAAGGAGTCCGACTCGGAGTCCCAGCTGTAAGTGACACAAATTCCACACTTTTTTCTATTATATTAGTCAGAGATGGAGGATCTTTGTACAACACTCCTAATATCATGGAACACGAACTGTGCTCCACTACCGAGTCCATCACCTTGGTCGACATTGGCTCATGGAAATTGGTGTCGCCTCCATAGTAAAGCAAGGACCTTGTACTAAAATGCACTTTACCATTTTTGATAAAATATGATATTTGTTGGGCATCACTAAGCAGTGCCAGCAAAGGCGTGTGGAGATACTCACAACTAGGTAGATATTTTTGTGGTTCAAATTGCATGCACCTTTAGTACACTTATGAAATACTACAATGATTTATTTTTTTGCGCAAAACTTCTTTTCATGTTGTTTCTCGGCCTGGAGGATTTCAAGGAGTTTGTTGATGTCGTCATGTCTCGTGATGGGTCATTGGGTTAGTGAGGTGGTGCTTTTTGTCTCCCGTTGTGCAACGGGCATTTATGCTAGTAGAAACAAAATAAAATAAATAAAGCAACAAAGAAAAAAAAGTGCCACCTACTGGGCCCCCACGGCCTGAATACGACTAGAAACCCTACCATGGGCCAGAATTCAGGCCCACAGGAGGCCCAGTAGGCCCACAGGCACACAGTGCAGGGTTAGGCCCGAAAGGCTGCATTTGAGAGGAGCTCGAGAGGGAAGGCACAGCAGCGCTTATAAACCACTCTCGAGCTCTATCAGCTAGCGAGGTGGGACTAAAGTTTTGGCGCGGGGCAGCACAAGGCCTTTGGTCCCGGTTGGTGCCAGCAACCGGGACTAAAGGGGGCATTGGTCCCGGTTCGTGGCACAAACCGGGACCAATGCCCCCCTTTAGTCCCGGTTGGTGCCACCAACCAGGACCAAAGGCCGCCGCTTCCCGCCCTTTGGGCTGCTGAAAAGAGGCCTTTGGTCCCGGTTGGTGGCACCAACCGGAACTGAAGGGGGCATTGGTCCCGGTTTGAGCCACGAACCTGGACCAATACCTTTGCTATATAAGCCAGCACTTAGGAAATTTTCACATTTCCCTCGCAGTTGCCCTCGACGACGCCGAGCACATCGACGCCGCCAGGCTGCCCCGACGCCGCCCGCCGCCCCCGCCGTCGCCATCGTCCGCGCCCGTCGTCGCCGTCGCCCGCGTCCTTGCCGGCCGTCGCCCGCGCCCTCGCCCCCGCCGTCGCCGTCCCTGCGCCCGTCGTCGCCCGCCCCCGCCGTCGCCGTCGCGCGCGCCCTCGCCGGCCCTCGAAGATATATGTATTTTTTTGATGTATATCCATATATGTATGTATGTATTTTTACATGTTTTTGTATGTATGTATGTATTTTTTCAATTGTAATGATGTTTTAAAAATACATATATGCAAAAGTTAGATTTTTAATTAGAAAAGTTTTATCTATATATGTTCTCTGATTTAGTACATTTTAGGTTAGTTTCATTTTAAAAAAAGTTTTATATATTTAGGAAGAAAGAATAGAAGGAAGAAGAAAGAAGAAAAGGTTTTATATATGAGGGTCGAGAGGGGGTCGACGGTCGCCGACGGTTCGAGGGTCGAGAGGTGGTCTAGGGTCGCCGAGGGGTCGAGAGTCGTCGAACATGAGAGGAAGAAGAGGATAAAAAAAGAAGAGGAAGAAGAAAAAAAAGATGAGAAGAAAGAATAGAGGAGTTCTCCTCTATTCTTTCTTCTCCTCTTTTTTTTCTTCTTCTTCCTCTTTTTTTTATCAGGAACGAGGGTCGTCGAGGGTCGTCGAGCGGTAGAGGAAACCCTAAATAGCAAGTATCATCGGTGTGAGATACATGTGGCCGTCGGTGTCGGACACTACATCCACGTCCCACAAGTGACGTGGGTGTCGACGACCCACGTCACTTGTGGGACGTGGATGTAGTGTCCGACACCGACGGCCACATGTATCTCACACCCACGATACTTGCTATTTAGGATTTCCTCTACCGCTCGGCGACCCTCGATGACCCTCGTTCCCGATAAAAAAAGAGGAAGAAGAAGAAAAAAAGAGGAGAAGAAAGAATAGAGGAAAACTCTACCGCTCGGCGACCCTCGTTCCTGATAAAAAAAGAGGAAGAAGAACAAGAAAAAGAGGAGAAGAAAGAATAGAGGAGTTCAGGAAACCCTAAATAGCAAGTATCGTGGGTGTGAGATACATGTGGCCGTCGGTGTCAGACACTACATCCACATCCCACAAGTGACGCGAAGCCCTCGACGACCCTCGTTCCCGATAAAAAAAAAGAGGAAGAAGAAGAAAAAAAGGAGGAGAAGAAAGAATAGAGGAGAAGATCTCTTCTTCTCCTTTTTTTCCTTCTTCCTCTTCTTTTTTTTATCCTTGAAGCGTTGTCGAGGCCACCCCAAACCCTAGAGAAGCAGCGTCGAGGCCACTAATTAATATTAGTTCTACGTTTGCCACTAATATATCCATCTGTCATGTTTGAATAATAATTGCCATGTTGTAAATATTTGTAGAAACTATGGACACCGCACGAGACGAAGTACAAGAAGAGTTGTTGGGGGACATAATCGCACGAGGAAGTGATGCCGTCTGCTCGTTGTTTCTCAACGACACCGATGGTCTGGAAGCAGCTGGCTATGATTATGATGGCTTCGGTGACCCAATGCCGGTGCAAGAAGGAGACCGTGAGGACGGCTCTGGTGACCCAATGCCGGTGCAAGAAGGAGACCGTGATGACGTCTCCGGTGACCGAACCGAGTCCGGCCAGGTATATATATTAGTTAAGCCTGTGTTGACTAGCTAATTGATGCATTCATTGTTTTGGTATGTACACACATTAATTAAGTCTTTGTTCTTTTTTCTAGCCCTCCGGATCGAGCACAACTTTGGTAAAGAGACGAGGCCCGAAGAAAAAGTTGAGCTCGGATGAAAGGTTTGAGATCATAGCAATCGCGCCCGACGGCCAACCGATTGAACCCATCCGGACAAAGAGCGCATTTGTTGCTCAGTGCAGGTTCTGGTTAGGGACAAGATCCCGATCAGCATCCAGCAATGGTTAAAGCCGGCTATAGAAGACCCTGAGGTGTCTTATGTCAATGATGTGCAGAAAAATGATCTTTGGACTGAGCTGAAGTCAAATTTCACCCTACCGCCAGAGGATGATCCGGAGAAGCCAACTAAAGAGTAATTAATCAAGTCTTTTGCTCTTAAGAGGATGGCAGAACTATTCAGGAGGTGGAAGAAAGAGCTTAATAAGTTTGTCGATAAAAAAGAGACACCAGAATTCAAGGGCAGGTATGAGAAGATTAGAGATCACTGGCCCGCATTTGTGGCCCACAAGACATCGGAAAAGAGTAAGAAGATGTCGGCGACAAACAAGCAAAATGCTGTGAAGAAGAAGCATCACCATCGCACGGGATCAGGTGGCTACCTCGTAGCCCGGCCTAAGTGGTCAAGACTGAGAATGATCTGGTTGATAAAGGGATCGAACCAGAGACAATTAACTGGCCAGACCGTTGCCGGACTTGGTTCTTCGGGGCTGCGGGAACCTTGGACCCTGTATCAGGGAAGTGCATTTGGACGGACGAGCAAATGGAAATACCAGTCAAGAGGCTTAAGCACTATATCGAAGCAGCGCAGCAAGGGACGTTCGTTCCATACAGAGAGAACGACGAGCTCACAATGGCCCTCGGGAATCCTGAGCATCCTGGACGGACATGAGGCACGCCAGGCTCCATTTCGTGGAAGGCTGGGTTTCCGAACACAGGCGGTTACAAATGTCACGAGAGGAGGAAGAAAGTGGAGCAGACCCAACTGCAGGCGCTGCACGCTAGGGTACACGTGATAGAGGAACGAGAAGCAAATCGCAGCAAACGAACTACCGAAGCTTTCCCCGAAGTTACCCCGCCATCTCAGCGGAGAAGCAGCGTGGCTTCCACCGAGCTGCCTCAGCCGGAGCATGTCTTGACGGCTCCTGCCAGCTATCCCGTGGAAGCTATCACGGAGTCTCAAAATTACCACCTTATGACGCAATGGATTAATATGAAGGTCAAGGCGGCTGTTGGCTCTTTTTTTCCTACTGAACCCGGCGCAACTTTTCACTACCGGCCGATTCTAGAAGGATATGCTAGGGTGATGGTCGATGAAATAACGGAGGGATTTGAGGACCTCCAGCTTGACCACCCTACTGGTGAAGGGGAGACTCGGCTGGGTTCTGCTCTGAAGACTCCATGCCTATGGCGGAAGGAGCTCATCAACCTTCCGAACTGGACGCCTCCGCCTCCTCCTCCTCCTCCGGCGAGTCAGGGCACTCCGCCTCCTCCACCGCCTCCTCCTCCAGCGAGTGACGATCAGGGCACTCGACCGGCTCCTTCTCCGGCGCGTGGCGGCACTTCGCCTCCTTCTCCGCCTACGCCGGCGCGCCCGAGCAGCCAGCCTCCTCCTTCTCCGCCTCATCAGCAAGGGCGGAAGAGACCCGCCGCCGCTCCGGCTGCTTCGGCTGTCGTAGTCCTTCTCCTCCGCCTTGTAAGCAAGTAAAGAAGACAGCCGCTCCGTCTGCTCTGCCGGCATCTAGCAGTACAGCCAAAGGCGGGAGGACATACAGATTCGGCCCTTCTCTGAAGACTCCAGAGAAGTTACCATACGAGAGGACCCCAGAGGAGAATGCCGATATCGCGCGAGAAGAAGTGAGGAACTTCTTTGAAGGGGTGAAAGCAAAGAAACATCCACCTCCGGAGGAGAAGGTAGATCCGGTGAAAGCGAAGCGCACTCTGGCTACCCTGACAAAACCACCCAAGTCTCTGCCGAATGGCAACTATGAGCGCATTATTGGAAAGGCATTTGCCGAAGCGGATCGGTCGGGAAGTATTGTCAGTGATCAAAGGCTGAAAGAACGACGAGCTGGGAAACAAATTGCCCAGCTCGGCAAACAAGCGAAGCAATCGTGCCCCCCGCTCAATGTGCCTAGCGACATCGTCGCTAACGATCCGAGGATGGTGCCCGATTATAGCAATCTTGGAGATTACCTGCCTGATGATGTACATTATGATTTCGTGGAGGTGCAGATACAAATATACGAGTACGGGAAGCCTCTCGTCAAAGATGAAAGATCTCTATCAACGATGATGCGAAGATTGCATGATTGGTACTTGAAAATCTGCAGAGAGTCTGGGGGGAGGAGTACTTTGTATGTGAGAGTTAAAAAGGAGCATGACCTCGTCGGAATTGAATTGTTGCTTGTTCCATTTGAGGAGTTCTTTCAGTTTTTCAATCAATTGGCCCTCGATAAAGCAAGGGTCACCTGCTACTGTCTGTAAGTAGTACTACATCTGTTATTAAGTCTCTCTATATAGCTCAGCTCTTTCATTGCATGTATTTATAATTATCCTCACTATATTATGCAGATTGAAGATCGTCGAATTGAAGAAAAGACAAATCGGTGATATTGGGTTCATTAACACAAATCTCATAGATGCAACTCGGGTTAAATTTCATGCCGCAGATACCGAGGCCAACTTGCTACGATCGTTGGTAATAAATGAAAACAAAGATATAATACTCTTTCCTTACAACTTCAAGTGAGTGTTTGAAAGTGCAACTATCCCTGGGTGGTTTTGGTAATTCATAACAACATATAGCTCATTGAGCTAATGCTATTCCAAGATGACTATTTCAGGAAAGCTCAATGATTGGCATGGCATGGATATGAAAGTGGAACCCTCAAAATGCTAAGGACAAAGGATTGGCTCAAGCTCAAAAGCTCAAGACTCTTCATTTTATGTTTTAGTGATCCAAGATCACATTGAGTCTTTAGGAAAAGCCAATACTATCAAGGAGGGATGAGGTGTTGCTTAATGAGCCTCTTGCTTCATGTGCCTAGTGATATGCTCCAAAATCCTCAACTACTTTCCCATATCCACAAATGACCTAAACCCTAAGCCAAACTCGGTCATACCGATTCTTTCTATCCGGCGCCACCAAGTTTCACTTGTCATAAGCCACTGCCAAACCCTAGCAATTCGGTCCTACCGATAAGGATATCGGTCTCACCGAGATGGGGTTGCAAACTCTCTGTTTCCTTTTCATAACTTTTCGGTCTCACCGAAAGAGCGAATCGGTCCCACCGAGATTGCAATGTAAACTCTCTGTTTCCTTTTTGTAACTTTTCGGTCTCACCGAAAGAGCAAATCGGTCCCACCGAGTTTACCTGACCAACTCTCTGGTTAGCTTATTACCAAAATCGGTCTCACCGTGTTTGTGTAATTGGTCTCACCGAGATTACGTTATGCCCAAACCCTAACAGAATCGGTCCTACCGAGTTGCATGTCAGTCCCACCGAAAATCTCTAACGGTCACTAGGTTTACCTTTTCGGTCCGACCGAGTTTGTTGATTCGGTCCCACCGAGATTGGTAGATTGTGTGTAACGGTTGGATTTTGTGTGGAGGCTATATATACCCCTCCACCTCCTCTTCATTCGTGGAGAGAGCCATCAGAACACATACACCATTCCAACTCATATGTTCTGAGAGAGAACCACCTACTCATGTGTTGAGACCAAGATATTCCATTCCTACCATATGAATCTTGATCTCTAGCCTTCCCCAAGTTGCTTTCCACTCAAATCTTCTTTCCACCAGATCCAAATCCTATGAGAGAGAGTTGAGTGTTGGGGAGACTATCATTTGAAGCACAAGAGCAAGGAGTTCATCATCAACACACCATTTGTTACTTCTTGGAGAGTGGTGTCTCCTAGATTGGCTAGGTGTCACTTGGGAGCCTCCGACAAGATTGTGGAGTTGAACCAAGGAGTTTGTAAGGGCAAGGAGATCGCCTACTTCGTGAAGATCTACCGCTAGTGAGGCAAGTCCTTCGTGGGCGATGGCCATGGTGGGATAGACAAGGTTGCTACTTTGTGGACCCTTCGTGGGTGGAGCCCTCCGTGGACTCGCGCAACTGTTACCCTTCGTGGGTTGAAGTCTCCATCAACGTGGATGTAGGATAGCACCACCTATCCGAACCACGGGAAAAACATCCGTGTCTCCAATTGCGTTTGAATTCTCCAAACCCTTCCCTTTACATTCTTGCAAGTTGCATGCTTTACTTTCCGCTGCCAATATACTCTTTGCATGCTTGCTCGAATTGTGTGATGATTGCTTGACTTGTCCTAAGATAGCTAAAATCTGCCAAGAACTAAAATTGGGAAAAGGTTAAGTTTTTAATTGGTCAAGTAGTCTAATCACCCCCCCTCTAGACATACTTTCGATCCTACAAGTGGTATCAGAGCTTTGGTCTCCATTTGCTTTGATCTCCATAGCTTTTGGTGGTCATAGCCTTGGTTTCACAACCTAGGAGAGTATGGCGTCTAGCGAGGGAAATTATCACCATAGAGGTCCTTACTTTGATGGTACTAATTTTGCTAGTTGGAAGCATAAAATGAAAATGCATATTCTTGGACATAACCCCGCCGTTTGGGCTATTGTGTGTGTTGGTTTGCAAGGTGACTTCTTTGATGGGAGAGAACCAAACCGTGAAGCTACCGCGGATGAGTTGAAGATGTTGCAATACAATGCTCAAGCTTGTGATATTCTCTTCAACGGATTTTCCCCGAAGAATTCAACAAAATCAGCCGTCTTGAGAATGCAAAGGAAATTTGGGACACTTTGATTGATATGCACGAAGGTACCGACTCCGTCAAGGAATCCAAGTTGGATGTGCTTCAAAGTCAACTTGACAAGATCAAAATGAAGGATGGTGAAGGTGTCGCTGAAATGTACTCTAGGCTTGCTCTCATCACAAATGAGATTGCCGGCTTAGGAAGTGAAGAGATGACCGATAGATTCATCATCAAGAAGATTCTAAGAGCCTTGGATGGAAAATATGATACCATGTGCACGTTGATCCAAATGATGCCCAATTACAAAGATCTCAAGCCAACGGAAGTGATTGGAAGAATTGTTGCTCATGAGATGTCACTTAAGGATAAAGAGGAACTTCACAACAAATCAAGTGGTGCCTACAAAGCCTCATGTGAAGCCCCTACATCATCAAGTGAGAAACAAAACTTCAACGAAGAATTGAGCTTGATGGTGAAGAACTTCAACAAGTTCTACAAGAGCAGAAGCAAAGATAGAAGCTTCAAGTCAAGGTCCTACAATGACAAAAAATCTTCTAGTCGAGAGCGAAATTGCTACAATTGTGGAAGACCCGGACACTATTCCAATGAGTGTATGGCTCCCTACAAGAGAAGAGAAGATTCTCCAAAAAGAAGAAGCAAAGAATCACCACCAAGAGAGAGAAGGAGTAGAGATGATCGTTATGAACGAAGATACTCACGGAGAAGCAAGGATTCGGAAAGGAAGGAAAAATCATCAAGGAGCTACACAAAACGAAGACATCAAGCTCATGTTGGTGAATGGGTATCCGGCTCCGACTCCGACAGCCACTCTGAGAGAAGTTATCACTCCGACTCCGAAGACACTCAAGATGAAGGTGTTGCCGGTCTAGCACTTGTGTCATCCAACTCCTACTACATATTTGACTCACCAAATGAAGGAATTGGAAGATGCTTCATGGCCAAAGGCCCTAAGGTAACACACCCCGAGTATGTTGATTTCAATAGTGATGAAGATGACTTGTTAGGTGATGATTTGCTTGTTGACAACTCTAGTGATGAATACTATGTTGAAACGTCAATTAATCATGCTAATCAAGAAAAAACGAATGACAATGATAAGAAGAAGATTGAGGCTCTAACTGAAGAACTAAACACTCTTAAGTTAGCTCATGAAACTATCTTCGAAGATCATCAAGAACTTTTAAGAGCTCATGAGAAATTACGCTTTGAAAAGCTCAATCTTGAGCAAGAGCATGAGTTCTTAAAAGCAATCAATGATGATCTCCGCAAGAAAAGTTCTTCTTACATTGCCAAGCGTTTACTCTTATCCAATTACATGCCTCAAGTCAAGTCTAATAACAAGAACAAGAAAGATTCTTCCTCTAGTAGTAACAATGATCATGCTAAATCCAATATTGTTGCTTCTAGTAGTTCTCTTGATTCCACTAATGATTCTCTTAGCCAAGTTACACTTGAGCAAGAAAATAGCTTATTGAAGGGAATTATAGAGAAAGGAGTGTACAAAAGCCTTGCCGGGAGTAAGCTGTTGGAAATATGCCCTAGAGTCAATAATAAATTAGTTATTATTATATTTCCTTGTTCATGATAATCGTTTATTATCCATGCTAGAATTGTATTGATAGGAAACTCAGATACATGTGTGGATACATAGACAACACCATGTCCCTAGTAAGCCTCTAGTTGACTAGCTCGTTGATCAATATATGGTTACGGTTTCCTGACCATGGACATTGGATGTCGTTGATAACGGGATCACATCATTAGGAGAATGATGTGATGGACAAGACCCAATCCTAAGCATAGCACAAGATCGTGTAGTTCGTATGCTAAAGCTTTTCTAATGTCAAGTATCATTTCCTTAGACCATGAGATTGTGCAATTCCCGGATACCGTAGAAATACTTTGGGTGTGCCAAACGTCACAACATAACTGGGTGGCTATAAAGGTACACTACAGGTATCTCCGAAAGTGTCTGTTGGGTTGGCACGAATCGAGACTGGGATTTGTCACTCCGTGTGACGGAGAGGTATCTCTGGGCCCACTCGGTAGGACATCATCATAATGTGCACAATGTGATCAAGGAGTTGATCACAGGATGATGTGTTACAGAACGAGTAAAGAGACTTGCCGGTAACGAGATTGAACAAGGTATCGGGATACCGACGATCGAATCTCGAGCAAGTATCGTACCGATGGACAAAGGGAATTGCATACGGGATTGATTAAGTCCTTGACATCGTGGTTCATCCGATGAGATCATCGTGGAACATGTGGGAGCCAACATGGGTATCCAGATCCTGCTGTTGGTTATTGACTGGAGAACGTCTCGGTCATGTCTGCATGGTTCCCGAACCCGTAGGGTCTACACACTTAAGGTTCGATGACGCTAGGGTTATAAAGGAAGTTTGTATGTGGTTACCGAATGTTGTTCGGAGTCCCGGATGAGATCCCGGACGTCACGAGGAGTTCCGGAATGGTCCGGAGGTAAAGATTTATATATAGGAAGTCCTATTTCGGCCATCGGGACAAGTTTCGGGGTCATCGGTATTGTACCGGGACCACCGGAAGGGTCCCGGGGGTCCACCGGGTGGGGCCACCTATCCCGGAGGGTCCCATGGGCTGAAGTGGGAAGGGATCCAGCCCAAAGTGGGCTGGGGCGCCACTTTCCCCTAGGGCCCATGCGCCTAGTGGTGGGGAAACCCTAAGGAAGAGTCCCAAAAGGGGAAGGCACCTCCTAGGTGCCTTGGGGAGGAGAGATTCCTCCCTTGGCCGCCGCCCCCCTAGGAGATTGGATCTCCTAGGGCCCGCGCCCCCCTTGGCCCCCCTATATATAGTGGGGGGAGATGGAGGACTTCTTACCTTTGCCTTTGGTGCAGCCCTCCCCCTCTCCCAAGTCCTTCTCCTCTCCCGTGGTGCTTGGCGAAGCCCTGCAGGATTGCCACTCTCCTCCATCACCACCACGCCATTGTGCCGCTGCTGGATGGAGTCTTCCTCAACCTCTCCCTCTCTCCTTGCTGGATCAAGGCATGGGAGATGTCACCGGGCTGTACGTGTGTTGAACACGGAGGTGCCGTCCGTTCGGCACTAGGATCTCCGGTGATTTGGATCACGATGAGTATGACTCCATCAACCCCGTTCTCTTGAACACTTCCGTATAGAGATCTACAAGGGTATGTAGATGCACTCTCCTTCCCCTCGTTGCTAGATTACTCCATAGATTGATCTTGGTGATGCGTAGAAAATTTTGAATTTCTGCTACCTTCCCCAACATAAGCAATTCGAGGAAATTGTGCGCAAGCAAGGAATGCACCGGAAGAATCAAGGTGTTGGTTTTGAACGAAAGTTCAATGCCAATGGAGTTGAGTGGGAAGAAGATCAATACCCCAAGACAAAGTTTGTTCCTCAACAAGAGAAGTGTGATACTTCCTTCAAGGGGACACAAGCTCAAGATGATCTTCCACCACAAGACTACAAGCAAAAAGGCAAGGACAAGCTTCAAGAGGAAATTGATGCATTTGAAGAAGCTCCTAAGACCTTAGTCAAGTGGATTCCCAAGACTACTTCAAGTTCCACTTCATCAAGTACGACTACAACTCCAAGGATTCCCATCAAGATGATGTGGATCCAAAAGAAGAAGAACTAGAGAGTTCTTGAGGGTGACTCCGCCAACATACCTCACTCTTATCATTTTGGCAAGAACGAGTGCAATCAACTTCCACATCTTGCACTAGTTCAAGGAGTCACAAACCCTCTTGTTGGTAAGACAAGGGACAAGGTAACCTAAAAGTTTTCATGGACATCATCTTGTGTGTGCATCACTCTATGTCTATGGATATCCTTGTTTGTTCCTTGTGGGACTAACCCATGTAGGTATTGAAAGTGCAATTCACTCAAATGGATAGCTCCAAGTGATCTACATCAATATTGAGCATCCACATCTTCGACATCTACATGAAGTCATCATCGACAAAACCCAAGGTTAGTTCATCCCTCTTAGGGGGGATATCACATCTAAGGGGAGCTTTACTCTAAGACTTGAGCTAAAGCAACTCTAAAGATGTGAACACAACAATGCTTTATGTAAAAGTGGTAACCCCACTTGAGCTTAAACGATGAGTATGACCTATGATCAAGTGTTCTCACTTGACTCCTAAGTCAATATACTCATATATAGATGACCTAGTCATCGCAAATTGCTTGATAGATGCTAGAATTGTTTGTGCATGCTTTGTCACATATTTCATTTGCCATCTTATTGTGTGAGCATGTTGGTTGCATATTTTACTCATTCGAGGACATCCACTTGTTGTTTTGGTTGTTTGGTTTTATTTCCTTTTGCCAAGTGGATGGACAAGAATGCCTAAGAACCTCCTCTAGCTATCTATGCTTTTCTCGTCTCAAACTCTATTCATGCTGCATCACAAAATTTGATCAAGTCAGATTCGAACCACTCTGTGTGAGGAGCGCTCGGAGTCCCCGATTCGTCATAGACTTAAACTTCCAAAACCTCTTTGTGATTCTCGGTCTGACCGATATCCCACTTTCGGTCCTACCGAGATCATTAAGTTGATCTAGGTTTTCGATCTCGGTGCAACCGATTTGAACCATTCGGTCACACCGAGTTGCAATAACTGTATACAGTTTTGCATCTCGGTGCCACCGAGTTGTTCCACTCGGTCACACCGACAGGGTCGGGCTATATATAGTGACGGGCAAAATTTTGGAAATTTCTCCGAACCCCTTCGCCCGCGCGATAGCCTGCTCTGCCAACTTGGTCTTCGGATCGTCTCCTCACCGCCAGCCGCCTCCAGTCGCTGGTCTCCGTCGCCGTCAACGGGAATTCAACCCCGCCGTTGCTGCCGTAGCGAGTCTCCGCCGAACTAGGGTATGGACTCGATCTTTGTGCTATTCTCCAATCCGATTCCTAGCACATTGTGATCATCATGATTCTTGCCACGTTTGATAAACTCCTATCCAGTCAATGAACTCGTAGATTAGGTTTAATTCGAAAATTTTAGGGTTAGGTTTCCGCCGAAACCATCTCGGACCCACCGAGTTGAAAAACTCGGTCCCACCGATTTGGCTTATGCCATTGCACAAGTGAGACTCGGTCTGACCGAGAATTACTTATCGGTGTGACCGATTTTGGACCTCTGTGAAACCCTAGCAGTCTCGGTGCCACCGAACTGTGACTCGGTCTGACCGAGTTCACTAGTTTAGGTTCCAAAAACTGCTTCGGTGTCACCGAGTTTGAAAATCGGTAGATCTGAGATGCTTTCAGTGGGAAACTAAAACTAAGTTTTTGAATTAATCTTTTACAAAAATCTCTGCATTTTGTGATGCTCATCCACTCTATCTCATCTATAACCTATTCACAGGGTCAGCAGTCAAAATTTGCATCATGTCAGACCAAAGTGATAGACAGAACTTGTCAGAGCAGCAAGTGCAGTTGAGTGAGGGCACTAGTCCCTCAAGTTCCTCAGATGATGGCAGCAGGAGCACCCCTAGCAATCTGCCTAAAGCTGCCACAAGACAGAGAAAGAAGAGAACCTCAGACTCAGAAGATGAGGATTATGTGGCAGAAGAGGAAGCAACTTCCAAGAGAGTTGAGCCAGCACAGGGCACAAAGCCAGGGCTAAAGATCAAAAGGCCAGCAGGCAGGCAGCCTATGTCAAAGGCCAGAACTTCAACTGAGAAGCCCACTCCCATTGAGCCAGTTGCTGCTGAAGGCAAAAAGAGGAAAGAAAGGGTGAAGAAAACTGTAGCCAGAGTGCTTGGCAAGGCTTCCATCATGGAATATGAGGAGGAAGAAGAAGAGGTAGCTGCACCAGCACCAAAGGCACCCAAGCTGATGGGTGATGCCATAAGATCAGGGGCAGCTGCTTCCAAGGCCAAGCCAGCTCCAAAGCCAAAGCCAAAGAGAAACACAAGAAGCATCCCAGCTACTGAGAAGAACAAGGCCCCAGTGCCTGAAACTGCAGAAGAAGAGGAAGAGAATGTTCTTAGAAAACTCAAGCCCAAGATCCCAGACCACAACGATGCTCATCCTGTGGCTGAGGATATGAAGCTCAGGAGAGATTTAGGGCTGAGGAAGTGGAGAGAAGCAGACCCGTATGCTTCTAGGAGAAGGACTGCAGTTGACTACAGGTTTCACACCAAGGAGCAGCAAGATTTTTATGAGACAGTGCTGCTAGATAAGAAGCCAGTAGTCTGTGATATGAGATGGGTCGATTGGCAATATATCAAGGACAACGAAGAGTACTACCCTGGAGTGCAGGACAGCTTCAAGGCGTGTGGAGTAGAGGACTTTGTTGGTCAGAAGCTCACAAAGTGGAACGAGGAACTCATCATGCAGTTCTACTCCACAGCCCACTTTTATCCAGATGGCAGGATAGTATGGATGTCAGAGGGTACAAGGTACCAGTCCACAGTTGCTGAATGGGCTCAGCTGATTAATGCCCCAGAAGAGCATGACGATGACTTGGACATTTATTCCAAGAAGAAGATGGACCACAACTCAATGTCAAACATGTACAAGGAGATTCCAAATGAAGCACTTGATACGTTCAAGTTTGGCTCAGTACATTATCTTCTATCAGGGCTGCCCACTATCAATTGGATACTGAGGCACACCTTATTGCCCAAGTCTGGAGATCACAAGATGATCAGAGGCCAGGCGATCAATTTGCTACATATCTTTGATGTGCCACAGAAATTCAAAGTCATGAGCCTCATGGTAGAGACAATCAAGAGGACAGCAGCAGACCAGAAGAGGAGCTGTGGATATGCCCCACAAATCCAGGAGCTCATCAACTCCAAGATGGGCACGGGCATATATTTGTTGGATAAAGAACATCTGCCAATCCATCCAGACCTTGAAGATAATCAAGTAGTCATGACTGAGAATGAATCATCATCTGCCCAAGCACAAGCCAAGAAGGAGAAAGTGAGGAAGGAGAAAGCTGCCAAGATGCCTACTCAAGAGGAGGCATCTGAATATTTCCTAAAAATCAAACAAGAGCAGCTTGGTTACTTGATTGCATCCACCCTGCGGATTGAGCAAGGACTAGCCACCCTAACTCAGAACCAGGCAAGCTTAGAGAGGATCATGAAACAAAAGTTCTATGACTTGGATGTCAAAGTGACAGAGATTCAGTCTGCAGTGGAGCAGCTCCAGGATGACATGCAGGAGAAGAGAGGCAAGACTACAACTGATGCTTTTGCCAGAGTGCCACGAGGTCCGAGGTCGTCTGCACTTCCAGTTGCTGACACCAGAGCCACCACTTCTGCACCAGCTACAGCCTCAGTTCCACCAGCTCCAGTGTCCACTTCAGCCTCGACTCCTACCACGTCTACAGAAGGATTCGTCCTTGGAGTGCTCCGGACTCCACCACCACCTGAAGATCAAGCCTGAGTGTCGACTTAGCACTATGCATTTTCTAGGAACTTTTTGGTAACTTGTTGCCAAAGGGGGAGAAAATGTATAGATCATAGGCTTCGAGAGAGAGTGTTGCTTTTATTCTCTCTTGTTTTATTTGGTGGTTTTTCGAACTTTGTTTGCTTTCGTGTGAGATACTATGCCCTTATCTGTGTGAGACATCGATGATCATGTGTTTAATATGCTACACTTAATGTTTTCTTAATATTATTATCTTATCTATCTTATGTGATCACTCACTATTCTTGGTAAGGAGTGCATGTATTTCATTCTTATCATTTTAAGCGCTCCACCAAGATGTATGTGGCATGGAAGAGTAACCCATGGCTCTAACTCTTTGTGCATTTGCAGTCCAAAGCAAATTTTAAATATGCACAAATTTAGGGGGAGCTCTTACTTGTCACATACTTCTCAAAGCGACGATATACTTCATGCCTATTATCATTTGTCGAAGCTTTGATCTATATGTTGTCATCAATTACCAAAAAGGGGGAGATTGAAAGTGCAACTATCCCTAGGTGGTTTTGGTAATTCATAACAACATATAGCTCATTGAGCTAATGCTATTCCAAGATGACTATTTCAGGAAAGCTCAATGATTGGCATGGCATGGATGTGAAAGTGGAACCCTCAAAATGCTAAGGACAAAGGATTGGCTCAAGCTCAAAAGCTCAAGACTCTTCATTTTATGTTTTAGTGATCCAAGATCACATTGAGTCTTTAGGAAAAGCCAATACTATCAAGGAGGGATGAGGTGTTGCTTAATGAGCCTCTTGCTTCATGTGCCTAGTGATATGCTCCAAAAACCTCAACTACTTTCCCATATCCACAAATGACCTAAACCCTAAGCCAAACTCGGTCATACCAATTCTTTCTATCCGGCGCCACCGAGTTTCACTTGTCATAAGCCACTGCCAAACCCTAGCAATTCGGTCCTACCGATAAGGATCTCGGTCTCACCGAGATGGGGTTGCAAACTCTCTGTTTCCTTTTCGTAACTTTTCGGTCTCACCGAAAGAGAGAATCGGTCCCACTGAGATTGCAATGTAAACTCTCTATTTCCTTTTTGTAACTTTTCGGTCTCACCGAAAGAGCAAATCGGTCCCACCGAGTTTACCTGACCAACTCTCTGGTTAGCTTATTACCAAACTCGGTCTCACTGCGTTTGTGTAATCGGTCTCACCGAGATTACGTTATGCCCAAACCCTAACAGAATCGGTCCTACCGAGTTGCATGTCAGTCCCACCGAAAATCTCTAACGGTCACTAGGTTTACCTTTTCGGTCCGACCGAGTTTGTTGATTCGGTCCCACCGAGATTGGTAGATTGTGTGTAACGGTTGGATTTTGTGTGAAGGCTATATATACCCCCTCCACCTCCTCTTCATTCGTGGAGAGAGCCATCAGAACACATACACCATTCCAACTCATATGTTCTGAGAGAGAACCACCTACTCATGTGTTGAGACCAAGATATTCCATTCCTACCATATGAATCTTGATCTCTAGCCTTCCCCAAGTTGCTTTCCACTCAAATCTTCTTTCCACCAGATCCAAATCCTATGAGAGAGAGTTGAGTGTTGGGGAGACTATCATTTGAAGCACAAGAGCAAGGAGTTCATCATCAACACACCATTTGTTACTTCTTGGAGAGTGGTGTCCCCTAGATTGGCTAGGTGTCACTTGGGAGCCTCCGACAAGATTGTGGAGTTGAACCAAGGAGTTTGTAAGGGCAAGGAGATTGCCTACTTCGTGAAGATCTACCGCTAGTGAGGCAAGTCCTTCGTGGGCGATGTCCATGGTGGGATAGACAAGGTTGCTACTTCGTGGACCCTTCGTGGGTGGAGCCCTCCGTGGACTCGTGCAACCGTTACCCTTCGTGGGTTGAAGTCTCCATCAACGTGGATGTAGGATAGCACCACCTATCCGAACCACGGGAAAAACATCCGTGTCTCCAATTGCGTTTGAATTCTCCAAACCCTTCCCTTTACATTCTTGCAAGTTGCATGCTTTACTTTCCGCTGCCAATATACTCTTTGCATGCTTGCTTGAATTGTGTGATGATTGCTTGACTTGTCCTAAGATAGCTAAAATCTGCCAAGAACTAAAATTGGGAAAAGGTTAAGTTTTTAATTGGTCAAGTAGTCTAATCACCCCCCCTCTAGACATACTTTCGATCCTACAGTGTTACTGTCTTGTGCATATTCGGTTTCCCTTATATATTAGTCAAGGTTATAGTAATGTAATTGATGAGTTATGCATGCGTGTGCACTTTCCACTATATTCTCCTAGAGATTAAGCTTGAGCAGGGACTAGTAACCGTCTTAGACTCGAGACGAAAAGATCCACAGGACTATGCGGACATGACTCAAATGCTCGAGAAGTAAGTTAAATCGATCATTATCCACCATATCAGCAACTTTGTTCATTTCCTGATATATCAAGTAATTGTTTTCTTTGTCTGGCAGGGTTTGGAGAAAATTCACCAAAAAAGCTCTGGGACTGCCGAAGAAGCTGCAATTTAGACACCCGAAAGTAAGTACTATAGTAGCATGTTCCGCGCATCTCCTAGTGATTCAAGCGCTAGTTTCATCAATACCATTTGGCATTCTTACTTATCAGTTTGATTGACCTCTATTTCTTGTAAAGTGCTTGTGGCAGGAACAAGGGAATGATTTCTGTGGATACTACGTTTGCGAGTCCATCCGCCACACGACCTGTGAGCGGGGCTACTCTGACGAACAATATCAAGTGCGTAAATAACAATATTCACAATTTTATTTTATTACCATCATTTGTGTTGAGTTTCATTCATTCATATATATATATGTATTGACCCCCTTCTTCAAATTAGATGTTTCGGAAGTGGGATGAACTCCTAGCACTATCTCGCGTGCGACCAATTCAAGAGGAATTGGCGGCATTCTTTCTTGACCACGTGATCGCTCAAGATGGAGAATACTATGTGTACCATGCGTCTGTATGTTAGGAGATTATATTTGTAAGAGATAATTATTGTATATATGTAGCCGGTAGTGTCGGATAGATATACGAGAACTTGTTGTTCGACCAATCTCTCGGAGAAGGAGAGGTGGTCGATATCACTTCTCTCTGTATGCATATATGTTCATGACGATCTTCTGTTTCCTTCGTTTGCTTACTAGCTAGCTAGCGTGTCTAGTCCTCTCTATACGTATGTATAGTACGTAGCGTCGACCAAGCACGGACATAGAGAGGACACTTCTCTCTATTAATTACAGCTAGCTAACACAATATATGAAACACCTAAATTAACCCCCCAAAACCCCCAAACCCCTCCCCTTTGAAAAAAAACAAAAACCCTAGCCACAGAAATGCTGACGCGTGGATGCCTATTGGTCCCGGTTGGTGCCACCAACCGGGACCAAAGGCCCTCCTGCCTGGGCTCCGCGCACAGGCCACATGGAGACCCATCTGTCCCGGTTCTGGATTGAACCGGGACTAAAGGGACAGGGCATTAGTACCAACCCTTTAGTCCCGGTTCAGGAATCGGGACAAAAGACCCTTACCAACCGGGACAATAGGCCCGTTTTCTACTAGTGAGAGCCAAAGGGTATTTCCCCGCAAACAGCTCTCTGCCATAGCACATGTTGACGGAGTCAATCCCATATCGTGCAGATGCATCTCTGTCAATGTGTGCGTGTGACCATGCCAGGCAGCTGTGCACGCATTGTTGTGCCTGCTAGTATACATGAGCTGCCACACTGTTTACTTTCTAGTAGATACGGGGCACTGTGCAACGGCCTCTACTACAAATACAGTAGCTGCATACTGGCTTGGCACTGATCACGACAAGCACAAACGGGTCTGATACCGGCCTGCGGGTAGCTCGGCCACCAAAGTGCATTTTCGAGCTTATCCCCCATATAAGATAAGACAGGGGATAAAAAGAAGGGAAAATGAAAATAGTTAATTAAGTTCAGAATGGTATTCCATAAAGGAAAGGAATTCCAATCAAAACCAAAAAAACTGAGTCTCTTAAACAAGGCATTCTAAAACTTAGGTAATTTAAAGTCATTAGGATTTTAGTTCTATATGAAGTAAAGACTATTCCATAATTTCTTATAAGCATAGGTTTTCATTGGAATCCACTCAGTCGGTTAATTATGGAACAAGAGACTTGTTTCATCTTTGTTTTAAAGAAATATAAAAATGAATTATATTGTACCGGCCAAGCCAAAACGCCATGTACTAATCCAAAGCAATCTGATTCACAAAGGTCCAAACTAGGCAATAGAGGTTTAGCTCATTGGAATAGTGAAAAAACGCATCTTGCTAGTGGACCCGCTGTTGGAAATATGAGCAATTTACCGAATAATTTTATTAACAGAAATACTAGATAAAGCATGACTAATATAGTAGAGATAAAACAAGTCATGCGTTCGGACAGAGAGAAGGTAAAGAGCATATGCATATATGAACTTGAACTAAACACATCTAGAACAGACACTAGATGAAGTTGCATATATGAAGTAGAACGTAACACATGTAGGACGGAAAGTAGAGAAAAGAACTATGTCATGACATCTAACAGAAAGAGTAAGAACACATACGGGATAGCAGCAGTGGAAGTGCTGGACTTGGGGTCAGTGTCCTCGCCTGCCATGTCGTCGAGGAGATCGTGGACGTCGGGGAAGAAGTCGTCGTCGGGGAAGTAGTCATCGGCGACCGGATCGTCCGTGATGAATCAGCCAGTAGTCGCGCTGAGCGCTCCCCAAAAACCTTATCACCCTTCTCCCGTACAGGACTCAAAAGGTGCGGTCTCGGAGGCCTACTGTCCCGACGTGCGGTGCACGCCGCAAGCAGGGATGAGGAAGACAACAGCAGCTCAGAGATGGAACCGATGGCGATGGAAGGAGTAGTTCTGGTGCGTCTTTCTGGGAGGAGCGACCTCCCTTTTATAGGCGCAAGAGAAGGAGGCGAGAGGGTAACAACGGGAGGCGAAACAAAGAGACAGAGACGAAGCGAACAGCCAGCAGCCGAAGGGCTGCACCGTTCGCATTCGAACTCCACTTTCACAAAAATCTTTTTAGCTTCCGTGTGACCTTTCGTATACCCGTAGTGCGTGGCAAAAAATTAGATATCGGCTCGGCTCATTCCCGCAACCCGCGGCGCGTCGCGTCGTGACGAGGCGGGCGGCGGAGGAGGAGCGCGCGTGGATATCCCTCTTGCTCTCATGCTCGTACAAGTGGGGAAAGAACCTCCCTTATAAGGAGGTCCAAGTCCCACTCAACTAGCAATGTGAGACTAAACTTTAGTAGTATCCCTTGCCTTGCACAAATGGGCTAAGTGGGCCTCTAGGATTTATTAGGAATTTCTGAAATAGTTATTGGGCTGCCCAAAATAGACTAAATTCCAGCAATCCCCCACCAGATCCCAGAGGCACACAAAAATTTGCCTTTGGTTCCAAAACACTGTTTTATATACTGGTACTGCAGTGGAGACTGTTAAGTTGAACTTCCACATAGAACTCTATGCTACACTAGTAAGCAACTTGAACAGTGGACTGGGCCTTGAACTGCATGTTTTCTGCGAATCTAGCTTCACATAATGCCTTGACCGATACGTGGCTACCGTGGGTCTTCCCCGCGGGTGGAGCTTATGTGTCATACTCAGTGACCTTTCATAAGTTTACTAGAGAGAACCCTACTCTCATAAATTGCGACGTTTGACAATCAGACTCATATAGGTGTGTTCTTCAAAAGATGTTCTGCAGGATAACATCTCTGCTTAAATAAGCCACTTAGAACACATTAAGATATATATCAACCTGCCATGCAGATTAGGAGAGTATTGCATCTTCATGGAGTGGTATTGTGAATAGTAAGGATACTCTCCTCTCAGTTGACCAACAGCTTGTCTTCCACATCTAATTCACGGGATCTCCGATCACAAAGAATAGGTTACCACTGTGAACAACTCATATTGTGGGTCTCATACCCATCTCCCTTGATGCATTGTCTATCACATTACGTGATAGACCCTTAGTAAAAGGATCTGCCAGATTTTTAGACGTTTGGATATAATCCAATGCAATAACTCAGGAGTTTTTCATTTTTCTGACAGACTTTACCCTTCTCTGAACGTGTCTTGATGACTTCATGTTATCCTTTGAGCTGCTCACTTTCGTGATCACAGTTTGATTGTCGCAGTTCATAAGGACATCTGGTACAGGTTTCTCAACAACCGGCAAGTCATTCAAGAGCCGACGAAGCCAATCTGCTTCAACCGTAGCTGTATCTAGTGCTGCGAGTTCTGCTTCCATTGTTGACCTCGTTAAGATGGTCTGCTTGCAAGACTTCCAAGAAACAGCGCCACCTCCATGAGTAAATACATAACTGCTCGTGGCCTTTATCTCATCAGCATATAAGATCTAGTTTGAGTCACTATACCCTTCAAGCACCTTTGGGTGCTCGGTGTAGTGAATTCCATAATTTGCAGTGCCTTTCAAATAACGCAAAACTCTCTCTAGAGCTTTCCAATGCACATCTCCTAGTTTTGAAACAAACTGACTCAGTTTGCTAACAGCAAAAAAGATGTCAGGTCTTGTAGCACTGGCTAAGTACATAAGCGAGCCAATAATCTGAGAATATTTCAATTGATCTTTAGCAATTCTTCGATTCTTTCTAAGTAACACACACGCATCATATGGTGTTGGGGAGGGCTTGCAGTCACTATAGCCAAAGCGACTCAAGATCTTTTCCTCATAGTGAGATTGAAGCAATGTAATCCCACCATCATCGTCTCTCAACAACTTGATGTTCAAAATGAAATCAGCCACTCCTAAATCCTTCATCTCAAAACAACGAGATAGGAAATCCTTGACCTCCTTAATAACATTCAGATTTGTTTCGAAAATTAGTATGTCATCAACATACAAGCAAAGGATAACTCCCTCGCCCCCACCATGGCGATAGTACACACATTTGTCAGCTTCGTTTACAACAAAGCCTGCAGCTGTTATAGTTCTTTCAAACTTCTCATGCCACTGTTTGGGTGCTTGCTTGATTCCATACAAAGACTTTAGCAACTTGCACACTTTTCCTTCCTGACCATCAAGTACAAACCCATCTGGTTGTTCCATATAAATTTCCTCGTCCAACTCTCCATTTAGGAAAGCAGTCTTAACATCCATTTGATGAACGAGAAGGCCATGCGAGGCAGCTAGTGAAAGTAGAACTCGAATAGTGGTCAGTCGAGCCACAGGTGAGTAAGTATCAAAGAAGTCTTCACCTTCCTTTTGGGTATAACCCTTAGCCACGAGCCGAGCCTTGTACTTTTCAATAGTAACATCAGGCCTAAGCTTCTTCTTGAATACCCATTTGCATCCTATAGGTTTGCACCCATAAGGACGATCAATTATCTCCCAGGTTTCATTCGCCAAGATGGAATCCATCTCGCTACGAACCGCTTCCTTCCAGTAGTCAGCATCTTCAGATGCATAGGCCTCTGAAATAGAACTGGGAGTGTCATCTATGAGATACACAAGAAAATCATCACCAAAAGACTTTACAGTCCTTTGTCTCTTGCACTCCTAGTAGGAACTTTATTGTTCTCCTCCACAGGACTTTCAAAGTGTTCCATCGAAATGGCAGGTTCGGTAATTGTAACTGGTTCCTGATTCGATGAACTAGGCATCTCCTGATTAGATGAGGTAGCCATATCCTTCATGGGAAAGATATCTTCAAAGAAAGTCACATCATTTGACTCCATGATCATACCGACATGTATGTCAAGTACCTCCGATTTTACAACCAAGAATCTATAGCCAATGCTATGAAAAGCATATCCCAGGAAAACACAATCCACAATCTTTGGTCCAAGCTTCCGCTTCTTTGAAATTGGAGCATTGACTTTCGCCAAACAACACCATGTTCGCAGATAAGAGAGTTTTAACCTTTTCTTCTCCCATTCCTCGAATGGAGTTATCTCTTTGTTCTTTGTGGGGACTCGGTTCAGGACATGACATGCTGTCAATATCGCCTCCCCCCACCATGCCTTGGAGAGACCCGATGTGTCTAACATGGCGTTAACCAAATTAGTTAGAGTACAGTTCTTTCTTTCGGCCACCCCATTTGACTGAGGTGAGTAGGGAGGCGTCCTCTCATGGATTATACCATGTTCCGCACAAAAAGCATCAAACTCATTGGAAAAATACTCTCCACCATGGTCGGACCTAAGCCTCTTCATTTTTCGATCAAGTTGGTTTTCCACTTCAGCTTTATAGATCTTGAAAAAGTTCAAAGCCTCATCCTTAGATTTCAGAAGATACACACGGCAGTATCTAGTGGAGTCGTCAATTAACGTCATGAAATATTTCTTTCCACCTTTTGTCAACACACCATTCATTTCACATAGATCTGAATGTATGAGCTCTAGTGGTGCAAGATTTCTTATTTCCGCAGTCGTGTGGGACTTACGAGGTTGCTTAGCTTGCACACACACTTGACACTTAGATCCCTTGATGGTGGTGAAACTAGGGATTAAGTTCAACTTCGCTAGTCGCGACATGCAACCAAAGTTAACATGACAAAGACGTGAATGCCACACATTTGATTCACTATTGTTGCAAACATGATTAACAACTTTATTGCAAACGTCTGATAAGGATAAACGAAACAAGCCTCCTGACTCATAGCCTTTACCAACAAAGGTTCCATACTTGGATATTACAAATTTATTCGACTCAAAGACAAGCTTGTAGCCATCTCTACACAGAAGAGATCCGCTAACATGATTTTTATTGACGGAGGGGACATAATGCACGTTCTTCAGCCGCACGATCTTCCCCGAAGTAAACTTCAGATCGACCATGCCAACACCACGAACAGAAGCACTTGAACCATTGCACATCAGCACGGTTGAAGTCCCTGTGGTCTGATAAGACGAAAACATGGAAATATCACCGCATACATGCACATTAGCACCCGTGTCAATCAACCAGTCAGGAGAATGACATACTGAAAGAATAGTGGGAAATATACCATACCCAACATCCTTCATGTCAGTGTCTCGAATGACAACATTAGCGGTCTTGCCGCCTTTCCCAGGATGACGCTTGCCATAGCGATTATGGCAACTAGGAGCCCAATGATCAGGATCCCCACACACATGAAAAGCACCTTTCTTCTTGCCATTCTTCTTCTTGAAGTTCGTTTGTTGCACAGCCTTGTTCTTCCCATCAAACTTTGCTTTTCCATCAAACTTGCCCTTGTTCTTGAACTTGTTGGGCTGGAAGTTCTGCTTCTGTACCACATTGGCACTAGATCCTCCCTCAATACGTCGAGCATGTGTGTCCTTTGCTCTCACCTTTTCTTCCACATCAAGAGTGCCAATGAGATCCGGGACGGAAAACTCATGCCTCTTATGCTTCATCAAGGTAGCAAAGTTCCTCCATGAAGGAGGAAGCTTAGTGATGATACCTCCGGCAACAAACTTGTCCGGTAGCATACAATTGAAGTGGTCAAGTTCTCTAGCAAATGACTGTATCTCATGAGCTTGCTCAACCACGGAGCGCTCTTTAGTCATCCTGTAATAATAGGATTGCTCCATGATGTACAGCTCAGTGCCTACATCCGAGACCCCAAACTTGGCCTCGAGTGCGTCCCACATATCTTTTCCATTATCAATGGACGCATAAGTATCAACTATGTTCTCACCAAGAACACTCAAGAGAGCAGCCTTAAACAGAGTATCCATTTTCTTAAAAGCTTGTGCCTGTTGAGCATCAAGCTCTCCTTCAGGTTTGCCGAGAGTGGCGTCATAGCAACTCATGGTTTGAAACCATAAGACTGCTCTCACGCGCCACCTCTTATAGTGGATACCCTCAAACATAGGAGGTCTCATGGAAGCAGCAAAACCACTCGGGGTAAATTGCCTATAATAAGGTTTTTGGATTGTTGGAAATATGAGCAATTTACCGAATGATTTTATTAACAGAAATACTAGATAAAGCATGACTAATATAGTGGAGATAAAACAAGTCATGAGTTCGGACAGAGAGAAGGTAAAGAGCATCTGCATATATGAACTTGAAATAAACACATCTAGAACAGACACTAGATGAAGTTGCATATATGAAGTAGAACCTAACACATGTAGGACGGAAAGTAGAGCAAAGAACTGTGTCATGACATCTAACAGAAAGAGTAAGAACGCGTACGGGACAGCAGCAGTTGAAGTGCTGGACTTGGGGTCGGTGTCCTCGCCTGCCATATCGTCGAGGAGATCGTGGACGTCGGGGAAGAAGTCGTTGGCGACCGGATCGTCCGTGATGAATCAGCCAGTAGTCGTGCTGAGCGCTCCCCAAAAACCTTATCACCCTTCTCCCGTACAGGACTCAAAAGGTGAGTAGTTCTAGTTAGCTCGGCTCATTCCCGCAACCCGCGGCGCGTCGTGCCGAGGCGTGGCGAGGCGGGCGGCGGAGGAGGAGCGCGCGTGGATACCCGTCTTGTTTTCATGCTCGTACAAGTGGAAAAAGAACCTCCCTTATAAGGAGGTCCAAGTCCCACTCAACTAGTAATGTGGGACTAAACTTTAGTAGTACTAGTCGTCAACCCGTGCATTCGCACGGGCTAGTTTAGTAATCTGCAATAGGTTGAGTTTTGAGACTACATTTCATTTACCGGGAGTAATTAAATCGGGAATTCTCAAATTTCTATTGGAACAGTTCCATCTTGTCTTATGACCATACATGTTCAACAGTCAAATCTTATCGTAGTTAAAATTTTATACTTAAAATAACAGAATATGAAATGACTCGCATATACTCAAATGTTCTCCATCTAGATAAAAATAATCCAATTATTTAACAACCTCTAAATCTTGGTATATGATCCCTTCAACACATTGAAATTAAATTTTGTTGATTGTTCATTAACTTGGCACCTATTCCGACCAGTCTCTGGACTACTTAGGAAGTTTACTTTATATATAAGATGAAAGAGCCTCACAAAATCAACAACACAAACAATTAGACCTTTTTAAAAAGAAAAGGAATAGATGCACGCATCAGCGACCATTTTTTAGTACTTCTTTTCTTGTTCGAAACTTTTCTCATTAGAAGACAAAATCCTAGTCCATACCTGATAAAATAAAATCATGCATAGAGAAAATGGTCATTCCGTTGAGCTTGTGTACATGTTGAGATGGTTGCACTTCGGTGCATCTGCTTTGCTTCGATCACATCAAAATTTATTGATCTAAACATGTTAACTTTCATTATATTAGTCATTTCCTAAAAATAAATGCTAATATAATAACATATAGACAAAAGTAAACTGTTCTAGTCTCTATTTTGAATTCACACGAAATTTGTCAAATAAGGTATATACAAAACCCTTACTAAAATAATTTTGTATATAATGAAACCAAAAGAAAACGTAAATCCATATATAGCGAAATATTGATACAATATTTACCTAAAATCTTATTTATATAATCAAACAAACCGATGCACATACCTCGTATCCATTATCTGCACCCTATATATGTCGTTCCAACAAATTAATATGCATGTTATTCCTAACGTGGTAGTTTGCCGAGTTCTCTTTTTTCGAAACTCAGCAAGGGCTGTTTAAAATGTTTGTCGAGTGCCAATAATAAGAACTTGGAAAAGTTCAAGATTGCTCATGTCCGTCCAACCAAGTGTCGTTTGCCGAGAACAGAATTGGGCAAACACAATGCCAAGTTGTTTCTAGGCTTTGCCGAGTATGCTGCAAACTTGGCGAATTCGACGATTCCAGTAGTGACATGACATTAATAATAAAGTTTATCATGTTCACGATCCAAAAAAATGAACAGTGTAAAAGAAAGTAACTATCTTTCCTGAAAATAGACTATTCTTGGGTGCATGCTTAGTTTTGTTGCATGTATATGTAAGATTGACCTTTATAACATGTCACCCTTGAATTCGATTGCATTTTGTTGGGGTATGGGAGGTGTATTGGGTTTGACTACCATGGAGTTATTTCATACGTTTACATAGGTATGGGTTACTGGACAAATAATCTGATCATATATACGTTGCAAAATAAGAAACAAAACATGTTTAACATATCTGTCTACTCTCAAAAACCAAACACGTATTTATCATACTTTTACCCTAGATTAACTTACAAAAATTATAGTGCATGGACTGATATCAATTTCAATTGTTACTTATTAGCAATACAAAGTTAAGTACCCTAACAGTCAGAAAATCAATTCAAGAGAAGACAGGCAACTCTTACCTCCGATGCATTAGGCAGTGCAAAGTTTGGCAAGATGGTGACCTGATGAGATATATGATTCATGCATGGCCTATTTTGCATGGCGGGGTTGCCATAGTTCTGCTCTAATTCAGTCCCACGCATTCAGAAAGGTTAATTAGAATCCCTCCAATTTTGTGATCTGGTGGCTTTTGTGGATAAGGTCAAAAATTCTTCCTGCATGGAATATGAGCATTTTCTACCTTGCTGATAATAACCCCTGTGCCCAACAACGATGCTAGCCTGCGAAATAATTCACTGGTGGTCCTGGAAATTGAGAACATTAATCACATATTATGCTTGGAAACTGAACAAAAGATTAATCGGTTGGAATTCTTATAAAACCCATTAAATCAAGCCCAACATAGAACGTGAGAAACTAAATGCACGTATAGGATAGAACCTCAGAAGCACAGTCCAAGTATAAGATGTCACAAAAACAAACTGGACTGCAAGATAACTTCTTTTTTACTCATACCATGGGCATCGGTAGTCCCTCGATGGACAACTTCATGGGTTTGATTGAATAGTTGTGCATTGATACGTCCATACAATCAAGGGAGACATTGATCTTATTAATAGAATTGGCTGTTTTACAGTACGTGTCAAAGATGAGGAATAGGGGGGAGTATCAATGTAGATTTGATGGTAGAAGAAAATGTGTCATGATAATTAGGGTATAAAATATGAAAAATTAAGACAACAAAAGAGAGACAAAATCAGTGATAAAAATATGAAACTTGTTTTGTTGAGTGAATCCCCATGCTCCAAATAATAATAAATCACATAGCTTGACTGATTTGAGAGGGTATAATTATATATGTATACTTTTCAGCCATCACAGACTAACACCTAGGGCCTACTAACACCTGTAAGTTGTTTGTCTTGCCTAGTTAATTACTTAATGAACCACAATCTTTCTTAGATGAACGCTACCTGCAGACAAATAGCTTGTAGAGGTGCATGTTAAAAAGACACTGTAAGTAAATAAGAAAATATTATACTACCTCAGATCAAAAGTTTCTTCACACGCTTAATCCATCACCAGACCAGTTGCTTAATGGTGAGCATATCACCGTGTCCTCGGCCTCGACGGTGCTGCAGCAAAGAAGAGCTTCCCATATGCACCCTGGATGGATAGGCTAAACAATGTTAGAACTGACATACTGCAGACAAACAACATCATTTTACCTAACCAAAAGATTGGGTTGGGTGATGTTTAAAAGATCACTGTATAGTGGATGGTCCTGCATTGCACTTGATCGACCAATTTTGTATAACCTGTGGAGGCACCCAATTATATAATCAGTAGATGACGTTCATCACCTGCATTGAAATCTCGCTTTTCTCAAAATTGTCACTGGATCTAACTCACTGCATTATCTTCATCATCTGCAACACACACACACACACACACACACACACACACACACACACACACACACACACACACACACACACACGTGCGCGCGCGCTGGCCCCGGCCGCGTCGGGGCAGCCGACGGACGGTCTAGGGACGTGCATCGGGCGGTGCGGCTGTGTGCCCTGCCCGAAAGGGAAGGTCCGCATCGCTGTGTGCACACCTCCGCCGCCCTGCGAGGCCAGATGCCGCTGCACCTATTCCGGCACGGGCTGCTAGGCCGGCTGCGACCCTGATGACGCGGCCTGCGTGCAGCGCATGAAACTCAAACCAGCAGTGTATTGTATGCGCGCGTCTGTGTGCTGTGATGTGGTAATAAAGTTTAAACGGATCGATCCGTGAGACAAAAATCAAAAAATAGAAATGTCATTTTCGTTTCACAGTGTATATTACTTTTATCATACTCAAACTTCAGAGCAAGTATATTGGAAACCTATATCAACCTATATAATATCAAACAAATACAATATAAAAATACTCTCTCCGTCCGAAAATACTCCCTTGCTGCCCGTGTCCTCTCCGGCCATGCCCTGGACCGAAAGATGGCTCTGATGCCAATTGTTATCTCTGAGCTCAAAGCTCTGTCAATGGCGAAAGCACTCACGAGGAACTGGACTTTTTGTGCAGCGCAATACCTTGCTGCTTTTCTACTTCTCTCTTCTTATTCACTTGATGAACGGGAAAATCGGATCAAGAACAGCCCCCACTACTGGATCATGCCATGCCACGATTATGGGAGTGCTCATTCCGCGAGCTAAGGGCCTCGGGATCGCACATGCCGCGTCCTCAGGCACTGTCTAACTGAAAACGAAAAATACGCTATCTGACGAAACTGAAAAACTATCGCTGCAGCTGCAGCTCTACTGACCTTCAGAACTACTCGACCCTAGTGACCTGTCACGCTAGATTATTTGATAACAATCTCCCCCTAAGCTAGTCGTGACAGAAGGCCTAAACCTCAACCATGCCAATGCGTGCGTGCTGCTCTCAGAGGCGTACCCACGTTGGGCCAGGGGGTGTCACAGGACACCAGGTAGATAGATATTTTGCCTATACATATATAGCCCATATACGGCTGGGACACCCCGTAATTTCATTACCTTGACACCGGGACAACAAGCTGGCCCATTCAACAACTACCTGCTGCGCGATGCAGCTAGCCAGTGCGAATCCGTCAAACAAACAAAAAAGCTAGCCAGTGGGAGGCCCAGCCTTAGCAGCGAGCGAGGCAGCCAGGCGGCAGCTAAATCGACCGATCGTCTTCTAAGGGCGCCGTTCTAATGGCGATGCCCACAGTTTAGCAAAGTTTTCATTAAATTTAGCTCACGGGCACCACATGTGGCTTTTGCATCCCATAACCCTCTATGTATCCCATAAATTGTGGTATTTGATGAATAATTTTTTTTTCATCCCTAGAAAAATGCTAAATCGATCGACCACCCTTAAAAAAAGCTAAATCGATTAACCAGGCTCTCATCGAATTATTTCTAAAAAAAGGCTCTCATCTAATTCTCAAAAAAGGCTCTCATCTAAAACAAACAATTCCTCAACAACAACAAAAATGTCGTACGCCTCTCCATGTCACTCTAATAAAATCAATCCATCGTTGGCTCGGCACTCGGGTCACCATACTCACTTTGACGCCGCCGTCCCCAGATCTTGTCAAGTGGCCGAAGCAGGAGAGGAAATATAAGGTAAATCATACGAAGTACATACTCCAATGCGACGTGTTTCTTCTAGATTGTAATTCTTGTTCCTCAAACCCTTGAGGATTCCGGCAAGGCCTCTTAACTGTGTTAATGATCGGATCATTGAAATATTTCTAAAAACAATTGCGTGAAATATTCAAAATTTATTCACAAAGTGGAGGTCAGATCACAATCCTTGAAGGTGATCGGCATTTGTGCTGGACGATTCTCGGAAGACTAGACGCACCAAAGTAAGCTTACTTTTATAACCGTGCAATTCAAGTATAACCTGGAAAAAAATCCAAGTATTAGATACATATTCTTTCATGGTTTAATCTTCTCTGCCCAAATATAAATTATCACGCACAAATATCAAATAATAACTATCAAATCACATGTCATAGAAGGAAACATTTCTAAAAAGGCAAGAGCGATCAATACATAATGAAAATGTTGATTGGTTTCAAATATAATGTTGTAGAATCGTATGCAATAAAATATATTTTTATTTTTATTTTTTTGTTTTGTTGGCCATCACGGCGGAAACGACTACTTTTATGTAATATGGTATGCATGTTTTATTGTACATGGGACACCGGGTAAATTTTGTCCTGGGTCCGCCCCTGCTCGTCGTCGCCGGCAGTTGCTGCTAAGTCTTGCTCCTTGGCTCTTCCTCCCCGCGCTAATCTGGAGGCGGTCATGAAGGCCGGCGACGCTGGAAGTCTTCCTCTGGCCGTTGGTCGGCGACGCTGGAAGTCTTGCTCCTTGGCTCTTCCTCCCCACGCTAATCTGGAAGCGGTCATGAAGGTTGTGGGCATGGCGGTGGCAGAACTCTTGGTCCTGGGCCCTTTCTACCACATGATCATCTGGATGCCGCCTTGAAGATTTTGGGCGTGGCGGCGGCTGCCGGCGTAGATTGCACCAAGGCGAGCTTCCCGGCAAACAGTCACAGACTGGTGGTCGAGCGCTGCTCAGTGTCTTGTTCTGTGCCGCCTCGCCTGGTGCCATGCTGCTAAGGTGGAGCAAAGCACGGGACGGTGGTTCAGACCGTTCCTCGGCCAAATTTGACCACCGATGTTGCCGGGGCACGATCTGGGGCATGGTGGTTATTGGTGTTGCCGTCGCGTGATGATACCGTCATCCTGATCTAGTCGGTCTTGGGTTGGGAACTTGGGATGTTGAAGTGGCCGATTCATCACCCAGATTAGCCTGTTGAGGTGACCACTTCGGCCCGTGGCTGCCGCTTTATTGTGGCCTCAACCGTCTTGTTGCGGATTACGTTGGCCACCAAAAGGTCTTCATGAGGGTTTCCCCCTTTAGAGTCAGCGAATGACTTTGACAACGAGATCAATGACTGTTGCACAATGCATGTAGCTGCTTGGTCAAAGAAAAGTGGTGGCGGCAACCAATGACTGACGTCAATTGTGGTGATAATGGGGCACCCGGTCTCGAATTCTGGGTTGAAAGCCTAGGTCTGACCCAAGTTGGTTATGTTAGAATTAATCTTGACATGTGTGCATTGCATGTTAGTAGTCTAAAGATGGCTGGGGTCGTGTGAATCGACGCGCAGCCGTGTGAGATGGCAAGCTGAAGCCAAGGTCCTGAGGTGTAGACGGCAGGCTAAGTTAGTTAGTTGCATGCCTAGTTAGTAGGAGAGGATTGAGTCACACGCCTGCATGGATAAGTTGTTAGCTGGCTGGAGAGATTTCAGGGTAGTTAGCTTAGTGGTCTGCGTGCGTGAGGTAGTGGCCGAGTGTGCCGGCCAGCCATGAGTTAGTGGCTGGGTGTGGAGTCATTTGTACATGGTATTTAAGTTGATCTGATGAATGGGAAAAGAGAGGCTGTGAGGGCTAGAGGAAACCATGTAGCATATGTGTTGTCACCGGGAGCAAAGGCAAAGCTAATTTTCTCCCAGGTGAATGTGCGTGTGCGTGTGTGTTTTCTGTCCCGGTGTGTGTCCTTGTGTTCTTGAGAGACAAAGGAGAGAAGAGAGAGTTGTGCGAGGGAGCTCGAGGTAGAAGAAGGTCGGCGCTGCGAGGAGGCGACGCCAACATTTGGTATACAGAGTCAGGTTGATCCGAGATGGCGTCGGCTGTGGCGCAACAAACTCCATGCGAGATGGAGGCCGACCGCGCAAGGAGGAGGCCGCTAGTGGCGCGACGCTGCTGGTGGCTTTAACGGCGCGAGGCCATTATGACGAGAAGATGGTGTGGCGTACAGCGCCACGAAGGCGTCGTTCATGTCAAGAGATGGCCGCTGCATGCGGCAGGAGGTCGTGGTACTCGGCGCCGCGACAACATCGTCGATAGCAAGACGGCATGGTGATCGGTGTTGCGATGGCATCGTCCACGACTAGATGGTGTGTGGTGATCGGTGCTGCGATGGAGCCGTTCACGACAAGGAGGTGTTTGGCGGTGTGACGCCGTGCAAACATATGGCTGCTGTGCGACGCCGCAAGAGGAGACGGTGGTGCGATGCTGCCACAACGGTGAAATGCCGCTAAGGAGATGTACAGCGGCGCGATGCTGTCACTTGGATCGGTGCGATGCCGGTGGCGGTGGTGCGATGCCATCATCATCATGGAGAGTTGGTGTGAAGCCAGCAAACATTGCAGTGCGATGTTGTGGCAAGGTGTGTGTGTTCGGCACTGAGACGGCGTCGATGACGAGATGAAGTGAAGCTCGATGCTGTGAAGGCGTCATCCATGAAAGTTTGGTGAGCCACCATGTCAAGATTAGAAGGGAGAATGTTAGAACTAATCTTGATATGTGTGTACGTACATGTGTGCATTGCATGTTAGTAGTCTAGAGATGGCTGGGGTCGTGTGAATCGACGCGCAGCCTTGTGAGACGGCAAGCTGAAGCCAAGCTCCTGAGGAGTAGACAGCAGGCTAAGTTAGTTAGTTGCATGCCTAGTTAGTAGGAGAGGATTCAGTCACACGCCTGCATGGATAAGTTGTTAGCTGGCTCGAGAGATTCTAGGGTAGTTAGCTTAGGGCATGTACAATGGTTGATAAGACAATTTTATCTTAAATTTTGCATGTAATTTAGAGATGATAAAAAAGTATGTCTATAATGTGTTATATCTTAGCCTTATCTTCAATAATTTATCATTCCTTAAAATATGATGAGACAAATTGTGCTAAGAGATCATCTCTTGTCTTGTCTTAAATAAAAGAAGACAAGCCTTTTCTTATAAGTTCTCTCTCCTCCATATCATCATTTATCTTATGTGACACTTCTAAAATAGCACTATTGTACATGCCCTTAGTATTTGCGTACGTGAGGTAGTGGCCGAGTGTGCCGGCCAGCCGTGAGTTAGTGGCTGGGTGTGGAGTCATTTGTACATGGTATTTAAGTTGATCAGATGAATGGAAAAAGAGAGGCCGTGAGGGCTAGAGGAAACCATGTAGCATATGTGTTGTCACCGGCAACAAAGGCAAAGCTAATTTTCTCCCTGGTGAATGTGTGTGTGCGTGTGTGTTTTCTGTCCCAGTGTATTGTCCTTGTGTTCTTGAGAGACAAAGGAGAGAAGAGGGAGTTGTGTGAAGCAGCTCGAGGTAGAAGAAGGTCAGCGCTGCGAGGAGGCGGCGCCAAAAGGTTATACCTGACAATGAGGATGTTTTTTACATCATTGCCTTGTTGAAGACATTGCTTGGATACGTTCGGACTGATTCATCAAGATAAACCCTAGATTCTGGCCTTGGGTGGTTCCATCTGACGACGGTGGTGCGTGAGGGTCGCTTCTTTCCTCATCATTCATGTGGTGTAATGAGATGGTTGATGCGGATATAAAGTTTGCTGATTGCGGACCTATTCGCTTTGGGTTCTTTTTTTCTCACCTATACATAGCTTTGGTCTTATATGACTTTGCAATTGGTCGGCGTGTTTTTGGTATATGTGTGCGTTGATGTTGGCTGTGTGTCGCCTAACTATGCAAAAGCCAGGTGTGTGTTCATTGTGTCTGTATCGTATTTATGCTCTATTTTGAGCTAATAAAATCGACCCTTTGTGGATGTTTTTTATATTTTCTGAATCCAAATTTATTGCTTGTTAGCAATTGGGCAAGTGATCCCGAAGCGTTCAGGAGCAAGTGCATCACGCTCAATACGGAGGTGAACCAGCACTACCACAAGCATAGTGCTCGCCAGGTGCTGCCCGCACGGTGGTGGTACATTCCTTACTCTAGGGACTTATCGCCAACTTCGACTGGATGGCGAACAACGCTTGCATGGGTGTGTCCGCTCAGCTGCACACCACGACATATAAAGAGATCTCCCATGAGTTCCTCGCCACTGTCTAGGGTACTGTCAATATTGACGGGATGCAGCATGCGTGCACTCACTACACGGCTACACGGTAACTCTGCAGCGCCTCTGCGGCATGTTCGGTTTCTCCAACGGCACTTCCAGCATGGCAGATGAACCCTTGCGTTGAATGATGGAGGACCTCCAAGACAGTTACTTCGTGAAACGTAATCCGTTCCCGGTACCGGTTTTTCAAAAAGCTAGTATGTTACCATCGGAAGATTAGAACTTGATTTTACAATATAATGTATATTCATTTTAGCATAAGCCAAACTTAGCTAAGTTTTGTTAGCAAATAATCTAGCGTGACAGGTCACTAGGGCCGAGTAGTTCTGAAGGTCAGTAGAGCTGCAGCTGCAGCGATAGTTTTTCAGTTTCGTCAGATAGCGTATTTTTCGTTTTCAGTTAGACAGTGCCTGAGGACGCGGCATGTGCGATCCCGAGGCCCTTAGCTTGCGGCATGAGCACGCCCATGATCGTGGAATGGCACGATCCAGTAGTGGGGGCTGTTCTTGATCCGTTTTTCCCGTTTATCAAGTGAATAAGAAGAGAGAAGCAGAAAAGCAGCAAGGTATTGCGCTGCACAAAAAGTCCAATTCCTCGTGAGTGCTTTCGTCATTGACAGAGCTTTGAGCTTAGAGATAACAATTGGCATCAGAGCCGTCTTACGGTCCAGGGCATGGCCGGGCACGACACCGGCAGCAAGTCGCCATCGACGCCGCACGCAAAGATCTCTGGCGGCACAGAGCTGGTCGTGGCAGAGAGAACTATGGTGCGGGTGGTGCGTGACACCGGCGGCGCGGCGTGGCCGACCAACTACACCGACTGGGCTGTCCTCATGCAAGTCATGATGGAAGGGCGGCACCTGTGGGATGCCGTGGTGGCGGGCATGGCGGAGCGCAGCGACGATCGGCTCGCGCTCGAGGCCATCCTGCGTGGAGTGCCACCGGAGATGGGGACCACTCTCGCTGGCAAGGCCACGGCGAAGGAGGCGTGGGAATCCGTCAAGACGATGCGCCTCGGAGTGGCTCGTGTCCGCGAGGCGAAACTCGCAACCCTGTCCAAGCAGTACAACGACATCCGCTTCACCGACGGCGAGACCATCGACGACTTCGCCATGCGGATCACGAACATGGTGGCCCAGATGGTGCTGCTCGGGGAGACCATGCAGGAGAAACGCATCGTTCGCAAGTTCCTCTCCGTCGTCCCGAAGAGGTACTCACAAATCGCTTTGTCAATTGAGATACCCGTTGATCTGGATACGCTCTCCGTGGAGGAGCTCACCGGGCGGCTGAGGGCTGCCGACCAGGTGGTGTCAGCCGTCGGGCGTGTCATGTTCACGGCGGCGGAGGAGTGGCTCGCACGCATGCATCGCAGCGAGAACGATGGATCCGGAGGTAGTGGAGCTGGGTCAGGATGCAGCGGCGGACGCCGCGGGAGAGGCCGCGGTCGCGGTCGTGGATGTGGCTCCGGCAGCCGCGGTCGCGGTCGTGGATGTGGCTCCGGCAACCGTGCGGAACCCATGGACCAGTGCCGTCACTGCAAAAAGTACGGGCACTGGGCACGTGAGTGCAAGACGCGCATCCGCGAGGAGCGAGCCGAGGCGAACCTTGCCGAACAAGGCGGGCACGACGACGACCCGACGCTTCTGATGGCGGTGATCGCCGCGACCCTTGCACAAAGCATAGGGGAGCACATCATGCTCAACGAGGAGCGTGCAGAGGCGAACCTGGGCGCGGAGGAGGCACCGTGCAACGGCCGTTGGTTCCTGGACACCGGCGCGTCCAACCATATGACTAGCGACCGATCGGCGTTCGCGGAGCTGGATGAGGGCGTCACCAGCAGCGCCAGGTTCGGGGACATCTCCAGTGCGGCTATTCGTGGTCGCGGCACAGTCACGTTCACCATGCACAGCGGCGATCATCACGCTCTCACCGATGTCTACTTCATCCCGCGTCTCAAGACGAGCATCATCAGCCTTGGGTAGCTAGACGAGCATGGCTGCACCATCAAGATCCATGGCGGCGTCCTGACTCTGTACGATCGCCGCCAGCATGAGTTGGCCCAGGTACGCTGAAATGGCAGACAACTGACAACTTATGTTGTGCTCCTGGACATTGCGCATCCTATTTGCCTGGCAGCTCACGGCGGCGACGAGGCATGAAGGAGGCATGCCAGGTTAGGTCACCAGCACTTCGACGCACTCCGGCGCATGGGGCGCGCTCACATGGTGCACGGGATGCTGCTGGTGGACCACGTCGAGCAGATCTGCGACGCATACTTGGTGGGGAAGCAACGATGTGCTCCGTTCCCTTCCCAGGCGCGCTACCGGGCGACAGAGCCGCTCGAGCTCGTTCACGTGGATCTTTGCAGGCCCATCACTCCGGCCACCCCAGCGGCAAGAGCTACTTCATGCTCGTCGTTGATGATCACAACCGCTACATGTGGGTTATGATGTTGCCGGTAAAGGATGCCGCCAAGGCCAGCATCAAGCAATTTGTTGCCGCGGCCGAGGTAGAACGGGGGCATGACTGCGCATGTTCCGGACTAACTGGGGCGGCGAGTTCACATCCAGCGCGCTCGGCGAGTACTTGGCAGACCAAGGGGTGTAGAGGCACCTAACAGAGCCCTACTCGCCGCAGCAGAACGGCATGGTGGAGTGGCGCAACCAGACTGTCGTCGGCATGGCCAGAAGCATGCTCAGGGTGAAGAACATGTCGAGCTGGTTTTGGGGGGAGGCCGTGGCGACTGTGGTATTCATCCTCAACAGCTCACACCCGCAGCGTCGATGGCATGACTCCGTACTAGGCATGGTACGGAATGAAGCCTGTCGTGCTCTACCTCCTTATGTTCGGCTGCATCACCTATGTCAAGACGCTCGACGACCACAGCACAAAGATGACCTTCATCGTCTACGAGGCGTGATCGAAGGCGTATAGAGTGTACGATCCGCTGACCAAGCACGTGTACGCGTCACGCGACGTGGTGTTTTGGTGTTTGACGAGGGCGCGAGATGGGATTGGGGTGCCACTGGCAAGCCCATGGCGGAGCCGTTTATCGTCCATCACGAGCTCTTGCTCACTACTGGAGTGCAGAGCGCGCACGCCAGGGCGGGCGACGCGAGTGGGGACCAAGAAGGGGACGACGACACCACGGCGTAGTCACCAGCCACGCCCAAAAGCGGGACCGTGGCTGCATCTCCCGCCACACCCCAGAGCGCAGCCTTGACCAGTTCCCCAGCAATACCGTGGTCCGGCGCGTCTACGGCCTCCTCGGACGGGTCTGGAGGCGCGACACCCCCTGACGAGGCTCCAGGGGCGGTGGAGTTTGTCACGCCGCCCGCAAGACGGCTGGACTCGTTCGACGCCGACGATGATCCGTTCGCAGGGCATCGCTTCCACTATATCCCGGATGTGTATGGCGGGAAGGCCAAGCAATCTGCGCCGGCGGAGCGGCTGCTTCTAGCCGAGGAGGAACCAGCAATGTTCGCCGAAGCAGTGCCTCACGATCCCTGGCGAAGCGCAGTGCTGGAGGAGCTGGCGTACATCGAGGAGAATGGTATCTGGACGCTCACTGATCTGCCTACAGGCCACACGGCCATCGGCCTCCAGTGGGTTTTCAAGCTGAAGAAAGATGCGGCTGGTGTCGTCGTCAAGCACAAGGCGAGGCTCGTGGCAAGGGGCTTTGTACAGAAGGAGGGCGTGGACTACGACGACGCGTTAGCGGTCGTGGCGAGGCTGGACTCTGTGTGCGTCATGGTCGGCACGGCGGCACAGTGCGGCTGGGAGCTGCACCATCTTGACTTCAAGTTGGCCTTCCTCAATGGCGAGCTCAAAGAGGAAGTCTACGTCACACAGCCACCTGGCTTCGCACGAAGAGGCGAGGAGCACAAGGTGTTCCGACTCCATAAGGCACTCTTATGGGTTGCGGCAGGTGCCGTGAGCTTGGAACTCCAAGCTTGATTGCACCATGCAGCAACTTTGGTTCGCGAGCTGCCCGTCAGATCATTCCATGTACGTGCGAGGCAAGGGACAAGCACGGCTCCTGGTTGGTGTTTACGTCGACGATCTTGTCGTCGCCGGAGCCGACGCCGAGGCGATCGGCAGCTTCAAGAGGGAGATGATGGCCAGGTTTCGCATGAGTGATATTGGCTTACTCAGTTTTTACCTCGGCATAGAAGTGAAGCAGGGGGCTGAGAGATCACCCTGTCGCATGCGGCTTACGCTGGTGAGCTCCTGGAGCGGGCGGGCACGGCGGACTGCAATCCAACGCACGTGCCCATGAAGCCGCGCCTCAAACTGAGCAAGGAAGGGCCAGAACTGCGTGTGGACGCCACAGACTACCGCAACATCATCGGAGGACTTCGCTACCTCACCCACACGCGGCCGGACATCACCTTCGCGGTGGGGTACCTAAGCCAGTTCATGGAGGCGCCGACCACGGCGCACCTGGCCGCCGTCAAGCATCTCCTTCGCTACATCGCCGGCACCCGCAGGTATGGGTGCAACTATATCAAGGAAGGCAACGGCGGGCTCATTGGGTACAGCGACTCGGACATGGCCGGCGATCTTGACGATCGCAATAGCACACCCGGCAACCTCTTCTTCCTCGGAGGAGCACAGATCACTTGGCAATCGCAGAAGCAGAAGATTTTCACGCTATCCTCGTGTGAAACCGAGTACGTGGCTGCAACAATTGCAGTATGCCAGGGCGTGTGGCTGAGCAGGCTCTTGGGTGATTTGCTCGTGGAGGGGGCCGGCCCCGTCGCCATCTTCATCGACAACAAGTCGGCCATCCAGCTGTGCAAGAACCCTGTTTTCCACGATCAAAGCAAGCACATCGGTGTGCGGTTCCACTTCATTCGAAGGTGTGTGGAGAAGGGAAAGATTAGGGTCGAGCACATCGCCACTGGCGACCAGCTCGCAGACATTTTCACAAAATCACTTGGGCGGACGCGATTCCTAGAGCAGCCAGGGGCGGACCCAGGACAAAATTTACCCGGTGTCCCATGTACAATAAAACATGCATACCATATTACATAAAAGTAGTCGTCTCCGCCGCGATGGCCAACAAAACAAAAAAATAAAAATAAAAATATATTTTATTGCATACGATTCTACAACATTATATTTGAAACCAATCAACATTTTCATTATGTATTGATCGCTCTTGCCTTTTTAGAAATGTTTCCTTCTATGACATGTGATTTGATAGTTATTATTTGATATTTGTGCGTGATAATTTATATTTGGGCAGAGAAGATTAAACCATGAAAGAATATGTATCTAATACTAGGATTTTTTTTGCGGTTATACTTGAATTGCACGGTTATAAAAGTAAGCTTACTTTGGTGCGTCTAGTCTTCCGAGAATCGTCCAGCACAAATGCCGATCACCTTCAAGGATTGTGATCTGACCTCCACTTTGTGAATAAATTTTGAATATTTCACGCAATTGTTTTTAAAAATATTTCAATGATCCAATCATTAACACAGTTAAGAGGCCTTGCCGGAATCCTCAAGGGTTTGAGGAACAAGAATTACAATCTAGAAGAAACACGTCGCATTGGAGTCTGTACTTCGTATGATTTATCTTATATTTCCTCTCCTGCTTCGGCCACTTGACAAGATCTGGGGACGGCGGCGTCAAAGTGAGTATGGTGACCCGAGTGCCGAGCCAACGATGGATTGATTTTATTAGAGTGACACGGAGAGGCGTACGACATTTTTGTTGTTGTTGAGGAATTGTTTGTTTTAGATGAGAGCCTTTTTTGAGAATTAGATGAGAGCCTTTTTTTAGAAATAATTTGATAAGAGCCTGGTCAATCGATTTAGCTTGTTTTAAGGGTGGTCGATCGATTTAGCATTTTTTAGGTATGAAAAGAAATTATTCATCAAATACCACAATTTATGGGATACATAAAGGGTTATGGGATGCAAAAGCCACATGTGGCGCCCGTGAGCTAAATTTAATGAAAACTTTGCTAAACTGTGGGCATCGCCATTAGAACGGCGCCCTTAGAAGACAATCGATCGATTTAGCTGCCGCCTGGCTGCCTCGCTCGCTGCTAAGGCTGGGCCTCCCACTGGCTAGCTTTTTTTTTTTGTTTGACGGATTCGCACTGGCTAGCTGCATTGCGCAGCAGGTAGTTGTTGAATGGGCCAGCTTGTTGTCCCGGTGTCAAGGTAATGAAATTACGGGGTGTCCCAGCCGTATATGGGCTATATATGTATAGGCAAAATATCTATCTACCCGGTGTCCTGTGACACCCCCTGGCCGAACGTGGGTACGCCTCTGAGAGCAGCACGCACGCATTGGCATGGTTGAAGTTTAGGCCTTCTGTCACGACTAGCTTAGGGAGAGATTGTTATCAAATAATCTAGCGTGACAGGTCACTAGGGCCGAGTAGTTCTGAAGGTCAGTAGAGCTGCAGCTGCAGCGATAGTTTTTCAGTTTCGTCAGATAGCGTATTTTTCGTTTTCAGTTAGACAGTGCCTGAGGACGCGGCATGTGCGATCCCGAGGCCCTTAGCTCGCGGAATGAGCACTCCCATAATCGTGGGATGGCATGATCCAGTAGTGGGGGCTGTTCTTGATCCGATTTTCCCGTTCATCAAGTGAATAAGAAGAGAGAAGTAGAAAAGCAGCAAGGTATTGCGCTGCACAAAAAGTCCAGTTCCTCGTGAGTGCTTTCGCCATTGACAGAGCTTTGAGCTCAGAGATAACAATTGGCATCAGAGCCATCTTTCGGTCCAGGGCATGGCCGGAGAGGACACGGGCAGCAAGGGAGTATTTTCGGACGGAGAGAGTATTTTTATATTGTATTTGTTTGATATTATATAGGTTGATATAGGTTTCCAATATACTTGCTCTGAAGTTTGAGTATGATAAAAGTAATATACACTGTGAAACGAAAATGACATTTCTATTTTTTGATTTTTGTCTCACGGATCGATCCGTTTAAACTTTATTACCACATCACAGCACACAGACGCGCATACAATACACTGCTGGTTTGAGTTTCATGCGCTGCACGCGGGCCGCGTCATCAGGGTCGCAGCCGGCCTAGCAGCCCGTGCCGGAATAGGTGCAGCGGCATCTGGCCTCACAGGGCGGCGGAGGTGTGCACACAGCGATGCAGACCTTCCCTTTCGGGCAGGGCACACAACCGCACCGCCCGATGCACGTCCCTAGACCGTCCGTCGGCTGCCCCGACGTGGCCGGGGCCAGCGCTCCCGCGCAGAGGGCGGCCAGGAGGACGAAGGCAGCGAACTTGAGAGCAGGAGCAGCCATGATATGAAAAGAGAGGAGAGGAGATGAAATGGTATGCTTTGGGTTTGTGATGATCAGATGGAATACCGAGACACTATTAATAGGCTAGTAGTAGTTGATTAACCATCACGTAGTTTGAATTGTGCAGCATGTAATATTGACTTCACGTTACATGCTCATCTCGAGAGGATAATTCACGATATATAGTTGACATGGAGAGGATCCTTCTGATCGGATCCTATTAGCTCGGGCTATTGCCGTCCTCATTTGAATTTTAGCTAACTGCACACTTTTTTTTTCACGTTCTCTTCCTTTTCGTTGAACCCAGGCCGTACTGCATGCGTTCGTACAAATGTACCGGCCAAATCTAATGCATGCGTTTTCACACGTTCAGACACGAGCCAATATATAGTGCCCCAATCCGTTTGAGAGCGGGGAAACAAAAATGACCCGATTATGTGGGAAATTCGATCAAAGAGCACAACACAGCATGGTTGACTAATGGACAATTAAAAGAAAAATGAAACATAAAGAAAGGACAATGCCGACACCGGTCAACTCAACCTCCACCATCAACATGCCCACAACTTGGACATGATGGAGCAAGCTCTTCGATGATGCCTTCAAGACGGGAAACAACACCCTTGGGCGCCGAAATCGCTGGCATAGACCCTCGTTGAAGATTTAAGTTTCGCCCGGGCACCTACCAAGCAGTAAAACTAGCTAAATAGTTCTACAAGTACAGAGATGTTGAATTGGCCGCATATTGACTTTGAAAATGGTTGCAAAATAATTTAGGCAGCAATATTTCCAGTCGTACAAGCAAGAGGCTGAATTATCCGCATTTTGACTTTGAAGAGGATCACCGAGATCTTGCCCACCAGCGATGGTCTACATGCTGCTAGAAACTTGAACAAGACTCAAAACACGATAGATGATGAACTCTTTGGCTAATCGGTCGATAAGCTTGTGATCAAAATTTTGCTATGGGAAAAAGGACCCTGCTTCAGCTACGGTTATTATGCTAACCGAAACCGTAGGTAGGTGATGTTGAGGAGGCTCCCGATAACCAGGTACCCTGCTGGAGGGTGTTGGAAATATGCCCTAGAGGCAATAATAAAATGATTATTATATTTCCTTGTTCATGATAATTGTCTATTATTCATGCTCTAATTGTATTATCCGGAAATCATAATACATGTGTGAATACATAGACCACAATGTGTCCCTAGTGAGCCTCTAGTTGACTAGCTCGTTGATCAACAGATAGTCATGGTTTCCTGGCTATGGACATGGAGATGTCATTGATAACGGGATCACATCATTAGGAGAATGATGTGATGGACAAGACCCAATCCTAAACATAGCACAAGATCGTATAGTTCCTTTGCTAGAGTTTTTCTAATGTCAAGTATCTTTTCCTTAGACCATGAGATCGTGTAACTCCCGGATACCGTAGGAGTGCTCTGGGTGTACCAACCGTCACAACGTAACTGGGTGACTATAAAGGTATACTACGGGTATCTCCGAAAGTGTCTGTTGGGTTGACACGGATCAAGACTGGGATTTGTCACTCCAAATGACGGAGAGGTATCTCTGGGCCCACTCGGTAATGCATCATCATAATGAGCTCAAAGTGACCAAGTGTCTGATCACGGGATCATGCATTACGGTACGAGTAAAGTGACTTGCCGGTAACGAGATTGAACGAGGTATTGGGATACCGACGATCGAATCTCGGGCAAGTAACGTACCGATTGACAAAGGGAATTGTATACGGGGTTGCTTGAATCCTCGACATCGTGGTTCATCCGATGAGATCATCGAGGAGCATGTGGGAGCCAACATGGGTATCCAGATCCCGCTGTTGGTTATTGACCGCAGAGCCGTCTCGGTCATGTCTACATGTCTCCCGAACCCGTAGGGTCTACACACTTAAGGTTCGATGACGCTAGGGTTGTAGAGATATGAATATGCAGTAACCCGAAAGTTGTTCGGAGTCCCGGATGAGATCCTGGACGTCACGAGGAGTTCCGGAATGGTCCGGAGGTGAAGAATTATATATAGGATGTGCAGTTTCGGCCATCGGGAGAGTTTCGGGGTCACCGGTATTGTACCGGGACCACCGGAAGGGTCCCGGGGGTCCACCGGGTGGGGCCACCCATCCCGGAGGGCCCCATGGGCCAAAGTGGGGAGGGGAACCAGCCCATAGTGGGCTGGTGCGCCCCCCTTGGCCCACCCCATGCGCCTAGGGTTGGGAACCCTAGGGTGGGGGGGCGCCCCACCTGGCTTGGGGGGCACTCCACCCCTTGGCCGCCCCCCGCCCTAGGAGATCCCATCTCCTAGGGCCGGCGCCCCCCCTAGGGGGCCTATATAAAGGGGGGGAGGGAGGGGGTAGAACACCCTTGAGTCTTGGCGCCTCCCTCTCCCCTGCTACACCTCTCCCTCTCGCAGTATAACGGCGAAGCCCTGCTGCGGTGACGCCCTGCATCCACCACCACGCCGTCGTGCTGCTGAATCTTCATCAACCTCTCCTCCCCTCTTGCTGGATCAAGAAGGAGGAGACGTCACGCTGACCGTACGTGTGTTGAACACGGAGGTGCCGTCCGTTCGGCGCTAGGATCTCCGGTGATTTGGATCACGTCGAGTACGACTTCCTCATCCCCGTCCTTGAACGCTTCCGCGCGTGATCTACAAAGGTATGTAGATGCAATCCGATCACTTGTTGCTAGATGAACTCATAGATGGATCTTGGTGAAACCGTAGGAAAATATTTTTGTTTTCTGCAACGTTCCCCAACAGTGGCATCATGAGCTAGGTCTATGCGTAGTTCTCCTTGCACGAGTAGAACACAATTTGTTGTGGGCGTAGATGTTGTCAACTTTCTTGCCGCTACTAGTCTTATCTTGCTTCAGCGGTATTGTGGGATGAAACGGCCCGGACTGACCTTACACGTACGCTTACGTGAGACTGGTTCCACCGACTGACATGCACTAGTTGCATAAGGTGGCTAGCGGGTGTCTGTCTCTCCCACTTTAGTTGGAGCGGATTCGATGAAAAGGGTCCTTATGAAGGCTAAATAGAAGTTGACAAATCACGTTGTGGCTATTACGTAGGTAAGAAAACGTTCTTGCTAGAACCCTTTTGCAGCCACGTAAAACTTGCAACAACAATTAGAGGATGTCTAACTTGTTTTTGTAGCAAGTACTTTGTGATGTGATATGGCCAAAGTTGTGATGAATGATGAATGATATATATGTGATGTATGAGATCATGTTCTTGTAATAGGAATCACGACTTGCATGTCGATGAGTATGACAACCGGCAGGAGCCATAGGAGTTGTCTTTATTTTTTGTATGACCTGCGTGTCATTGAGAAACGCCATGTAAATTACTTTACTTTATTGCTAAACGTGTTAGCCATAGTAGTAGAAGTAATAGTTGGCGAGCAACTTCATGGAGACACAATGATGGAGATCATGATGATGGAGATCATGGTGTCATGCCGGTGACAAGATGATCATGGAGCCCCAAGATGGAGATCAAAGGAGCTATGTGATATTGGCCATATCATGTCACTATTATTATTTGATTGCATGTGATGTTTATCATGTTTTTGCATCTTGTTTACTTAGAACGGCGGTAGTAAATAAGATGATCCCTCATAATAATTTCAAGAAAGTGTTCTCCCTAACTGTGCACCGTTGCGACAGTTCGTTGTTTCGAAGCACCACGTGATGATCGGGTGTGATAGATTCCAACGTTCACATACAACGGGTGTAAGACAGATTTACACATGCAAACACTTAGGTTGACTTGACGAGCCTAGCATGTACAGACATGGCCTCAGAACACAGAAGACCGAAAGGTCGAGCATGAGTCGTATAGAAGATACGATCAACATGAAGATGTTCACCGATGTTGACTAGTCCGTCTCACGTGATGATCGGACACGGCCTAGTTAACTCGGATCATGTTATACTTAGATGACTGGAGGGATGTCTATCTGAGTGGGAGTTCATTATATAATTTTATTAGATGAACTTAATTATCATGAACTTAGTCTAAAATCTTTACAATATGTCTTGTAGATCAAATGGCCAACGTTGTCCTCAACTTCAACGCGTTCCTAGAGAAAACCAAGCTGAAAGACGATGGCAGCAACTATACGGACTGGGTCCGGAACCTGAGGATCATCCTCATAGCTGCCAAGAAAGATTATGTCCTAGTAGCACCGCTAGGTGACGCACCCGTCCCACAGAACCAAGACGTTATGAACGCTTGGCAGACACGTGCTGATGACTACTCCCTCGTTCAGTGCGGCATGCTTTACAGCTTAGAACCGGGGCTCCAAAAGCGTTTTGAGCGACACGGAGCATATGAGATGTTCGAAGAGCTGAAAATGGTTTTCCAAGCTCATGCCCGGGTCGAGAGATATGAAGTCTCCGACAAGTTCTTCAGCTGTAAGATGGAGGAAAATAGTTCTGTCAGTGAGCACATACTCACAATGTCTGGGTTACATAACCGCTTGACTCAGCTGGGAGTTAATCTCCCGGATGACGCGGTCATTAACAGAATCCTCCAGTCGCTTCCACCAAGCTACAAGAGCTTTGTGATGAACTTCAATATGCAGGGGATGGAAAAGACCATTTCTGAAGTATTTGCAATGCTGAAATCAGCAGAGGTAGAAGTCAAAAAGGAACATCAACTGTTGATGGTGAATAAAACCACTAAGTTCAAGAAAGGCAAGGGTAAGAAGAACTTTAAGAAGGACGACAAGGGAGTTGCCGCGCCCGGTAAGAAAGCTACCGGGAAGAAGCCAAAGTATGGACCCAAGCCCGAGACTGAGTGTTTTTATTGCAAGGAAAGTGGTCACTAGAAGCGGAACTGCCCCAAATACTTAGCGGACAAGAAGGCCGGCAAAATGAAAGGTATATGTGATATACATGTAACTGATGTGTACCTTACCAGTATTCGTAGTAGCTCCTGGGTATTTGATACCGGTGCGGTTGCTCACATTTGTAACTCAGGAGCTGCGGAATAAACGGAGACTGGCGAAGAACGAGGTGACAATGCGCGTCGGGAATGGTTCCAAGGTCGATGTTATCGCCGTCGGCACGCTACCTCTACATTTACCCACGGGATTAGTTTTAAACTTCAATAATTGTTATTTAGTACCAGCTTTGAGCATGAACATTGTATCAGGATCTCGTTTAATTCGAGATGGCTACTCATTTAAATCCGAGAATAATGGTTGTTCTATTTATATGAGAGATATGTTTTATGGTCATGCTCCTATGGTGAATGGTTTATTCTTAATGAATCTCGAGCGTAATGCTACACATGTTCATAGTGTGAATACCAAAAGATGTAAGGTTGATAATGATAGTCCCACATACTTGTGGCACTGCCGCCTTGGTCACATAGGTGTCAAACGCATGAAGAAGCTCCATGCAGATGGACTTTTAGAGTCTCTTGATTACGAATCATTTGACACGTGCGAACCATGCCTCATGGGTAAGATGACCAAGACTCCTTTCTCAGGAACAATGGAGCGAGCAACCAACCTATTGGAAATCATACATACTGATGTGTGCGGTCCAATGAGTGTTGAGGCTCGTGGTGGCTATCGTTATGTTCTCACCCTCACTGATGACTTGAGTAGATATGGGTATATCTACTTAATGAAACGCAAGTCTGAAACCTTTGAAAAGTTCAAGGAATTTCAGAGTGAGGTTGAGAATCAACGTGACAGAAAAATCAAGTTTTTGCGATCAGATCGTGGAGGAGAATACTTGAGTCACGAATTTGGTACACACTTAAGAAAATGTGAAATAGTTTCACAACTCACGCCGCCTGAAACACCTCAGCGTAATGGTGTGTCCGAACGTCGTAATCGCACTCTATTGGATATGGTGCGATCTATGATGTCTCTTACCGATTTACCGCTGTCATTTTGGGGCTATGCTTTAGAGATTGCCGCATTCACTTTAAATAGGGCTCCGTCGAAATCCGTTGAGACGACACCGTATGAATTATGGTTTGGGAAGAAGCTTAAGCTGTCATTTCTAAAAGTTTGGGGATGCGATGCTTATGTCAAGAAACTTCAACCTGAAAAGCTCGAACCCAAGTCAGAAAAATGCGTCTTCATAGGATACCCTAAAGAAACTATTGGGTATACCTTCTACCTCAGATCCGAAGGCAAGATCTTTGTTGCCAAGAATGGATCCTTTCTAGAGAAGAAGTTTCTCTCGAAAGAAGTAAGTGGGAGGAAAGTAGAACTTGATGAAGTATTACCTCTTGAACCGGAAAGTGGCGCAACACAGGAAAATGTTCCTGTAGTGCCTGCACCAATTAGAGAGGAAGTTAATGATGATGATCAAGATACTTCTGATCAAGCTCCTACTGAACTTCGAAGGTCCACAAGGACACGTTCCGCACCAGAGTGGTACGGCAACCATGTCTTGGAAATCATGTTGTTAGACAACGGTGAACCTTCGAACTATGAAGAAGCGATGGCGGGCCCGGATTCCGACAAATGGCTGGAAGCCATGAAATCCGAGATAGGATCCATGTATGAAAACGAAGTATGGACTTTGACTGACTTGCCCGATGATCGGCGAGCCATAGAAAATAAATGGATCTTTAAGAAGAAGACAGACGCGGATGGTAATGTGGCCATCTATAAAGCTAGGCTTGTCGCTAAGGGTTATCGACAAGTTCAAGGGGTTGACTACGATGAGACATTCTCTCCCGTAGCAAAGCTGAAGTCCGTCCGAATCATGTTAGCAATTGCCGCATACTATGATTATGAGATATGGCAAATGGACGTCAAAACGGCATTTCTTAACGGTTATCTTAAGGAAGAACTGTATATGATGCAGCCGGAAGGTTTTGTCAATCCTAAGAATGCTGACAAGGTGTGCAAGCTCCAACGCTCGATTTATGGGCTGGTGCAAGCATCTCGGAGTTGGAACATTCGCTTTGTTGAGATGATCAAAGCGTTTGGGTTTATGCAGCCTTATGGAGAAGCCTGCGTTTACAAGAAAGTGAGTGGGAGCTCTGTAGCATTTCTCATATTATATGTAGATGACATACTTTTGATGGGAAATGATATAGAGCTTTTGGACAGCATTAAGACCTACTTGAATAAGAGTTTTTCAATGGAGGACCTTGGAGAAGCTGCTTATATATTAGGCATCAAGATCTATAGAGATAGATCAAGACGCCTCATAGGTCTTTCACAAAGCACATACCTTGATAAGATATTGAAGAAGTTCAATGTGGATCAGTCTAAGAAGGGGTTCTTGCCTGTGTTGCAAGGTATGAAATTGAGCTCAGCTCAATGTCCGACCACGGCAGAAGATATAGAAGAGATGAGTGTCATCCCCTATGCCTCGGCCATAGGTTCTATTATGTATGCCATGCTGTGTACCAGACCTGATGTAAACCTTGCCGTAAGTTTGGTAGGAAGGTACCAAAGTAATCCCGGCAAGGAACACTGGACAGCGGTCAAGAATATCCTGAAGTACCTGAAAAGGACTAAGGAAATGTTTCTCGTTTATGGAGGTGACGAAGACCTCGTCGTAAAGGGTTACGTCGACGCTAGCTTCGACACAGATCTGGATGACTCTAAGTCACAAACCGGATACGTGTATATTTTGAATGGTGGGGCAGTAAGCTAGTGCAGTTGCAAGCAAAGCGTTGTGGCGGGATCTACATGTGAAGCAGAGTACGTGGCAGCCTCGGAGGCAGCACACGAAGCAGTCTGGGTGAAGGAGTTCATTACCGACCTAGGAGTCATACCCAATGCGTCGGGCCCGATGACTCTCTTCTATGACAACACTGGAGCTATTTCCCTTGCCAAGGAGCCCAGGTTTCACAGGAAGACCAGGCATATCAAGCGTCGCTTCAACTCCATCCGTGAAAGTGTTCAAAATGGAGACATAGAGATTTGTAAAGTACATACGAACCTGAATGTAACAGATCCGTTGACTAAACCTCTCCCTAGAGCAAAACATGATCAACACCAGAATTCCATGGGTGTTCGATTCATCACAATGTAACTAGATGATTGACTCTATTGCAAGTGGGAGACTGTTGGAAATATGCCCTAGAGGCAATAATAAAATGATTATTATATTTCCTTGTTCATGATAATTGTCTATTATTCATGCTCTAATTGTATTATCCGGAAATCGTAATACATGTGTGAATACATAGACCACAATGTGTCCCTAGTGAGCCTCTAGTTGACTAGCTCGTTGATCAATAGATAGTCATGGTTTCCTGGCTATGGACATGGAGATGTCATTGATAACGGGATCACATCATTAGGAGAATGATGTGATGGACAAGACCCAATCCTAAACATAGCACAAGATTGTATAGTTAGTTTGCTAGAGTTTTTCCAATGTCAAGTATTTTTTTCCTTAGACCATGAGATCGTGTAACTCCCGGATACCGTAGGAGTGCTCTGGGTGTACCAAACGTCACAACGTAACTGGGTGACTATAAAGGTATACTACGGGTATCTCCGAAAGTGTCTGTTGGGGTGACACGGATCAAGACTGGGATTTGTCACTCCATATGACGGAGAGGTATCTCTGGGCCCACTCGGTAATGCATCATCATAATGAGCTCAAAGTGACCAAGTGTCTGGTCACGGGATCATGCATTACGGTACGAGTAAAGTGACTTGCCGGTAATGAGATTGAACGAGGTATTGGGATACCGACGATCGAATCTCGGGCAAGTAACGTACCGATTGACAAAGGGAATTGTATACGGGGTTGCTTGAATCCTCGACATCGTGGTTCATCCGATGAGATCATCGAGGAGCATGTGGGAGCCAACATGGGTATCCAGATCCCGCTGTTGGTTATTGACCGGAGAGCCGTCTCGGTCATGTCTACATGTCTCCCGAACCCGTAGGGTCTACACACTTAAGGTTCGATGACGCTAGGGTTGTAGAGATATGAATATGCAGTAACCCGAAAGTTGTTCGGAGTCCCGTATGAGATCCTGGACGTCACGAGGAGTTCCGGAATGGTCCGGAGGTGAAGAATTATATATAGGATGTGCAGTTTCGGCCATCGGGAGAGTTTCGGGGTCACCGGTATTGTACCAGGACCACCGGAAGGTTCCCGGGGGTCCACCGGGTGGGGCCACCCATCCCAGAGGGCCCTATGGGCCAAAGTGGGGAGGGGAACCAGCCCATAGTGGGCTGGTGCGCCCCCTTGGCCCACCCCATGCGCCTAGGGTTGGGAACCCTAGGGTGGGGGGGCGCCCCACCTGGCTTGGGGGGCACTCCACCCCTTGGCCGCCGCCCCCCTAGGAGATCCCATCTCCTAGGGCCTGCGCCCCCCTAGGGGGCCTATATAAAGGGGGGAGGGAGGGGGCAGAACACCCTTGAGTCTTGGTGCCTCCCTCTCCCCTGCTAAACCTCTCCCTCTCGCAGTATAACGGCAAAGCCCTGCTGCGGTGACGCCCTGCATCCACCACCACGCCGTCGTGCTGCTGGATCTTCATCAACCTCTCCTCCCCCCTTGCTGGATCAAGAAGGAGGAGACATCACGCTGACCGTACGTGTGTTGAACACGGAGATGCCGTCCGTTCGGCGCTAGGATCTCCGATGATTTGGATCACTCGAGTACGACTTCCTCATCCCCGTCCTTGAACGCTTCCGCGCGTGATCTACAAAGGTATGTAGATGCAATCCGATCACTCGTTGCTAGATGAAATCATAGATGGATCTTGGTGAAACCGTAGGAATTTTTGTTTTGTTTTCTGCAACGTTCCCCAACAGAGGGATGGTGTAATCCGTGACCACCCTCACAAGGGTGCTGGCCCGTCAATAGGAGCCCACCATTGTGCGTCCTGTGGGAGAGCCATGATCACATCACACTCGACAACAGGGAGAGGTCGACGGCTGCATTTCCTGGCAATAACTTTAGACGACACTCTCCTCAGTGGGAGATGAGATATGAAGTATATTACAAGAGAATGTTCAAATATTGTTACCTTCAAGAACTTCAGGAGACACTAATGTAATGAGCAATTAGGCAGCATACTGGATAACAGAGTATGTGCTCATGACTTGAAGCTGAAAATAATGTCCACTAGCAATGTAATTTTAGAACCCATGAAGAATTGCCTGTCAAAAACTCAACAACTTTGGTAAGATGCCCATTCTGAATTTTTTTTGTCAAGGCCACGGTAGCCAAAAACTATGAATGCATATAGGCTAAAGATAACATGAAACTGTGAAGGGCTCAGATGCAATTGAAAACAAACATGTCCTCATACATGTTGCTGACAAATGTTCCAACGACAGCGTTAATACATTTCAGACATTATTTTGGTTGGTAACTAGCAAAATTGCAACAGCAGAAGAAATACGACACGCCCCGAATCCAATAACAATGACCAAAGGCCCCAATAGGAGAACGTCCTAGATGTCCACGTGCATCACATCTATGTTGCGGCTTATCGTCCTTCCCACCCTCGCTGACGGTGGCCTCGGTGCTAACACAACCACAATGTGTTTGAGTGTGGTCAATCCTAAGGTGTGTGTCTCGTCCTTCACAAAAGAAATCTACTTTCTTTTTCCCCCTGTGAGGTTTTGTCGAGGTGTGCATGCTAGGTTATAGATGGTTTCTTTTGTCCCAATGTGGTTTTGCTAAGGTGTTTATATCTACTCTGGATATACACCCGTACTAAACAAAGACATATCATGCACTATTGATTAATATTGCACCCTAAATTGCATTTCGAAAATATTTAATGGGTAAAATGGCATCATATGCAAATTCTACACGTTTTCTAGTCAATTTTCATATATAAGTCAAAATTGCAGTTAGGGTTTAGAACATATGAATATTTTTTTAAAGTATTTTAATTTGCCTATGGATTGCGGTTTATTAAGTGAAATGTCAGGTGATTTTTCTGCAAAAAGCGAAAGGTTTTCTGGGTTCACATAAAATAGGATGGTGGGTCAAATAGCCGAAAGATCAAGGGGTTCTCTACAAAAAATGAAAGTTATTCTAGTCACTTCAAACATGACCGCGGTTTGATTTCACGAAATAGTAGGGGGTTTCTTGCAAAAAGCATGGCAGACGGGCAGACACAGTTCTTCCTATATTAGCAGGTATAGAAGTAGAGGTATAGATGTAACGCAAACAAAACTTATATTAGTTTCCCGGTTTTATATGGTAGAGGGGACGAAAGGTCATGGAGTAATACTCGAATGACCTCGCCACCCTCGACGGCGGTGGCCTCAGTGCTAACACAACCACAACATATTTGAATATGATTCATTCTAAGGTGTGTGTCTCTTTCTTCACATAAGATGAGAAATCTACTTTCTTTACTCCTTGCGAGGTTTTGTCGAGGTGTGGATGTGAGGTTATAGATGGTTTCTTTTGCGCCTAATGTGGTTTTGCTAAGGTTTTGATTTCTACTTGGGACATACACTCGTACAAAACAAAGACGGATCATGCACTATTGATTAATATTGCATGCTAAATTGCATTTTGAAATTGTTTAGCAGGTAAAACAACATCATATTCACACTATCTAAAAGTGCAAATAACGCACTCGCTATTGTGATAGGAGACTCTCCCCGATTCTCTTAATTTTGAACTAAGTCAACCTTAGTTTACTGTGGTCAAATTTATAAAATATCAATATTCGCACTGCCAAATAAGTATTTAGGTCCGCATAAAATATATTTTATATTGTATTTATTCGGTATTATATAGGTTGATAATTTCTAATATATTTGGCCAAACATTTCGAAGTTTGTATACACTGAAACCAAGATAACATTTCTAATAGTTTTTTTGACGCACGGTAGCCAACGACTGAGCTAGTTGCTCCCAATTAATTAACCAATAGGCCACTGTAAGGCTTGAACATTTCGATGAGAAACTGACCAACAACCCCAACGAATCGACCGTTGAAACTTTATTACCACATAAACACACGCACATGCAGTACAAGCATGCACAGACAGGGCTTACAATACACAGTAGAACGTCTGAGCTAGCTGCTGCCTGCTGGCTTCAGCGCTTGCGGTGCCAGGACGGTGCCGTGGCACGCGCAGGCGGCGTTGCCAGGGCCGCAGCCGGCCTAGCAGCCCGTGCCAGCAAAGGTGCAGCGGCATTTGGCCTCGCAGGACGGCAGGGGCGTGCACACAGTGATGCAGACCTGTCCTTCCGGACAGGGCACACACTCGCAGCCCTCGATGCATGCCGCGAGCGCATCCATTGGCTGCCCCGACGCGGCTGGGGCCAGTGCGGCGGCGCAGAGGGCGGCCAGGAGCACGACAGCGGCGAACTTGAGAACGGGAACAGCCATGTGAAGAAAGTAGAGGAGAGAGGATGGTATGTTTTGGGATGATCAGACAGGAGAGACGCAGACGCTATTTATAGGTTAGTAACAGTAGCTGATTAAGCATTATGTAGTTGGACTTTTGCACCATGTCTTGAGAAGATACCTCACGATGTATAGTTTTTTTTTATCAGCCTCACGATGTCTAGTTGACGTGGAGAGGATCTTTCGGATGAGATCGTATTAGCTCGTGCTCCAGCCCTCATGTTTTGACATTTAGCTACAGCACACGTTTTGTTGACTTTCTCTTCTTTCTCGTTGAACCCAGGCCGTACTGCATGCGTTCATACATGTATGTTGTAGCGGCCTTTTTCATTGAATCCAGGCCGCACTGCGTGCGTTCATACATGTATATTGTACCGGCAAACGCGATGTACAACTCTGAAGCAATCCGGTTTACATACCTTCAGACCAGATAATAGTGGTGGTCAAATCTGCTTGAGAGTGGAAACAATAGAATGGCCTGGTTTATATGAGAATTTAGGTCCAACAGCACAAGATGGCACCATTAATTAAGTGACAATTAAGAAAACAGAAAAGAAACAAAAAATGCCGGCACCGGCTCCACCTCCATTACCAACATGCCCACAACCCGTAGACGATGAGCAAGCTCTTCAAATACACCTGCAGGAAGGAAAACTACTCTGGCATTGACCCTCATTGAAAACTTACATTTCGCCTAGAGGCGCCCACAAACACCTCGCCAAACCTCGGGGAAGAGGCTGGCCACATCGTCAGCCCCCCTCCTCCCAAGGCAACCAGTGAACCAACCAATTGCAGGCTAGTAGTAGTGGCATCTCTCCAAACAGATAGTGTGATGTGGTGAACAAATTATAGTTGGGTAGCGATTAAATTGCAATATTTATATTAATGACTATGATCATTCATGGCATATCTTGTATAGGCATTACGTCTATTATATGTAGACCGTTATCCAACTTCATGTACAACTAATACTCCACCGCAAGACCACTATTGAGCATGCATTTTGAATTCTTATGTTCAAAACAAATAGAGCATAGCAATAAGCATGATGACATAATGTAGATAATAAAACTACCATCCAAGTGTTATAAAGAAACCATCATTCTATCCTTAGTGGCACAATACATGCTCAATCCTTTATTGCCACCGGGGTCGAATACACTGCAAAATTGAACCCACTATTATGCACAACTACTTCTGAAGAACAACCTATCAATCTCGGCTAGAGACAACAAATGCAGATGGGTACGTATTTATATAGCAAAGTAACTTCAGAAGATTCAATATATATTTAAGAAACAATCTGATCATAAAGTGACAATTCATCAGCTTTACCTAATATTAAAGGACGGAGGCTTTCATAGTTCTCCATCCGCCACTTATTTATATCCGTTGATTTTATGTTAATCATAAGGATCGACGGCTGAGACTTAAAAGAAGGATTGTTGATTGCAGTTCAGAATTTCTGTCCCCGCGTTAGATCATCCGTGCGTTTGGCCATGTGTCTAGCTCGTATACAACAAGGAAAGCTTCCCGTAAAAAATACAAGGAAAGCTTTGTATACGTGTCCAAGTCTCCGACAAAGGACTACCGGAGGCTGTGACAGGGAAAGATGGCTAGAAATATGAGCAGATCGTCATAGAGATGGACACGGGAGTCGAGCCACCACCGATGAGGACCGTGCGCGGCATGAGGACGTGTCCATGTGCTGTGCTGGTTGAGGAGGCAAAAGAGGGTCGGAATCGAGGCGACTCATCCCGGCGAGCGTCTTACTGAGCTGGTCATTGGGGTCGGTGGCGAGCGAGCGAGCGAGCATCGGCGCCGGGCGGCACGGCTAGGTTACCGTCGAGGCCGTCAAGGCGGCATGCCATCGCCTCTCCTGTCTCGCAATGGATGCAGCAGTGTGTGTCGTTACAACGGCAGCCATGAGGGCGGCCCATACCTTCCAGGGGCAGCCACACTAGGGAGTGATACCGTCCCGATGTCACATGCGCCGCCGCCGTCTGCCTGAACCAAATCGCACGGTATAGCCGTGCCGCCGGTGCCGATGCTCGGTCCCTCTCTCGTGCCGATGTCACACACGCTGCCCCCGTCTGCCCCAACCAAATCGCCGCCCAAACCAATCTCGGCCACGCCTCGCTGTTGATGTGGCACCATGGAACCCCCGACGCCGCCGGCCTCCCGTTGCTCCTGTTGTTGTTGTGCGTCCCGCCTCTACTGCCACTGCCCCTGGACGTGCACCCAGGATTCTCCATTGCCAGACTTCGCAGCCGTCCGGGCTCCGCTGCCCACATGGGCGTGTCGCCCCTCCCGGCCACCCTGATGAGAGGTTCTGCATCTGAGAGGCAGTGCTGGAAGCGTCGATCATGGTTGTACTGGTGGTGGCAAGCATGCTCGGGGGAGCCAGGAGCCCAGGATGAACAGGGATTCTATGTTAGCACTGGAGGTGGAGGAGACGGCGAGGGCAGCAGGGGGGAGGCGGGCGAGTCGGAGAAGGTGTTAGTTTCTCTCACAAGATCGTTCCCCATCACCATCCACCATGGCTGCTGATGCTTTCCTCCAGGATCTCCATCCATGGCTCCGTCATGTGGGTCAATGATTTTGGGGCAGATTAAATGATGGGTGTCAGGCGTTGTGGTGTGTTTTACTTCACTACGGGTAACTCTACTGCTGATGTGGCACAATCTGCCGGGAAGGAAGCAACAAATGCCAGCGTAAATTCGTAATTGTATTTGCGCATGATGCAGCAACAGACTCCTGATCAAGATGCATTGTCCTATCTGTTCAAAGGATCCTGCAGATCCAAGGCGCATGAAGTGGCAGGCTAGCAGCTATGAATCAAGCACGCCAGGGGTGGATCTGACAGTGTTATTCCTGTTTTATGAACACAAACAGAGGGTCTGCTAGGCTCTTCACATGATCGGCTATCCAAAGCAGTTCCAAAGGAAGTTAACTACACTGACATAAAAAATAGTTGTTTGCTTTATTCTTTTTTCCAGGCAAGATGTTTGCTTTATTCTATGCAGAACTATAGTACATTACATCTTCAGACTTGCACACCGATGTATAGAACATCATTTGTTATTAGTACTTTGAATAGGTTCATGCCAAAAGATAAACTTTTAGATATACTCCCTCCCTTCTTAAATATAAGTCTGTTTAGAGATTTCTATATAGACTACACACGGATATAGATATACATATTTTAGAGTGTAGATTAACTCATTTTGCTCCGTATGTAGTCCATATTGGAATCTCTAGATAGAATTATACTCCCTCAGTCCGGAAATATTTGTCAAAGAAATAGACGTATCTAGACATATTTTAGTTTAGATACATCTATTCTCTTCTATTTCTACACAAGTAATTCCGGGCAGAGAGAGTATTTAGGAACAGAGGGAGTACATGGCATAACCCTCACCCCTGATGGCACATGCCCTCTATTTGATGTTCATCCAGAGAGGTTCAAGATAACATTGCAGGAGAGAATACAGCCATATGGTGACAGTCAATAAAGTGAAGCAAATGCCAGCCTTGCAAGAAAGGGAGTAAAAGGGGCCTATCATGCCAGGTAAATCAATGAAGTGTTCTCCGTAGAATTGCAACGAAATTCATGTTAATTTCTTGCGAATGAACAAGGTCCTGATTATTTTGGATGAATTTGTTTTTCACACAGCATAGGCTTAGCAAGGTGGACATGCCTAATATATTATTGTATGAAGCACCATAGCTTTTGCCTGGAAGGAAACATTTTTGCTTGCTTCTTTTTTGAGTTTCCAGTTATCCTCTATTTCCTTGCTTTGTTTTTATTGGTTGTGAAGCATTCGTTGCTGTCACCAAATCTATGTTGGAAAGTCTAGATCTGTTTGACATAGGCACATTGATTAGGGGGCTTGAACCAGCCATAGTTGAGCAAAATCTGTCCCATTTAAAAGTGTATGTCTTAGGTAAGAAACCTGCTACCGAAATGATTTTTGTTGTGATACATAACATGTATTTAAGGTAGCCACTGCTATGTTTGAAACATAACATACCACATCTAGAAACACATTCTCATTGCCACCCGTTACGAGCAATTAATCGAATCTGATGATTAGAAGCATGCTTCACTTCTTGTGCTAAATTTTGTTGTTGTTATTTCCCTTTTATGACTTTTGATTTGTTCCTATTTGCTAATCTACTGTCCTTTTTATAATTTTCAAAGTACTTTTCTATTAGAACACTCTTACATCCATCTTTGTACAACTTCATAGTTTTGGTTTTCTTTCTTTCTCTTGCAAGGTTAGGGGTCTTATATCCTTGTTAACCTGTGAATGGTAGTCAAGATGCTCTTGCGGGTCACATAGCACATATTAAGCGTATCTCCCGTTGCAACGCGCGGGAAGTGTGTGTGTATGTCATCTATCTACTGCTATGGACTTGAAGGTCCTAAGGAAACTACTCACACCTTACCATGGAGGTAGCAAGATTGCAGAGAATGGCTCCAGTGATGGATTCCCCCAGTGGCAAGGTGCCGGAACAGGCCTCCAGATTGGATCTCCCTGGTACAAGAACTTGCGGCGGCGTAAAAAATCCCAAAAAATGGTACCAAGAGTTTCTTGACTTTTGGTATTTATAGACGAAAGAATAGATGTAAGACAGTGCACGCGGGGGGGGGGGGGGGGGGGGGCACGCGGCCATTCCACACGGGTGGCCCCCTGGTCGCACCCTTGGGCCTCGTGGGGCCAATGGGTGACCCCCCGGCAGCTCCCGACACTTTCTAGAATCCTTGTGTCTTGGAGAAAATCATATTAGATCCCCATGATTTTTTATTCCCGTATATATGGATTTTATGACAAGTTAAAAACATGCAGTAAAACAACAACCGGCTCTGTGCACTAAATTAATAGGTTAGTCTAGAGAAATAATAAAAAATAGTATAAGAAAGTATTTAAAAGTGATATTATAATAGAGTGAAACAACCAAAAAAATAGATACATTCAATACGTATCACATCACCATCAATGCCCGGAGCAGTCACCATGACGTCACGGAAGCCGTCAGGGCCACTACTGCTTAGACTTCTACCCGCAGCTACGAGATCTACCACCGCTTGGCCACGCAACCACACTCCGCGAGGAGTAAATCCAATCACTACTAGCTCCACATTTGCCAGCAAGATGTTTCCGGTGATGCCTCTGTGTGCCATGCTCATTTGTCGTCCATGTGTTCTTTGGGAGGAGTGACACAGGGATCCATTCAGTTTAGCATAGGCGAATATTCATCAATCATTAATTAATTATATTATTTTGCTTCTTAACAATTAGGTAAGTGCTTAAACCGTGACCCATGGAGGATGAATTTCACCTACATTCTTGACTCTTTTGTCGCATGGGTACGTCGCTCAATGGGCCTCTATCAAATTACTTTTGGGGACCATCTATCCTAGTCCCTAACAAGCTCATGGACATAATCTAATGTCGAGTAATCGCTGTTACCTGCGTGGAAGGAGAAGGAAAGAAGATGATGAAGAGAGGCTACCATGTGTCGGGTAATCTTCATTATATCATCAATCTTATATATTATCTATCTATACCTACTAATTTGGGACTCCCTAAAAATTCCCATGTTAATCAGTTAATTAGAGTCGTTAATCTGGTGGGCTCGAGTTATTATAGTGCAGATCAACTCATATAATCCCGATATTAATCAGGAACTGAAACAAGAGCCAAATAATGTTTCCCTTGAAAATAAAAGACGAAAAACCTTTCTCAAATATATGCCAAAAGAGATCGGATCCTAATCTCATTACACCGACCCTTCTTCCCTATTCTTTCTCTCTTTGATCCAATCTCTTTTGACAGAAAAGTTTTTCTAAACAAAACTTGTCATACATGTGAATTAATAGAGTCTCATGCTAGAAAAAGTATGCAATGAAAAATTCAGATGTATGATAAGTTTTGTTTAGAAAAACTTTTAGCACATATAAATAGGATGTAATACCCATAAATACTACAGTATGCATACAAAAATATGTGCCGTACAGGCGTAATGCTTCCAGTACACCTATATATTGGTAAATTATAGGCATGCGTTTAATATGCTGATCATGTAAGTTATTTATGGCTACCTCTCATTTAGTATACACTATGACATGTTCTGATATAATTTATTATTCATCAAGTTTGGTATTTTTTGAGTCATATACTTTATATGTATATAGTTTTCAAACAAATATTCAAACCATATTCAAAAACCTTGCAGATATTCCAAAAATTAAAGTTTTAAACTATTTTTTTGTAAGTAGAAATAATACTCAAATAGAAAATAGCATTCCGTTTAGTTTAAAATTGCATGGGGACACATACATACATAGATCAACTTATTATTAGATTCTGTTATAGGAAGGTGATACATTGTAGATTGATCTTTTCATGTGGACAAATTCGGTCAAGCTTCTCTACAACCTAATCATGGTCGATCATTTTATATATGAAACAATATGCTATATTAAATATATGGTATATAGTCGAGAAAAGTATCAACTTCACCATGTTGACATAGATTTTAATATATAGCCCATTGAGTTGAGAAGTGAATAGACAATAGAACCTCGGGATTTTGTTTATGGTTGTTTTCTATGAGGTCATATAGCAAAGCAAAGGTGAAATATGATATGCCTTATAAGGAACAATTGGGACCAGTCAGAAAGTCTTGATGATGATTTATGATCATAGCATGAGTTTAGAGAAGTTCCATGAGTTGAATCAAATGACCTTGGAAGAGGTACAATTTCCTTACAACAACAAAGAACAATTGTCATTTTTAGGAAATAAAATACTAAAAGCAATAGCAGGTTCCTCTTTTTACTAACCAAACAGAAGTTCAGCTTGGAGCTACCAAAATGAGCAATTTAGTAATAATTGTATTTATTACGTGTAACACCATGAATACCTTTCTTATTATGATTGTTCTTCTATATGGTGTGCTTGCAAGGTACCAGAAGAGAAATTCTCCCAGATATATCATCTTGAACAAGAGAGATTATGTTTAGTATAAACTTACCCAAGTTGATTTGGATACAAATTTTCTTCCCCGCATTTATGAGATAATAGTAAGAGATCTTTTGTAAGTCTTATGTGAATTAAATATACTTTTCAAAAGTTTTTGCTTGCCATATATGTTGAGGGATGCAATTTATATACTACTATGAGAAAAGATGAGATGTATTGAAGTATGCAGAAAAAATGAGTGCAAACTGAAGTGTGAACAGTGATACTCTTGAAACATAAATGCAGCTAAAATATCAAAGTTACAAAACTCAAGTAACTTGAACAATTGCAAGGTGAAAAATAACTACAATGAACCCCAAATGACATAATGTATTTTTGCCAGCCAGTGAGGGCCTACATGCTCCTAGAAACTTGAACAAAACTCAAGTAACAAACACGATAGTTGATGAACTATTTTTATAATCGGTTGGTAAGATTGTGATAAAAAAATTGCAAGATGAAAAAGGACCCTACTTCAGCTATGATGATTACGCCAACCGAATCGACCAACCAACATATTTGACTACCCCTTCGGGCAATCGATCACATATCCCTCAGTGTTTTCCAATCCGGAATTGAAGGTCACTACAATTGCAACAATGGTCCATCATTTCCATCAAAATAGCGAGTTGTAGTTCAGGAAGGTGCACACGATCGATGCTACGCAGATCGCTAGGGAGGGTAGCAGAGTGACGTTGTGGAGGCTCCTAATCCCAGGTACCCTAGCACAGTGATTGTGCAGTCCGCGAACACTCCCGCAAGTGTGTCGGACTCCATCGGGAGGAGCCCACCATTTTATGTCCCAAGGGAGAGTCGTGATGACATCACGCTCACCAACAGAGAGAGGTTGATGCCCGCATTTCATGGCAAGAAGTTTAGAAACTCTCCTCGGTGGGAGATGAGACATATACTATAAGAGAATGTTCGAAGATTTGTTACCTTCAAGAACTTTAGCAGACACTAATGTAACGAGAGATGAGGCAACATACTAGATAACAGAGTATGTGCTCATGACTTTGAAGCTAAAAATAATGCCCACCAGCAATGTAATTTGAGAACCCATCAAGAGTTGCTTGTAAAAATGGCAACAACATTGGTAAGATGCCCATTTTGAAATGCTGGCAGGGCAGCAGAAAACTATTAATACCTATAGGCTTAAAGCAACACGAAATTGTGAAGGGCTCAGACGCAAGAGAAAACAACAATTCCACTGATTCTACCTTTTCTTGTACTCCAAGAAAGTCATGTACTCTCTATATAGACGCCCATGAGATTCAGCAACAAACAACGATTCTACCGATCCATTTCTAATCCTCTTACAGGGTGCACGTGCATGCCCTGTCCTGCACACCACCGCGTGAAATCGCAACCGAGCTGACCACTTCCGCCGCGCATGTTGGCCGCCTACCTCTGTACCAGCGGGTCACCACTGGCCTGTGACTTCTCAGCCAGCCGCCTCCATCCTACACAACACCATCCCTTTTGAGAGCCATTGCTAGGTAATGCCCTCGAGTAGAGATGTGTGTGGGTGTGGTGAATTTTTGCCATGAAAGGACTGAAAGAAAAGGATATAGGGGCGATTTTGGTGAGCCAATGAAATCTGACAACTCCATTTGTTGGCTAACAGAGTGTGGTTGAAATGTCACGGGAGTGGTATTTTGGCATGGGAAACCTGAACTTGGGTGCTATTCTGGCACTTTGTTTTTTGATAGTGGTACTTTGACACTTGTGGTTTTAACTAGTGGTATTTTTGCTAATCTCCTTTCAAAAGATGGAGGTCCACAGAGTTACTTCATCAAACATAATTACTTTTTTCTCAGCCACCATTTTTTTCTATAGCTCGTGTGTTGCCATTGGAATAGTAACCCCTTCATTTTAAAACATAGTGCATATTAGATCATCTCTAGCACATTCCCTAATATTCAAATTTGAGGAGAAAAAAAAACCCACAGCCACTCACTTTTAGTCCACCCAGGAGCGTCTGAGCAAAAGTTGGCACCGCCTCCAACTCCCACACAGCCTTCCCGCACACATGTACGTGCTTGCACATCATGTCAATTATTGTTACCCGTCTGATTGAAGTTGTGTGACATCAGCAAGCCATGCATGTACTCGTAAGCAACTTTTTTGCATCAATTTATCCATGGAAACCATGCCACTTTATCAAGTCATGTATGTCTTTTTTTGGAATAATCAAGTCATGTATGTTAGTTCCGCATAAAAAATTCATGCATGTTGCGTACAAGTTAAATATTTTTTATTATTTTTAATTGCATTATGGACGATATATGTGTTGGATGCTTGAAGCAAAAAATTATAGGTCATGTTCCATATTTATGTGAAAAGTTGTTGGCACATTAAATTCAATTCAAAAATAAATTATTTTGTATACATTAATTTGTAGCATACAACTTATGTTCTATTGTTCCTAAAATGTAAACAACTGAGAACACTTTTACATTTTTTCATTAGTTTTAAATTTTTTTAGAAATTATTTATGCATTAGTTTAAACACAGTTTTTGGTAACTCGCTGGAAAATCTGCTACTAAAACAAAGTTCTACACTGGGAGCCTATTCTTCAATAGGCTGAAGTGCATCATTTCAGCGTGAAGAAAAATGTTGTTATTGATATATCACTGTGTTATTTGAATTAAAGAATCCCACCGAACTTGTATTTTCCTTCCCATACATAATAATTTAATGTAGGACATGTAACAGAAGTATATGAAACCTAGATTTTCTATTCATGTGCATTTGTTATACCTGAAAGAGATTTGGAACATTATTTTGGTTGATAATTAAGCGTGTTTAATAGTGACAAAATTTAAAACCGTAGGAAAGTTCTAAGCCATCATATCTACCTGGGTCTACATGATTTATCATTATTATGGTGATTTTGGTGAAGTTTAAGTAATATAATTGACCGAAAATTTCTTGCTCTAATTACAGTACAGATTTGACAATTTTCATATAAGGATCCGCTAGACATGCTCTTAGTTTTTAAAATGAGGCTTCTTGGGAAAGTTCCCTCCTTTCTTTCATTCTTAGGTAGGCTGGGAGAATCAAACCCAGATGGCTTGAGTGGAAAATAACGCACTGGCCATTTCGTTAGGAGGCTCTCCCCGATTCTCTTAGTTTTGAACTAAGTCAACCTTAGTTTACTGTGGTCAAGTTTATAAAAAATCAATATTCACCACTACCAAATAAGTAACTAGATCCACATAAAATATATTTTATATTGTATTTATTTGGTATTATATAGGTTGATAGTTTCTAATGTATCTGGCCAAACATTTTGGAGTTTGTATACACTTTGAAACGAAGATAACATTTCTATTTATTTATTTTTGGCTCACGGTAGACAACGAATGAGCTAGTTGCTCCCAATTAATTAAGTAATAGGCCACTGTAAGGCTTGAACATTTTGATGACAAACTGACCAACAACCCCAACGGATGGATCGTTGACACTTTATTACCACACAAACAGACGCGCATGTAGTACATGCATGGACACATAGGGCTTACAATACAGAGTAGAACGTATGAGCTAGCTGCTGGCTTCAGCGCTTGCGCTGCCACGCTGCCTGACGGACGGTGCTGTGACGTGCAAGCGGAGTCGCCAGGGTCGCAGCCGGCCTAGCAGCCCGTGCCGGAATAGGTGCAGCGGCATCTGGCCGCGCAGGGCGGAGGGGGAGTGCAAATAGCGATGCAGACCTTCCCTTTCGGGCAGGGCACACACCCGCAGCGCCCGATGCACGTTGCTAGCGCGTCCGTCGGCTGCCCCGACGCGGCCGGGGCCAGCGCGGCCGCACAGAGCGCGGCCAGGAGGACGAAGGCGGCGAACTTGAGAGCGGGAGCAGCCATGAGATGAAAGGAGAGGAGAGGAGATGGTATGCTTTAGGTTTGTGATGATCAGATGGAAGACCGAGACATTATTTATAGGCTAGTAGTAGTTGATTAACCATCAAGTAGTTTGAATTGTGCAGCATGTGATATTGACTTCACGTTACATGCTCATCTCGAGAGGATAACTCACGATATACAGTTGACGTGGAGAGGATCGTTCCGATCGGATCCCATTAGCTCCGGCTTCTGCCGTCCTCATTTGAATTTTAGCTAACAGCACACCTTTTTTGACGTTCTCTTCTTTTTCGTTGAACCCAGGCCGTACTGCATGCGTTCATACATGTATATTGTACCGGCAAAATATAATGCATGCGTTTCACTTTTCACACATTCACACGAGCCAATATATAGTGGCCCAATCCGTTTGAGAGCAAGGAAAACAAAATGGCCTGGTTATATGGGAAATTTGATCAAAGAGCACAACACGGCATGGTTGATTAAGGGACAACTATAACAGAAAAAAGAAACATAAAAGAAAGGACATGCCCACAACCCGGAGATGAGCAAGCAAGCTCTTTGATGACGCCTTCAAGAAGGAAAACAACACCCTTGGGCGTCGTCGCGGCCGGCGTAGACCCTCGCTGACGATTTAAGTTTCGCCCGGACACCTACCAAACAGTAAAACTAGCTAAAGTAGTTTTACAAGTACAGAGATGTTGAATTGGCCGTATATTGACTTTCAAAATGGTTGCAAAATAATTTAGGCAGCGACAGTTCCAGTCATACAAGCAAGAGGTTGAATTATCCACATTTTGATTTTCTAGAGGATCATCGAGATCTTACCCGCCAGTGATGGTCTACATGCTGCTAGAAACTTGAACAAGACTCAAGTAACAAACACGATAGTTGATGAACTGTTTGGCTAATCGATGGATAAGCTTGTGATAAAAAATTTGCAATGCGAAAAAGGACCCTTCTTCAGCTACGATGATTATGCTAACCGATTCGAGCAAGCAGCATATGTAAATGTCCCTTTGAGCAATCAAACACATACCCCTCGGTGTTTCCAATCTGGAACTGATGGTGGCTGCTGATACAATGGAAGAGTGATTGTACACTACTAGGGAAAACTTTATACACAGCAGCTCACCAGTAGCGCTTTTTAAAAAGCGATGCTGCTAATTAGCAGTAGCGCTTGAACAGAAAGAGCGTTGGTATGATACACATAGCAATAGCGCGGTAGTTAAAAAATAAGCTACTACTATAATTGCCAGACCGTTGCCGGCAAGCTAGGCATACTAGTAGCGCTCATACGTAAAAAGCGCTACTGTTATTGTATTTAACAATAGTGCTTTCCTCCAACCAGTGCTATTGCTAAATTCAGTCCCCTCCTAAGACCCAAGTTTAGTCCCACCTCGCTCCGCGAACAGAATGTTTACCACCTTAAATATGGTGCTTCTCAAACTATCACAACCAATTGATCTTCATTGTACTCTACGTGTAGGATCTGTGGCAATATGAATCTTCGTCGGTTCCTAAACCGGTGAAGATTCATACTGACAATTTAGATTCTACACAAAAAGATCATTGATGACCATTGCTTTTTTATGCTTTTTTTACATGCTTAGCCTTAGTAGTAGCGCTGGTTCTCTTCCCTTAACGCGCTAGTGCTATGGAGCTTAGTAGTAGTGATGGTTACCAACCAGCGCTACTACTACGGGCACCATATCCACACCCCGCATCCTCACTCTCCCCTCACACTCTCACTCGCTCTCTCTCCGCCGCGCGTTGTCACCGCCGTCACCCACCGTCGCCCCCAAGGTATCTGCCTCCCTCCCTCCTCCTCTCGCCGCCCTCCTCTCTCCTTCCTCCGGCGGCCCTCCTCTCTCCTCCCTCCTCCCTGCCGGCGCCCGATGCTCTCCTCCCACATCCTTCGACTGCCCTGCTCCCTCATCCCTCCTCCCACTGCCCTCCTCTCTCCTCCCTCCCCCAGCCGCTCGAAGCCCTCACTCCTCCCTCCTCCTCCTCCTCCTCCTCCTCCCACCTCTCTCTGTATAAAAATTTAGGTATAGAATTTTTTAGTAAAAGAATTTAGTAGTAGAAATTTTTAGGTACAAAAATGTATTAGAATGCTATATGAGATTTTTTTACTAAATGTAGGTTTTTTGAATAGAATTGAAAAAAATAAGTAAATGTAAGTCTTTTGTTTTGGTGTTAGACACAAGGTTTCAAACTCTAAGTTATGTGAAATTAGGGCATTTTTCTATGATTCAAGAAGTAGGCAGTAGTTAAAAAAACCAGGGCATCTTTCTAGGGTTTATAAGGATATATAGATAGATGGATGGATGGAAAGATGTTAGGGCTAACACTAGGGTATTTTAGTAAATGTATAGGTCTTTTCAATTTTTAGGGTTAGAACAAGGTATTTTTAGTAAATGATAGGGCTAGAACTAGGATGTTTTAGACATAGGATTTCACTAAGTCCTAAGATGAGGATAATAATGTTTCTGTTTATATTTTATTTTTGCAAAAATCAAGGAGCCCCTGCATCATCCCTGCCGTCGTCCCCATCACCGACCACCTCCGACCTTGAGGTGAGACCAGCCAAATCCCCATGTCGATGATGATGTACATGTTTTGATAGTTGTAGTAGAGTAGTAGCTACATGAGTGGCCTATGTTTGCAGCGAACACCTCACAATGACCTATGTTTTGCCGGAGTGTGGATTAATTTCCATTCCAGCAAATTTTAGGCGCTCGATATATGTCCCTTTTAGCAAAGGTCATGCCGGATTTTTCCGTGAATTTTGGCATGACTTGTGCTGGAATATGTAGGAAATATCGAGTGGCCTGGATTTTGTAGAAAGATAATTAGACGACATTTTGGGTTGACTTTAAGTCTGTCGGGGCTCCATAAATGACAGTCAACAAATGAGTGAGGGAGAAAGTCTGCACCATATATGAGAGAAGAAGAATCCCGAATGTTGTCGTGGGGGTCGTTTCTCCTTCTTCCTAGACTAGTCCTGGCCATGGGAAGCCCGGCCCGACGCTGCTCCTGGGCCGGGCTCGGGCCTAGATTTTGAGCCCAATGGCCGGACTGGGCCAAGGCCCGTCGATTTTGCGCTTTTGCGAAGGGGCCCGGCTCGAGGCCCGTCGGGCTTTTACGCATTTGGGCCGGGCTTGGGCCCAAAAAATAGGCCCGATGGTCAGGCCGGACCGGGCCCGGGCCTAGGTTTTTTGCCTCAGGCTTGGCTAGGCCCGGCCCGAGGTTTGGCCGGGTATATGCTAGACCTTTGTTATGCACTAGGGGAAGGAGGAGTAATGACCATCACTGACAGTCGAAAAATTAGTGAGGGAGTGTCCACCCTATATGAGAGAGAATGAAGAATCCCGACTGTTGCCGTGGGGTCGTTTCTCCTTCTTCTCCTTGTGCTAGACCTTTGTTATGTACTAGGGGAGGGAGGAGTAACGACCATCACCGGCGGTCAAAAAATTAGTGAGGGAGTGTCCACCATATATGAGAGAGACGAAGAATCCTGACTGTTGTCGTGGGGGTCGTTTCTCCTTCTTCTCCTTGTGCTAGACCTTTGTTATGCACTAGGGGAAGGAGGAGTAACGACCATCACCGATGGTCGAAAAATCAGTGAGGGAGTGTCCACCATATACACCACATGAGATGAGAGTACAGTTTTCAAGAAAACACTCGACAGACCAACAGTCAACCCGTGATGAATAATAATGATCTAATTTAATTTTTCTAGTACATATATTGATTTTTACAAGTTTAATCTTTGAATTATGGACATAGGAAATGTCTAACGATGACGATAGGATCCCAGAGTGCGACTGTTGCGGCGACGACCAGGATCCGTGCGACATGCCTCAGCTGGTAGACGGTCGTCGCTTCAGTGTTAAGCTCGATGAGACCTTCTGTTGGGGAACGTAGTAATTTCAAAAAAATTCCTACGCACACGCAAGATCATGGTGATGCATAGAAACGAGAGGGGAGAGTGTTGTCCACGTACCCTCGTAGACCGAAAGCGGAAGCGTTAGCACAACGCGGTTGATGTAGTCGTACGTCTTCACGATCCGACTGATCAAGTACCGAACGCACGGCACCTCCGAGTTCAGCACACGTTCAGCCCGATGACATCCCTCGAACTCCGATCCAGCCGAATGTTGAGGGAGAGTTTCGTCAGCACGACGGCGTGGTGACGATGATGATGTTCTACCGATGCAGGGCTTCGCCTAAGCACGGCTACAGTATTATCGAGGTGGACTATGGTGAAGGGGGGCACCGCACACGGCTAAAAGATCAAACAATCAATTGTTGTGTCTCTAGGGTGCCCCCTGCCCCCGTATATAAAGGAGAAAGGGGGGTGCGGCCGGCCAGGAGAGGGGGCGCGCCAGGAGGAGTCCTACTCCCACCGGGAGTAGGCCTCCCTCCCTTTTCCTAGTTGGATTAGGACTTGGGGGGAAGAGGTGGAGGATAAGAAGGGAAGGGGGGCGCCGCCCCCCTCTCCTTGTCCTATTCGGACTAGGGGGGAGGGGCGCGCGGTCCTTGCCCTAGTCGCCTCTCCTCTCTTCCACTAAGGCCCACTATGGCCCATTAACTTCTCGGGGGGTTCCGGTAACCTCCCGGTACTCCGGTAAAATCCCGATTTCACCCGGAACACTTTCGATATCCAAACATAGGCTTCCAATATATAAATCTTCATGTCTCGACCATTTCGAGACTCCTCGTCATGTCCGTGATCACATCTGGGACTCCGAACAACATTCGATACATCAAAACATATAGACTCATAATATAACCGTCATCGAAACGTTAAGCGTGCGGACCCTACGGGTTTGAGAACTTTGTAGACATGACCGAGACATGTCTTCGGTCAATAACCAGTAGCGGAACCTGGATGCTCATATTGGTTCCCACATATTCTACGAAGATCTTTATCGGTCAGACCGCATAACAACATACGTTGTTCCCTTTGTCATCGGTATGTTACTTGCCCGAGATTCGATCATCGGTATCTCAATACCTAGTTCAATCTCGTTACCGGCAAGTCTCTTTACTCGTTCCGTAATACATCATCCCGCAACTAACTCATTAGTTGCAATGCTTGCAAGGCTTAAGCGATGTGCATTACCGAGAGGGCCCAGAGATACCTCTCCGACAATCGGAGTGACAAATCCTAATCTCGAAATACGCCAACCCAACAAGTACCTTCGTTGACACCTATAGAGCACCTTTATAATCACTCAGTTACGTTGTGACGTTTGGTAGCACACAAAGTGTTCCTCCGGTAAACGGGAGTTGCATAATCTCATAGCCATAGGAACATGTATAAGTCATGAAGAAAGCAATAGCAACAAACTAAACGATCAAGTGCTAAGCTGACGGGATGGGTCAAGTCAATCACATCATTCTCCTAATGATGTGATCCCATTAATCAAATGACAACTCATGTATATGGTTAGGAAACATAACCATCTTTGATCAACGAGCTAGTCAAGTAGAGACATACTAGTGACACTCTATTTGTCTATGTATTCACACATGTATTATGTTTCCGGTTAATACAATTCTAGCATGAATAATAAACATTTATCATGATATAAGGAAATGAATAATAACTTTATTATTGCCTCTAGGGCATATTTCCTTCAGTCTCCCACTTGCACTAGAGTCAATAATGTAGTTCACATCGCCATGTGATTTAATACCAATAGTTCACATCACCATGTGATTAACACCCATAGTTCACATCGACATGTGACCAACACCCAAAGGGTTTACTAGAGTCAATAATCTAGTTCACATCGCTATGTGATTAACACCCAAAGAGTACTAAGGTGTGATCATGTTTTGCTTGTGAGAGAAGTTTAGTCAACGGGTCTGCCACATTCAGATCCGTAAGTATTTTGCAAATTTCTATGTCAACAATGCTCTACACAGAGCTACTCTAGCTAATTGCTCCCACTTTCAATATGTATCCAGATTGAGATTTAGAGTCATCTGGATCAGTGTCAAAATTTGCATCGACGTAACCCTTTATGACAAACCTTTTTTGTCACCTCCATAATCGAGAAACATATCCTTATTCCACTAAGGATAATTTTGACCGTTGTCCAGTGATCTACTCCTAGATCACTATTGTACTCCCTTGCCAAAATCAGTGTGGGTATACAATAGATCTGGTACACAGCATGGCATATTTTATAGAACCTATGGCCAAGTCATGGGGAATGACTTTCATTCTCTTTCTATCTTCTGCTGTGGTCGGGCTTTGAGTCTTACTCAGTTTCACACCTTGTAACACGGGCAAGAACTCTTTCTTTGATTGTTCCATTCTGAACTACTTCGAAACCTTGTCAAGGTATGTACTCATTGAAAAACTTATCAAGCGTCTTGATCTATCTCTATAGATCTTGATGCTCAATATGCAAGCAGCTTCACCGAGGTCTTTCTTTGAAAAACTCCTTTCAAACACTCCTTTATGCTTTGCAGAATAATTCTACATTATCTCCGATCAACAATATGTCATTCGCATATACTTATCAGAAATGATGTAGTGCTCCCACTCACTTTCTTGTAAATACAGGCTTCATTGCAAGTCTGTATAAAACTATATGCGTTGATCAACTTATCAAAGTGTATATTTCAACTCCGAGATGCTTGCACCAGTCCATAGATGGATTGCTGGAGCTTGCATACTTTGTTAGCACCTTTAGGATTGACAAAACTTCCTTGTTGCATCATATACAACTCTTCTTTAATACATCCATTAAGGAATGTAGTTTTGTTTATCCATTTGCCAGATTTCATAAAATGTGGCAATTGCTAACATGATTCGGACAGAATTAAGCATAGATATGAGTGAGAAACTCTCATCGTAGTCAACACCTTGAACTTGTCGAAAACCTTTTGCGACAATTCTAGCTTTGTAGATAGTAACACTACTATCAGCATCTGTCTTCCTCTTGAAGATCCATTTAATCTCAATGGCTCGCCAATCTTTGGGCAAGTCAATCAAAGTCCATACTTTGTTCTTATACATGGATCTCATCTCAGATTTCATGGCCTCAAGCCATTTCGCGGAATCTGGGCTCATCATCGCTTCCTCATAGTTCGTAGGTTCGTCATGGTCAAGTAACATGAACTCCAGAACAGGATTACCGTACCACTCTGGTGCGGATCTCACTCTGGTTTACCTACGAGGTTCGGTAGTAACTTGATGTAAAGTTACAGGATCATCATCATTAGCTTCCTCACTAATTGGTGTAGTAGTCACAGGAACATATTTCTGTGATGAACTACTTTCCAATAAGGGAGCAGGTACAGTTACCTCATCAAGTTCTACTTTCCTCCCACTCACTTCTTTCGAGAGAAACTCCTTCTCTAGAAAGGATCCATCCTCAGCAATGAATATCTTGCCTTTGGATCTGTGATAGAAGGTGTACCCAACATTTTCTTTTGGGTATCCTATGAAGACGCACTTCTCCTATTTGGGTTTGAGCTTATCAGGTTGAAACTTTTTCACATAAGCATTGCAACCTCAAACTTTAAGAAACGACACTTAGGTTTCTTGCCAAACCATAGTTCATATGGTGTTGTCTCAACGGATTTAGATGGTGCCCTATTTAACATGAATGTAATTGTTTCTAATGCATAACCCCAAAACGATAAGGGTAAATTGGTAAGAGACATCATAGATCGCACCATATCTAATAAAGTACGGTTACGACGTTCGGACACACCATTACACTGTAGTGTTCCAGGTGGCGTGAGTAGTGAAACTATTTCACATTGTTTTAACTAAAGGCCAAACTCGTAACTTAAATATTTTACTTATGCGATCATATCGTAGAAACTTTTATTTTTGTTACGATGATTCTCCACTTCACTCTGAAATTCTTTGAACTTTTCAAATGTTTCAGACTTGTGTTTCATCAAGTAGATATACTCATATCTGCTCAAATCATCTGTGAAGATCAGAAAATACTGATACCTGCCGCGGGCCTCAATATTCATCGGACCACATACATCAGTATGTATGATTTCCAACAAATCTGTTGCTCGCTCCATTGTTCTGGAGAACGGAGTCTTAGTCATCTTGCCCATGAGGCATGGTTCGCAAGCATCAAGTGATTCCAAAAGCCCATTAGCATGGATTTTATTCATGTGCTTTACACCAATATAACCTAAACTGCAGTGCCACAAATAAGTTGCACTATCATTATTAACTTTGCATCTTTTGGCTTCAATATTATGAAAACGTGTATCACCACGATCGAGATCCAACAAACCATTTTCATTGGGTGTATGGCCATAGAAGGTTTTATTCATGTAAACAGAACAACAATTATTCTCTAACTTACATGAATAATCGTATTGCAATAAACATGATCCAATCATATTCATGCTCAACGCAAACACTAAATAACATTTATTTTAGGTTTAACACTAATCCAAAAAGTATAGGGAGTGTGCGATGATGATCATATCAATCTTGGAACCATTTCCAATACACATCGTCACTTCACCCTTAACTAGTCTCTGTTCATTCTGCAACTCCCGTTTCGACTTACTATTCTTAGCAACTGAACTAGTATCAAATACTGAGGGGTTGCTATAAACACTAGTAAAGTACACATCAATAACATGTATATCAAATATACCTATGTTCACTTTTCCATCCTTCTTATCTGCCAATTACTTGGGGTAGTTCCGCTTCCAGTGACCAGTCCCTTTGCAGTAGAAGCACTCAGTTTCAGGCTTAGGTCCAGACTTGGGTTTTTTCACTTGAGCAACAACTTGCTTGCCGTTCTTCTTGAAGTTCCCCTTTCTTCCCTTTGTCCCTTTACTTGAAACTAGTGGTTTTGTTTACCATCAACACTTGATGCTTTTCTTGATTTCTACCTTCGTCGATTTTAGCATCACGAAGAGCTTGGGAATCGTTTCCGTTATCCCTTGCATATTATAGTTCATCACGAAGTTCTACTAACTTGGTGATGGTGATTAGAGAATTCTGTCAATCACTATTTTATCTGGAAGATTAACTCCCACTTGATTCAAGTGATTGTAGTACCCAGACAATCTGAGCACATGTTCACTGCTTGAGCTATTCTCCTCCATCTTTTAGCTATAGAACTTGTTGGAGACTTCATATATCTCAACTCGGGTATTTTCTTGAAATATTAACTTCAACTCCCGGAACATCTCATATGGTCCATGATGTTCAAAACGTCTTTGAAGTCCCGATTCTAAGCCGTTTAAGCATGGTGCACTAAACTATCAAGTAGTCAGCATATTGAGCTAGCCAAACGTTCATAACATCTGCATCTGCTCCAGCAATAGGTTTGTCACCTAGCGGTGCATCAAGGACATAATTCTTCTGTGCAGCAATGAGGATAAACCTCAGATCACGGATCCAATACGCATCATTGCTACTAACATCTTTCAACTTAGTTTTCTCTAGGAATATATCAAAAATAAAACATGGGAGCTAAACGCGAGCTATTGATCTACAACATAGATATGCTAATACTACCAGGACTAAGTTCATGATAAATTTAAGTTCAATTAATAATATTACTTAAGAACTCCCACTTAGATAGACATCCCTCTAATCCTCTAAGTGATCATGTGATCCATATCAACTAAACCATGTCCGATCATAACGTGAGATGGAGTAGTTTCAATGGTGAACATCACTATGTTGATCATATCTACTATATGATTCACGCTCGACCTTTCGGTCTCAGTGTTCCAAGGCCATATCTGTTATATGCTAGGCTCGTCAAGTTTAACCTAAGTATTCCGCGTGTGCAACTGTTTTGCACCCGTTGTATTTGAACCTAGAGCCTATCACACCCGATCATCATGTGGTGTCTCAGCATGAAGAACTTTCGCAACGGTGCATACTCAGGGAGAACACTTGTACCTTGATAATTAGTGAGAGATCATCTTATAAAGCTACCGTCGAACTAAGAAAAATAAGATGCATAAAAGATAAACATCACATGCAATCAATATAAGTGATATGATATGGCCATCATCACCTTGTGCTTGTGATCTCCATCTCCGAAGCATGGTCATGATCACTGCTAAGTCTTGAGCTTGCGTTGGTTTTCCCCGAAGAGGAAGGGATGATGCAGCAGAGTAGCGTAAGTATTTCCCTCAGTTTTTGAGAACCAAGGTATCAATCCAGTAGGAGCCCACGCTCAAGTCCCTCGTACCTGCACAAGGCGATAGCTACTCGCAACCAACGCGATTAGGGGTTGTCAAGCCCTTCACGATCACTTACGAGAGTGAGATCTGATAGATAGAATATTTTTGGTATTTTTGTATAAAGATGCAAAGTAAAAAAGTAAAAGTAAAGTAAATAGCAAAACAATATAAAAGTGATGGAGATTGATATGATGAGAATAGACCCGGAGGCCATAGGTTTCACTAGTGGCTTCTCTCAATAGCATAAGTATTCTACGGTGGGTGAACAAATTACTGTTGAGCAATTGATAGAATTGAGCATAATTATGAGAATATCTAGGCATGATCATGTATATAGGCATCATGTCCGTGACAAGTAGACCGAAACGATTCTGCATCTACTACTATTACTCCACTCATCGACTGCTATCCAGCATGCATCTAGAGTATTAAGTTAAAAATAGAGTAACGCCTTAAGCAAGATGACATGATGTAGAGAGATAAATTCATGCAATATGGAATAAACCCCATCTTGTTATCCTCGATGGCAACGATACAATACGTGCCTTGCTGCCCCTTCTGTCACTGGGTAAGGACACCGCAAGATCGAACCCAAAGCTAAGCACTTCTCCCATGGCAAGAACTACCAATCTAGTTGGCCAAACCAAACGGATAATTCGAAGAGACTTGCAAAGATAACCAATCATGCATAAAAGAATTCAGAGAATATTCAAATATTATTCATATATAGACTTGATCATAAACCCACAATTCATTGGTCTCAACAAACACACCGCAAAAAGAAGATTACATCGAATAGATCTCCACAAGAGAGGGGGAGAACTTTGTATTGAGATTCAAAGAGAGAGAAGAAGCCATCTAGCTACTAACTATGGACCCGAAGGTCTGAGGTAAACTACTCACACTTCATCGGAGGGGCTAGGATGATGTAGAAGCCCTCCGTGATGACGGCCCTCTTCCGGCGGAGCTACGGAACAGGCCCCAAGATGGGATCTCGTGGATACAGAAAGTTGCGGTGGTGGAATTAGGTTTTTGGCTCCTGTTCTGATCATTTGGGGTACGTGTGTATATATAGGAGGAAGGAGTACGTCGGTGGAGCACCGAAGGGCCCATGAGGCAGGGGGCGTGCCCCCCACCCTCGTGACCACCTCTTTGATCCCTTGCAGTAGGGTCCAAGTCTCCTGGATCACGTTCGGTGAGAAAATCATGTTTCCGAAGATTTTATTCCGTTTGGACTCCGTTTGATATTCTGTTTATCCGAAACACTGAAATAGGCAAAAAAACAGCAATTCTGGGCTGGGCCTCCGGTTAATAGGTTAGTCCCAAAAATAATATAAAAGTGGAAAAAAGCCCAATATAGTCCAAAACAGTAGATAATATAGCATGGAGCAATCAAAAATTATAGATATGTTGGAGACGTATCAGGCATTCCCAAGCTTAATTCCTGCTCGTCCTCGAGTAGGTAAATGATAAAAAAAGAATTTTGATGCGGAGTGCTACTTGGCATAATTTCAATGTAAATCTTCTTAATTGTGGTATGAATATTCAGATTAGAAAGATTCAAGATAAAGTTTTATATTGACATAGAAAATAATAATACTTCAAGCATACTAACAAAGCAATTATGTCTTCTCAAAATAACATGGCCAAAGAAAGTTATCCCTACAAAATCATATGATCTGGCTATGCTCCATCTTCCGCACACAAAGTATTTAAATCATGCACAACCCCGATGACAAGCCAAGCAATTGTTTCATACTCTAACTTTTTCAAAACTTTTTCAATCTTCACGCAATACATGAGCGTGGGCCATGGATATAGCACTATAGGTGGAATAGAATGGTGGTTGTGGAGAAGACAAAAAGGAGAAGATAGTCTCACATCGACTAGGCTTATCAACGGGCTATGGAGATGCCCATCAATAGATATCAATGTGAGTGAGTAGGGATTGCCATGCAACGGATCCACTAGAGCTATAAATGTATGAAAGCTCAACAAAAGAAACTAGTGGGTGTGCATCCAACTTGCTTGCTCACGAAGACCTAGGGCAATTTGAGGAAGCCCATCATTGGAATATACAAGCTAAGTTATATAACGTAAAATTCCCACTAGTATATGTAAGTGACAACATATGAGACTCTCTATATGAAGAACTTGGTGCTACTTTGAAGCACAATATATGAGACTTTCTATATCATGGTGCTACTTTGAAGCACAAGTGTGGAAAAAAAGATAGTAGCATTGCCCCTTTTTTTGGGCCTTCTTTTTTTCTTTGGCCTTTCCCCTTTTTTTGGGACAATGCTCTATTGAATGATGATCATCACACTTCTATTTATTTACAACTCAATGATTACAACCCGATACTAAAACAAAGTATGACTCTATATGAATGCCTCCGGCGGTGTACCGGGATATGCAATGAATCACGAGTGACAAGTATGAAAGAATTATGAACGGTGGCTTTGCCACAAATACTATGTCAACTACATGATCATGCTAAGCAATATGACAATGATGGATGTGTCATGATGAACTAGATGGTGGAAAGTTGCATGGCAATATATCTTGGAATGGCTATGGAAATGCCATAATAGGTAGGTATGGTGGCTGTTTTGAGGAAGGATATGGTAGGTGTATGATACCGGCGTAAGTTGCGCGGTATTAGAGAGGCTAGCAAGGGTGGAAGGGTGAGAGTGCGTATAATCCATGGACTCAACATTAGTCATAAAGAACTCATATACTTATTGCAAAAATTTAGAAGTTATCAAAGCAAAGTATTACGCGCATGCTCCTAGGGGGATAGATTGGTAGAAAAAGACCATCGCTCGTCCCCGACCACCACTCATAAGGAAGACAATCAATAAATAAATCATGCTCCGACTTCATCGCATAACGGTTCACCATACGTGCATGCTACGGGAATCACAAACTTCAACACAAGTATTCTTTAAATTCACAACTACTTAACTAGCATGACTTTAATATTATCACCTCCATATCTCAAAACAATTATCATGCTTCAATCTTTTCTTGGTATTCAACACACTCAAAAGAAAGTTTCACAAATCTTGAATACCAAGCATATTATTATTAGGCAAATTACCATGCTATTAAGAGACTCTCAAATTAATTTAAGTGAAGCATGAGAGATCAATAGTTTCTTTAAAATGAATCCACCACCATGCTCTAAAAGATCTAAGTGAAGCACATAGAGCAAAATTATCTAGCTCAAAGGATATAAGTGAAGCACATAGAGCAAAATTATCTAGCTCAAAGGATATAAGTGAAGCACATAGAGTATTCTATCAAATTTTAATTCATGTATGGCTCTCTCAAAAGGTGTGTACAGCAAGGATGATTGTGGCATACTAACAAACAAATACACAAATAATAAAAGACGCTCCAAGAAAAACACATATCATGTTGGTGAATAAAAATATAGCTCCAAGTAAATTACCGATGGAAGTGGACGAAGAGGGGGTGCCTTCCGGGGCATCCCCAAGCTTTGACTTTTTGGTGTCCTTGGATTATCTTGGGGGTGCCATGGGCATCCCCAAGATTAGGCTCTTGCCACTCCTTGTTCCATGATCCATCAAAAGAATTCACCCAAAACTTGAAAACTTCACAACACAAAACTCAAAATAGAAAACTCGTGAGCTCGGTTAGCGAAAGAAAACAAAAGACCACTTCAAGGTACTGTGATGAACTCATTATTTATTTATATTGGTGTTAAACTTACTGTATTCCAACTTCTATATGGATTATAAACTATTTTACTATCCATAGATTCATCAAAATAAGCAGACAACACACGAAAAACAGAATCTGTGAAAAACAGAACAGTCTGTAGTAATCTGTAGCTAGCGCAAGATCTGGAACCTCAAAAATTCTAAAATAAATTGCTGGACGTGAGGAATTTATCTATTAATCATCTGCAAAAATAATTAACTAAATAGCATTCTTCAAATAAAAATAACAGCAGTTCTCGTGAGCGCTAAAGTTTCTGTTTTTTACAGCAAGTTCAACAAGACTTTCCCCAAGTCTTCCAACGGTTCTACTTAGCACAAACACTAATTAAACACAAACAAAACACAACCAAAACAGAGGCTAAATAATTTATTTATTACTAAACAGGAGCAAAAAGCAAGGAATAAAAATAAAATTGGGTTGCCTCCCAACAAGCGCTATCGTTTAACGCCCCTAGCTAGGCATAACAAGCAAGGATAGATCTAAGTATTGCCATCTTGATTCTTAATTCTTTTAGCGATATTATGCTCGAATCCGGGAGGTTCCTTACGTTTCCCTTCATATTCAGAGATCTTGAGATCTAAAGAATCCAACCGCTTATTGCAAAGAGTAATCAACATATTCATGCGGTGAAGATTTAAGCTAACGCTCTTAAGAGGTTCAAGAGATTTCTGTAAAATCTTAGTTACCTCGCAATTTTTTTCAAAAACTTGCGTTTTCTATTGGGTATGATGGAGCCCCTTTTGTTGAGGTAAAGTTCCTACTATACCTTCTATAATTTCATGCGCGATACTGGGATCAATTTCAATAAAATTGCCCTTGGCAACACAATCTAAAAGGTGTCTATGAGACAAATTAAGCCCAACATAAAAGTTGCGAAGCAAAATTCTGAAATTTACATCTAGGGTGCATTTACGATAAGATTCCATCATTCTAAACCAAGCATCATTTAAATTTTCTCCTTGCTTTTGTTTGAAGTGAAGGACTTCAAACTCAGGGGACATAGGAGCAAAAAGAGGACTGGCCATGACGACAAGCAAACAAAGAGGCTAACAGAGAGGGAGGATAGAGAAAGAGGGCGAATAAAATGGCAAGGGTGAATTGGGGGGAGAGGAAAACGAGAGGCAAATGGCAAATAATGTAATGCGAGAGATAGGGATTGTGATGGGTACCATGTATATTGACTTTTTGCGTAGACTCCCCGGCAACGGCGCAAGAAATCCTTCTTGCTACGTCTTGAGCTTGCGTTGGTTTTCCCCGAAGAGGAAGGGATGATGCAGCAGAGTAGCGTAAGTATTTCCCTCAGTTTTTGAGAACCAAGGTATCAATCCAGTAGGAGCCCATGCTCAAGTCCCTCGTACCTGCACAAAGCGATAGCTACTCACAACCAACGCGATTAGGGGTTGTCAAGCCCTTCACAGTCACTTACGAGAGTGAGATCTGATATATAGAATATTTTTGGTATTTTTGATATAAAGATGCAAAGTAAAAAGTAAAAGTAAAGTAAATAGCAAAACAATATAAAAGTGATGGAGATTGATATGATGAGAATAGACCCGGGGGCCATAGGTTTCACTAGTGGCTTCTCTCAATAGCATAAGTATTCTACAGTGGGTGAACAAATTACTGATGAGCAATTGGTAGAATTGAGCATAATTATGAGAATATCTAGGCATGATCATGTATATAGGCATCACGTCCGTGACAAGTAGACCGAAACGATTCTGCATCTACTACTATTACTCCACTCATCGACTGCTATCCAGCATGCATCTAGAGTATTAAGTTAAAAACAGAGTAACGCCTTAAGCAAGATGACATGATGTAGAGAGATAAATTCATGCAATATGGAATAAACCCCATCTTGTTATCCTCGATGGCAACGATACAATACGTGCCTTGCTGCCCCTTCTGTCACTGGGTAAGGACACCGCAAGATCGAACCCAAAGCTAAGCACTTCTCCCATGGCAAGAACTACCAATCTAGTTGGCCAAACCAAACGGATAATTCGAAGAGACTTGCAAAGATAACCAATCATGCATAAAAGAATTCAGAGAATATTCAAATATTATTCATATATAGACTTGATCATAAACCCACAATTCATCGGTCTCAACAAACACACCGCAAAAAGAAGATTACATCGAATAGATCTCCACAAGAGAGGACGAGAACTTTGTATTGAGATTCAAAGAGAGAGAAGAAGCCATCTAGCTACTAACTATGGACCTGAAGGTCTGAGGTAAACTACTCACACTTCATCGGAGGGGCTAGGATGATGTAGAAGCCCTCCGTGATGACGGCCCTCTTCCGGCGAAGCTCCGGAACAGGCCCCAAGATGGGATCTCGTGGATACAGAAAGTTGCGGCGGTGGAATTAGGTTTTTGGCTCCTGTTCTGATCGTTTGGGGGTACGTGTGTATATATAGGAGGAAGGAGTACGTCGGTGGAGCACCGAGGGGCCCACGAGGCAGGGGGCGCGCCCTAGGGGGGCGCCCCCCACCCTCATGACCACCTCTTTGATCCCTTGCAGTAGGGTCCAAGTCTCCTGGATCACGTTCGGTGAGAAAATCACGTTTCCGAAGATTTTATTCCGTTTGGACTCCGTTTGATATTCTGTTTATCCGAAACACTGAAATAGGCAAAAAAACAGCAATTCTGGGCTGGGCCTCCGGTTAATAGGTTAGTCCCAAAAATAATACAAAAGTGGAAAATAAAGCCCAATATAGTCCAAAACAGTAGATAATATAGCATGGAGCAATCAAAAATTATAGATACGTTGGAGACGTATCAAGCACCATCGTCACCGGCGCGACACCTTGATCTCCATCGTAGCATCGTTGTCGTCTCGCCAATCTTATGCTTCTACGACTATCGCTACCGCTTAGTGATAAAGTAAAGCATTACAGGGCGATTGCATTGCATACAATAAAGCGACAACCATATGGCTCCTGCCAGTTGCCGATAACTTGGTTACAGAACATGATCATCTCATACAATAAAATTTAGCATCATGTCTTGACCATATCACATCACAACATGCCCTGCAAAAACAAGTTAGACGTCCTCTACTTTGTTGTTGCAAATTTCACGTGGCTGCTACGGGCTTAGCAAGAACCGTTCTTACCTACGCATCAAAACCAGAACGATAGTTTGTCAAGTTGGTGATGTTTTAACCTTCGCAAGGACCGGGCGTAGCCACACTCGGTTCAACTAAAGTTGGAGAAACTGACACCCGCCAGCCACCTGTGTGCAAAGCACTTCGCTACAACCAGTCTCGTGTAAGCGTACGCGTAATGTCGGTCCGGGCCGCTTCATCCAACAATACCGCCGAACCAAAATATGACATGCTGGTAAGCAGTATGACTTATATTGCCCACAACTCACTTGTGTTCTACTCGTGCATATGACATCTACGCATAAAACCTGGCTCGGATGCCACTGTTGGGGAACGTAGTAATTTCAAAAAAATCCTACACACATGCAAGATCATGGTGATGCATAGCAATGAGAGGGGAGAGTGTTGTCCACGTACCCTCGTAGACCGAAAGCGGAAGCGTTAGCACAACGCGGTTGATGTAGTCGTACGTCTTCACGATCCGACCGATCAAGTACCGAACGCACGGCACCTCCGAGTTCAGCACACGTTCAGCCCGATGACGTCCTTCGAACTTCGATCCAGCCAAGTGTTGAGGCAGAGTTTCGTCAGCACGACGGCGTGGTGACAATGATGATGTTCTACCGACGCAGGGCTTCGCCTAAGCACGGCTACAGTATTATCGAGGTGGACTATGGTGGAGGGGGGCACCGCACACGGCTAAAAGATCAAATGATCAATTGTTGTGTTTCTAGGGTGCCCCCTGCCCCCGTATATAAAGGAGCAAGGGGGGTGCGGCCGGCCAGGAGAGGGGGGCGCCAGGAGGAGTCCTACTCCCACCAGGAGTAGGACTCCCTCTGAGGGAGTCCTGGATTAGGGGGTGTTCGGATAGCCGGACTATACCTTCAGCTGGACTCCTGGACTATGGAGATACAAGATTGAAGACTACGTCCCGTGTCCGGAAGGGACTTTCCTTGGCGTGGAAGGCAAGCTTGGCGATACGGATATGTAGATCTCCTACCATTGTAACCGACTTTGTGTAACCCTAACCCTCTCCGGTGTCTATATAAACCGGAGGGTTTTAGTCCGTAGGACAACGTACACATCAACAATCATACCATAGGCTAGCTTCTAGGGTTTAGCCTCTTCGATCTCGTGGTAGATCTACTCTTGTACTACCCATATCATCAATATTAATCAATCAGGATGTAGGGTTTTACCTCCATCGAGAGGGCCCGAACCTGGGTAAAACTCCGTGTCCCTTGCCTCCTGTTACCATCCGGCCTAGACGCACAGTTCGGGGCCCCCTACCCGAGATCCGCCGGTTTTGACACCGGCATTGGTGCTTTCATTGAGAGTTCCTCTGTGTCGTCGCCGTCAGGCTCGATGGCTCCTACGATCATCAATAGCGATGCAGTCCAGGGTGAGACCTTCCTCCCCAGACAGATCTTCGTCTTCGGCGGCTTCGCACTGCGGGCCAATTCACTTGGCCGTCTGGAGCAGATCGAAAGCTACGCCCCTGGCCATCAGGTCAGATTTGGAAGTTTAAACTACACGGTTGACATCCGCGGGGACTTGATCTTCGATGGATTCGAGCCACTGTCGAGCGCGCCGCACTGTCTCGACGAGCATGACCTAGCTCTGCCGCCGAACAGTGCCCTGGAGGCCGCACCCGCATCAGCTTCGACCCTTAATTCGGAACCAACCGCACCGATCGAGGACGGATGGTTGGACGCCGCCTCAGGGGCTGCGATCTTAACGGTGATTGAGCCGAACACCAGCCCCGCACCCCGCGAAACTCATGATTCTAAGGAGCTGGACTCCTCTCCGGACTCCGAACCATTCGCGCCTCTGCCGATCGAATCCGATTGGGCGCCGATCATGGAGTTTACTACCGCGGACATCTTTCAGCACTCGCCCTTCGGCGATATTATGAAATTACTAAAGTCTCTCTCTTTATCAGGAGAGCCCTGGCCGGACTACGGTCAGCGAGATTGGGATATGGACGATGAAGAAATTCAAAGCCCACCCACCACCCACTTTGTAGCCACCGTCGACGATTTAACCGACATGCTCGACCTCGACTCCGAAGACATCGACGGTATGGACGCCGATGAAGGAGACGATGAAGAACCAGCGCCTATTGGGCCCTGGAATGCCACCTCGTCAAATGACATATACATGGTGGACGCACCAAAAGATGATGACGAGGAGCGGAAGGACGCACCAAAGGCTTGTTCCCTCAAAAAGTAGTCAAAGCGGCGACGCAAGTGCCGCCCCAAATCCCACCTCGACAGAAATAGCGATCACACAGACCCAGGGCTGGAGCAGGGAGAACCGCTGCCGGACAATGGCAATCCGGATAGTCAAACCGAACAAACAAATCCTATCAAGGATAATGGTCCGGACGACATAACGCCGGACAGGCACCCAGAGCAGCAGACTGCCCGTAAAAGGCTTGTTGCCACCGCGAGGAGTCTGGAAAAGCAGAAGCAAAGGCTCAAGGCCGCGCAAGACACACTCCAAATCAGATGGAGTAAAATACTCAACACAGCAGCAAGGTACGGCGACAATCGCCCCTACAAGAGCTACCCAAAGTGGAAGCTGCTACCCGAATTCGATGAGGAGGCCTCAGACCCACAACCAAATATCAAAGCAGCCACCTGGTCGGATAGACGACCCCTCTACCAACACAGAGCGGCATACAACGCCGCTCACCATACAACACGCAACCAATGCGAGGGCTCGCACCCAAAGAACGGTGCAACAAGATCCATCTATGGACCACGCAAGCGCGCCCCAGCATACAATGCAACACAACAAACATCCAAACACCGCGGTACACCCAGCTACAGGGGTGCCGCACACCCCCTATGTTTCACCAATGAGGTGCTGGACCATGAATTTCCAGAGGGATTCAAGCCCGTAAACATAGAGGCATACGATGGAACAACAGACCCTGGGGTCTGGATTGAGGACTACATCCTTCATATCCATATGGCTCGAGGAGATGATCTCCACGCCAGCAAGTACCTACCCCTCAAGCTCAAAGGACTAGCTCGTCACTGGCTCAAAGGCCTCCCCGAAAGCTCCATTGGAAGTTGGGAAGTGCTCGAAGACGCCTTTCGGGCAAATTTTCAAGGGACTTATGTCCGACCTCCGGATGCGGACGATTTGAGTCATATAACTCAACAGCCCGGAGAGTCAGCCCGAAAGCTTTGGAACTGGTTTCTTACTAAAAAGAACCAGATTGTCGACTGTCCGGACGCCGAAGCCTTAGCAGCTTTCAAGCATAGCGTCCGTGATGAATGGCTCGCCAGACACCTCGGCCAAAATAAGCCGAGAATGATGGCCACATTAACAAACCTCATGACCCGCTTTTGCGCGGGAGAGGACAGCTGGCTAGCCAGATGCAGCACCAGCGACCCCAGTACATCTGAAGTTAGAGATGGAAACGGGAAATCACGGTGCAACAGCAATAACAAACGCCGGAATAAAGAAGACAACATGAAGGGCACGGCAGTAAATGCCGGATTCAAAAGCTCTCGGCCAGGACAAAAGCCGCCCCCTAAAGGCACCAGGGATGAATTATCCAGCCTCAACAAAATTCTGGACCAAGTATGTCAGATTCATAGTACCCCTGGTAAACCTGCTAATCATACCCACAGAGAATGTTGGGTCTTCAAGCAGTCCGGCAAGCTCAACGCCGTACACAAGGGGGAGGATACACCAAGTGAAGACGAGGACGAGCCCCCCAAGCAAGACACGGGGGAACAAAAGCAATTTCCACCAGAAGTCAAAACAGTAAACGTGTTACACGTAATCAAGGGAAAAAACAATGCGGCACTCCTAGGAAAGTATACCCAAGTGCCTGTCACCACGAAGTCCTGCCACTGGTCATCTCAACCGATCACTTTCGACCATCGCGACTACTCAGCAAGTATCCGACACGCAGGATGGGCTGCCCTGGTATTAGACCCAGTAATTGGCGGATATCACTTCACAAGGGTCTTGATGGACGGCGGCAGTAGCCTAAACCTAATATATCAGGATACAATCCGCGGGATGGGGTTAGACCCAACACAAATTCGCCATAGCAATACTACCTTTAAAGGAGTAACGCCAGGCCCAGGGGCTCGTTGTACGGGCTCCCTCCTACTACATGTTACATTTGGCTCCCCCGATAACTTCTGTCGCGAGCATTTAAATTTCCACATCGCTCTGTTTCAAAGTGGCTATCAAGCACTGCTCGGACGCGAAGCTTTCGCTCGCTTTAATGCAATACCACACTATGCCTCCCTCACACTCAAGATGCCCGGTCCACGTGGCATCATTACAGTGCACAAAAATATCAAGCGATCTCTGCGCGCCGAAGAGAGTGAGGCTGCCTTGGCCGCCGCACACTAAAGGCGCCCGGACAAGCGAAAGCATCCAATAGGTCGTCAAGACCTCAGATACAGCTAATCAAGTCGGGCACCGCTATTTATACGGAAATAAGTGGTCACACCCCTATTTGTCAATACAAGGGGCTCAACGCGCGCAGACAAGTGGCAATTTCTTATCTTCTTGAATTATACATGGTTTCTTTAAAAACTATCCTTTTGCACGACAACTTTTTCACTTAACTTCCTCTCTTTTACAGACAATCATCGTACTACACCCGTCCAGGATACGGCACAACGGAGACACAGGCGCAGACGTGCAGCAGGGACCCGCTCCAAGGATTCTTTTTAGATTAAGACCCTGCGTAAACCATTTTTTACTGTCTCTTGTTGATACATATCCACCATTGAGAAGGATGCTGACGTCTTGGCATGTGGCCACGCCAGAACAATGCACGTACCTGGACACACGGGGCTTCTTACAAAGGCCACTATTTAGGCCCGGTTTATACCACAAAGACCGAATACCTTAGGGAGTGTTCGGCGTCGCGAGTTTGGCCCTATATGCATCAGCTCCGAATCATTGTCTTTGGTCAAATGTTGGGTTTGCCCGGCTCCTGTGTTTTAGTGCCTTACGTTTCGCCTTGCCGGCTAAGGTAGCACCAGGAGAACTACTGCGATTGTGCCCTGGTTCATCCGGATGAGCACCTCAGTAGAGAAAGCCGAAAACTGGCTGTCATGATATAGCGTGAGACTGGTCAACCACTCGATGACCTGTGGGAATGTTAGAATTCCTCTGCCTTAACGAAGGGCCGTTTCCCGGCCAGGCATGTACGCACCCCGAGATCGGGAGAGTGCGGAGCCACCAGGGGCTATCTAGTAGCCCCACTGTCAAACTCCTATGGCTAAGTGAAAGTGCTAAAGCATTATAGTCCGGTTGCCTCGCTCGCTCCGCTATCACCTCCTTAATAGGACCAAGACATTGGGTTAAGTGTGAATGCGTGTTTTTGCGAGCACCTCCGCATTATATGCGTGAGGGTTGAAGCCGACGGCTGCAATATTTCAGGTTATACACATGTACACATAAACGGCCGCCCAGGAGGCATCATATTACTTTCAGGCAAAAGTATAAAAATAGCCTTATAAAAATTTATAAAATCATTTCGCTTACAATGAGATTATATATCACTCAAACATGATATTTTTTGAGCACTGGGTCTCTATCAAACGGGCACCCTCAAGAACTTCTTCAAAGTAGTGTTCGGCAGCCTTTCAACCTATAGCCGAATCCCGCGCTGCAACATTGGTAGCATCCATCTCCGCCCAATATGCCTTAACACGGGCAAAGGCCATCCGTGCGCCCTCTATGCACGCCGACCTCCTCATCGCATTAATGCGCGACACCACGTCAAGGACCTGCTGCACCAAGCTGAAATAGTTGTTCGGTTTTGACCTTCCCGGCCATAGCTGATCCACAACAGACCTCATAAAGAGTCCGGACAACCTATTTAGTTCGGCCCATTCGGCTAATTGGTCAGTCAATGAAAGTGGATGCTCGGGAGAATGGAATTATCTCCAAAATAGCTGGTCTACTCCACGGTCCGTCTGACCCTGGAAGTACTTGGCCGCATCGGCAGCGCTCGCCGCCAAATCCATATACACATCCTCCGAACTCCACAGCCGATCCAGAGGGGCATACCGTGGATCTCCGAATTTCCTCCGCAACATAAAGGATTTCCCAGCTACAATATCCCCGGCTTCCCGCAACTCCTCCTTCTTTGCCCTCATAGCAGAGCGGAGATCCTTTTTCGTTGCAGCAGCCTTCTCAAGGTCCGAGGCCTTCGCTTGGTTTTCCTTTTCAAGAACCTGGCAACGGTTTGTGGCGGCTTTTAATTCTATAGCCATCTTGTCCATCTTGTCTCGGGTCTCGCCATGCGCGGCCTTCTCGGCTTGCAACTCTTCGGCCGCCTTCACAGCAGCCGCATTACCCAACCTCGCTTGTTCCTTGGCTCAGGCAAGTTCTGCCCGCAAGGCTTCAACAGTGGCAGCTCCATCTGCAGTCACAACATATTAAAGATACTAGCATCATGATGCTCTTCCTATGTGGCATTTACCAGATATTGACACTTACCCTGTGCCTCGTCAAGCCTTTTGTTAGCAAGCTCGATGTCGGCATCTGCCGCATCCAACTGCCGTTCTAAATGGGCAAACTCGCTAGTCCGGCTAGCCACCGGAGCTTCCAGCACCTGCACATAGAGGAAGTATGGTTATTTCCTGGGAATATGATCCTCTGTTCGTCGTCGTTTCCGATGACAACCAGAGTCTCAGGGGCTACTATCTACACAGGGCACACCTAGCATGTGCAGGATTATCATACATTCTTTTACGTACCTCAAAGCCTGTCAGTAGACTCATAAAAGCTTCATGCAATCCGCTTTCGGCGGACGATATTCTCTCCATCACCGTATTCATCATCACACGGTGTTCATCTGAGATGGCCGCTCGCCCCACCAACTCCCTCAGAACATCCGATCGCACACTAGACGGGGCCGGACTCTTTTGTCTGCTCTCTTCGGGAGCCGGACACTGGGAGCTTCGGGGGTCAATGGGATTATCTTCTGGCCTCACCGGACTCGGAGAGGCCCTCCGCGACGACACTTCAGGGTCGCCCGCTTCTGGAGCGGAGGAGTCCGGAGGAGGCGTTTCTCTCTCCATCATCTCTGGAAGAAGACCCCCCCGAAGATGAGCTCATTTGAGAGGGGCTAAGGCCCGAACTGCAAAAATATATGCGGTGGTTATTTTCTCAGAAGAAAAAGATGGCATATCTGTACTATTAAAAGTATTTCGGGTCACTTACAACTCGTGGGAGAATTGATCCCCCCGCGGACTTTGTGCGGCAACAGTGCCCCCCAAGGTAGGACCCTCTGTGGGAGACTTCTTCTCCCGTTTGGAAGCTTCGGCTTCCGAATCCCCGGGCGCAGTCCTCTTCCTCTTCTGGTCGCCTTCCCTCGTGGAGACACTCGCTCCCTCGGCTAGAATGGGCAGCGTTGGGGACCCGCGTCCGCCCGCATTATCCTCCACGGTATCTTCCTTCAAGGGCTCCGGGCAAGGTGCGGTCTGGAGCATCTTTTCCAATACCGGATTTTCCAAACCCTCAGGAAGGGGGGCCGAACACCGAATCAACTTCGCCTTTGTTAGCCAGTCCTGGTCAAAAAGCAAACTCTTAGAAATAACTTCGTAACAAAGTAGAGGTAGTATGTTCGGCCGGAAGATGCCTTACCTGTTCGGCGGTGTGGTTACTACTCAGGCCCACGTCCTCGGTGATTTCCGGACACTCCACCTAAGGTCCGAAGAATGACTTGTACATCTCCTCGTGCGTCAGGCCGAGAAAATTTTGAATGGCACGCAGTCCCTCGGGATTGAACTCTCACAGGCGAAGAGGCCGACGTTTGCAAGGCTGGACTTGACGAAGCAGCATAACCTGTATTACCGCAACCAAACTGAAATCTCCATTGAAGAGATCTCGAATGTGGCCTTGCAGTATAGGCACGTCCTTGACTGGACCCTAGCTCAGACCTCTGCTGATCCATGACATCAGCTGTGGTGGAGGGCCCGAGCGGAAAACAGGGGGGCCGCCCACTTGGCACTTCTAGGAGCCGTGATGTAGAACCACTCCTGTTGCCACAATTCAGACACCTCTGGGATGGAACCTTTGGGCCACGGAGCTCCCATCATCTTGCGTATTGAGGCACCTCCACACGCTGCATGTTGCCCCTCGACCATCTTCGGCTTCACTTCAAAGGTCTTGAGCCATAGGCCAAAGTGAGGGGTAACCCGGAGGAAGGCCTCGCACACGACAATAAATGTCGTGATATGAAGAAAGGAGTCCGGAGCTAGATCATGAAAATCTAGCCCGTAGTAAAATATCAAACCCCTGACGAAAGGATCCAGGGCAAGGCCTAGACCTCGGAGGAAGTGGGAAACGAACACGACGTTCTCGTTGGGTTCGGGGGTGGGGATGGCCTACCCTCAGGAAGGTAGCCGATGCAAAATCTCGGCGGTCAGATATCTGGCCTCCCTCAACTTCTTGATGTCTTCTTCCGTGACGGAGGAAGGCATCCATCGGCCTTGAAGGCTAGATCCGGACATGACTGAAGGTTCGGAGTGCCTGACCTGAACTTCGGGCATTTGAGCTTGAGGTGGGGGAAGGATTCGATTGATCACGGGAGGAAAAAATAAAAGCCTTGTCCCCTTTATAAAGAGGGTGAATATCAAGCGTCCTCTCCGTGTCCGTTTGGACTTGCCTATAATCTAGGAGTCCTAGAAGCGGTTGGGTTACCCACGCCCGTATTGATGAGAATCCCGGGATAAGGGGACACGATATCTGCTTTAGCAAGACGTGCCAAGGAAACCGCCTCGCATGACGCGCTGAGGTGGGATAATAAAATGACTCGGATAAAGGCTTGGCCGTGGTGTGTCACGCTACAGAATACGTCAGCAGATTAGATTGGTGTAAATATTATTCTCTCTATGGCAATATGTGGAAACTTATTTTACAGAGCCGGACACTATCTTTGTGTTCAAAATCTTCTATGAAGTACTTGGAGGAGGAACCCGCCTTGCAATGTCGAAGACAATCTGTGCGTCGGACTCGTCGTCATTGAAGCCTAGTTCAGGGGCTACTGAGGGAGTCCTGGATTAGGGGGTGTTCAGATAGCCAGACTATACCTTCAGCCGGACTCCTGGACTATGAAGATACAAGATTGAAGACTCCGTCTCGTGTCCGGAAGGGACTTTCCTTGGCGTGGAAGGCAAGCTTGGCGATACGGATATGTAGATCTCCTACCATTGTAATCGACTTTGTGTAACCCTAACCCTCTCCGGTGTCTATATAAACCGGAGGGTTTTAGTCCGTAGGAAAACGTACACATCAACAATCATACCATAGGCTAGCTTCTAGGGTTTAGCCTCTTCGATCTCGTGGTAGATCTACTCTTATACTACCCATATCATCAATATTAATCAAGCAGGACGTAGGGTTTTACCTCCATCGAGAGGGCCCGAACCTGGGTAAAACTTCATGTCCCTTGCCTCCTGATACCATCCGGCCTAGACGCACAGTTCGGGACCCCCTACCTGAGATCCGCCGGTTTTGACACCGACACCCTCCCTTTTCCTAGTTGGATTAGGACTTGGGGGGAAGAGGTGGAGGATAAGAAGGGAAGGGGGGCGCCGCCCCCCTCTCCTTGTCCTATTCGGACTAGGGGGGAGGGGCGCGCGGTCCTTGCCCTGGTCGCCTCTCCTCTCTTCCACTAAGGCCCACTATGGCCCATTAACTTCTCGGGGGGTTCCGGTAACCTCCCGGTACTCCGGTAAAATCCCGATTTCACCCGGAACACTTTCGATATCCAAACATAGGCTTCCAATATATAAATCTTCATGTCTCGACCATTTCGAGACTCCTCGTCATGTCCGTGATCACATCTGGGACTCCGAACAACATTCGATACATCAAAACATATAGACTCATAATATAACCGTCATCGAAACGTTAAGCGTGCGGACCCTACGGGTTTGAGAACTTTGTAGACATGACCGAGACATGTCTTCGGTCAATAACCAGTAGCGGAACCTGGATGCTCATATTGGTTCCCACATATTCTACGAAGATCTTTATCGGTCAGACCGCATAACAACATACGTTGTTCCCTTTGTCGTCGGTATGTTACTTGCCCGAGATTCGATCATCGGTATCTCAATACCTAGTTCAATCTCGTTACCGGCAAGTCTCTTTACTCGTTCCGTAATACATCATCCCGCAACTAACTCATTAGTTGCAATGCTTGCAAGGCTTAAGCGATGTGCATTACCGAGAGGGCCCAGAGATACCTCTCCGACAATCGGAGTGACAAATCCTAATCTCGAAATACGCCAACCCAACAAGTACCTTCGTTGACACCTATAGAGCACCTTTATAATCACTCAGTTACGTTGTGACGTTTGGTAGCACACAAAGTGTTCCTCCGGTAAACGGGAGTTGCATAATCTCATAGTCATGGGAACATGTATAAGTCATGAAGAAAGCATTAGCAACAAACCAAACGATCAAGTGCTAAGCTAACGGAATGGGTCAAGTCAATCACATCATTCTCCTAATGATGTGATCCCGTTAATCAAATGACAACTCATGTCTATGGTTAGGAAACATAACCATCTTTGATTAACGAGCTAGTCAAGTAGAGGCATACTAGTGACACTCTGTTTGTCTATGTATTCACACATGTATTATGTTTCCGGTTAATACAATTCTAGCATGAATAATAAACATTTATCATGATATAAGGAAAAAAATAATAACTTTATTATTGCCTCTAGAGCATATTTCCTTCACCTTCGATGTTGAAACGGTATGCAACAACAAGTCTTTTTTCGTAATTAAGCATGACGTATGCTTCTTCAACGTGTAATTTTCGTCTTTTATAATTCGATTAGCTTATCCCATGCCATGCAAGACGCTATGTCTTGGAGCGTCTGGATTTCGAAGATCATAAAAATATGGAGACAAAGATAATTCATCTCAAGACCCATCATGGTTATGATTTTGTTGTAAAGCTATACAATTCGGAGAGCGTGACCCATTTTGATTGCTCGAATTGGGAAGCATTGTGCAAGTCATATGATTTTCAGGAGGGTGTGTATGTCACCTTCGATCTTGGTGATCATGACGATGGCATTTGGGTCCTTGTTGATATGCTTCCACTTCTACCTCTATGTGCGTTTCTCAAACATATTTGTTAAGTAATTTATATTTTTTATTTCAAAATAGTTGGCAACTTATTTCCATTAATAGCTTATTTTCATTCTTCAGAAAATGTACGGAAGATGATAGAGAGAACCTACTACACTGATGGTGTAGAATTAACTTATCAGGAGAAAGATCATCTTATCTCATTTACAAATGATGTTGAGAATTACAATATCGATTATCAAACTCCTGCACATTATGGTCAATACGTGCCACTAGTGCACGTGTTGAACTACAGTAACATCCATGGAGATGGAATGGTAAGATTTTTTACTATTACGACATTTGTGCATCTTTTGCATAAATTCTTTTAAAACTAAACTACATTGCTAACTATGAAGTTATTACTATGTTTTTCAACAGAAAATCCCGAAGGACTGTGTGCCTGATCTGATGCTTCCGACAGGTCGTCTTGATGTTATGAGCTTACAGCCAGGTCATCGAAGGCTTCACTGTTGTTCATACCGGATTTCTAAAACTGATGAAGACATGACAATCAAAGATTGGAAAAATGTATGGACAATCGCAGGGAGCTACTTGGAAGCAACATTGTGCGAAGCGCAAGAATTGGAGACAGGATAATCTCCATTCTCCATAATGGAGAGTCAGGGCAATCTTGTTTAATGTTATTTTACCTTAGAGGGGGTAGTTAGGTCCTAGCTAATACTCATGATCATGTGCTAAGAACAATTAAGTAGGGTTGGTTAGATGACTATGATGATGATGTGCATGACTTGTTATTATGATAACGAGTAGAAGTTGTATGATGATGATGAGTAGGACTTGTTATTATGATACCAATGATGAGTTATTTATTAATTATTATGATGATGCATGATGTTAAGTTGTATATAATAACTAATCATGGTCATAAAATCATATGATGAAAGTACTGTATATAAAACATATACAAATACAACGACAGTAAGTTGAATTGTCAAAAATATAGGAAAATTTAGCAGTAGCGCTTTTCAAAAGAAACGCTACCGCTACTTACTATTATCAGTAGCGCCTTTTCCCTACCGAGCGCTACTGCTAACTAGGTATAGCAGTAGCACTGGAAAACTAGCGTTACTGCTACCAGTTAGCTATAGCGCCTTATTGGTAGCGCTTGTACAAGCACTACTGATAGCTATAAAACCAACGCTATCACCACTTCACCAGGTAGTGTAGCACTACTAGGGTTATCCCTAGTAGTGGTAGGTCAAGAAGATGAACGTGATCCAAGCAACGCGGATCACCACTTCATCAGGGAGTGTAGCTAGGTGACGTTGCGAAGGTACCCTTCTAGAGGGATGGTGTAGTCTGTGACCATCCTCGCAAGGGTGCTGGCCCCATCGAGAGGAACCTGCCATTGTACGGTCCTGCCGGTGAGCCATGACGACATCACGCTCGACGGCATGGAGCGGATGATGCCTACATTTACTGGCAACAATTTTAGACACTCTCCTCAGTGGGAGATGAGACATATATCACAAGAGAATGTTCAAAGGTTTGTTACCTTCATGAACTTCAGTAGACACAAATGTAATGAGTGATAAGGCAGCATACTGGATAACAGAGTATGTGCTCCTAACTTTGAAGCTGAAAATAATGCCCACTAGCAATATAATTTGAGAATCCATCAAGAGTTGCCTGTCAAAACGTCAACAATTGGGTAAGATGACCATTCTATAATTTTATGAATCAATAAACTATTTTACAAGTCATAATAGTTTTTAAAATTTTAGGATATTTTTTCAATTCATGAAGTTTTTTGAATTAGCAAAATTTTGTACATTTTCATTAGCATATTTTAATACACGAATTTTTTTAAAAAAATCATGAATATCTGCCAATCCATCCAGACCTTGAAGATAATCAAGTAGTCATGACTGAGAATGAATCATCATCTGCCCAAGCACAAGCCAAGAAGGAGAAAGTGAGGAAGGAGAAAGCTGCCAAGATGCCTACTCAAGAGGAGGCATCTGAATATTTCCTAAAAATCAAACAAGAGCAGCTTGGTTACTTGATTGCATCCACCCTGCGGATTGAGCAAGGACTAGCCACCCTAACTCAGAACCAGGCAAGCTTAGAGAGGATCATGAAACAAAAGTTCTATGACTTGGATGTCAAAGTGACAGAGATTCAGTCTGAAGTGGAGCAGCTCCAGGATGACATGCAGGAGAAGAGAGGCAAGACTACAACTGATGCTTTTGCCAGAGTGCCACGAGGTCCGAGGTCGTCTGCACTTCCAGTTGCTGACACCAGAGCCACCACTTCTCCACCAGCTACAGCCTCAGTTCCACCAGCTCCAGTGTCCACTTCAGCCTCGACTCCTACCACGTCTACAGAAGGATTCGTCCTTGGAGTGCTCCGGACTCCACCACCACCTGAAGATCAAGCCTGAGTGTCGACTTAGCACTATGCATTTTCTAGGAACTTTTTGGTAACTTGTTGCCAAAGGGGGAGAAAATGTATAGATCATAGGCTTCGAGAGAGAGTGTTGCTTTTATTCTCTCTTGTTTTATTTGGTGGTTTTTCGAACTTTGTTTGCTTTCGTGTGAGATACTATGCCCTTATCTGTGTGAGACATCGATGATCATGTGTTTAATATGCTACACTTAATGTTTTCTTAATATTATTATCTTATCTATCTTATGTGATCACTCACTATTCTTGGTAAGGAGTGCATGTATTTCATTCTTATCATTTTAAGCGCTCCACCAAGATGTATGTGGCATGGAAGAGTAACCCATGGCTCTAACTCTTTGTGCATTTGCAGTCCAAAGCAAATTTTAAATATGCACAAATTTAGGGGGAGCTCTTACTTGTCACATACTTCTCAAAGCGACGATATACTTCATGCCTATTATCATTTGTCGAAGCTTTGATCTATATGTTGTCATCAATTACCAAAAAGGGGGAGATTGAAAGTGCAACTATCCCTAGGTGGTTTTGGTAATTCATAACAACATATAGCTCATTGAGCTAATGCTATTCCAAGATGACTATTTCAGGAAAGCTCAATGATTGGCATGGCATGGATGTGAAAGTGGAACCCTCAAAATGCTAAGGACAAAGGATTGGCTCAAGCTCAAAAGCTCAAGACTCTTCATTTTATGTTTTAGTGATCCAAGATCACATTGAGTCTTTAGGAAAAGCCAATACTATCAAGGAGGGATGAGGTGTTGCTTAATGAGCCTCTTGCTTCATGTGCCTAGTGATATGCTCCAAAAACCTCAACTACTTTCCCATATCCACAAATGACCTAAACCCTAAGCCAAACTCGGTCATACCAATTCTTTCTATCCGGCGCCATCGAGTTTCACTTGTCATAAGCCACTGCCAAACCCTAGCAATTCGGTCCTACCGATAAGGATCTCGGTCTCACCGAGATGGGGTTGCAAACTCTCTGTTTCCTTTTCGTAACTTTTCGGTCTCACCGAAAGAGAGAATCGGTCCCACCGAGATTGCAATGTAAACTCTCTATTTCCTTTTTGTAACTTTTCGGTCTCACCGAAAGAGCAAATCGGTCCCACCGAGTTTACCTGACCAACTCTCTGGTTAGCTTATTACCAAACTCGGTCTCACTGCGTTTGTGTAATCGGTCTCACCGAGATTACGTTATGCCCAAACCCTAACAGAATCGGTCCTACCGAGTTGCATGTCAGTCCCATCGAAAATCTCTAACGGTCACTAGGTTTACCTTTTCGGTCCGACCGAGTTTGTTGATTCGGTCCCACCGAGATTGGTAGATTGTGTGTAACGGTTGGATTTTGTGTGAAGGCTATATATACCCCCTCCACCTCCTCTTCATTCGTGGAGAGAGCCATCAGAACACATACACCATTCCAACTCATATGTTCTGAGAGAGAACCACCTACTCATGTGTTGAGACCAAGATATTCCATTCCTACCATATGAATCTTGATCTCTAGCCTTCCCCAAGTTGCTTTCCACTCAAATCTTCTTTCCACTAGATCCAAATCCTATGAGAGAGAGTTGAGTGTTGGGGAGACTATCATTTGAAGCACAAGAGCAAGGAGTTCATCATCAACACACCATTTGTTACTTCTTGGAGAGTGGTGTCCCCTAGATTGGCTAGGTGTCACTTGGGAGCCTCCGACAAGATTGTGGAGTTGAACCAAGGAGTTTGTAAGGGCAAGGAGATTGCCTACTTCGTGAAGATCTACCGCTAGTGAGGCAAGTCCTTCGTGGGCGATGTCCATGGTGGGATAGACAAGGTTGCTACTTCGTGGACCCTTCGTGGGTGGAGCCCTCCGTGGACTCGTGCAACCGTTACCCTTCGTGGGTTGAAGTCTCCATCAACGTGGATGTAGGATAGCACCACCTATCCGAACCACGGGAAAAACATCCGTGTCTCCAATTGCGTTTGAATTCTCCAAACCCTTCCCTTTACATTCTTGCAAGTTGCATGCTTTACTTTCCGCTGCCAATATACTCTTTGCATGCTTGCTTGAATTGTGTGATGATTGCTTGACTTGTCCTAAGATAGCTAAAATCTGCCAAGAACTAAAATTGGGAAAAGGTTAAGTTTTTAATTGGTCAAGTAGTCTAATCACCCCCCCTCTAGACATACTTTCGATCCTACAGTGTTACTGTCTTGTGCATATTCGGTTTCCCTTATATATTAGTCAAGGTTATAGTAATGTAATTGATGAGTTATGCATGCGTGTGCACTTTCCACTATATTCTCCTAGAGATTAAGCTTGAGCAGGGACTAGTAACCGTCTTAGACTCGAGACGAAAAGATCCACAGGACTATGCGGACATGACTCAAATGCTCGAGAAGTAAGTTAAATCGATCATTATCCACCATATCAGCAACTTTGTTCATTTCCTGATATATCAAGTAATTGTTTTCTTTGTCTGGCAGGGTTTGGAGAAAATTCACCAAAAAAGCTCTGGGACTGCCGAAGAAGCTGCAATTTAGACACCCGAAAGTAAGTACTATAGTAGCATGTTCCGCGCATCTCCTAGTGATTCAAGCGCTAGTTTCATCAATACCATTTGGCATTCTTACTTATCAGTTTGATTGACCTCTATTTCTTGTAAAGTGCTTGTGGCAGGAACAAGGGAATGATTTCTGTGGATACTACGTTTGCGAGTCCATCCGCCACACGACCTGTGAGCGGGGCTACTCTGACGAACAATATCAAGTGCGTAAATAACAATATTCACAATTTTATTTTATTACCATCATTTGTGTTGAGTTTCATTCATTCATATATATATATGTATTGACCCCCTTCTTCAAATTAGATGTTTCGGAAGCGGGATGAACTCCTAGCACTATCTCGCGTGCGACCAATTCAAGAGGAATTGGCGGCATTCTTTCTTGACCACGTGATCGCTCAAGATGGAGAATACTATGTGTACCATGCGTCTGTATGTTAGGAGATTATATTTGTAAGAGATAATTATTGTATATATGTAGCCGGTAGTGTCGGATAGATATACGAGAACTTGTTGTTCGACCAATCTCTCGGAGAAGGAGAGGTGGTCGATATCACTTCTCTCTGTATGCATATATGTTCATGACGATCTTCTGTTTCCTTCGTTTGCTTACTAGCTAGCTAGCGTGTCTAGTCCTCTCTATACGTATGTATAGTACGTAGCGTCGACCAAGCACGGACATAGAGAGGACACTTCTCTCTATTAATTACAGCTAGCTAACACAATATATGAAACACCTAAATTAACCCCCCAAAACCCCCAAACCCCTCCCCTTTGAAAAAAAACAAAAACCCTAGCCACAGAAATGCTGACGCGTGGATGCCTATTGGTCCCGGTTGGTGCCACCAACCGGGACCAAAGGCCCTCCTGCCTGGGCTCCGCGCACAGGCCACATGGAGACCCATCTGTCCCGGTTCTGGATTGAACCGGGACTAAAGGGACAGGGCATTAGTACCAACCCTTTAGTCCCGGTTCAGGAATCGGGACAAAAGACCCTTACGAACCGGGACAATAGGCCCGTTTTCTACTAGTGAGAGCCAAAGGGTATTTCCCCGCAAACAGCTCTCTGCCATAGCACATGTTGACGGAGTCAATCCCATATCGTGCAGATGCATCTCTGTCAATGTGTGCGTGTGACCATGCCAGGCAGCTGTGCACGCATTGTTGTGCCTGCTAGTATACATGAGCTGCCACACTGTTTACTTTCTAGTAGATACGGGGCACTGTGCAACGGCCTCTACTACAAATACAGTAGCTGCATACTGGCTTGGCACTGATCACGACAAGCACAAACGGGTCTGATACCGGCCTGCGGGTAGCTCGGCCCCAAAGTGCATTTTCGAGCTTATCCCCCATATAAGATAAGACAGGGGATAAAAAGAAGGGAAAATGAAAATAGTTAATTAAGTTCAGAATGGTATTCCATAAAGGAAAGGAATTCCAATCAAAACCAAAAAAACTGAGTCTCTTAAACAAGGCATTCTAAAACTTAGGTAATTTAAAGTCATTAGGATTTTAGTTCTATATGAAGTAAAGACTATTCCATAATTTCTTATAAGCATAGGTTTTCATTGGAATCCACTCAGTCGGTTAATTATGGAACAAGAGACTTGTTTCATCTTTGTTTTAAAGAAATATAAAAATGAATTATATTGTACCGGCCAAGCCAAAACGCCATGTACTAATCCAAAGCAATCTGATTCACAAAGGTCCAAACTAGGCAATAGAGGTTTAGCTCATTGGAATAGTGAAAAAACGCATCTTGCTAGTGGACCCGCTGTTGGAAATATGAGCAATTTACCGAATAATTTTATTAACAGAAATACTAGATAAAGCATGACTAATATAGTAGAGATAAAACAAGTCATGCGTTCGGACAGAGAGAAGGTAAAGAGCATATGCATATATGAACTTGAACTAAACACATCTAGAACAGACACTAGATGAAGTTGCATATATGAAGTAGAACGTAACACATGTAGGACGGAAAGTAGAGAAAAGAACTATGTCATGACATCTAACAGAAAGAGTAAGAACACATACGGGATAGCAGCAGTGGAAGTGCTGGACTTGGGGTCAGTGTCCTCGCCTGCCATGTCGTCGAGGAGATCGTGGACGTCGGGGAAGAAGTCGTCGTCGGGGAAGTAGTCATCGGCGACCGGATCGTCCGTGATGAATCAGCCAGTAGTCGCGCTGAGCGCTCCCCAAAAACCTTATCACCCTTCTCCCGTACAGGACTCAAAAGGTGCGGTCTCGGAGGCCTACTGTCCCGACGTGCGGTGCACGCCGCAAGCAGGGATGAGGAAGACAACAGCAGCTCAGAGATGGAACCGATGGCGATGGAAGGAGTAATTCTGGTGCGTCTTTCTGGGAGGAGCGACCTCCCTTTTATAGGCGCAAGAGAAGGAGGCGAGAGGGTAACAACGGGAGGCGAAACAAAGAGACAGAGACGAAGCGAACAGCCAGCAGCCGAAGGGCTGCACCGTTCGCATTCGAACTCCACTTTCACAAAAATCTTTTTAGCTTCCGTGTGACCTTTCGTATACCCGTAGTGCGTGGCAAAAAATTAGATATCGGCTCGGCTCATTCCCGCAACCCGCGGCGCGTCGCGTCGTGACGAGGCGGGCGGCGGAGGAGGAGCGCGCGTGGATATCCCTCTTGCTCTCATGCTCGTACAAGTGGGGAAAGAACCTCCCTTATAAGGAGGTCCAAGTCCCACTCAACTAGCAATGTGAGACTAAACTTTAGTAGTATCCCTTGCCTTGCACAAATGGGCTAAGTGGGCCTCTAGGATTTATTAGGAATTTCTGAAATAGTTATTGGGCTGCCCAAAATAGACTAAATTCCAGCAATCCCCCACCAGATCCCAGAGGCACACAAAAATTTGCCTTTGGTTCCAAAACACTGTTTTATATACTGGTACTGCAGTGGAGACTGTTAAGTTGAACTTCCACATAGAACTCTATGCTACACTAGTAAGCAACTTGAACAGTGGACTGGGCCTTGAACTGCATGTTTTCTGCGAATCTAGCTTCACATAATGCCTTGACCGATACGTGGCTACCGTGGGTCTTCCCCGCGGGTGGAGCTTATGTGTCATACTCAGTGACCTTTCATAAGTTTACTAGAGAGAACCCTACTCTCATAAATTGCGACGTTTGACAATCAGACTCATATAGGTGTGTTCTTCAAAAGATGTTCTGCAGGATAACATCTCTGCTTAAATAAGCCACTTAGAACACATTAAGATATATATCAACCTGCCATGCAGATTAGGAGAGTATTGCATCTTCATGGAGTGGTATTGTGAATAGTAAGGATACTCTCCTCTCAGTTGACCAACAGCTTGTCTTCCACATCTAATTCACGGGATCTCCGATCACAAAGAATAGGTTACCACTGTGAACAACTCATATTGTGGGTCTCATACCCATCTCCCTTGATGAATTGTCTATCACATTACGTGATAGACCCTTAGTAAAAGGATCTGCCAGATTTTTAGACGTTTGGATATAATCCAATGCAATAACTCAGGAGTTTTTCATTTTTCTGACAGACTTTACCCTTCTCTGAACGTGTCTTGATGACTTCATGTTATCCTTTGAGCTGCTCACTTTCGTGATCACAGTTTGATTGTCGCAGTTCATAAGGACATCTGGTACAGGTTTCTCAACAACCGGCAAGTCATTCAAGAGCCGACGAAGCCAATCTGCTTCAACCGTAGCTGTATCTAGTGCTGCGAGTTCTGCTTCCATTGTTGACCTCGTTAAGATGGTCTGCTTGCAAGACTTCCAAGAAACAGCGCCACCTCCATGAGTAAATACATAACTGCTCGTGGCCTTTATCTCATCAGCATATAAGATCTAGTTTGAGTCACTATACCCTTCAAGCACCTTTGGGTGCTCGGAGTAGTGAATTCCATAATTTGCAGTGCCTTTCAAATAACGCAAAACTCTCTCTAGAGCTTTCCAATGCACATCTCCTAGTTTTGAAACAAACCGACTCAGTTTGCTAACAGCAAAAAAGATGTCAGGTCTTGTAGCACTGGCTAAGTACATAAGCGAGCCAATAATCTAAGAATATTTCAATTGATCTTTAGCAATTCTTCGATTCTTTCTAAGTAACACACACGCATCATATGGTGTTGGGGAGGGCTTGCAGTCACTATAGCCAAAGCGACTCAAGATCTTTTCCTCATAGTGAGATTGAAGCAATGTAATCCCACCATCATCGTCTCTCAACAACTTGATGTTCAAAATGAAATCAGCCACTCCTAAATCCTTCATCTCAAAACAACGAGATAGGAAATCCTTGACCTCCTTAATAACATTCAGATTTGTTTCGAAAATTAGTATGTCATCAACATACAAGCAAAGGATAACTCCCTCGCCCCCACCATGGCGATAGTACACACATTTGTCAGCTTCGTTTACAACAAAGCCTGCAGCTGTTATAGTTCTTTCAAACTTCTCATGCCACTGTTTGGGTGCTTGCTTGATTCCATACAAAGACTTTAGCAACTTGCACACTTCTCCTTCCTGACCATCAAGTACAAACCCATCTGGTTGTTCCATATAAATTTCCTCGTCCAACTCTCCATTTAGGAAAGCAGTCTTAACATCCATTTGATGAACGAGAAGGCCATGCGAGGCAGCTAGTGAAAGTAGAACTCGAATAGTGGTCAGTCGAGCCACAGGTGAGTAAGTATCAAAGAAGTCTTCACCTTCCTTTTGGGTATAACCCTTAGCCACGAGCCGAGCCTTGTACTTTTCAATAGTACCATCAGGCCTAAGCTTCTTCTTGAATACCCATTTGCATCCTATAGGTTTGCACCCATAAGGACGATCAATTATCTCCCAGGTTTCATTCGCCAAGATGGAATCCATCTCGCTACGAACCGCTTCCTTCCAGTAGTCAGCATCTTCAGATGCATAGGCCTCTGAAATAGAACTGGGAGTGTCATCTATGAGATACACAAGAAAATCATCACCAAAAGACTTTACAGTCCTTTGTCTCTTGCACTCCTAGTAGGAACTTTATTGTTCTCCTCCACAGGACTTTCAAAGTGTTCCATCGAAATGGCAGGTTCGGTAATTGTAACTGGTTCCTGATTCGATGAACTAGGCATCTCCTGATTAGATGAGGTAGCCATATCCTTCATGGGAAAGATATCTTCAAAGAAAGTCACATCATTTGACTCCATGATCATACCGACATGTATGTCAAGTACCTCCGATTTTACAACCAAGAATCTATAGCCAATGCTATGAAAAGCATATCCCAGGAAAACACAATCCACAATCTTTGGTCCAAGCTTCCGCTTCTTTGAAATTGGAGCATTGACTTTCGCCAAACAACACCATGTTCGCAGATAAGAGAGTTTTAACCTTTTCTTCTCCCATTCCTCGAATGGAGTTATCTCTTTGTTCTTTGTGGGGACTCGGTTCAGGACATGACATGCTGTCAATATCGCCTCCCCCCACCATGCCTTGGAGAGACCCGATGTGTCTAACATGGCGTTAACCAAATTAGTTAGAGTACGGTTCTTTCTTTCGGCCACCCCATTTGACTGAGGTGAGTAGGGAGGCGTCCTCTCATGGATTATACCATGTTCCGCACAAAAAGCATCAAACTCATTGGAAAAATACTCTCCACCATGGTCGGACCTAAGCCTCTTCATTTTTCGATCAAGTTGGTTTTCCACTTCAGCTTTATAGATCTTGAAAAAGTTCAAAGCCTCATCCTTAGATTTCAGAAGATACACACGGCAGTATCTAGTGGAGTCGTCAATTAACGTCATGAAATATTTCTTTCCACCTTTTGTCAACACACCATTCATTTCACATAGATCTGAATGTATGAGCTCTAGTGGTGCAAGATTTCTTATTTCCGCAGTCGTGTGGGACTTACGAGGTTGCTTAGCTTGCACACACACTTGACACTTAGATCCCTTGATGGTGGTGAAACTAGGGATTAAGTTCAACTTCACTAGTCGCGACATGCAACCAAAGTTAACATGACAAAGACGTGAATGCCACACATTTGATTCACTATTGTTGCAAACATGATTAACAACTTTATTGCAAACGTCTGATAAGGATAAACGAAACAAGCCTCCTGACTCATAGCCTTTACCAACAAAGGTTCCATACTTGGATATTACAAATTTATTCGACTCAAAGACAAGCTTGTAGCCATCTCTACACAGAAGAGATCCGCTAACATGATTTTATTGACGGAGGGGACATAATGCACGTTCTTCAGCCGCACGATCTTCCCCGAAGTAAACTTCAGATCGACCGTGCCAACACCACGAACAGAAGCACTTGAACCATTGCACATCAGCACGGTTGAAGTCCCTGTGGTCTGATAAGACGAAAACATGGAAATATCACCGCATACATGCACATTAGCACCCGTGTCAATCAACCAGTCAGGAGAATGACATACTGAAAGAATAGTGGGAAATATACCATACCCAACATCCTTCATGTCAGTGTCTCGAATGACAACATTAGCGGTCTTGCCGCCTTTCCCAGGATGACGCTTGCCATAGCGATTATGGCAACTAGGAGCCCAATGATCAGGATCCCCACACACATGAAAAGCACCTTTCTTCTTGCCATTCTTCTTCTTGAAGTTCGTTTGTTGCACAGCCTTGTTCTTCCCATCAAACTTTGCTTTTCCATCAAACTTGCCCTTGTTCTTGAACTTGTTGGGCTGGAAGTTCTGCTTCTGTACCACATTGGCACTAGATCCTCCCTCAATACGTCGAGCATGTGTGTCCTTTGCTCTCACCTTTTCTTCCACATCAAGAGTGCCAATGAGATCCGGGACGGAAAACTCATGCCTCTTATGCTTCATCAAGGTAGCAAAGTTCCTCCATGAAGGAGGAAGCTTAGTGATGATACCTCCGGCAACAAACTTGTCCGGTAGCATACAATTGAAGTGGTCAAGTTCTCTAGCAAATGACTGTATCTCATGAGCTTGCTCAACCACGGAGCGCTCTTTAGTCATCCTGTAATCATAGGATTGCTCCATGATGTACAGCTCAGTGCCTACATCCGAGACCCCAAACTTGGCCTCGAGTGCGTCCCACATATCTTTTCCATTATCAATGGACGCATAAGTATCAACTATGTTCTCACCAAGAACACTCAAGAGAGCAGCCTTAAACAGAGTATCCATTTTCTTAAAAGCTTGTGCCTGTTGAGCATCAAGCTCTCCTTCAGGTTTGCCGAGAGTGGCGTCATAGCAACTCATGGTTTGAAACCATAAGACTGCTCTCACGCGCCACCTCTTATAGTGGATACCCTCAAACATAGGAGGTCTCATGGAAGCAGCAAAACCACTCGGGGTAAATTGCCTATAATAAGGTTTTTGGATTGTTGGAAATATGAGCAATTTACCGAATGATTTTATTAACAGAAATACTAGATAAAGCATGACTAATATAGTGGAGATAAAACAAGTCATGAGTTCGGACAGAGAGAAGGTAAAGAGCATCTGCATATATGAACTTGAAATAAACACATCTAGAACAGACACTAGATGAAGTTGCATATATGAAGTAGAACCTAACACATGTAGGACGGAAAGTAGAGCAAAGAACTGTGTCATGACATCTAACAGAAAGAGTAAGAACGCGTACGGGACAGCAGCAGTTGAAGTGCTGGACTTGGGGTCGGTGTCCTCGCCTGCCATATCGTCGAGGAGATCGTGGACGTCGGGGAAGAAGTCGTTGGCGACCGGATCGTCCATGATGAATCAGCCAGTAGTCGTGCTGAGCGCTCCCCAAAAACCTTATCACCCTTCTCCCGTACAGGACTCAAAAGGTGAGTAGTTCTAGTTAGCTCGGCTCATTCCCGCAACCCGCGGCGCGTCGTGCCGAGGCGTGGCGAGGCGGGCGGCGGAGGAGGAGCGCGCGTGGATACCCGTCTTGTTTTCATGCTCGTACAAGTGGAAAAAGAACCTCCCCTATAAGGAGGTCCAAGTCCCACTCAACTAGTAATGTGGGACTAAACTTTAGTAGTACTAGTCGTCAACCCGTGCATTCGCACGGGCTAGTTTAGTAATCTGCAATAGGTTGAGTTTTGAGACTACATTTCATTTACCGGGAGTAATTAAATCGGGAATTCTCAAATTTCTATTGGAACAGTTCCATCTTGTCTTATGACCATACATGTTCAACAGTCAAATCTTATCGTAGTTAAAATTTTATACTTAAAATAACAGAATATGAAATGACTCGCATATACTCAAATGTTCTCCATCTAGATAAAAATAATCCAATTATTTAACAACCTCTAAATCTTGGTATATGATCCCTTCAACACATTGAAATTAAATTTTGTTGATTGTTCATTAACTTGGCACCTATTCCGACCAGTCTCTGGACTACTTAGGAAGTTTACTTTATATATAAGATGAAAGAGCCTCACAAAATCAACAACACAAACAATTAGACCTTTTTAAAAAGAAAAGGAATAGATGCACGCATCAGCGACCATTTTTTAGTACTTCTTTTCTTGTTCGAAACTTTTCTCATTAGAAGACAAAATCCTAGTCCATACCTGATAAAATAAAATCATGCATAGAGAAAATGGTCATTCCGTTGAGCTTGTGTACATGTTGAGATGGTTGCACTTCGGTGCATCTGCTTTGCTTCGATCACATCAAAATTTATTGATCTAAACATGTTAACTTTCATTATATTAGTCATTTCCTAAAAATAAATGCTAATATAATAACATATAGACAAAAGTAAACTGTTCTAGTCTCTATTTTGAATTCACACGAAATTTGTCAAATAAGGTATATACAAAACCCTTACTAAAATAATTTTGTATATAATGAAACCAAAAGAAAACGTAAATCCATATATAGCGAAATATTGATACAATATTTACCTAAAATCTTATTTATATAATCAAACAAACCGATGCACATACCTCGTATCCATTATCTGCACCCTATATATGTCGTTCCAACAAATTAATATGCATGTTATTCCTAACGTGGTAGTTTGCCGAGTTCTCTTTTTTCGAAACTCAGCAAGGGCTGTTTAAAATGTTTGTCGAGTGCCAATAATAAGAACTTGGAAAAGTTCAAGATTGCTCATGTCCGTCCAACCAAGTGTCGTTTGCCGAGAACAGAATTGGGCAAACACAATGCCAAGTTGTTTCTAGGCTTTGCCGAGTATGCTGCAAACTTGGCGAATTCGACGATTCCAGTAGTGACATGACATTAATAATAAAGTTTATCATGTTCACGATCCAAAAAAATGAACAGTGTAAAAGAAAGTAACTATCTTTCCTGAAAATAGACTATTCTTGGGTGCATGCTTAGTTTTGTTGCATGTATATGTAAGATTGACCTTTATAACATGTCACCCTTGAATTCGATTGCATTTTGTTGGGGTATGGGAGGTGTATTGGGTTTGACTACCATGGAGTTATTTCATACGTTTACATAGGTATGGGTTACTGGACAAATAATCTGATCATATATACGTTGCAAAATAAGAAACAAAACATGTTTAACATATCTGTCTACTCTCAAAAACCAAACACGTATTTATCATACTTTTACCCTAGATTAACTTACAAAAATTATAGTGCATGGACTGATATCAATTTCAATTGTTACTTATTAGCAATACAAAGTTAAGTACCCTAACAGTCAGAAAATCAATTCAAGAGAAGACAGGCAACTCTTACCTCCGATGCATTAGGCAGTGCAAAGTTTGGCAAGATGGTGACCTGATGAGATATATGATTCATGCATGGCCTATTTTGCATGGCGGGGTTGCCATAGTTCTGCTCTAATTCAGTCCCACGCATTCAGAAAGGTTAATTAGAATCCCTCCAATTTTGTGATCTGGTGGCTTTTGTGGATAAGGTCAAAAATTCTTCCTGCATGGAATATGAGCATTTTCTACCTTGCTGATAATAACCCCTGTGCCCAACAACGATGCTAGCCTGCGAAATAATTCACTGGTGGTCCTGGAAATTGAGAACATTAATCACATATTATGCTTGGAAACTGAACAAAAGATTAATCGGTTGGAATTCTTATAAAACCCATTAAATCAAGCCCAACATAGAACGTGAGAAACTAAATGCACGTATAGGATAGAACCTCAGAAGCACAGTCCAAGTATAAGATGTCACAAAAACAAACTGGACTGCAAGATAACTTCTTTTTTACTCATACCATGGGCATCGGTAGTCCCTCGATGGACAACTTCATGGGTTTGATTGAATAGTTGTGCATTGATACGTCCATACAATCAAGGGAGACATTGATCTTATTAATAGAATTGGCTGTTTTACAGTACGTGTCAAAGATGAGGAATAGGGGGGAGTATCAATGTAGATTTGATGGTAGAAGAAAATGTGTCATGATAATTAGGGTATAAAATATGAAAAATTAAGACAACAAAAGAGAGACAAAATCAGTGATAAAAATATGAAACTTGTTTTGTTGAGTGAATCCCCATGCTCCAAATAATAATAAATCACATAGCTTGACTGATTTGAGAGGGTATAATTATATATGTATACTTTTCAGCCATCACAGACTAACACCTAGGGCCTACTAACACCTGTAAGTTGTTTGTCTTGCCTAGTTAATTACTTAATGAACCACAATCTTTCTTAGATGAACGCTACCTGCAGACAAATAGCTTGTAGAGGTGCATGTTAAAAAGACACTGTAAGTAAATAAGAAAATATTATACTACCTCAGATCAAAAGTTTCTTCACACGCTTAATCCATCACCAGACCAGTTGCTTAATGGTGAGCATATCACCGTGTCCTCGGCCTCGACGGTGCTGCAGCAAAGAAGAGCTTCCCATATGCACCCTGGATGGATAGGCTAAACAATGTTAGAACTGACATACTGCAGACAAACAACATCATTTTACCTAACCAAAAGATTGGGTTGGGTGATGTTTAAAAGATCACTGTATAGTGGATGGTCCTGCATTGCACTTGATCGACCAATTTTGTATAACCTGTGGAGGCACCCAATTATATAATCAGTAGATGACGTTCATCACCTGCATTGAAATCTCGCTTTTCTCAAAATTGTCACTGGATCTAACTCACTGCATTATCTTCATCATCTGCAACACACACACACACACACACACACACACACACACACACACACACACACACACACGTGCGCGCGCGCTGGCCCCGGCCGCGTCGGGGCAGCCGACGGACGGTCTAGGGACGTGCATCGGGCGGTGCGGCTGTGTGCCCTGCCCGAAAGGGAAGGTCCGCATCGCTGTGTGCACACCTCCGCCGCCCTGCGAGGCCAGATGCCGCTGCACCTATTCCGGCACGGGCTGCTAGGCCGGCTGCGACCCTGATGACGCGGCCTGCGTGCAGCGCATGAAACTCAAACCAGCAGTGTATTGTATGCGCGCGTCTGTGTGCTGTGATGTGGTAATAAAGTTTAAACGGATCGATCCGTGAGACAAAAATCAAAAAATAGAAATGTCATTTTCGTTTCACAGTGTATATTACTTTTATCATACTCAAACTTCAGAGCAAGTATATTGGAAACCTATATCAACCTATATAATATCAAACAAATACAATATAAAAATACTCTCTCCGTCCGAAAATACTCCCTTGCTGCCCGTGTCCTCTCCGGCCATGCCCTGGACCGAAAGATGGCTCTGATGCCAATTGTTATCTCTGAGCTCAAAGCTCTGTCAATGGCGAAAGCACTCACGAGGAACTGGACTTTTTGTGCAGCGCAATACCTTGCTGCTTTTCTACTTCTCTCTTCTTATTCACTTGATGAACGGGAAAATCGGATCAAGAACAGCCCCCACTACTGGATCATGCCATGCCACGATTATGGGAGTGCTCATTCCGCGAGCTAAGGGCCTCGGGATCGCACATGCCGCGTCCTCAGGCACTGTCTAACTGAAAACGAAAAATACGCTATCTGACGAAACTGAAAAACTATCGCTGCAGCTGCAGCTCTACTGACCTTCAGAACTACTCGACCCTAGTGACCTGTCACGCTAGATTATTTGATAACAATCTCCCCCTAAGCTAGTCGTGACAGAAGGCCTAAACCTCAACCATGCCAATGCGTGCGTGCTGCTCTCAGAGGCGTACCCACGTTGGGCCAGGGGGTGTCACAGGACACCAGGTAGATAGATATTTTGCCTATACATATATAGCCCATATACGGCTGGGACACCCCGTAATTTCATTACCTTGACACCGGGACAACAAGCTGGCCCATTCAACAACTACCTGCTGCGCGATGCAGCTAGCCAGTGCGAATCCGTCAAACAAACAAAAAAGCTAGCCAGTGGGAGGCCCAGCCTTAGCAGCGAGCGAGGCAGCCAGGCGGCAGCTAAATCGACCGATCGTCTTCTAAGGGCGCCGTTCTAATGGCGATGCCCACAGTTTAGCAAAGTTTTCATTAAATTTAGCTCACGGGCACCACATGTGGCTTTTGCATCCCATAACCCTCTATGTATCCCATAAATTGTGGTATTTGATGAATAATTTTTTTTTCATCCCTAGAAAAATGCTAAATCGATCGACCACCCTTAAAAAAAGCTAAATCGATTAACCAGGCTCTCATCGAATTATTTCTAAAAAAAGGCTCTCATCTAATTCTCAAAAAAGGCTCTCATCTAAAACAAACAATTCCTCAACAACAACAAAAATGTCGTACGCCTCTCCATGTCACTCTAATAAAATCAATCCATCGTTGGCTCGGCACTCGGGTCACCATACTCACTTTGACGCCGCCGTCCCCAGATCTTGTCAAGTGGCCGAAGCAGGAGAGGAAATATAAGGTAAATCATACGAAGTACATACTCCAATGCGACGTGTTTCTTCTAGATTGTAATTCTTGTTCCTCAAACCCTTGAGGATTCCGGCAAGGCCTCTTAACTGTGTTAATGATCGGATCATTGAAATATTTCTAAAAACAATTGCGTGAAATATTCAAAATTTATTCACAAAGTGGAGGTCAGATCACAATCCTTGAAGGTGATCGGCATTTGTGCTGGACGATTCTCGGAAGACTAGACGCACCAAAGTAAGCTTACTTTTATAACCGTGCAATTCAAGTATAACCTGGAAAAAAATCCAAGTATTAGATACATATTCTTTCATGGTTTAATCTTCTCTGCCCAAATATAAATTATCACGCACAAATATCAAATAATAACTATCAAATCACATGTCATAGAAGGAAACATTTCTAAAAAGGCAAGAGCGATCAATACATAATGAAAATGTTGATTGGTTTCAAATATAATGTTGTAGAATCGTATGCAATAAAATATATTTTTATTTTTATTTTTTTGTTTTGTTGGCCATCGCGGCGGAAACGACTACTTTTATGTAATATGGTATGCATGTTTTATTGTACATGGGACACCGGGTAAATTTTGTCCTGGGTCCGCCCCTGCTCGTCGTCGCCGGCAGTTGCTGCTAAGTCTTGCTCCTTGGCTCTTCCTCCCCGCGCTAATCTGGAGGCGGTCATGAAGGCCGGCGACGCTGGAAGTCTTCCTCTGGCCGTTGGTCGGCGACGCTGGAAGTCTTGCTCCTTGGCTCTTCCTCCCCACGCTAATCTGGAAGCGGTCATGAAGGTTGTGGGCATGGCGGTGGCAGAACTCTTGGTCCTGGGCCCTTTCTACCACATGATCATCTGGATGCCGCCTTGAAGATTTTGGGCGTGGCGGCGGCTGCCGGCGTAGATTGCACCAAGGCGAGCTTCCCGGCAAACAGTCACAGACTGGTGGTCGAGCGCTGCTCAGTGTCTTGTTCTGTGCCGCCTCGCCTGGTGCCATGCTGCTAAGGTGGAGCAAAGCACGGGACGGTGGTTCAGACCGTTCCTCGGCCAAATTTGACCACCGATGTTGCCGGGGCACGATCTGGGGCATGGTGGTTATTGGTGTTGCCGTCGCGTGATGATACCGTCATCCTGATCTAGTCGGTCTTGGGTTGGGAACTTGGGATGTTGAAGTGGCCGATTCATCACCCAGATTAGCCTGTTGAGGTGACCACTTCGGCCCGTGGCTGCCGCTTTATTGTGGCCTCAACCGTCTTGTTGCGGATTACGTTGGCCACCAAAAGGTCTTCATGAGGGTTTCCCCCTTTAGAGTCAGCGAATGACTTTGACAACGAGATCAATGACTGTTGCACAATGCATGTAGCTGCTTGGTCAAAGAAAAGTGGTGGCGGCAACCAATGACTGACGTCAATTGTGGTGATAATGGAGCACCCGGTCTCGAATTCTGGGTTGAAAGCCTAGGTCTGACCCAAGTTGGTTATGTTAGAATTAATCTTGACATGTGTGCATTGCATGTTAGTAGTCTAAAGATGGCTGGGGTCGTGTGAATCGACGCGCAGCCGTGTGAGATGGCAAGCTGAAGCCAAGGTCCTGAGGTGTAGACGGCAGGCTAAGTTAGTTAGTTGCATGCCTAGTTAGTAGGAGAGGATTGAGTCACACGCCTGCATGGATAAGTTGTTAGCTGGCTGGAGAGATTTCAGGGTAGTTAGCTTAGTGGTCTGCGTGCGTGAGGTAGTGGCCGAGTGTGCCGGCCAGCCATGAGTTAGTGGCTGGGTGTGGAGTCATTTGTACATGGTATTTAAGTTGATCAGATGAATGGGAAAAGAGAGGCTGTGAGGGCTAGAGGAAACCATGTAGCATATGTGTTGTCACCGGGAGCAAAGGCAAAGCTAATTTTCTCCCAGGTGAATGTGCGTGTGCGTGTGTGTTTTCTGTCCCGGTGTGTGTCCTTGTGTTCTTGAGAGACAAAGGAGAGAAGAGAGAGTTGTGCGAGGGAGCTCGAGGTAGAAGAAGGTCGGCGCTGCGAGGAGGCGACGCCAACATTTGGTATACAGAGTCAGGTTGATCCGAGATGGCGTCGGCTGTGGCGCAACAAACTCCATGCGAGATGGAGGCCGACCGCGCAAGGAGGAGGCCGCTAGTGGCGCGACGCTGCTGGTGGCTTTAACGGCGCGAGGCCATTATGACGAGAAGATGGTGTGGCGTACAGCGCCACGAAGGCGTCGTTCATGTCAAGAGATGGCCGCTGCATGCGGCAGGAGGTCGTGGTACTCGGCGCCGCGACAACATCGTCGATAGCAAGACGGCATGGTGATCGGTGTTGCGATGGCATCGTCCACGACTAGATGGTGTGTGGTGATCGGTGCTGCGATGGAGCCGTTCACGACAAGGAGGTGTTTGGCGGTGTGACGCCGTGCAAACATATGGCTGCTGTGCGACGCCGCAAGAGGAGACGGTGGTGCGATGCTGCCACAACGGTGAAATGCCGCTAAGGAGATGTACAGCGGCGCGATGCTGTCACTTGGATCGGTGCGATGCCGGTGGCGGTGGTGCGATGCCATCATCATCATGGAGAGTTGGTGTGAAGCCAGCAAACATTGCAGTGCGATGTTGTGGCAAGGTGTGTGTGTTCGGCACTGAGACGGCGTCGATGACGAGATGAAGTGAAGCTCGATGCTGTGAAGGCGTCATCCATGAAAGTTTGGTGAGCCACCATGTCAAGATTAGAAGGGAGAATGTTAGAACTAATCTTGATATGTGTGTACGTACATGTGTGCATTGCATGTTAGTAGTCTAGAGATGGCTGGGGTCGTGTGAATCGACGCGCAGCCTTGTGAGACGGCAAGCTGAAGCCAAGCTCCTGAGGAGTAGACAGCAGGCTAAGTTAGTTAGTTGCATGCCTAGTTAGTAGGAGAGGATTCAGTCACACGCCTGCATGGATAAGTTGTTAGCTGGCTCGAGAGATTCTAGGGTAGTTAGCTTAGGGCATGTACAATGGTTGATAAGACAATTTTATCTTAAATTTTGCATGTAATTTAGAGATGATAAAAAAGTATGTCTATAATGTGTTATATCTTAGCCTTATCTTCAATAATTTATCATTCCTTAAAATATGATGAGACAAATTGTGCTAAGAGATCATCTCTTGTCTTGTCTTAAATAAAAGAAGACAAGCCTTTTCTTATAAGTTCTCTCTCCTCCATATCATCATTTATCTTATGTGACACTTCTAAAATAGCACTATTGTACATGCCCTTAGTATTTGCGTACGTGAGGTAGTGGCCGAGTGTGCCGGCCAGCCGTGAGTTAGTGGCTGGGTGTGGAGTCATTTGTACATGGTATTTAAGTTGATCAGATGAATGGAAAAAGAGAGGCCGTGAGGGCTAGAGGAAACCATGTAGCATATGTGTTGTCACCGGCAACAAAGGCAAAGCTAATTTTCTCCCTGGTGAATGTGTGTGTGCGTGTGTGTTTTCTGTCCCAGTGTATTGTCCTTGTGTTCTTGAGAGACAAAGGAGAGAAGAGGGAGTTGTGTGAAGCAGCTCGAGGTAGAAGAAGGTCAGCGCTGCGAGGAGGCGGCGCCAAAAGGTTATACCTGACAATGAGGATGTTTTTTACATCATTGCCTTGTTGAAGACATTGCTTGGATACGTTCGGACTGATTCATCAAGATAAACCCTAGATTCTGGCCTTGGGTGGTTCCATCTGACGACGGTGGTGCGTGAGGGTCGCTTCTTTCCTCATCATTCATGTGGTGTAATGAGATGGTTGATGCGGATATAAAGTTTGCTGATTGCGGACCTATTCGCTTTGGGTTCTTTTTTTCTCACCTATACATAGCTTTGGTCTTATATGACTTTGCAATTGGTCGGCGTGTTTTTGGTATATGTGTGCGTTGATGTTGGGTGTGTGTCGCCTAACTATGCAAAAGCCAGGTGTGTGTTCATTGTGTCTGTATCGTATTTATGCTCTATTTTGAGCTAATAAAATCGACCCTTTGTGGATGTTTTTTATATTTTCTGAATCCAAATTTATTGCTTGTTAGCAATTGGGCAAGTGATCCCGAAGCGTTCAGGAGCAAGTGCATCACGCTCAATACGGAGGTGAACCAGCACTACCACAAGCATAGTGCTCGCCAGGTGCTGCCCGCACGGTGGTGGTACATTCCTTACTCTAGGGACTTATCGCCAACTTCGACTGGATGGCGAACAACGCTTGCATGGGTGTGTCCGCTCAGCTGCACACCACGACATATAAAGAGATCTCCCATGAGTTCCTCGCCACTGTCTAGGGTACTGTCAATATTGACGGGATGCAGCATGCGTGCACTCACTACACGGCTACACGGTAACTCTGCAGCGCCTCTGCGGCATGTTCGGTTTCTCCAACGGCACTTCCAGCATGGCAGATGAACCCTTGCGTTGAATGATGGAGGACCTCCAAGACAGTTACTTCGTGAAACGTAATCCGTTCCCGGTACCGGTTTTTCAAAAAGCTAGTATGTTACCATCGGAAGATTAGAACTTGATTTTACAATATAATGTATATTCATTTTAGCATAAGCCAAACTTAGCTAAGTTTTGTTAGCAAATAATCTAGCGTGACAGGTCACTAGGGCCGAGTAGTTCTGAAGGTCAGTAGAGCTGCAGCTGCAGCGATAGTTTTTCAGTTTCGTCGGATAGCGTATTTTTCGTTTTCAGTTAGACAGTGCCTGAGGACGCGGCATGTGCGATCCCGAGGCCCTTAGCTTGCGGCATGAGCACGCCCATGATCGTGGAATGGCACGATCCAGTAGTGGGGGCTGTTCTTGATCCGTTTTTCCCGTTTATCAAGTGAATAAGAAGAGAGAAGCAGAAAAGCAGCAAGGTATTGCGCTGCACAAAAAGTCCAATTCCTCGTGAGTGCTTTCGTCATTGACAGAGCTTTGAGCTTAGAGATAACAATTGGCATCAGAGCCGTCTTACGGTCCAGGGCATGGCCGGGCACGACACCGGCAGCAAGTCGCCATCGACGCCGCACGCAAAGATCTCTGGCGGCACAGAGCTGGTCGTGGCAGAGAGAACTATGGTGCGGGTGGTGCGTGACACCGGCGGCGCGGCGTGGCCGACCAACTACACCGACTGGGCTGTCCTCATGCAAGTCATGATGGAAGGGCGGCACCTGTGGGATGCCGTGGTGGCGGGCATGGCGGAGCGCAGCGACGATCGGCTCGCGCTCGAGGCCATCCTGCGTGGAGTGCCACCGGAGATGGGGACCACTCTCGCTGGCAAGGCCACGGCGAAGGAGGCGTGGGAATCCGTCAAGACGATGCGCCTCGGAGTGGCTCGTGTCCGCGAGGCGAAACTCGCAACCCTGTCCAAGCAGTACAACGACATCCGCTTCACCGACGGCGAGACCATCGACGACTTCGCCATGCGGATCACGAACATGGTGGCCCAGATGGTGCTGCTCGGGGAGACCATGCAGGAGAAACGCATCGTTCGCAAGTTCCTCTCCGTCGTCCCGAAGAGGTACTCACAAATCGCTTTGTCAATTGAGATACCCGTTGATCTGGATACGCTCTCCGTGGAGGAGCTCACCGGGCGGCTGAGGGCTGCCGACCAGGTGGTGTCAGCCGTCGGGCGTGTCATGTTCACGGCGGCGGAGGAGTGGCTCGCACGCATGCAGCGCAGCGAGAACGATGGATCCGGAGGTAGTGGAGCTGGGTCAGGATGCAGCGGCGGACGCCGCGGGAGAGGCCGCGGTCGCGGTCGTGGATGTGGCTCCGGCAGCCGCGGTCGCGGTCGTGGATGTGGCTCCGGCAACCGTGCGGAACCCATGGACCAGTGCCGTCACTGCAAAAAGTACGGGCACTGGGCACGTGAGTGCAAGACGCGCATCCGCGAGGAGCGAGCCGAGGCGAACCTTGCCGAACAAGGCGGGCACGACGACGACCCGACGCTTCTGATGGCGGTGATCGCCGCGACCCTTGCACAAAGCATAGGGGAGCACATCATGCTCAACGAGGAGCGTGCAGAGGCGAACCTGGGCGCGGAGGAGGCACCGTGCAACGGCCGTTGGTTCCTGGACACCGGCGCGTCCAACCATATGACTAGCGACCGATCGGCGTTCGCGGAGCTGGATGAGGGCGTCACCAGCAGCGCCAGGTTCGGGGACATCTCCAGTGCGGCTATTCGTGGTCGCGGCACAGTCACGTTCACCATGCACAGCGGCGATCATCACGCTCTCACCGATGTCTACTTCATCCCGCGTCTCAAGACGAGCATCATCAGCCTTGGGTAGCTAGACGAGCATGGCTGCACCATCAAGATCCATGGCGGCGTCCTGACTCTGTACGATCGCCGCCAGCATGAGTTGGCCCAGGTACGCTGAAATGGCAGACAACTGACAACTTATGTTGTGCTCCTGGACATTGCGCATCCTATTTGCCTGGCAGCTCACGGCGGCGACGAGGCATGAAGGAGGCATGCCAGGTTAGGTCACCAGCACTTCGACGCACTCCGGCGCATGGGGCGCGCTCACATGGTGCACGGGATGCTGCTGGTGGACCACGTCGAGCAGATCTGCGACGCATACTTGGTGGGGAAGCAACGATGTGCTCCGTTCCCTTCCCAGGCGCGCTACCGGGCGACAGAGCCGCTCGAGCTCGTTCACGTGGATCTTTGCAGGCCCATCACTCCGGCCACCCCAGCGGCAAGAGCTACTTCATGCTCGTCGTTGATGATCACAACCGCTACATGTGGGTTATGATGTTGCCGGTAAAGGATGCCGCCAAGGCCAGCATCAAGCAATTTGTTGCCGCGGCCGAGGTAGAACGGGGGCATGACTGCGCATGTTCCGGACTAACTGGGGCGGCGAGTTCACATCCAGCGCGCTCGGCGAGTACTTGGCAGACCAAGGGGTGTAGAGGCACCTAACAGAGCCCTACTCGCCGCAGCAGAACGGCATGGTGGAGTGGCGCAACCAGACTGTCGTCGGCATGGCCAGAAGCATGCTCAGGGTGAAGAACATGTCGAGCTGGTTTTGGGGGGAGGCCGTGGCGACTGTGGTATTCATCCTCAACAGCTCACACCCGCAGCGTCGATGGCATGACTCCGTACTAGGCATGGTACGGAATGAAGCCTGTCGTGCTCTACCTCCTTATGTTCGGCTGCATCACCTATGTCAAGACGCTCGACGACCACAGCACAAAGATGACCTTCATCGTCTACGAGGCGTGATCGAAGGCGTATAGAGTGTACGATCCGCTGACCAAGCACGTGTACGCGTCACGCGACGTGGTGTTTTGGTGTTTGACGAGGGCGCGAGATGGGATTGGGGTGCCACTGGCAAGCCCATGGCGGAGCCGTTTATCGTCCATCACGAGCTCTTGCTCACTACTGGAGTGCAGAGCGCGCACGCCAGGGCGGGCGACGCGAGTGGGGACCAAGAAGGGGACGACGACACCACGGCGTAGTCACCAGCCACGCCCAAAAGCGGGACCGTGGCTGCATCTCCCGCCACACCCCAGAGCGCAGCCTTGACCAGTTCCCCAGCAATACCGTGGTCCGGCGCGTCTACGGCCTCCTCGGACGGGTCTGGAGGCGCGACACCCCCTGACGAGGCTCCAGGGGCGGTGGAGTTTGTCACGCCGCCCGCAAGACGGCTGGACTCGTTCGACGCCGACGATGATCCGTTCGCAGGGCATGGCTTCCACTATATCCCGGATGTGTATGGCGGGAAGGCCAAGCAATCTGCGCCGGCGGAGCGGCTGCTTCTAGCCGAGGAGGAACCAGCAATGTTCGCCGAAGCAGTGCCTCACGATCCCTGGCGAAGCGCAGTGCTGGAGGAGCTGGCGTACATCGAGGAGAATGGTATCTGGACGCTCACTGATCTGCCTACAGGCCACACGGCCATCGGCCTCCAGTGGGTTTTCAAGCTGAAGAAAGATGCGGCTGGTGTCGCCGTCAAGCACAAGGCGAGGCTCGTGGCAAGGGGCTTTGTACAGAAGGAGGGCGTGGACTACGACGACGCGTTAGCGGTCGTGGCGAGGCTGGACTCTGTGTGCGTCATGGTCGGCACGGCGGCACAGTGCGGCTGGGAGCTGCACCATCTTGACTTCAAGTTGGCCTTCCTCAATGGCGAGCTCAAAGAGGAAGTCTACGTCACACAGCCACCTGGCTTCGCACGAAGAGGCGAGGAGCACAAGGTGTTCCGACTCCATAAGGCACTCTTATGGGTTGCGGCAGGTGCCGTGAGCTTGGAACTCCAAGCTTGATTGCACCATGCAGCAACTTTGGTTCGCGAGCTGCCCGTCAGATCATTCCATGTACGTGCGAGGCAAGGGACAAGCACGGCTCCTGGTTGGTGTTTACGTCGACGATCTTGTCGTCGCCGGAGCCGACGCCGAGGCGATCGGCAGCTTCAAGAGGGAGATGATGGCCAGGTTTCGCATGAGTGATATTGGCTTACTCAGTTTTTACCTCGGCATAGAAGTGAAGCAGGGGGCTGAGAGATCACCCTGTCGCATGCGGCTTACGCTGGTGAGCTCCTGGAGCGGGCGGGCACGGCGGACTGCAATCCAACGCACGTGCCCATGAAGCCGCGCCTCAAACTGAGCAAGGAAGGGCCAGAACTGCGTGTGGACGCCACAGACTACCGCAACATCATCGGAGGACTTCGCTACCTCACCCACACGCGGCCGGACATCACCTTCGCGGTGGGGTACCTAAGCCAGTTCATGGAGGCGCCGACCACGGCGCACCTGGCCGCCGTCAAGCATCTCCTTCGCTACATCGCCGGCACCCGCAGGTATGGGTGCAACTATATCAAGGAAGGCAACGGCGGGCTCATTGGGTACAGCGACTCGGACATGGCCGGCGATCTTGACGATCGCAATAGCACACCCGGCAACCTCTTCTTCCTCGGAGGAGCACAGATCACTTGGCAATCGCAGAAGCAGAAGATTTTCACGCTATCCTCGTGTGAAACCGAGTACGTGGCTGCAACAATTGCAGTATGCCAGGGCGTGTGGCTGAGCAGGCTCTTGGGTGATTTGCTCGTGGAGGGGGCCGGCCCCGTCGCCATCTTCATCGACAACAAGTCGGCCATCCAGCTGTGCAAGAACCCTGTTTTCCACGATCAAAGCAAGCACATCGGTGTGCGGTTCCACTTCATTCGAAGGTGTGTGGAGAAGGGAAAGATTAGGGTCGAGCACATCGCCACTGGCGACCAGCTCGCAGACATTTTCACAAAATCACTTGGGCGGACGCGATTCCTAGAGCAGCCAGGGGCGGACCCAGGACAAAATTTACCCGGTGTCCCATGTACAATAAAACATGCATACCATATTACATAAAAGTAGTCGTCTCCGCCGCGATGGCCAACAAAACAAAAAAATAAAAATAAAAATATATTTTATTGCATACGATTCTACAACATTATATTTGAAACCAATCAACATTTTCATTATGTATTGATCGCTCTTGCCTTTTTAGAAATGTTTCCTTCTATGACATGTGATTTGATAGTTATTATTTGATATTTGTGCGTGATAATTTATATTTGGGCAGAGAAGATTAAACCATGAAAGAATATGTATCTAATACTAGGATTTTTTTTGCGGTTATACTTGAATTGCACGGTTATAAAAGTAAGCTTACTTTGGTGCGTCTAGTCTTCCGAGAATCGTCCAGCACAAATGCCGATCACCTTCAAGGATTGTGATCTGACCTCCACTTTGTGAATAAATTTTGAATATTTCACGCAATTGTTTTTAAAAATATTTCAATGATCCAATCATTAACACAGTTAAGAGGCCTTGCCGGAATCCTCAAGGGTTTGAGGAACAAGAATTACAATCTAGAAGAAACACGTCGCATTGGAGTTTGTACTTCGTATGATTTATCTTATATTTCCTCTCCTGCTTCGGCCACTTGACAAGATCTGGGGACGGCGGCGTCAAAGTGAGTATGGTGACCCGAGTGCCGAGCCAACGATGGATTGATTTTATTAGAGTGACACGGAGAGGCGTACGACATTTTTGTTGTTGTTGAGGAATTGTTTGTTTTAGATGAGAGCCTTTTTTGAGAATTAGATGAGAGCCTTTTTTTAGAAATAATTTGATAAGAGCCTGGTCAATCGATTTAGCTTGTTTTAAGGGTGGTCGATCGATTTAGCATTTTTTAGGTATGAAAAGAAATTATTCATCAAATACCACAATTTATGGGATACATAAAGGGTTATGGGATGCAAAAGCCACATGTGGCGCCCGTGAGCTAAATTTAATGAAAACTTTGCTAAACTGTGGGCATCGCCATTAGAACGGCGCCCTTAGAAGACAATCGATCGATTTAGCTGCCGCCTGGCTGCCTCGCTCGCTGCTAAGGCTGGGCCTCCCACTGGCTAGCTTTTTTTTTTTGTTTGACGGATTCGCACTGGCTAGCTGCATTGCGCAGCAGGTAGTTGTTGAATGGGCCAGCTTGTTGTCCCGGTGTCAAGGTAATGAAATTACGGGGTGTCCCAGCCGTATATGGGCTATATATGTATAGGCAAAATATCTATCTACCCGGTGTCCTGTGACACCCCCTGGCCGAACGTGGGTACGCCTCTGAGAGCAGCACGCACGCATTGGCATGGTTGAAGTTTAGGCCTTCTGTCACGACTAGCTTAGGGAGAGATTGTTATCAAATAATCTAGCGTGACAGGTCACTAGGGCCGAGTAGTTCTGAAGGTCAGTAGAGCTGCAGCTGCAGCGATAGTTTTTCAGTTTCGTCAGATAGCGTATTTTTCGTTTTCAGTTAGACAGTGCCTGAGGACGCGGCATGTGCGATCCCGAGGCCCTTAGCTCGCGGAATGAGCACTCCCATAATCGTGGGATGGCATGATCCAGTAGTGGGGGCTGTTCTTGATCCGATTTTCCCGTTCATCAAGTGAATAAGAAGAGAGAAGTAGAAAAGCAGCAAGGTATTGCGCTGCACAAAAAGTCCAGTTCCTCGTGAGTGCTTTCGCCATTGACAGAGCTTTGAGCTCAGAGATAACAATTGGCATCAGAGCCATCTTTCGGTCCAGGGCATGGCCGGAGAGGACACGGGCAGCAAGGGAGTATTTTCGGACGGAGAGAGTATTTTTATATTGTATTTGTTTGATATTATATAGGTTGATATAGGTTTCCAATATACTTGCTCTGAAGTTTGAGTATGATAAAAGTAATATACACTGTGAAACGAAAATGACATTTCTATTTTTTGATTTTTGTCTCACGGATCGATCCGTTTAAACTTTATTACCACATCACAGCACACAGACGCGCATACAATACACTGCTGGTTTGAGTTTCATGCGCTGCACGCGGGCCGCGTCATCAGGGTCGCAGCCGGCCTAGCAGCCCGTGCCGGAATAGGTGCAGCGGCATCTGGCCTCACAGGGCGGCGGAGGTGTGCACACAGCGATGCAGACCTTCCCTTTCGGGCAGGGCACACAACCGCACCGCCCGATGCACGTCCCTAGACCGTCCGTCGGCTGCCCCGACGTGGCCGGGGCCAGCACTCCCGCGCAGAGGGCGGCCAGGAGGACGAAGGCAGCGAACTTGAGAGCAGGAGCAGCCATGATATGAAAAGAGAGGAGAGGAGATGAAATGGTATGCTTTGGGTTTGTGATGATCAGATGGAATACCGAGACACTATTAATAGGCTAGTAGTAGTTGATTAACCATCACGTAGTTTGAATTGTGCAGCATGTAATATTGACTTCACGTTACATGCTCATCTCGAGAGGATAATTCACGATATATAGTTGACATGGAGAGGATCCTTCTGATCGGATCCTATTAGCTCGGGCTATTGCCGTCCTCATTTGAATTTTAGCTAACTGCACACTTTTTTTTTCACGTTCTCTTCCTTTTCGTTGAACCCAGGCCGTACTGCATGCGTTCGTACAAATGTACCGGCCAAATCTAATGCATGCGTTTTCACACGTTCAGACACGAGCCAATATATAGTGCCCCAATCCGTTTGAGAGCGGGGAAACAAAAATGACCCGATTATGTGGGAAATTCGATCAAAGAGCACAACACAGCATGGTTGACTAATGGACAATTAAAAGAAAAATGAAACATAAAGAAAGGACAATGCCGACACCGGTCAACTCAACCTCCACCATCAACATGCCCACAACTTGGACATGATGGAGCAAGCTCTTCGATGATGCCTTCAAGACGGGAAACAACACCCTTGGGCGCCGAAATCGCTGGCATAGACCCTCGTTGAAGATTTAAGTTTCGCCTGGGCACCTACCAAGCAGTAAAACTAGCTAAATAGTTCTACAAGTACAGAGATGTTGAATTGGCCGCATATTGACTTTGAAAATGGTTGCAAAATAATTTAGGCAGCAATATTTCCAGTCGTACAAGCAAGAGGCTGAATTATCCGCATTTTGACTTTGAAGAGGATCACCGAGATCTTGCCCACCAGCGATGGTCTACATGCTGCTAGAAACTTGAACAAGACTCAAAACACGATAGATGATGAACTCTTTGGCTAATCGGTCGATAAGCTTGTGATCAAAATTTTGCTATGGGAAAAAGGACCCTGCTTCAGCTACGGTTATTATGCTAACCGAAACCGTAGGTAGGTGATGTTGAGGAGGCTCCCGATAACCAGGTACCCTGCTGGAGGGTGTTGGAAATATGCCCTAGAGGCAATAATAAAATGATTATTATATTTCCTTGTTCATGATAATTGTCTACTATTCATGCTCTAATTGTATTATCCGGAAATCATAATACATGTGTGAATACATAGACCACAATGTGTCCCTAGTGAGCCTCTAGTTGACTAGCTCGTTGATCAACAGATAGTCATGGTTTCCTGGCTATGGACATGGAGATGTCATTGATAACGGGATCACATCATTAGGAGAATGATGTGATGGACAAGACCCAATCCTAAACATAGCACAAGATCGTATAGTTCCTTTGCTAGAGTTTTTCTAATGTCAAGTATCTTTTCCTTAGACCATGAGATCGTGTAACTCCCGGATACCGTAGGAGTGCTCTGGGTGTACCAAACGTCACAACGTAACTGGGTGACTATAAAGGTATACTACGGGTATCTCCGAAAGTGTCTGTTGGGTTGACACGGATCAAGACTGGGATTTGTCACTCCAAATGACGGAGAGGTATCTCTGGGCCCACTCGGTAATGCATCATCATAATGAGCTCAAAGTGACCAAGTGTCTGATCACGGGATCATGCATTACGGTACGAGTAAAGTGACTTGCCGGTAACGAGATTGAACGAGGTATTGGGATACCGACGATCGAATCTCGGGCAAGTAACGTACCGATTGACAAAGGGAATTGTATACGGGGTTGCTTGAATCCTCGACATCGTGGTTCATCCGATGAGATCATCGAGGAGCATGTGGGAGCCAACATGGGTATCCAGATCCCGCTGTTGGTTATTGACCGCAGAGCCGTCTCGGTCATGTCTACATGTCTCCCGAACCCGTAGGGTCTACACACTTAAGGTTCGATGACGCTAGGGTTGTAGAGATATGAATATGCAGTAACCCGAAAGTTGTTCGGAGTCCCGGATGAGATCCTGGACGTCACGAGGAGTTCCGGAATGGTCCGGAGGTGAAGAATTATATATAGGATGTGCAGTTTCGGCCATCGGGAGAGTTTCGGGGTCACCGGTATTGTACCGGGACCACCGGAAGGGTCCCGGGGGTCCACCGGGTGGGGCCACCCATCCCGGAGGGCCCCATGGGCCAAAGTGGGGAGGGGAACCAGCCCATAGTGGGCTGGTGCGCCCCCCTTGGCCCACCCCATGCGCCTAGGGTTGGGAACCCTAGGGTGGGGGGGCGCCCCACCTGGCTTGGGGGGCACTCCACCCCTTGGCCGCCCCCCGCCCTAGGAGATCCCATCTCCTAGGGCCGGCGCCCCCCCTAGGGGGCCTATATAAAGGGGGGGAGGGAGGGGGTAGAACACCCTTGAGTCTTGGCGCCTCCCTCTCCCCTGCTACACCTCTCCCTCTCGCAGTATAACGGCGAAGCCCTGCTGCGGTGACGCCCTGCATCCACCACCACGCCGTCGTGCTGCTGAATCTTCATCAACTTCTCCTCCCCTCTTGCTGGATCAAGAAGGAGGAGACGTCACGCTGACCGTACGTGTGTTGAACACGGAGGTGCCGTCCGTTCGGCGCTAGGATCTCCGGTGATTTGGATCACGTCGAGTACGACTTCCTCATCCCCGTCCTTGAACGCTTCCGCGCGTGATCTACAAAGGTATGTAGATGCAATCCGATCACTTGTTGCTAGATGAACTCATAGATGGATCTTGGTGAAACCGTAGGAAAATATTTTTGTTTTCTGCAACGTTCCCCAACAGTGGCATCATGAGCTAGGTCTATGCGTAGTTCTCCTTGCACGAGTAGAACACAATTTGTTGTGGGCGTAGATGTTGTCAACTTTCTTGCCGCTACTAGTCTTATCTTGCTTCAGCGGTATTGTGGGATGAAACGGCCCGGACTGACCTTACACGTACGCTTACGTGAGACTGGTTCCACCGACTGACATGCACTAGTTGCATAAGGTGGCTAGCGGGTGTCTGTCTCTCCCACTTTAGTTGGAGCGGATTCGATGAAAAGGGTCCTTATGAAGGCTAAATAGAAGTTGACAAATCACGTTGTGGCTATTACGTAGGTAAGAAAACGTTCTTGCTAGAACCCTTTTGCAGCCACGTAAAACTTGCAACAACAATTAGAGGATGTCTAACTTGTTTTTGTAGCAAGTACTTTGTGATGTGATATGGCCAAAGTTGTGATGAATGATGAATGATATATATGTGATGTATGAGATCATGTTCTTGTAATAGGAATCACGACTTGCATGTCGATGAGTATGACAACCGGCAGGAGCCATAGGAGTTGTCTTTATTTTTTGTATGACCTGCGTGTCATTGAGAAACGCCATGTAAATTACTTTACTTTATTGCTAAACGTGTTAGCCATAGTAGTAGAAGTAATAGTTGGCGAGCAACTTCATGGAGACACAATGATGGAGATCATGATGATGGAGATCATGGTGTCATGCCGGTGACAAGATGATCATGGAGCCCCAAGATGGAGATCAAAGGAGCTATGTGATATTGGCCATATCATGTCACTATTATTATTTGATTGCATGTGATGTTTATCATGTTTTTGCATCTTGTTTACTTAGAATGGCGGTAGTAAATAAGATGATCCCTCATAATAATTTCAAGAAAGTGTTCTCCCTAACTGTGCACCGTTGCGACAGTTCGTTGTTTCGAAGCACCACGTGATGATCGGGTGTGATAGATTCCAACGTTCACATACAACGGGTGTAAGACAGATTTACACATGCAAACACTTAGGTTGACTTGACGAGCCTAGCATGTACAGACATGGCCTCAGAACACAGAAGACCGAAAGGTCGAGCATGAGTCGTATAGAAGATACGATCAACATGAAGATGTTCACCGATGTTGACTAGTCCGTCTCACGTGATGATCGGACACGGCCTAGTTAACTCGGATCATGTTATACTTAGATGACTGGAGGGATGTCTATCTGAGTGGGAGTTCATTATATAATTTGATTAGATGAACTTAATTATCATGAACTTAGTCTAAAATCTTTACAATATGTCTTGTAGATCAAATGGCCAACGTTGTCCTCAACTTCAACGCGTTCCTAGAGAAAACCAAGCTGAAAGACGATGGCAGCAACTATACGGACTGGGTCCGGAACCTGAGGATCATCCTCATAGCTGCCAAGAAAGATTATGTCCTAGTAGCACCGCTAGGTGACGCACCCGTCCCACAGAACCAAGACGTTATGAACGCTTGGCAGACACGTGCTGATGACTACTCCCTCGTTCAGTGCGGCATGCTTTACAGCTTAGAACCGGGGCTCCAAAAGCGTTTTGAGCGACACGGAGCATATGAGATGTTCGAAGAGCTGAAAATGGTTTTCCAAGCTCATGCCCGGGTCGAGAGATATGAAGTCTCCGACAAGTTCTTCAGCTGTAAGATGGAGGAAAATAGTTCTGTCAGTGAGCACATACTCACAATGTCTGGGTTACATAACCGCTTGACTCAGCTGGGAGTTAATCTCCCGGATGACGCGGTCATTGACAGAATCCTCCAGTCGCTTCCACCAAGCTACAAGAGCTTTGTGATGAACTTCAATATGCAGGGGATGGAAAAGACCATTTCTGAAGTATTTGCAATGCTGAAATCAGCAGAGGTAGAAGTCAAAAAGGAACATCAACTGTTGATGGTGAATAAAACCACTAAGTTCAAGAAAGGCAAGGGTAAGAAGAACTTCAAGAAGGACGACAAGGGAGTTGCCGCGCCCGGTAAGAAAGCTACCGGGAAGAAGCCAAAGTATGGACCCAAGCCCGAGACTGAGTGTTTTTATTGCAAGGAAAGTGGTCACTAGAAGCGGAACTGCCCCAAATACTTAGCGGACAAGAAGGCCGGCAAAATGAAAGGTATATGTGATATACATGTAACTGATGTGTACCTTACCAGTATTCGTAGTAGCTCCTGGGTATTTGATACCGGTGCGGTTGCTCACATTTGTAACTCAGGAGCTGCGGAATAAACGGAGACTGGCAAAGAACGAGGTGACAATGCGCGTCGGGAATGGTTCCAAGGTCGATGTTATCGCCGTCGGCACGCTACCTCTACATTTACCCACGGGATTAGTTTTAAACTTCAATAATTGTTATTTAGTACCAGCTTTGAGCATGAACATTGTATCAGGATCTCGTTTAATTCGAGATGGCTACTCATTTAAATCCGAGAATAATGGTTGTTCTATTTATATGAGAGATATGTTTTATGGTCATGCTCCTATGGTGAATGGTTTATTCTTAATGAATCTCGAGCGTAATGCTACACATGTTCATAGTGTGAATACCAAAAGATGTAAGGTTGATAATGATAGTCCCACATACTTGTGGCACTGCCGCCTTGGTCACATAGGTGTCAAACGCATGAAGAAGCTCCATGCAGATGGACTTTTAGAGTCTCTTGATTACGAATCATTTGACACGTGCGAACCATGCCTCATGGGTAAGATGACCAAGACTCCGTTCTCAGGAACAATGGAGCGAGCAACCAACCTATTGGAAATCATACATACTGATGTGTGCGGTCCAATGAGTGTTGAGGCTCGTGGTGGCTATCGTTATGTTCTCACCCTCACTGATGACTTGAGTAGATATGGGTATATCTACTTAATGAAACGCAAGTCTGAAACCTTTGAAAAGTTCAAGGAATTTCAGAGTGAGGTTGAGAATCAACGTGACAGAAAAATCAAGTTTTTGCGATCAGATCGTGGAGGAGAATACTTGAGTCACGAATTTGGTACACACTTAAGAAAATGTGAAATAGTTTCACAACTCACGCCGCCTGGAACACCTCAGCGTAATGGTGTGTCCGAACGTCGTAATCGCACTCTATTGGATATGGTGCGATCTATGATGTCTCTTACCGATTTACCGCTGTCATTTTGGGGCTATGCTTTAGAGATTGCCGCATTCACTTTAAATAGGGCTCCGTCGAAATCCGTTGAGACGACACCGTATGAATTATGGTTTGGGAAGAAGCTTAAGCTGTCATTTCTAAAAGTTTGGGGATGCGATGCTTATGTCAAGAAACTTCAACCTGAAAAGCTCGAACCCAAGTCAGAAAAATGCGTCTTCATAGGATACCCTAAAGAAACTATTGGGTATACCTTCTACCTCAGATCCGAAGGCAAGATCTTTGTTGCCAAGAATGGATCCTTTCTAGAGAAGAAGTTTCTCTCGAAAGAAGTAAGTGGGAGGAAAGTAGAACTTGATGAAGTATTACCTCTTGAACCGGAAAGTGGCGCAACACAGGAAAATGTTCCTGTAGTGCCTGCACCAATTAGAGAGGAAGTTAATGATGATGATCAAGATACTTCTGATCAAGCTCCTACTGAACTTCGAAGGTCCACAAGGACACGTTCCGCACCAGAGTGGTACGGCAACCATGTCTTGGAAATCATGTTGTTAGACAACGGTGAACCTTCGAACTATGAAGAAGCGATGGCGGGCCCGGATTCCGACAAATGGCTGGAAGCCATGAAATCCGAGATAGGATCCATGTATGAAAACGAAGTATGGACTTTGACTGACTTGCCCGATGATCGGCGAGCCATAGAAAATAAATGGATCTTTAAGAAGAAGACAGACGCGGATGGTAATGTGGCCATCTATAAAGCTAGGCTTGTCGCTAAGGGTTATCGACAAGTTCAAGGGGTTGACTACGATGAGACATTCTCTCCCGTAGCAAAGCTGAAGTCCGTCCGAATCATGTTAGCAATTGCCGCATACTATGATTATGAGATATGGCAAATGGACGTCAAAACGGCATTTCTTAACGGTTATCTTAAGGAAGAACTGTATATGATGCAGCCGGAAGGTTTTGTCAATCCTAAGAATGCTGACAAGGTGTGCAAGCTCCAACGCTCGATTTATGGGCTGGTGCAAGCATCTCGGAGTTGGAACATTCGCTTTGTTGAGATGATCAAAGCGTTTGGGTTTATGCAGCCTTATGGAGAAGCCTGCGTTTACAAGAAAGTGAGTGGGAGCTCTGTAGCATTTCTCATATTATATGTAGATGACATACTTTTGATGGGAAATGATATAGAGCTTTTGGACAGCATTAAGACCTACTTGAATAAGAGTTTTTCAATGGAGGACCTTGGAGAAGCTGCTTATATATTAGGCATCAAGATCTATAGAGATAGATCAAGACGCCTCATAGGTCTTTCACAAAGCACATACCTTGATAAGATATTGAAGAAGTTCAATGTGGATCAGTCTAAGAAGGGGTTCTTGCCTGTGTTGCAAGGTATGAAATTGAGCTCAGCTCAATGTCCGACCACGGCAGAAGATATAGAAGAGATGAGTGTCATCCCCTATGCCTCGGCCATAGGTTCTATTATGTATGCCATGCTGTGTACCAGACCTGATGTAAACCTTGCCGTAAGTTTGGTAGGAAGGTACCAAAGTAATCCCGGCAAGGAACACTGGACAGCGGTCAAGAATATCCTGAAGTACCTGAAAAGGACTAAGGAAATGTTTCTCGTTTATGGAGGTGACGAAGACCTCGTCGTAAAGGGTTACGTCGACGCTAGCTTCGACACAGATCTGGATGACTCTAAGTCACAAACCGGATACGTGTATATTTTGAATGGTGGGGCAGTAAGCTAGTGCAGTTGCAAGCAAAGCGTTGTGGCGGGATCTACATGTGAAGCAGAGTACGTGGCAGCCTCGGAGGCAGCACACGAAGCAGTCTGGGTGAAGGAGTTCATTACCGACCTAGGAGTCATACCCAATGCGTCGGGCCCGATGACTCTCTTCTATGACAACACTGGAGCTATTTCCCTTGCCAAGGAGCCCAGGTTTCACAGGAAGACCAGGCATATCAAGCGTCGCTTCAACTCCATCCGTGAAAGTGTTCAAAATGGAGACATAGAGATTTGTAAAGTACATACGAACCTGAATGTAACAGATCCGTTGACTAAACCTCTCCCTAGAGCAAAACATGATCAACACCAGAATTCCATGGGTGTTCGATTCATCACAATGTAACTAGATGATTGACTCTAGTGCAAGTGGGAGACTGTTGGAAATATGCCCTAGAGGCAATAATAAAATGATTATTATATTTCCTTGTTCATGATAATTGTCTATTATTCATGCTCTAATTGTATTATCCGGAAATCGTAATACATGTGTGAATACATAGACCACAATGTGTCCCTAGTGAGCCTCTAGTTGACTAGCTCGTTGATCAATAGATAGTCATGGTTTCCTGGCTATGGACATGGAGATGTCATTGATAACGGGATCACATCATTAGGAGAATGATGTGATGGACAAGACCCAATCCTAAACATAGCACAAGATTGTATAGTTAGTTTGCTAGAGTTTTTCCAATGTCAAGTATTTTTTTCCTTAGACCATGAGATCGTGTAACTCCCGGATACCGTAGGAGTGCTCTGGGTGTACCAAACGTCACAACGTAACTGGGTGACTATAAAGGTATACTACGGGTATCTCCGAAAGTGTCTGTTGGGGTGACACGGATCAAGACTGGGATTTGTCACTCCATATGACGGAGAGGTATCTCTGGGCCCACTCGGTAATGCATCATCATAATGAGCTCAAAGTGACCAAGTGTCTGGTCACGGGATCATGCATTACGGTACGAGTAAAGTGACTTGCCGGTAATGAGATTGAACGAGGTATTGGGATACCGACGATCGAATCTCGGGCAAGTAACGTACCGATTGACAAAGGGAATTGTATACGGGGTTGCTTGAATCCTCGACATCGTGGTTCATCCGATGAGATCATCGAGGAGCATGTGGGAGCCAACATGGGTATCCAGATCCCGCTGTTGGTTATTGACCGGAGAGCCGTCTCGGTCATGTCTACATGTCTCCCGAACCCGTAGGGTCTACACACTTAAGGTTCGATGACGCTAGGGTTGTAGAGATATGAATATGCAGTAACCCGAAAGTTGTTCGGAGTCCCGTATGAGATCCTGGACGTCACGAGGAGTTCCGGAATGGTCCGGAGGTGAAGAATTATATATAGGACGTGCAGTTTCGGCCATCGGGAGAGTTTCGGGGTCACCGGTATTGTACCAGGACCACCGGAAGGTTCCCGGGGGTCCACCGGGTGGGGCCACCCATCCCAGAGGGCCCTATGGGCCAAAGTGGGGAGGGGAACCAGCCCATAGTGGGCTGGTGCGCCCCCTTGGCCCACCCCATGCGCCTAGGGTTGGGAACCCTAGGGTGGGGGGGCGCCCCACCTGGCTTGGGGGGCACTCCACCCCTTGGCCGCCGCCCCCCTAGGAGATCCCATCTCCTAGGGCCTGCGCCCCCCTAGGGGGCCTATATAAAGGGGGGAGGGAGGGGCAGAACACCCTTGAGTCTTGGTGCCTCCCTCTCCCCTGCTAAACCTCTCCCTCTCGCAGTATAACGGCAAAGCCCTGCTGCGGTGACGCCCTGCATCCACCACCACGCCGTCGTGCTGCTGGATCTTCATCAACCTCTCCTCCCCCCTTGCTGGATCAAGAAGGAGGAGACATCACGCTGACCGTACGTGTGTTGAACACGGAGATGCCGTCCGTTCGGCGCTAGGATCTCCGATGATTTGGATCACTCGAGTACGACTTCCTCATCCCCGTCCTTGAACGCTTCCGCGCGTGATCTACAAAGGTATGTAGATGCAATCCGATCACTCGTTGCTAGATGAAATCATAGATGGATCTTGGTGAAACCGTAGGAATTTTTGTTTTGTTTTCTGCAACGTTCCCCAACAGAGGGATGGTGTAATCCGTGACCACCCTCACAAGGGTGCTGGCCCGTCAATAGGAGCCCACCATTGTGCGTCCTGTGGGAGAGCCATGATCACATCACACTCGACAACAGGGAGAGGTCGACGGCTGCATTTCCTGGCAATAACTTTAGACGACACTCTCCTCAGTGGGAGATGAGATATGAAGTATATTACAAGAGAATGTTCAAATATTGTTACCTTCAAGAACTTCAGGAGACACTAATGTAATGAGCAATTAGGCAGCATACTGGATAACAGAGTATGTGCTCGTGACTTGAAGCTGAAAATAATGTCCACTAGCAATGTAATTTTAGAACCCATGAAGAATTGCCTGTCAAAAACTCAACAACTTTGGTAAGATGCCCATTCTGAATTTTTTTTGTCAAGGCCACGGTAGCCAAAAACTATGAATGCATATAGGCTAAAGATAACATGAAACTGTGAAGGGCTCAGATGCAATTGAAAACAAACATGTCCTCATACATGTTGCTGACAAATGTTCCAACGACAGCGTTAATACATTTCAGACATTATTTTGGTTGGTAACTAGCAAAATTGCAACAGCAGAAGAAATACGACACGCCCCGAATCCAATAACAATGACCAAAGGCCCCAATAGGAGAACGTCCTAGATGTCCACGTGCATCACATCTATGTTGCGGCTTATCGTCCTTCCCACCCTCGCTGACGGTGGCCTCGGTGCTAACACAACCACAATGTGTTTGAGTGTGGTCAATCCTAAGGTGTGTGTCTCGTCCTTCACAAAAGAAATCTACTTTCTTTTTCCCCCTGTGAGGTTTTGTCGAGGTGTGCATGCTAGGTTATAGATGGTTTCTTTTGTCCCAATGTGGTTTTGCTAAGGTGTTTATATCTACTCTGGATATACACCCGTACTAAACAAAGACATATCATGCACTATTGATTAATATTGCACCCTAAATTGCATTTCGAAAATATTTAATGGGTAAAACGGCATCATATGCAAATTCTACACGTTTTCTAGTCAATTTTCATATATAAGTCAAAATTGCAGTTAGGGTTTAGAACATATGAATATTTTTTTAAAGTATTTTAATTTGCCTATGGATTGCGGTTTATTAAGTGAAATGTCAGGTGATTTTTCTGCAAAAAGCGAAAGGTTTTCTGGGTTCACATAAAATAGGATGGTGGGTCAAATAGCCGAAAGATCAAGGGGTTCTCTACAAAAAATGAAAGTTATTCTAGTCACTTCAAACATGACCGCGGTTTGATTTCACGAAATAGTAGGGGGTTTCTTGCAAAAAGCATGGCAGACGGGCAGACACAGTTCTTCCTATATTAGCAGGTATAGAAGTAGAGGTATAGATGTAACGCAAACAAAACTTATATTAGTTTCCCGGTTTTATATGGTAGAGGGGACGAAAGGTCATGGAGTAATACTCGAATGACCTCGCCACCCTCGACGGCGGTGGCCTCAGTGCTAACACAACCACAACATATTTGAATATGATTCATTCTAAGGTGTGTGTCTCTTTCTTCACATAAGATGAGAAATCTACTTTCTTTACTCCTTGCGAGGTTTTGTCGAGGTGTGGATGTGAGGTTATAGATGGTTTCTTTTGCGCCTAATGTGGTTTTGCTAAGGTTTTGATTTCTACTTGGGACATACACTCGTACAAAACAAAGACGGATCATGCACTATTGATTAATATTGCATGCTAAATTGCATTTTGAAATTGTTTAGCAGGTAAAACAACATCATATTCACACTATCTAAAAGTGCAAATAACGCACTCGCTATTGTGATAGGAGACTCTCCCCGATTCTCTTAATTTTGAACTAAGTCAACCTTAGTTTACTGTGGTCAAATTTATAAAATATCAATATTCGCACTGCCAAATAAGTATTTAGGTCCGCATAAAATATATTTTATATTGTATTTATTCGGTATTATATAGGTTGATAATTTCTAATATATTTGGCCAAACATTTCGAAGTTTGTATACACTGAAACCAAGATAACATTTCTAATAGTTTTTTTGACGCACGGTAGCCAACGACTGAGCTAGTTGCTCCCAATTAATTAACCAATAGGCCACTGTAAGGCTTGAACATTTCGATGAGAAACTGACCAACAACCCCAACGGATCGACCGTTGAAACTTTATTACCACATAAACACACGCACATGCAGTACAAGCATGCACAGACAGGGCTTACAATACACAGTAGAACGTCTGAGCTAGCTGCTGCCTGCTGGCTTCAGCGCTTGCGGTGCCAGGACGGTGCCGTGGCACGCGCAGGCGGCGTTGCCAGGGCCGCAGCCGGCCTAGCAGCCCGTGCCAGCAAAGGTGCAGCGGCATTTGGCCTCGCAGGACGGCAGGGGCGTGCACACAGTGATGCAGACCTGTCCTTCCGGACAGGGCACACACTCGCAGCCCTCGATGCATGCCGCGAGCGCATCCATTGGCTGCCCCGACGCGGCTGGGGCCAGTGCGGCGGCGCAGAGGGCGGCCAGGAGCACGACAGCGGCGAACTTGAGAACGGGAACAGCCATGTGAAGAAAGTAGAGGAGAGAGGATGGTATGTTTTGGGATGATCAGACAGGAGAGACGCAGACGCTATTTATAGGTTAGTAACAGTAGCTGATTAAGCATTATGTAGTTGGACTTTTGCACCATGTCTTGAGAAGATACCTCACGATGTATAGTTTTTTTTTATCAGCCTCACGATGTCTAGTTGACGTGGAGAGGATCTTTCGGATGAGATCGTATTAGCTCGTGCTCCAGCCCTCATGTTTTGACATTTAGCTACAGCACACGTTTTGTTGACTTTCTCTTCTTTCTCGTTGAACCCAGGCCGTACTGCATGCGTTCATACATGTATGTTGTAGCGGCCTTTTTCATTGAATCCAGGCCGCACTGCGTGCGTTCATACATGTATATTGTACCGGCAAACGCGATGTACAACTCTGAAGCAATCCGGTTTACATACCTTCAGACCAGATAATAGTGGTGGTCAAATCTGCTTGAGAGTGGAAACAATAGAATGGCCTGGTTTATATGAGAATTTAGGTCCAACAGCACAAGATGGCACCATTAATTAAGTGACAATTAAGAAAACAGAAAAGAAACAAAAAATGCCGGCACCGGCTCCACCTCCATTACCAACATGCCCACAACCCGTAGACGATGAGCAAGCTCTTCAAATACACCTGCAGGAAGGAAAACTACTCTGGCATTGACCCTCATTGAAAACTTACATTTCGCCTAGAGGCGCCCACAAACACCTCGCCAAACCTCGGGGAAGAGGCTGGCCACATCGTCAGCCCCCCTCCTCCCAAGGCAACCAGTGAACCAACCAATTGCAGGCTAGTAGTAGTGGCATCTCTCCAAACAGATAGTGTGATGTGGTGAACAAATTATAGTTGGGTAGCGATTAAATTGCAATATTTATATTAATGACTATGATCATTCATGGCATATCTTGTATAGGCATTACGTCTATTATATGTAGACCGTTATCCAACTTCATGTACAACTAATACTCCACCGCAAGACCACTATTGAGCATGCATTTTGAATTCTTATGTTCAAAACAAATAGAGCATAGCAATAAGCATGATGACATAATGTAGATAATAAAACTACCATCCAAGTGTTATAAAGAAACCATCATTCTATCCTTAGTGGCACAATACATGCTCAATCCTTTATTGCCACCGGGGTCGAATACACTGCAAAATTGAACCCACTATTATGCACAACTACTTCTGAAGAACAACCTATCAATCTTGGCTAGAGACAACAAATGCAGATGGGTACGTATTTATATAGCAAAGTAACTTCAGAAGATTCAATATATATTTAAGAAACAATCTGATCATAAAGTGACAATTCATCAGCTTTACCTAATATTAAAGGACGGAGGCTTTCATAGTTCTCCATCCGCCACTTATTTATATCCGTTGATTTTATGTTAATCATAAGGATCGACGGCTGAGACTTAAAAGAAGGATTGTTGATTGCAGTTCAGAATTTCTGTCCCCGCGTTAGATCATCCGTGCGTTTGGCCATGTGTCTAGCTCGTATACAACAAGGAAAGCTTCCCGTAAAAAATACAAGGAAAGCTTTGTATACGTGTCCAAGTCTCCGACAAAGGACTACCGGAGGCTGTGACAGGGAAAGATGGCTAGAAATATGAGCAGATCGTCATAGAGATGGACACGGGAGTCGAGCCACCACCGATGAGGACCGTGCGCGGCATGAGGACGTGTCCATGTGCTGTGCTGGTTGAGGAGGCAAAAGAGGGTCGGAATCGAGGCGACTCATCCCGGCGAGCGTCTTACTGAGCTGGTCATTGGGGTCGGTGGCGAGCGAGCGAGCGAGCATCGGCGCCGGGCGGCACGGCTAGGTTACCGTCGAGGCCGTCAAGGCGGCATGCCATCGCCTCTCCTGTCTCGCAATGGATGCAGCAGTGTGTGTCGTTACAACGGCAGCCATGAGGGCGGCCCATACCTTCCAGGGGCAGCCACACTAGGGAGTGATACCGTCCCGATGTCACATGCGCCGCCGCCGTCTGCCTGAACCAAATCGCACGGTATAGCCGTGCCGCCGGTGCCGATGCTCGGTCCCTCTCTCGTGCCGATGTCACACACGCTGCCCCCGTCTGCCCCAACCAAATCGCCGCCCAAACCAATCTCGGCCACGCCTCGCTGTTGATGTGGCACCATGGAACCCCCGACGCCGCCGGCCTCCCGTTGCTCCTGTTGTTGTTGTGCGTCCCGCCTCTACTGCCACTGCCCCTGGACGTGCACCCAGGATTCTCCATTGCCAGACTTCGCAGCCGTCCGGGCTCCGCTGCCCACATGGGCGTGTCGCCCCTCCCGGCCACCCTGATGAGAGGTTCTGCATCTGAGAGGCAGTGCTGGAAGCGTCGATCATGGTTGTACTGGTGGTGGCAAGCATGCTCGGGGGAGCCAGGAGCCCAGGATGAACAGGGATTCTATGTTAGCACTGGAGGTGGAGGAGACGGCGAGGGCAGCAGGGGGGAGGCGGGCGAGTCGGAGAAGGTGTTAGTTTCTCTCACAAGATCGTTCCCCATCACCATCCACCATGGCTGCTGATGCTTTCCTCCAGGATCTCCATCCATGGCTCCGTCATGTGGGTCAATGATTTTGGGGCAGATTAAATGATGGGTGTCAGGCGTTGTGGTGTGTTTTACTTCACTACGGGTAACTCTACTGCTGATGTGGCACAATCTGCCGGGAAGGAAGCAACAAATGCCAGCGTAAATTCGTAATTGTATTTGCGCATGATGCAGCAACAGACTCCTGATCAAGATGCATTGTCCTATCTGTTCAAAGGATCCTGCAGATCCAAGGCGCATGAAGTGGCAGGCTAGCAGCTATGAATCAAGCACGCCAGGGGTGGATCTGACAGTGTTATTCCTGTTTTATGAACACAAACAGAGGGTCTGCTAGGCTCTTCACATGATCGGCTATCCAAAGCAGTTCCAAAGGAAGTTAACTACACTGACATAAAAAATAGTTGTTTGCTTTATTCTTTTTTCCAGGCAAGATGTTTGCTTTATTCTATGCAGAACTATAGTACATTACATCTTCAGACTTGCACACCGATGTATAGAACATCATTTGTTATTAGTACTTTGAATAGGTTCATGCCAAAAGATAAACTTTTAGATATACTCCCTCCCTTCTTAAATATAAGTCTGTTTAGAGATTTCTATATAGACTACACACGGATATAGATATACATATTTTAGAGTGTAGATTAACTCATTTTGCTCCGTATGTAGTCCATATTGGAATCTCTAGATAGAATTATACTCCCTCAGTCCGGAAATATTTGTCAAAGAAATAGACGTATCTAGACATATTTTAGTTTAGATACATCTATTCTCTTCTATTTCTACACAAGTAATTCCGGGCAGAGAGAGTATTTAGGAACAGAGGGAGTACATGGCATAACCCTCACCCCTGATGGCACATGCCCTCTATTTGATGTTCATCCAGAGAGGTTCAAGATAACATTGCAGGAGAGAATACAGCCATATGGTGACAGTCAATAAAGTGAAGCAAATGCCAGCCTTGCAAGAAAGGGAGTAAAAGGGGCCTATCATGCCAGGTAAATCAATGAAGTGTTCTCCGTAGAATTGCAACGAAATTCATGTTAATTTCTTGCGAATGAACAAGGTCCTGATTATTTTGGATGAATTTGTTTTTCACACAGCATAGGCTTAGCAAGGTGGACATGCCTAATATATTATTGTATGAAGCACCATAGCTTTTGCCTGGAAGGAAACATTTTTGCTTGCTTCTTTTTTGAGTTTCCAGTTATCCTCTATTTCCTTGCTTTGTTTTTATTGGTTGTGAAGCATTCGTTGCTGTCACCAAATCTATGTTGGAAAGTCTAGATCTGTTTGACATAGGCACATTGATTAGGGGGCTTGAACCAGCCATAGTTGAGCAAAATCTGTCCCATTTAAAAGTGTATGTCTTAGGTAAGAAACCTGCTACCGAAATGATTTTTGTTGTGATACATAACATGTATTTAAGGTAGCCACTGCTATGTTTGAAACATAACATACCACATCTAGAAACACATTCTCATTGCCACCCGTTACGAGCAATTAATCGAATCTGATGATTAGAAGCATGCTTCACTTCTTGTGCTAAATTTTGTTGTTGTTATTTCCCTTTTATGACTTTTGATTTGTTCCTATTTGCTAATCTACTGTCCTTTTTATAATTTTCAAAGTACTTTTCTATTAGAACACTCTTACATCCATCTTTGTACAACTTCATAGTTTTGGTTTTCTTTCTTTCTCTTGCAAGGTTAGGGGTCTTATATCCTTGTTAACCTGTGAATGGTAGTCAAGATGCTCTTGCGGGTCACATAGCACATATTAAGCGTATCTCCCGTTGCAACGCGCGGGAAGTGTGTGTGTATGTCATCTATCTACTGCTATGGACTTGAAGGTCCTAAGGAAACTACTCACACCTTACCATGGAGGTAGCAAGATTGCAGAGAATGGCTCCAGTGATGGATTCCCCCAGTGGCAAGGTGCCGGAACAGGCCTCCAGATTGGATCTCCCTGGTACAAGAACTTGCGGCGGCGTAAAAAATCCCAAAAAATGGTACCAAGAGTTTCTTGACTTTTGGTATTTATAGACGAAAGAATAGATGTAAGACAGTGCACGCGGGGGGGGGGGGGGGGGCACGCGGCCATTCCACACGGGTGGCCCCCTGGTCGCACCCTTGGGCCTCGTGGGGCCAATGGGTGACCCCCCGGCAGCTCCCGACACTTTCTAGAATCCTTGTGTCTTGGAGAAAATCATATTAGATCCCCATGATTTTTTATTCCCGTATATATGGATTTTATGACAAGTTAAAAACATGCAGTAAAACAACAACCGGCTCTGTGCACTAAATTAATAGGTTAGTCTAGAGAAATAATAAAAAATAGTATAAGAAAGTATTTAAAAGTGATATTATAATAGAGTGAAACAACCAAAAAAATAGATACATTCAATACGTATCACATCACCATCAATGCCCGGAGCAGTCACCATGACGTCACGGAAGCCGTCAGGGCCACTACTGCTTAGACTTCTACCCGCAGCTACGAGATCTACCACCGCTTGGCCACGCAACCACACTCCGCGAGGAGTAAATCCAATCACTACTAGCTCCACATTTGCCAGCAAGATGTTTCCGGTGATGCCTCTGTGTGCCATGCTCATTTGTCGTCCATGTGTTCTTTGGGAGGAGTGACACAGGGATCCATTCAGTTTAGCATAGGCGAATATTCATCAATCATTAATTAATTATATTATTTTGCTTCTTAACAATTAGGTAAGTGCTTAAACCGTGACCCATGGAGGATGAATTTCACCTACATTCTTGACTCTTTTGTCGCATGGGTACGTCGCTCAATGGGCCTCTATCAAATTACTTTTGGGGACCATCTATCCTAGTCCCTAACAAGCTCATGGACATAATCTAATGTCGAGTAATCGCTGTTACCTGCGTGGAAGGAGAAGGAAAGAAGATGATGAAGAGAGGCTACCATGTGTCGGGTAATCTTCATTATATCATCAATCTTATATATTATCTATCTATACCTACTAATTTGGGACTCCCTAAAAATTCCCATGTTAATCAGTTAATTAGAGTCGTTAATCTGGTGGGCTCGAGTTATTATAGTGCAGATCAACTCATATAATCCCGATATTAATCAGGAACTGAAACAAGAGCCAAATAATGTTTCCCTTGAAAATAAAAGACGAAAAACCTTTCTCAAATATATGCCAAAAGAGATCGGATCCTAATCTCATTACACCGACCCTTCTTCCCTATTCTTTCTCTCTTTGATCCAATCTCTTTTGACAGAAAAGTTTTTCTAAACAAAACTTGTCATACATGTGAATTAATAGAGTCTCATGCTAGAAAAAGTATGCAATGAAAAATTCAGATGTATGATAAGTTTTGTTTAGAAAAACTTTTAGCACATATAAATAGGATGTAATACCCATAAATACTACAGTATGCATACAAAAATATGTGCCGTACAGGCGTAATGCTTCCAGTACACCTATATATTGGTAAATTATAGGCATGCGTTTAATATGCTGATCATGTAAGTTATTTATGGCTACCTCTCATTTAGTATACACTATGACATGTTCTGATATAATTTATTATTCATCAAGTTTGGTATTTTTTGAGTCATATACTTTATATGTATATAGTTTTCAAACAAATATTCAAACCATATTCAAAAACCTTGCAGATATTCCAAAAATTAAAGTTTTAAACTATTTTTTTGTAAGTAGAAATAATACTCAAATAGAAAATAGCATTCCGTTTAGTTTAAAATTGCATGGGGACACATACATACATAGATCAACTTATTATTAGATTCTGTTATAGGAAGGTGATACATTGTAGATTGATCTTTTCATGTGGACAAATTCGGTCAAGCTTCTCTACAACCTAATCATGGTCGATCATTTTATATATGAAACAATATGCTATATTAAATATATGGTATATAGTCGAGAAAAGTATCAACTTCACCATGTTGACATAGATTTTAATATATAGCCCATTGAGTTGAGAAGTGAATAGACAATAGAACCTCGGGATTTTGTTTATGGTTGTTTTCTATGAGGTCATATAGCAAAGCAAAGGTGAAATATGATATGCCTTATAAGGAACAATTGGGACCAGTCAGAAAGTCTTGATGATGATTTATGATCATAGCATGAGTTTAGAGAAGTTCCATGAGTTGAATCAAATGACCTTGGAAGAGGTACAATTTCCTTACAACAACAAAGAACAATTGTCATTTTTAGGAAATAAAATACTAAAAGCAATAGCAGGTTCCTCTTTTTACTAACCAAACAGAAGTTCAGCTTGGAGCTACCAAAATGAGCAATTTAGTAATAATTGTATTTATTACGTGTAACACCATGAATACCTTTCTTATTATGATTGTTCTTCTATATGGTGTGCTTGCAAGGTACCAGAAGAGAAATTCTCCCAGATATGTCATCTTGAACAAGAGAGATTATGTTTAGTATAAACTTACCCAAGTTGATTTGGATACAAATTTTCTTCCCCGCATTTATGAGATAATAGTAAGAGATTTTTTGTAAGTCTTATGTGAATTAAATATACTTTTCAAAAGTTTTTGCTTGCCATATATGTTGAGGGATGCAATTTATATACTACTATGAGAAAAGATGAGATGTATTGAAGTATGCAGAAAAAATGAGTGCAAACTGAAGTGTGAACAGTGATACTCTTGAAACATAAATGCAGCTAAAATATCAAAGTTACAAAACTCAAGTAACTTGAACAATTGCAAGGTGAAAAATAACTACAATGAACCCCAAATGACATAATGTATTTTTGCCAGCCAGTGAGGGCCTACATGCTCCTAGAAACTTGAACAAAACTCAAGTAACAAACACGATAGTTGATGAACTATTTTTATAATCGGTTGGTAAGATTGTGATAAAAAAATTGCAAGATGAAAAAGGACCCTACTTCAGCTATGATGATTACGCCAACCGAATCGACCAACCAACATATTTGACTACCCCTTCGGGCAATCGATCACATATCCCTCAGTGTTTTCCAATCCGGAATTGAAGGTCACTACAATTGCAACAATGGTCCATCATTTCCATCAAAATAGCGAGTTGTAGTTCAGGAAGGTGCACACGATCGATGCTACACAGATCGCTAGGGAGGGTAGCAGAGTGACGTTGTGGAGGCTCCTAATCCCAGGTACCCTAGCACAGTGATTGTGCAGTCCGCGAACACTCCCGCAAGTGTGTCGGACTCCATCGGGAGGAGCCCACCATTTTATGTCCCAAGGGAGAGTCGTGATGACATCACGCTCACCAACAGAGAGAGGTTGATGCCCGCATTTCATGGCAAGAAGTTTAGAAACTCTCCTCGGTGGGAGATGAGACATATACTATAAGAGAATGTTCGAAGATTTGTTACCTTCAAGAACTTTAGCAGACACTAATGTAACGAGAGATGAGGCAACATACTAGATAACAGAGTATGTGCTCATGACTTTGAAGCTAAAAATAATGCCCACCAGCAATGTAATTTGAGAACCCATCAAGAGTTGCTTGTAAAAATGGCAACAACATTGGTAAGATGCCCATTTTGAAATGCTGGCAGGGCAGCAGAAAACTATTAATACCTATAGGCTTAAAGCAACACGAAATTGTGAAGGGCTCAGACGCAAGAGAAAACAACAATTCCACTGATTCTACCTTTTCTTGTACTCCAAGAAAGTCATGTACTCTCTATATAGACGCCCATGAGATTCAGCAACAAACAACGATTCTACCGATCCATTTCTAATCCTCTTACAGGGTGCACGTGCATGCCCTGTCCTGCACACCACCGCGTGAAATCGCAACCGAGCTGACCACTTCCGCCGCGCATGTTGGCCGCCTACCTCTGTACCAGCGGGTCACCACTGGCCTGTGACTTCTCAGCCAGCCGCCTCCATCCTACACAACACCATCCCTTTTGAGAGCCATTGCTAGGTAATGCCCTCGAGTAGAGATGTGTGTGGGTGTGGTGAATTTTTGCCATGAAAGGACTGAAAGAAAAGGATATAGGGGCGATTTTGGTGAGCCAATGAAATCTGACAACTCCATTTGTTGGCTAACAGAGTGTGGTTGAAATGTCACGGGAGTGGTATTTTGGCATGGGAAACCTGAACTTGGGTGCTATTCTGGCACTTTGTTTTTTGATAGTGGTACTTTGACACTTGTGGTTTTAACTAGTGGTATTTTTGCTAATCTCCTTTCAAAAGATGGAGGTCCACAGAGTTACTTCATCAAACATAATTACTTTTTTCTCAGCCACCATTTTTTTCTATAGCTCGTGTGTTGCCATTGGAATAGTAACCCCTTCATTTTAAAACATAGTGCATATTAGATCATCTCTAGCACATTCCCTAATATTCAAATTTGAGGAGAAAAAAAAAACCCACAGCCACTCACTTTTAGTCCACCCAGGAGCGTCTGAGCAAAAGTTGGCACCGCCTCCAACTCCCACACAGCCTTCCCGCACACATGTACGTGCTTGCACATCATGTCAATTATTGTTACCCGTCTGATTGAAGTTGTGTGACATCAGCAAGCCATGCATGTACTCGTAAGCAACTTTTTTGCATCAATTTATCCATGGAAACCATGCCACTTTATCAAGTCATGTATGTCTTTTTTTGGAATAATCAAGTCATGTATGTTAGTTCCGCATAAAAAATTCATGCATGTTGCGTACAAGTTAAATATTTTTTATTATTTTTAATTGCATTATGGACGATATATGTGTTGGATGCTTGAAGCAAAAAATTATAGGTCATGTTCCATATTTATGTGAAAAGTTGTTGGCACATTAAATTCAATTCAAAAATAAATTATTTTGTATACATTAATTTGTAGCATACAACTTATGTTCTATTGTTCCTAAAATGTAAACAACTGAGAACACTTTTACATTTTTTCATTAGTTTTAAATTTTTTTAGAAATTATTTATGCATTAGTTTAAACACAGTTTTTGGTAACTCGCTGGAAAATCTGCTACTAAAACAAAGTTCTACACTGGGAGCCTATTCTTCAATAGGCTGAAGTGCATCATTTCAGCGTGAAGAAAAATGTTGTTATTGATATATCACTGTGTTATTTGAATTAAAGAATCCCACCGAACTTGTATTTTCCTTCCCATACATAATAATTTAATGTAGGACATGTAACAGAAGTATATGAAACCTAGATTTTCTATTCATGTGCATTTGTTATACCTGAAAGAGATTTGGAACATTATTTTGGTTGATAATTAAGCGTGTTTAATAGTGACAAAATTTAAAACCGTAGGAAAGTTCTAAGCCATCATATCTACCTGGGTCTACATGATTTATCATTATTATGGTGATTTTGGTGAAGTTTAAGTAATATAATTGACCGAAAATTTCTTGCTCTAATTACAGTACAGATTTGACAATTTTCATATAAGGATCCGCTAGACATGCTCTTAGTTTTTAAAATGAGGCTTCTTGGGAAAGTTCCCTCCTTTCTTTCATTCTTAGGTAGGCTGGGAGAATCAAACCCAGATGGCTTGAGTGGAAAATAACGCACTGGCCATTTCGTTAGGAGGCTCTCCCCGATTCTCTTAGTTTTGAACTAAGTCAACCTTAGTTTACTGTGGTCAAGTTTATAAAAAATCAATATTCACCACTACCAAATAAGTAACTAGATCCACATAAAATATATTTTATATTGTATTTATTTGGTATTATATAGGTTGATAGTTTCTAATGTATCTGGCCAAACATTTTGGAGTTTGTATACACTTTGAAACGAAGATAACATTTCTATTTATTTATTTTTGGCTCACGGTAGACAACGAATGAGCTAGTTGCTCCCAATTAATTAAGTAATAGGCCACTGTAAGGCTTGAACATTTTGATGACAAACTGACCAACAACCCCAACGGATGGATCGTTGACACTTTATTACCACACAAACAGACGCGCATGTAGTACATGCATGGACACATAGGGCTTACAATACAGAGTAGAACGTATGAGCTAGCTGCTGGCTTCAGCGCTTGCGCTGCCACGCTGCCTGACGGACGGTGCTGTGACGTGCAAGCGGAGTCGCCAGGGTCGCAGCCGGCCTAGCAGCCCGTGCCGGAATAGGTGCAGCGGCATCTGGCCGCGCAGGGCGGAGGGGGAGTGCAAATAGCGATGCAGACCTTCCCTTTCGGGCAGGGCACACACCCGCAGCGCCCGATGCACGTTGCTAGCGCGTCCGTCGGCTGCCCCGACGCGGCCGGGGCCAGCGCGGCCGCACAGAGCGCGGCCAGGAGGACGAAGGCGGCGAACTTGAGAGCGGGAGCAGCCATGAGATGAAAGGAGAGGAGAGGAGATGGTATGCTTTAGGTTTGTGATGATCAGATGGAAGACCGAGACATTATTTATAGGCTAGTAGTAGTTGATTAACCATCAAGTAGTTTGAATTGTGCAGCATGTGATATTGACTTCACGTTACATGCTCATCTCGAGAGGATAACTCACGATATACAGTTGACGTGGAGAGGATCGTTCCGATCGGATCCCATTAGCTCCGGCTTCTGCCGTCCTCATTTGAATTTTAGCTAACAGCACACCTTTTTTGACGTTCTCTTCTTTTTCGTTGAACCCAGGCCGTACTGCATGCGTTCATACATGTATATTGTACCGGCAAAATATAATGCATGCGTTTCACTTTTCACACATTCACACGAGCCAATATATAGTGGCCCAATCCGTTTGAGAGCAAGGAAAACAAAATGGCCTGGTTATATGGGAAATTTGATCAAAGAGCACAACACGGCATGGTTGATTAAGGGACAACTATAACAGAAAAAAGAAACATAAAAGAAAGGACATGCCCACAACCCGGAGATGAGCAAGCAAGCTCTTTGATGACGCCTTCAAGAAGGAAAACAACACCCTTGGGCGTCGTCGCGGCCGGCGTAGACCCTCGCTGACGATTTAAGTTTCGCCCGGACACCTACCAAACAGTAAAACTAGCTAAAGTAGTTTTACAAGTACAGAGATGTTGAATTGGCCGTATATTGACTTTCAAAATGGTTGCAAAATAATTTAGGCAGCGACAGTTCCAGTCATACAAGCAAGAGGTTGAATTATCCACATTTTGATTTTCTAGAGGATCATCGAGATCTTACCCGCCAGTGATGGTCTACATGCTGCTAGAAACTTGAACAAGACTCAAGTAACAAACACGATAGTTGATGAACTGTTTGGCTAATCGATGGATAAGCTTGTGATAAAAAATTTGCAATGCGAAAAAGGACCCTTCTTCAGCTACGATGATTATGCTAACCGATTCGAGCAAGCAGCATATGTAAATGTCCCTTTGAGCAATCAAACACATACCCCTCGGTGTTTCCAATCTGGAACTGATGGTGGCTGCTGATACAATGGAAGAGTGATTGTACACTACTAGGGAAAACTTTATACACAGCAGCTCACCAGTAGCGCTTTTTAAAAAGCGATGCTGCTAATTAGCAGTAGCGCTTGAACAGAAAGAGCGTTGGTATGATACACATAGCAATAGCGCGGTAGTTAAAAAATAAGCTACTACTATAATTGCCAGACCGTTGCCGGCAAGCTAGGCATACTAGTAGCGCTCATACGTAAAAAGCGCTACTGTTATTGTATTTAACAATAGTGCTTTCCTCCAACCAGTGCTATTGCTAAATTCAGTCCCCTCCTAAGACCCAAGTTTAGTCCCACCTCGCTCCGCGAACAGAATGTTTACCACCTTAAATATGGTGCTTCTCAAACTATCACAACCAATTGATCTTCATTGTACTCTACGTGTAGGATCTGTGGCAATATGAATCTTCGTCGGTTCCTAAACCGGTGAAGATTCATACTGACAATTTAGATTCTACACAAAAAGATCATTGATGACCATTGCTTTTTTATGCTTTTTTTACATGCTTAGCCTTAGTAGTAGCGCTGGTTCTCTTCCCTTAACGCGCTAGTGCTATGGAGCTTAGTAGTAGTGATGGTTACCAACCAGCGCTACTACTACGGGCACCATATCCACACCCCGCATCCTCACTCTCCCCTCACACTCTCACTCGCTCTCTCTCCGCCGCGCGTTGTCACCGCCGTCACCCACCGTCGCCCCCAAGGTATCTGCCTCCCTCCCTCCTCCTCTCGCCGCCCTCCTCTCTCCTTCCTCCGGCGGCCCTCCTCTCTCCTCCCTCCTCCCTGCCGGCGCCCGATGCTCTCCTCCCACATCCTTCGACTGCCCTGCTCCCTCATCCCTCCTCCCACTGCCCTCCTCTCTCCTCCCTCCCCCAGCCGCTCGAAGCCCTCACTCCTCCCTCCTCCTCCTCCTCCTCCTCCTCCCACCTCTCTCTGTATAAAAATTTAGGTATAGAATTTTTTAGTAAAAGAATTTAGTAGTAGAAATTTTTAGGTACAAAAATGTATTAGAATGCTATATGAGATTTTTTTACTAAATGTAGGTTTTTTGAATAGAATTGAAAAAAATAAGTAAATGTAAGTCTTCTGTTTTGGTGTTAGACACAAGGTTTCAAACTCTAAGTTATGTGAAATTAGGGCATTTTTCTATGATTCAAGAAGTAGGCAGTAGTTAAAAAAACCAGGGCATCTTTCTAGGGTTTATAAGGATATATAGATAGATGGATGGATGGAAAGATGTTAGGGCTAACACTAGGGTATTTTAGTAAATGTATAGGTCTTTTCAATTTTTAGGGTTAGAACAAGGTATTTTTAGTAAATGATAGGGCTAGAACTAGGATGTTTTAGACATAGGATTTCACTAAGTCCTAAGATGAGGATAATAATGTTTATGTTTATATTTTATTTTTGCAAAAATCAAGGAGCCCCTTCATCATCCCTGCCGTCGTCCCCATCACCGACCACCTCCGACCTTGAGGTGAGACCAGCCAAATCCCCATGTCGATGATGATGTACATGTTTTGATAGTTGTAGTAGAGTAGTAGCTACATGAGTGGCCTATGTTTGCAGCGAACACCTCACAATGACCTATGTTTTGCCGGAGTGTGGATTAATTTCCATTCCAGCAAATTTTAGGCGCTCGATATATGTCCCTTTTAGCAAAGGTCATGCCGGATTTTTCCGTGAATTTTGGCATGACTTGTGCTGGAATATGTAGGAAATATCGAGTGGCCTGGATTTTGTAGAAAGATAATTAGACGACATTTTGGGTTGACTTTAAGTCTGTCGGGGCTCCATAAATGACAGTCAACAAATGAGTGAGGGAGAAAGTCTGCACCATATATGAGAGAAGAAGAATCCCGAATGTTGTCGTGGGGGTCGTTTCTCCTTCTTCCTAGACTAGTCCTGGCCATGGGAAGCCCGGCCCGACGCTGCTCCTGGGCCGGGCTCGGGCCTAGATTTTGAGCCCAATGGCCGGACTGGGCCAAGGCCCGTCGATTTTGCGCTTTTGCGAAGGGGCCCGGCTCGAGGCCCGTCGGGCTTTTACGCATTTGGGCCGGGCTTGGGCCCAAAAAATAGGCCCGATGGTCAGGCCGGACCGGGCCCGGGCCTAGGTTTTTTGCCTCAGGCTTGGCTAGGCCCGGCCCGAGGTTTGGCCGGGTATATGCTAGACCTTTGTTATGCACTAGGGGAAGGAGGAGTAATGACCATCACTGACAGTCGAAAAATTAGTGAGGGAGTGTCCACCCTATATGAGAGAGAATGAAGAATCCCGACTGTTGCCGTGGGATCGTTTCTCCTTCTTCTCCTTGTGCTAGACCTTTGTTATGTACTAGGGGAGGGAGGAGTAACGACCATCACCGGCGGTCAAAAAATTAGTGAGGGAGTGTCCACCATATATGAGAGAGACGAAGAATCCTGACTGTTGTCGTGGGGGTCGTTTCTCCTTCTTCTCCTTGTGCTAGACCTTTGTTATGCACTAGGGGAAGGAGGAGTAACGACCATCACCGATGGTCGAAAAATCAGTGAGGGAGTGTCCACCATATACACCACATGAGATGAGATGACAGTTTTCAAGAAAACACTCGACAGACCAACAGTCAACCCGTGATGAATAATAATGATCTAATTTAATTTTTCTAGTACATATATTGATTTTTACAAGTTTAATCTTTGAATTATGGACATAGGAAATGTCTAACGATGACGATAGGATCCCAGAGTGCGACTGTTGCGGCGACGACCAGGATCCGTGCGACATGCCTCAGCTGGTAGACGGTCGTCGCTTCAGTGTTAAGCTCGATGAGACCTTCTGTTGGGGAACGTAGTAATTTCAAAAAAATTCCTACGCACACGCAAGATCATGGTGATGCATAGCAACGAGAGGGGAGAGTGTTGTCCACGTACCCTCGTAGACCGAAAGCGGAAGCGTTAGCACAACGCGGTTGATGTAGTCGTACGTCTTCACGATCCGACTGATCAAGTACCGAACGCACGGCACCTCCGAGTTCAGCACACGTTCAGCCCGATGACATCCCTCGAACTCCGATCCAGCCGAATGTTGAGGGAGAGTTTCGTCAGCACGACGGCGTGGTGACGATGATGATGTTCTACCGACGCAGGGCTTCGCCTAAGCACGGCTACAGTAGTATCGAGGTGGACTATGGTGAAGGGGGGCACCGCACACGGCTAAAAGATCAAACAATCAATTGTTGTGTCTCTAGGGTGCCCCCTGCCCCCGTATATAAAGGAGAAAGGGGGGTGCGGCCGGCCAGGAGAGGGGGCGCGCCAGGAGGAGTCCTACTCCCACCGGGAGTAGGCCTCCCTCCCTTTTCCTAGTTGGATTAGGACTTGGGGGGAAGAGGTGGAGGATAAGAAGGGAAGGGGGGCGCCGCCCCCCTCTCCTTGTCCTATTCGGACTAGGGGGGAGGGGCGCGCGGTCCTTGCCCTAGTCGCCTCTCCTCTCTTCCACTAAGGCCCACTATGGCCCATTAACTTCTCGGGGGGTTCCGGTAACCTCCCGGTACTCCGGTAAAATCCCGATTTCACCCGGAACACTTTCGATATCCAAACATAGGCTTCCAATATATAAATCTTCATGTCTCGACCATTTCGAGACTCCTCGTCATGTCCGTGATCACATCTGGGACTCCGAACAACATTCGATACATCAAAACATATAGACTCATAATATAACCGTCATCGAAACGTTAAGCGTGCGGACCCTACGGGTTTGAGAACTTTGTAGACATGACCGAGACACGTCTTCGGTCAATAACCAATAGCGGAACCTGGATGCTCATATTGGTTCCCACATATTCTACGAAGATCTTTATCGGTCAGACCGCATAACAACATACGTTGTTCCCTTTGTCATCGGTATGTTACTTGCCCGAGATTCGATCATCGGTATCTCAATACCTAGTTCAATCTCGTTACCGGCAAGTCTCTTTACTCGTTCCGTAATACATCATCCCGCAACTAACTCATTAGTTGCAATCCTTGCAAGGCTTAAGCGATGTGCATTACCGAGAGGGCCCAGAGATACCTCTCCGACAATCGGAGTGACAAATCCTAATCTCGAAATACGCCAACCCAACAAGTACCTTCGTTGACACCTATAGAGCACCTTTATAATCACTCAGTTACGTTGTGACGTTTGGTAGCACACAAAGTGTTCCTCCGGTAAACGGGAGTTGCATAATCTCATAGCCATAGGAACATGTATAAGTCATGAAGAAAGCAATAGCAACAAACTAAACGATCAAGTGCTAAGCTGACGGGATGGGTCAAGTCAATCACATCATTCTCCTAATGATGTGATCCCATTAATCAAATGACAACTCATGTATATGGTTAGGAAACATAACCATCTTTGATCAACGAGCTAGTCAAGTAGAGACATACTAGTGACACTCTGTTTGTCTATGTATTCACACATGTATTATGTTTCCGGTTAATACAATTCTAGCATGAATAATAAACATTTATCATGATATAAGGAAATGAATAATAACTTTATTATTGCCTCTAGGGCATATTTCCTTCAGTCTCCCACTTGCACTAGAGTCAATAATGTAGTTCACATCGCCATGTGATTTAATACCAATAGTTCACATCACCATGTGATTAACACCCATAGTTCACATCGACATGTGACCAACACCCAAAGGGTTTACTAGAGTCAATAATCTAGTTCACATCGCTATGTGATTAACACCCAAAGAGTACTAAGGTGTGATCATGTTTTGCTTGTGAGAGAAGTTTAGTCAACGGGTCTGCCACATTCAGATCCGTAAGTATTTTGCAAATTTCTATGTCAACAATGCTCTACACAGAGCTACTCTAGCTAATTGCTCCCACTTTCAATATGTATCCAGATTGAGATTTAGAGTCATCTGGATCAGTGTCAAAATTTGCATCGACGTAACCCTTTATGACAAACCTTTTTTGTCACCTCCATAATCGAGAAACATATCCTTATTCCACTAAGGATAATTTTGACCGTTGTCCAGTGATCTACTCCTAGATCACTATTGTACTCCCTTGCCAAAATCAGTGTGGGTATACAATAGATCTGGTACACAGCATGGCATATTTTATAGAACCTATGGCCAAGTCATGGGGAATGACTTTCATTCTCTTTCTATCTTCTGCTGTGGTCGGGCTTTGAGTCTTACTCAGTTTCACACCTTGTAACACGGGCAAGAACTCTTTCTTTGATTGTTCCATTCTGAACTACTTCGAAACCTTGTCAAGGTATGTACTCATTGAAAAACTTATCAAGCGTCTTGATCTATCTCTATAGATCTTGATGCTCAATATGCAAGCAGCTTCACCGAGGTCTTTCTTTGAAAAACTCCTTTCAAACACTCCTTTATGCTTTGCAGAATAATTCTACATTATCTCCGATCAACAATATGTCATTCGCATATACTTATCAGAAATGATGTAGTGCTCCCACTCACTTTCTTGTAAATACAGGCTTCATTGCAAGTCTGTATAAAACTATATGCGTTGATCAACTTATCAAAGTGTATATTTCAACTCCGAGATGCTTGCACCAGTCCATAGATGGATTGCTGGAGCTTGCATACTTTGTTAGCACCTTTAGGATTGACAAAACTTCCTTGTTGCATCATATACAACTCTTCTTTAATACATCCATTAAGGAATGTAGTTTTGTTTATCCATTTGCCAGATTTCATAAAATGTGGCAATTGCTAACATGATTCGGACAGAATTAAGCATAGATATGAGTGAGAAACTCTCATCGTAGTCAACACCTTGAACTTGTCGAAAACCTTTTGCGACAATTCTAGCTTTGTAGATAGTAACACTACTATCAGCATCTGTCTTCCTCTTGAAGATCCATTTAATCTCAATGGCTCGCCAATCTTTGGGCAAGTCAATCAAAGTCCATACTTTGTTCTTATACATGGATCTCATCTCAGATTTCATGGCCTCAAGCCATTTCGCGGAATCTGGGCTCATCATCGCTTCCTCATAGTTCGTAGGTTCGTCATGGTCAAGTAACATGAACTCCAGAACAGGATTACCGTACCACTCTGGTGCGGATCTCACTCTGGTTTACCTACGAGGTTCGGTAGTAACTTGATGTAAAGTTACAGGATCATCATCATTAGCTTCCTCACTAATTGGTGTAGTAGTCACAGGAACATATTTCTGTGATGAACTACTTTCCAATAAGGGAGCAGGTACAGTTACCTCATCAAGTTCTACTTTCCTCCCACTCACTTCTTTCGAGAGAAACTCCTTCTCTAGAAAGGATCCATCCTCAGCAATGAATATCTTGCCTTTGGATCTGTGATAGAAGGTGTACCCAACATTTTCTTTTGGGTATCCTATGAAGACGCACTTCTCCTATTTGGGTTTGAGCTTATCAGGTTGAAACTTTTTCACATAAGCATTGCAACCTCAAACTTTAAGAAACGACACTTAGGTTTCTTGCCAAACCATAGTTCATATGGTGTTGTCTCAACGGATTTAGATGGTGCCCTATTTAACATGAATGTAATTGTTTCTAATGCATAACCCCAAAACGATAAGGGTAAATTGGTAAGAGACATCATAGATCGCACCATATCTAATAAAGTACGGTTACGACGTTCGGACACACCATTACACTGTAGTGTTCCAGGTGGCGTGAGTAGTGAAACTATTTCACATTGTTTTAACTAAAGGCCAAACTCATAACTCAAATATTTTACTTATGCGATCATATCGTAGAAACTTTTATTTTTGTTACGATGATTCTCCACTTCACTCTGAAATTCTTTGAACTTTTCAAATGTTTCAGACTTGTGTTTCATCAAGTAGATATACTCATATCTGCTCAAATCATCTGTGAAGATCAGAAAATACTGATACCTGCCGCGGGCCTCAATATTCATCGGACCACATACATCAGTATGTATGATTTCCAACAAATCTGTTGCTCGCTCCATTGTTCTGGAGAACGGAGTCTTAGTCATCTTGCCCATGAGGCATGGTTCGCAAGCATCAAGTGATTCCAAAAGCCCATTAGCATGGATTTTATTCATGTGCTTTACACCAATATAACCTAAACTGCAGTGCCACAAATAAGTATAAGATGTCACAAAAACAAACTGGACTGCAAGATAACTTCTTTTTTACTCATACCATGGGCATCGGTAGTCCCTCGATGGACAACTTCATGGGTTTGATTGAATAGTTGTGCATTGATACGTCCATACAATCAAGGGAGACATTGATCTTATTAATAGAATTGGCTGTTTTACAGTACGTGTCAAAGATGAGGAATAGGGGGGAGTATCAATGTAGATTTGATGGTAGAAGAAAATGTGTCATGATAATTAGGGTATAAAATATGAAAAATTAAGACAACAAAAGAGAGACAAAATCAGTGATAAAAATATGAAACTTGTTTTGTTGAGTGAATCCCCATGCTCCAAATAATAATAAATCACATAGCTTGACTGATTTGAGAGGGTATAATTATATATGTATACTTTTCAGCCATCACAGACTAACACCTAGGGCCTACTAACACCTGTAAGTTGTTTGTCTTGCCTAGTTAATTACTTAATGAACCACAATCTTTCTTAGATGAACGCTACCTGCAGACAAATAGCTTGTAGAGGTGCATGTTAAAAAGACACTGTAAGTAAATAAGAAAATATTATACTACCTCAGATCAAAAGTTTCTTCACACGCTTAATCCATCACCAGACCAGTTGCTTAATGGTGAGCATATCACCGTGTCCTCGGCCTCGACGGTGCTGCAGCAAAGAAGAGCTTCCCATATGCACCCTGGATGGATAGGCTAAACAATGTTAGAACTGACATACTGCAGACAAACAACATCATTTTACCTAACCAAAAGATTGGGTTGGGTGATGTTTAAAAGATCACTGTATAGTGGATGGTCCTGCATTGCACTTGATCGACCAATTTTGTATAACCTGTGGAGGCACCCAATTATATAATCAGTAGATGACGTTCATCACCTGCATTGAAATCTCGCTTTTCTCAAAATTGTCACTGGATCTAACTCACTGCATTATCTTCATCATCTGCAACACACACACACACACACACACACACACACACACACACACACACACACACACACGTGCGCGCGCGCTGGCCCCGGCCGCGTCGGGGCAGCCGACGGACGGTCTAGGGACGTGCATCGGGCGGTGCGGCTGTGTGCCCTGCCCGAAAGGGAAGGTCCGCATCGCTGTGTGCACACCTCCGCCGCCCTGCGAGGCCAGATGCCGCTGCACCTATTCCGGCACGGGCTGCTAGGCCGGCTGCGACCCTGATGACGCGGCCTGCGTGCAGCGCATGAAACTCAAACCAGCAGTGTATTGTATGCGCGCGTCTGTGTGCTGTGATGTGGTAATAAAGTTTAAACGGATCGATCCGTGAGACAAAAATCAAAAAATAGAAATGTCATTTTCGTTTCACAGTGTATATTACTTTTATCATACTCAAACTTCAGAGCAAGTATATTGGAAACCTATATCAACCTATATAATATCAAACAAATACAATATAAAAATACTCTCTCCGTCCGAAAATACTCCCTTGCTGCCCGTGTCCTCTCCGGCCATGCCCTGGACCGAAAGATGGCTCTGATGCCAATTGTTATCTCTGAGCTCAAAGCTCTGTCAATGGCGAAAGCACTCACGAGGAACTGGACTTTTTGTGCAGCGCAATACCTTGCTGCTTTTCTACTTCTCTCTTCTTATTCACTTGATGAACGGGAAAATCGGATCAAGAACAGCCCCCACTACTGGATCATGCCATGCCACGATTATGGGAGTGCTCATTCCGCGAGCTAAGGGCCTCGGGATCGCACATGCCGCGTCCTCAGGCACTGTCTAACTGAAAACGAAAAATACGCTATCTGACGAAACTGAAAAACTATCGCTGCAGCTGCAGCTCTACTGACCTTCAGAACTACTCGACCCTAGTGACCTGTCACGCTAGATTATTTGATAACAATCTCCCCCTAAGCTAGTCGTGACAGAAGGCCTAAACCTCAACCATGCCAATGCGTGCGTGCTGCTCTCAGAGGCGTACCCACGTTGGGCCAGGGGGTGTCACAGGACACCAGGTAGATAGATATTTTGCCTATACATATATAGCCCATATACGGCTGGGACACCCCGTAATTTCATTACCTTGACACCGGGACAACAAGCTGGCCCATTCAACAACTACCTGCTGCGCGATGCAGCTAGCCAGTGCGAATCCGTCAAACAAACAAAAAAGCTAGCCAGTGGGAGGCCCAGCCTTAGCAGCGAGCGAGGCAGCCAGGCGGCAGCTAAATCGACCGATCGTCTTCTAAGGGCGCCGTTCTAATGGCGATGCCCACAGTTTAGCAAAGTTTTCATTAAATTTAGCTCACGGGCACCACATGTGGCTTTTGCATCCCATAACCCTCTATGTATCCCATAAATTGTGGTATTTGATGAATAATTTTTTTTCATCCCTAGAAAAATGCTAAATCGATCGACCACCCTTAAAAAAAGCTAAATCGATTAACCAGGCTCTCATCGAATTATTTCTAAAAAAAGGCTCTCATCTAATTCTCAAAAAAGGCTCTCATCTAAAACAAACAATTCCTCAACAACAACAAAAATGTCGTACGCCTCTCCATGTCACTCTAATAAAATCAATCCATCGTTGGCTCGGCACTCGGGTCACCATACTCACTTTGACGCCGCCGTCCCCAGATCTTGTCAAGTGGCCGAAGCAGGAGAGGAAATATAAGGTAAATCATACGAAGTACATACTCCAATGCGACGTGTTTCTTCTAGATTGTAATTCTTGTTCCTCAAACCCTTGAGGATTCCGGCAAGGCCTCTTAACTGTGTTAATGATCGGATCATTGAAATATTTCTAAAAACAATTGCGTGAAATATTCAAAATTTATTCACAAAGTGGAGGTCAGATCACAATCCTTGAAGGTGATCGGCATTTGTGCTGGACGATTCTCGGAAGACTAGACGCACCAAAGTAAGCTTACTTTTATAACCGTGCAATTCAAGTATAACCTGGAAAAAAATCCAAGTATTAGATACATATTCTTTCATGGTTTAATCTTCTCTGCCCAAATATAAATTATCACGCACAAATATCAAATAATAACTATCAAATCACATGTCATAGAAGGAAACATTTCTAAAAAGGCAAGAGCGATCAATACATAATGAAAATGTTGATTGGTTTCAAATATAATGTTGTAGAATCGTATGCAATAAAATATATTTTTATTTTTATTTTTTTGTTTTGTTGGCCATCGCGGCGGAAACGACTACTTTTATGTAATATGGTATGCATGTTTTATTGTACATGGGACACCGGGTAAATTTTGTCCTGGGTCCGCCCCTGCTCGTCGTCGCCGGCAGTTGCTGCTAAGTCTTGCTCCTTGGCTCTTCCTCCCCGCGCTAATCTGGAGGCGGTCATGAAGGCCGGCGACGCTGGAAGTCTTCCTCTGGCCGTTGGTCGGCGACGCTGGAAGTCTTGCTCCTTGGCTCTTCCTCCCCACGCTAATCTGGAAGCGGTCATGAAGGTTGTGGGCATGGCGGTGGCAGAACTCTTGGTCCTGGGCCCTTTCTACCACATGATCATCTGGATGCCGCCTTGAAGATTTTGGGCGTGGCGGCGGCTGCCGGCGTAGATTGCACCAAGGCGAGCTTCCCGGCAAACAGTCACAGACTGGTGGTCGAGCGCTGCTCAGTGTCTTGTTCTGTGCCGCCTCGCCTGGTGCCATGCTGCTAAGGTGGAGCAAAGCACGGGACGGTGGTTCAGACCGTTCCTCGGCCAAATTTGACCACCGATGTTGCCGGGGCACGATCTGGGGCATGGTGGTTATTGGTGTTGCCGTCGCGTGATGATACCGTCATCCTGATCTAGTCGGTCTTGGGTTGGGAACTTGGGATGTTGAAGTGGCCGATTCATCACCCAGATTAGCCTGTTGAGGTGACCACTTCGGCCCGTGGCTGCCGCTTTATTGTGGCCTCAACCGTCTTGTTGCGGATTACGTTGGCCACCAAAAGGTCTTCATGAGGGTTTCCCCCTTTAGAGTCAGCGAATGACTTTGACAACGAGATCAATGACTGTTGCACAATGCATGTAGCTGCTTGGTCAAAGAAAAGTGGTGGCGGCAACCAATGACTGACGTCAATTGTGGTGATAATGGAGCACCCGGTCTCGAATTCTGGGTTGAAAGCCTAGGTCTGACCCAAGTTGGTTATGTTAGAATTAATCTTGACATGTGTGCATTGCATGTTAGTAGTCTAAAGATGGCTGGGGTCGTGTGAATCGACGCGCAGCCGTGTGAGATGGCAAGCTGAAGCCAAGGTCCTGAGGTGTAGACGGCAGGCTAAGTTAGTTAGTTGCATGCCTAGTTAGTAGGAGAGGATTGAGTCACACGCCTGCATGGATAAGTTGTTAGCTGGCTGGAGAGATTTCAGGGTAGTTAGCTTAGTGGTCTGCGTGCGTGAGGTAGTGGCCGAGTGTGCCGGCCAGCCATGAGTTAGTGGCTGGGTGTGGAGTCATTTGTACATGGTATTTAAGTTGATCAGATGAATGGGAAAAGAGAGGCTGTGAGGGCTAGAGGAAACCATGTAGCATATGTGTTGTCACCGGGAGCAAAGGCAAAGCTAATTTTCTCCCAGGTGAATGTGCGTGTGCGTGTGTGTTTTCTGTCCCGGTGTGTGTCCTTGTGTTCTTGAGAGACAAAGGAGAGAAGAGAGAGTTGTGCGAGGGAGCTCGAGGTAGAAGAAGGTCGGCGCTGCGAGGAGGCGACGCCAACATTTGGTATACAGAGTCAGGTTGATCCGAGATGGCGTCGGCTGTGGCGCAACAAACTCCATGCGAGATGGAGGCCGACCGCGCAAGGAGGAGGCCGCTAGTGGCGCGACGCTGCTGGTGGCTTTAACGGCGCGAGGCCATTATGACGAGAAGATGGTGTGGCGTACAGCGCCACGAAGGCGTCGTTCATGTCAAGAGATGGCCGCTGCATGCGGCAGGAGGTCGTGGTACTCGGCGCCGCGACAACATCGTCGATAGCAAGACGGCATGGTGATCGGTGTTGCGATGGCATCGTCCACGACTAGATGGTGTGTGGTGATCGGTGCTGCGATGGAGCCGTTCACGACAAGGAGGTGTTTGGCGGTGTGACGCCGTGCAAACATATGGCTGCTGTGCGACGCCGCAAGAGGAGACGGTGGTGCGATGCTGCCACAACGGTGAAATGCCGCTAAGGAGATGTACAGCGGCGCGATGCTGTCACTTGGATCGGTGCGATGCCGGTGGCGGTGGTGCGATGCCATCATCATCATGGAGAGTTGGTGTGAAGCCAGCAAACATTGCAGTGCGATGTTGTGGCAAGGTGTGTGTGTTCGGCACTGAGACGGCGTCGATGACGAGATGAAGTGAAGCTCGATGCTGTGAAGGCGTCATCCATGAAAGTTTGGTGAGCCACCATGTCAAGATTAGAAGGGAGAATGTTAGAACTAATCTTGATATGTGTGTACGTACATGTGTGCATTGCATGTTAGTAGTCTAGAGATGGCTGGGGTCGTGTGAATCGACGCGCAGCCTTGTGAGACGGCAAGCTGAAGCCAAGCTCCTGAGGAGTAGACAGCAGGCTAAGTTAGTTAGTTGCATGCCTAGTTAGTAGGAGAGGATTCAGTCACACGCCTGCATGGATAAGTTGTTAGCTGGCTCGAGAGATTCTAGGGTAGTTAGCTTAGGGCATGTACAATGGTTGATAAGACAATTTTATCTTAAATTTTGCATGTAATTTAGAGATGATAAAAAAGTATGTCTATAATGTGTTATATCTTAGCCTTATCTTCAATAATTTATCATTCCTTAAAATATGATGAGACAAATTGTGCTAAGAGATCATCTCTTGTCTTGTCTTAAATAAAAGAAGACAAGCCTTTTCTTATAAGTTCTCTCTCCTCCATATCATCATTTATCTTATGTGACACTTCTAAAATAGCACTATTGTACATGCCCTTAGTATTTGCGTACGTGAGGTAGTGGCCGAGTGTGCCGGCCAGCCGTGAGTTAGTGGCTGGGTGTGGAGTCATTTGTACATGGTATTTAAGTTGATCAGATGAATGGAAAAAGAGAGGCCGTGAGGGCTAGAGGAAACCATGTAGCATATGTGTTGTAACCGGCAACAAAGGCAAAGCTAATTTTCTCCCTGGTGAATGTGTGTGTGCGTGTGTGTTTTCTGTCCCAGTGTATTGTCCTTGTGTTCTTGAGAGACAAAGGAGAGAAGAGGGAGTTGTGTGAAGCAGCTCGAGGTAGAAGAAGGTCAGCGCTGCGAGGAGGCGGCGCCAAAAGGTTATACCTGACAATGAGGATGTTTTTTACATCATTGCCTTGTTGAAGACATTGCTTGGATACGTTCGGACTGATTCATCAAGATAAACCCTAGATTCTGGCCTTGGGTGGTTCCATCTGACGACGGTGGTGCGTGAGGGTCGCTTCTTTCCTCATCATTCATGTGGTGTAATGAGATGGTTGATGCGGATATAAAGTTTGCTGATTGCGGACCTATTCGCTTTGGGTTCTTTTTTTCTCACCTATACATAGCTTTGGTCTTATATGACTTTGCAATTGGTCGGCGTGTTTTTGGTATATGTGTGCGTTGATGTTGGGTGTGTGTCGCCTAACTATGCAAAAGCCAGGTGTGTGTTCATTGTGTCTGTATCGTATTTATGCTCTATTTTGAGCTAATAAAATCGACCCTTTGTGGATGTTTTTTATATTTTCTGAATCCAAATTTATTGCTTGTTAGCAATTGGGCAAGTGATCCCGAAGCGTTCAGGAGCAAGTGCATCACGCTCAATACGGAGGTGAACCAGCACTACCACAAGCATAGTGCTCGCCAGGTGCTGCCCGCACGGTGGTGGTACATTCCTTACTCTAGGGACTTATCGCCAACTTCGACTGGATGGCGAACAACGCTTGCATGGGTGTGTCCGCTCAGCTGCACACCACGACATATAAAGAGATCTCCCATGAGTTCCTCGCCACTGTCTAGGGTACTGTCAATATTGACGGGATGCAGCATGCGTGCACTCACTACACGGCTACACGGTAACTCTGCAGCGCCTCTGCGGCATGTTCGGTTTCTCCAACGGCACTTCCAGCATGGCAGATGAACCCTTGCGTTGAATGATGGAGGACCTCCAAGACAGTTACTTCGTGAAACGTAATCCGTTCCCGGTACCGGTTTTTCAAAAAGCTAGTATGTTACCATCGGAAGATTAGAACTTGATTTTACAATATAATGTATATTCATTTTAGCATAAGCCAAACTTAGCTAAGTTTTGTTAGCAAATAATCTAGCGTGACAGGTCACTAGGGCCGAGTAGTTCTGAAGGTCAGTAGAGCTGCAGCTGCAGCGATAGTTTTTCAGTTTCGTCGGATAGCGTATTTTTCGTTTTCAGTTAGACAGTGCCTGAGGACGCGGCATGTGCGATCCCGAGGCCCTTAGCTTGCGGCATGAGCACGCCCATGATCGTGGAATGGCACGATCCAGTAGTGGGGGCTGTTCTTGATCCGTTTTTCCCGTTTATCAAGTGAATAAGAAGAGAGAAGCAGAAAAGCAGCAAGGTATTGCGCTGCACAAAAAGTCCAATTCCTCGTGAGTGCTTTCGTCATTGACAGAGCTTTGAGCTTAGAGATAACAATTGGCATCAGAGCCGTCTTACGGTCCAGGGCATGGCCGGGCACGACACCGGCAGCAAGTCGCCATCGACGCCGCACGCAAAGATCTCTGGCGGCACAGAGCTGGTCGTGGCAGAGAGAACTATGGTGCGGGTGGTGCGTGACACCGGCGGCGCGGCGTGGCCGACCAACTACACCGACTGGGCTGTCCTCATGCAAGTCATGATGGAAGGGCGGCACCTGTGGGATGCCGTGGTGGCGGGCATGGCGGAGCGCAGCGACGATCGGCTCGCGCTCGAGGCCATCCTGCGTGGAGTGCCACCGGAGATGGGGACCACTCTCGCTGGCAAGGCCACGGCGAAGGAGGCGTGGGAATCCGTCAAGACGATGCGCCTCGGAGTGGCTCGTGTCCGCGAGGCGAAACTCGCAACCCTGTCCAAGCAGTACAACGACATCCGCTTCACCGACGGCGAGACCATCGACGACTTCGCCATGCGGATCACGAACATGGTGGCCCAGATGGTGCTGCTCGGGGAGACCATGCAGGAGAAACGCATCGTTCGCAAGTTCCTCTCCGTCGTCCCGAAGAGGTACTCACAAATCGCTTTGTCAATTGAGATACCCGTTGATCTGGATACGCTCTCCGTGGAGGAGCTCACCGGGCGGCTGAGGGCTGCCGACCAGGTGGTGTCAGCCGTCGGGCGTGTCATGTTCACGGCGGCGGAGGAGTGGCTCGCACGCATGCAGCGCAGCGAGAACGATGGATCCGGAGGTAGTGGAGCTGGGTCAGGATGCAGCGGCGGACGCCGCGGGAGAGGCCGCGGTCGCGGTCGTGGATGTGGCTCCGGCAGCCGCGGTCGCGGTCGTGGATGTGGCTCCGGCAACCGTGCGGAACCCATGGACCAGTGCCGTCACTGCAAAAAGTACGGGCACTGGGCACGTGAGTGCAAGACGCGCATCCGCGAGGAGCGAGCCGAGGCGAACCTTGCCGAACAAGGCGGGCACGACGACGACCCGACGCTTCTGATGGCGGTGATCGCCGCGACCCTTGCACAAAGCATAGGGGAGCACATCATGCTCAACGAGGAGCGTGCAGAGGCGAACCTGGGCGCGGAGGAGGCACCGTGCAACGGCCGTTGGTTCCTGGACACCGGCGCGTCCAACCATATGACTAGCGACCGATCGGCGTTCGCGGAGCTGGATGAGGGCGTCACCAGCAGCGCCAGGTTCGGGGACATCTCCAGTGCGGCTATTCGTGGTCGCGACACAGTCACGTTCACCATGCACAGCGGCGATCATCACGCTCTCACCGATGTCTACTTCATCCCGCGTCTCAAGACGAGCATCATCAGCCTTGGGTAGCTAGACGAGCATGGCTGCACCATCAAGATCCATGGCGGCGTCCTGACTCTGTACGATCGCCGCCAGCATGAGTTGGCCCAGGTACGCTGAAATGGCAGACAACTGACAACTTATGTTGTGCTCCTGGACATTGCGCATCCTATTTGCCTGGCAGCTCACGGCGGCGACGAGGCATGAAGGAGGCATGCCAGGTTAGGTCACCAGCACTTCGACGCACTCCGGCGCATGGGGCGCGCTCACATGGTGCACGGGATGCTGCTGGTGGACCACGTCGAGCAGATCTGCGACGCATACTTGGTGGGGAAGCAACGATGTGCTCCGTTCCCTTCCCAGGCGCGCTACCGGGCGACAGAGCCACTCGAGCTCGTTCACGTGGATCTTTGCAGGCCCATCACTCCGGCCACCCCAGCGGCAAGAGCTACTTCATGCTCGTCGTTGATGATCACAACCGCTACATGTGGGTTATGATGTTGCCGGTAAAGGATGCCGCCAAGGCCAGCATCAAGCAATTTGTTGCCGCGGCCGAGGTAGAACGGGGGCATGACTGCGCATGTTCCGGACTAACTGGGGCGGCGAGTTCACATCCAGCGCGCTCGGCGAGTACTTGGCAGACCAAGGGGTGTAGAGGCACCTAACAGAGCCCTACTCGCCGCAGCAGAACGGCATGGTGGAGTGGCGCAACCAGACTGTCGTCGGCATGGCCAGAAGCATGCTCAGGGTGAAGAACATGTCGAGCTGGTTTTGGGGGGAGGCCGTGGCGACTGTGGTATTCATCCTCAACAGCTCACACCCGCAGCGTCGATGGCATGACTCCGTACTAGGCATGGTACGGAATGAAGCCTGTCGTGCTCTACCTCCTTATGTTCGGCTGCATCACCTATGTCAAGACGCTCGACGACCACAGCACAAAGATGACCTTCATCGTCTACGAGGCGTGATCGAAGGCGTATAGAGTGTACGATCCGCTGACCAAGCACGTGTACGCGTCACGCGACGTGGTGTTTTGGTGTTTGACGAGGGCGCGAGATGGGATTGGGGTGCCACTGGCAAGCCCATGGCGGAGCCGTTTATCGTCCATCACGAGCTCTTGCTCACTACTGGAGTGCAGAGCGCGCACGCCAGGGCGGGCGACGCGAGTGGGGACCAAGAAGGGGACGACGACACCACGGCGTAGTCACCAGCCACGCCCAAAAGCGGGACCGTGGCTGCATCTCCCGCCACACCCCAGAGCGCAGCCTTGACCAGTTCCCCAGCAATACCGTGGTCCGGCGCGTCTACGGCCTCCTCGGACGGGTCTGGAGGCGCGACACCCCCTGACGAGGCTCCAGGGGCGGTGGAGTTTGTCACGCCGCCCGCAAGACGGCTGGACTCGTTCGACGCCGACGATGATCCGTTCGCAGGGCATCGCTTCCACTATATCCCGGATGTGTATGGCGGGAAGGCCAAGCAATCTGCGCCGGCGGAGCGGCTGCTTCTAGCCGAGGAGGAACCAGCAATGTTCGCCGAAGCAGTGCCTCACGATCCCTGGCGAAGCGCAGTGCTGGAGGAGCTGGCGTACATCGAGGAGAATGGTATCTGGACGCTCACTGATCTGCCTACAGGCCACACGGCCATCGGCCTCCAGTGGGTTTTCAAGCTGAAGAAAGATGCGGCTGGTGTCGTCGTCAAGCACAAGGCGAGGCTCGTGGCAAGGGGCTTTGTACAGAAGGAGGGCGTGGACTACGACGACGCGTTAGCGGTCGTGGCGAGGCTGGACTCTGTGTGCGTCATGGTCGGCACGGCGGCACAGTGCGGCTGGGAGCTGCACCATCTTGACTTCAAGTTGGCCTTCCTCAATGGCGAGCTCAAAGAGGAAGTCTACGTCACACAGCCACCTGGCTTCGCACGAAGAGGCGAGGAGCACAAGGTGTTCCGACTCCATAAGGCACTCTTATGGGTTGCGGCAGGTGCCGTGAGCTTGGAACTCCAAGCTTGATTGCACCATGCAGCAACTTTGGTTCGCGAGCTGCCCGTCAGATCATTCCATGTACGTGCGAGGCAAGGGACAAGCACGGCTCCTGGTTGGTGTTTACGTCGACGATCTTGTCGTCGCCGGAGCCGACGCCGAGGCGATCGGCAGCTTCAAGAGGGAGATGATGGCCAGGTTTCGCATGAGTGATATTGGCTTACTCAGTTTTTACCTCGGCATAGAAGTGAAGCAGGGGGCTGAGAGATCACCCTGTCGCATGCGGCTTACGCTGGTGAGCTCCTGGAGCGGGCGGGCACGGCGGACTGCAATCCAACGCACGTGCCCATGAAGCCGCGCCTCAAACTGAGCAAGGAAGGGCCAGAACTGCGTGTGGACGCCACAGACTACCGCAACATCATCGGAGGACTTCGCTACCTCACCCACACGCGGCCGGACATCACCTTCGCGGTGGGGTACCTAAGCCAGTTCATGGAGGCGCCGACCACGGCGCACCTGGCCGCCGTCAAGCATCTCCTTCGCTACATCGCCGGCACCCGCAGGTATGGGTGCAACTATATCAAGGAAGGCAACGGCGGGCTCATTGGGTACAGCGACTCGGACATGGCCGGCGATCTTGACGATCGCAATAGCACACCCGGCAACCTCTTCTTCCTCGGAGGAGCACAGATCACTTGGCAATCGCAGAAGCAGAAGATTTTCACGCTATCCTCGTGTGAAACCGAGTACGTGGCTGCAACAATTGCAGTATGCCAGGGCGTGTGGCTGAGCAGGCTCTTGGGTGATTTGCTCGTGGAGGGGGCCGGCCCCGTCGCCATCTTCATCGACAACAAGTCGGCCATCCAGCTGTGCAAGAACCCTGTTTTCCACGATCAAAGCAAGCACATCGGTGTGCGGTTCCACTTCATTCGAAGGTGTGTGGAGAAGGGAAAGATTAGGGTCGAGCACATCGCCACTGGCGACCAGCTCGCAGACATTTTCACAAAATCACTTGGGCGGACGCGATTCCTAGAGCAGCCAGGGGCGGACCCAGGACAAAATTTACCCGGTGTCCCATGTACAATAAAACATGCATACCATATTACATAAAAGTAGTCGTCTCCGCCGCGATGGCCAACAAAACAAAAAAATAAAAATAAAAATATATTTTATTGCATACGATTCTACAACATTATATTTGAAACCAATCAACATTTTCATTATGTATTGATCGCTCTTGCCTTTTTAGAAATGTTTCCTTCTATGACATGTGATTTGATAGTTATTATTTGATATTTGTGCGTGATAATTTATATTTGGGCAGAGAAGATTAAACCATGAAAGAATATGTATCTAATACTAGGATTTTTTTTGCGGTTATACTTGAATTGCACGGTTATAAAAGTAAGCTTACTTTGGTGCGTCTAGTCTTCCGAGAATCGTCCAGCACAAATGCCGATCACCTTCAAGGATTGTGATCTGACCTCCACTTTGTGAATAAATTTTGAATATTTCACGCAATTGTTTTTAAAAATATTTCAATGATCCAATCATTAACACAGTTAAGAGGCCTTGCCGGAATCCTCAAGGGTTTGAGGAACAAGAATTACAATCTAGAAGAAACACGTCGCATTGGAGTTTGTACTTCGTATGATTTATCTTATATTTCCTCTCCTGCTTCGGCCACTTGACAAGATCTGGGGACGGCGGCGTCAAAGTGAGTATGGTGACCCGAGTGCCGAGCCAACGATGGATTGATTTTATTAGAGTGACACGGAGAGGCGTACGACATTTTTGTTGTTGTTGAGGAATTGTTTGTTTTAGATGAGAGCCTTTTTTGAGAATTAGATGAGAGCCTTTTTTTAGAAATAATTTGATAAGAGCCTGGTCAATCGATTTAGCTTGTTTTAAGGGTGGTCGATCGATTTAGCATTTTTTAGGTATGAAAAGAAATTATTCATCAAATACCACAATTTATGGGATACATAAAGGGTTATGGGATGCAAAAGCCACATGTGGCGCCCGTGAGCTAAATTTAATGAAAACTTTGCTAAACTGTGGGCATCGCCATTAGAGCGGCGCCCTTAGAAGACAATCGATCGATTTAGCTGCCGCCTGGCTGCCTCGCTCGCTGCTAAGGCTGGGCCTCCCACTGGCTAGCTTTTTTTTTTGTTTGACGGATTCGCACTGGCTAGCTGCATTGCGCAGCAGGTAGTTGTTGAATGGGCCAGCTTGTTGTCCCGGTGTCAAGGTAATGAAATTACGGGGTGTCCCAGCCGTATATGGGCTATATATGTATAGGCAAAATATCTATCTACCCGGTGTCCTGTGACACCCCCTGGCCGAACGTGGGTACGCCTCTGAGAGCAGCACGCACGCATTGGCATGGTTGAAGTTTAGGCCTTCTGTCACGACTAGCTTAGGGAGAGATTGTTATCAAATAATCTAGCGTGACAGGTCACTAGGGCCGAGTAGTTCTGAAGGTCAGTAGAGCTGCAGCTGCAGCGATAGTTTTTCAGTTTCGTCAGATAGCGTATTTTTCGTTTTCAGTTAGACAGTGCCTGAGGACGCGGCATGTGCGATCCCGAGGCCCTTAGCTCGCGGAATGAGCACTCCCATAATCGTGGGATGGCATGATCCAGTAGTGGGGGCTGTTCTTGATCCGATTTTCCCGTTCATCAAGTGAATAAGAAGAGAGAAGTAGAAAAGCAGCAAGGTATTGCGCTGCACAAAAAGTCCAGTTCCTCGTGAGTGCTTTCGCCATTGACAGAGCTTTGAGCTCAGAGATAACAATTGGCATCAGAGCCATCTTTCGGTCCAGGGCATGGCCGGAGAGGACACGGGCAGCAAGGGAGTATTTTCGGACGGAGAGAGTATTTTTATATTGTATTTGTTTGATATTATATAGGTTGATATAGGTTTCCAATATACTTGCTCTGAAGTTTGAGTATGATAAAAGTAATATACACTGTGAAACGAAAATGACATTTCTATTTTTTGATTTTTGTCTCACGGATCGATCCGTTTAAACTTTATTACCACATCACAGCACACAGACGCGCATACAATACACTGCTGGTTTGAGTTTCATGCGCTGCACGCGGGCCGCGTCATCAGAGTCGCAGCCGGCCTAGCAGCCCGTGCCGGAATAGGTGCAGCGGCATCTGGCCTCACAGGGCGGCGGAGGTGTGCACACAGCGATGCAGACCTTCCCTTTCGGGCAGGGCACACAACCGCACCGCCCGATGCACGTCCCTAGACCGTCCGTCGGCTGCCCCGACGTGGCCGGGGCCAGCACTCCCGCGCAGAGGGCGGCCAGGAGGACGAAGGCAGCGAACTTGAGAGCAGGAGCAGCCATGATATGAAAAGAGAGGAGAGGAGATGAAATGGTATGCTTTGGGTTTGTGATGATCAGATGGAATACCGAGACACTATTAATAGGCTAGTAGTAGTTGATTAACCATCACGTAGTTTGAATTGTGCAGCATGTAATATTGACTTCACGTTACATGCTCATCTCGAGAGGATAATTCACGATATATAGTTGACATGGAGAGGATCCTTCTGATCGGATCCTATTAGCTCGGGCTATTGCCGTCCTCATTTGAATTTTAGCTAACTGCACACTTTTTTTTTCACGTTCTCTTCCTTTTCGTTGAACCCAGGCCGTACTGCATGCGTTCGTACAAATGTACCGGCCAAATCTAATGCATGCGTTTTCACACGTTCAGACACGAGCCAATATATAGTGCCCCAATCCGTTTGAGAGCGGGGAAACAAAAATGACCCGATTATGTGGGAAATTCGATCAAAGAGCACAACAAAGCATGGTTGACTAATGGACAATTAAAAGAAAAATGAAACATAAAGAAAGGACAATGCCGACACCGGTCAACTCAACCTCCACCATCAACATGCCCACAACTTGGACATGATGGAGCAAGCTCTTCGATGATGCCTTCAAGACGGGAAACAACACCCTTGGGCGCCGAAATCGCTGGCATAGACCCTCGTTGAAGATTTAAGTTTCGCCCGGGCACCTACCAAGCAGTAAAACTAGCTAAATAGTTCTACAAGTACAGAGATGTTGAATTGGCCGCATATTGACTTTGAAAATGGTTGCAAAATAATTTAGGCAGCAATATTTCCAGTCGTACAAGCAAGAGGCTGAATTATCCGCATTTTGACTTTGAAGAGGATCACCGAGATCTTGCCCACCAGCGATGGTCTACATGCTGCTAGAAACTTGAACAAGACTCAAAACACGATAGATGATGAACTCTTTGGCTAATCGGTCGATAAGCTTGTGATCAAAATTTTGCTATGGGAAAAAGGACCCTGCTTCAGCTACGGTTATTATGCTAACCGAAACCGTAGGTAGGTGATGTTGAGGAGGCTCCCGATAACCAGGTACCCTGCTGGAGGGTGTTGGAAATATGCCCTAGAGGCAATAATAAAATGATTATTATATTTCCTTGTTCATGATAATTGTCTACTATTCATGCTCTAATTGTATTATCCGGAAATCATAATACATGTGTGAATACATAGACCACAATGTGTCCCTAGTGAGCCTCTAGTTGACTAGCTCGTTGATCAACAGATAGTCATGGTTTCCTGGCTATGGACATGGAGATGTCATTGATAACGGGATCACATCATTAGGAGAATGATGTGATGGACAAGACCCAATCCTAAACATAGCACAAGATCGTATAGTTCCTTTGCTAGAGTTTTTCTAATGTCAAGTATCTTTTCCTTAGACCATGAGATCGTGTAACTCCCGGATACCGTAGGAGTGCTCTGGGTGTACCAAACGTCACAACGTAACTGGGTGACTATAAAGGTATACTACGGGTATCTCCGAAAGTGTCTGTTGGGTTGACACGGATCAAGACTGGGATTTGTCACTCCAAATGACGGAGAGGTATCTCTGGGCCCACTCGGTAATGCATCATCATAATGAGCTCAAAGTGACCAAGTGTCTGATCACGGGATCATGCATTACGGTACGAGTAAAGTGACTTGCCGGTAACGAGATTGAACGAGGTATTGGGATACCGACGATCGAATCTCGGGCAAGTAACGTACCGATTGACAAAGGGAATTGTATACGGGGTTGCTTGAATCCTCGACATCGTGGTTCATCCGATGAGATCATCGAGGAGCATGTGGGAGCCAACATGGGTATCCAGATCCCGCTGTTGGTTATTGACCGCAGAGCCGTCTCGGTCATGTCTACATGTCTCCCGAACCCGTAGGGTCTACACACTTAAGGTTCGATGACGCTAGGGTTGTAGAGATATGAATATGCAGTAACCCGAAAGTTGTTCGGAGTCCCGGATGAGATCCTGGACGTCACGAGGAGTTCCGGAATGGTCCGGAGGTGAAGAATTATATATAGGATGTGCAGTTTCGGCCATCGGGAGAGTTTCGGGGTCACCGGTATTGTACCGGGACCACCGGAAGGGTCCCGGGGGTCCACCGGGTGGGGCCACCCATCCCGGAGGGCCCCATGGGCCAAAGTGGGGAGGGGAACCAGCCCATAGTGGGCTGGTGCGCCCCCCTTGGCCCACCCCATGCGCCTAGGGTTGGGAACCCTAGGGTGGGGGGGCGCCCCACCTGGCTTGGGGGGCACTCCACCCCTTGGCCGCCCCCCGCCCTAGGAGATCCCATCTCCTAGGGCCGGCGCCCCCCCTAGGGGGCCTATATAAAGGGGGGGAGGGAGGGGGTAGAACACCCTTGAGTCTTGGCGCCTCCCTCTCCCCTGCTACACCTCTCCCTCTCGCAGTATAACGGCGAAGCCCTGCTGCGGTGACGCCCTGCATCCACCACCACGCCGTCGTGCTGCTGAATCTTCATCAACTTCTCCTCCCCTCTTGCTGGATCAAGAAGGAGGAGACGTCACGCTGACCGTACGTGTGTTGAACACGGAGGTGCCGTCCGTTCGGCGCTAGGATCTCCGGTGATTTGGATCACGTCGAGTACGACTTCCTCATCCCCGTCCTTGAACGCTTCCGCGCGTGATCTACAAAGGTATGTAGATGCAATCCGATCACTTGTTGCTAGATGAACTCATAGATGGATCTTGGTGAAACCGTAGGAAAATATTTTTGTTTTCTGCAACGTTCCCCAACAGTGGCATCATGAGCTAGGTCTATGCGTAGTTCTCCTTGCACGAGTAGAACACAATTTGTTGTGGGCGTAGATGTTGTCAACTTTCTTGCCGCTACTAGTCTTATCTTGCTTCAGCGGTATTGTGGGATGAAACGGCCCGGACTGACCTTACACGTACGCTTACGTGAGACTGGTTCCACCGACTGACATGCACTAGTTGCATAAGGTGGCTAGCGGGTGTCTGTCTCTCCCACTTTAGTTGGAGCGGATTCGATGAAAAGGGTCCTTATGAAGGCTAAATAGAAGTTGACAAATCACGTTGTGGCTATTACGTAGGTAAGAAAACGTTCTTGCTAGAACCCTTTTGCAGCCACGTAAAACTTGCAACAACAATTAGAGGATGTCTAACTTGTTTTTGTAGCAAGTACTTTGTGATGTGATATGGCCAAAGTTGTGATGAATGATGAATGATATATATGTGATGTATGAGATCATGTTCTTGTAATAGGAATCACGACTTGCATGTCGATGAGTATGACAACCGGCAGGAGCCATAGGAGTTGTCTTTATTTTTTGTATGACCTGCGTGTCATTGAGAAACGCCATGTAAATTACTTTACTTTATTGCTAAACGTGTTAGCCATAGTAGTAGAAGTAATAGTTGGCGAGCAACTTCATGGAGACACAATGATGGAGATCATGATGATGGAGATCATGGTGTCATGCCGGTGACAAGATGATCATGGAGCCCCAAGATGGAGATCAAAGGAGCTATGTGATATTGGCCATATCATGTCACTATTATTATTTGATTGCATGTGATGTTTATCATGTTTTTGCATCTTGTTTACTTAGAACGGCGGTAGTAAATAAGATGATCCCTCATAATAATTTCAAGAAAGTGTTCTCCCTAACTGTGCACCGTTGCGACAGTTCGTTGTTTCGAAGCACCACGTGATGATCGGGTGTGATAGATTCCAACGTTCACATACAACGGGTGTAAGACAGATTTACACATGCAAACACTTAGGTTGACTTGACGAGCCTAGCATGTACAGACATGGCCTCAGAACACAGAAGACCGAAAGGTCGAGCATGAGTCGTATAGAAGATACGATCAACATGAAGATGTTCACCGATGTTGACTAGTCCGTCTCACGTGATGATCGGACACGGCCTAGTTAACTCGGATCATGTTATACTTAGATGACTGGAGGGATGTCTATCTGAGTGGGAGTTCATTATATAATTTGATTAGATGAACTTAATTATCATGAACTTAGTCTAAAATCTTTACAATATGTCTTGTAGATCAAATGGCCAACGTTGTCCTCAACTTCAACGCGTTCCTAGAGAAAACCAAGCTGAAAGACGATGGCAGCAACTATACGGACTGGGTCCGGAACCTGAGGATCATCCTCATAGCTGCCAAGAAAGATTATGTCCTAGTAGCACCGCTAGGTGACGCACCCGTCCCACAGAACCAAGACGTTATGAACGCTTGGCAGACACGTGCTGATGACTACTCCCTCGTTCAGTGCGGCATGCTTTACAGCTTAGAACCGGGGCTCCAAAAGCGTTTTGAGCGACACGGAGCATATGAGATGTTCGAAGAGCTGAAAATGGTTTTCCAAGCTCATGCCCGGGTCGAGAGATATGAAGTCTCCGACAAGTTCTTCAGCTGTAAGATGGAGGAAAATAGTTCTGTCAGTGAGCACATACTCACAATGTCTGGGTTACATAACCGCTTGACTCAGCTGGGAGTTAATCTCCCGGATGACGCGGTCATTGACAGAATCCTCCAGTCGCTTCCACCAAGCTACAAGAGCTTTGTGATGAACTTCAATATGCAGGGGATGGAAAAGACCATTTCTGAAGTATTTGCAATGCTGAAATCAGCAGAGGTAGAAGTCAAAAAGGAACATCAACTGTTGATGGTGAATAAAACCACTAAGTTCAAGAAAGGCAAGGGTAAGAAGAACTTCAAGAAGGACGACAAGGGAGTTGCCGCGCCCGGTAAGAAAGCTACCGGGAAGAAGCCAAAGTATGGACCCAAGCCCGAGACTGAGTGTTTTTATTGCAAGGAAAGTGGTCACTAGAAGCGGAACTGCCCCAAATACTTAGCGGACAAGAAGGCCGGCAAAATGAAAGGTATATGTGATATACATGTAACTGATGTGTACCTTACCAGTATTCGTAGTAGCTCCTGGGTATTTGATACCGGTGCGGTTGCTCACATTTGTAACTCAGGAGCTGCGGAATAAACGGAGACTGGCAAAGAACGAGGTGACAATGCGCGTCGGGAATGGTTCCAAGGTCGATGTTATCGCCGTCGGCACGCTACCTCTACATTTACCCACGGGATTAGTTTTAAACTTCAATAATTGTTATTTAGTACCAGCTTTGAGCATGAACATTGTATCAGGATCTCGTTTAATTCGAGATGGCTACTCATTTAAATCCGAGAATAATGGTTGTTCTATTTATATGAGAGATATGTTTTATGGTCATGCTCCTATGGTGAATGGTTTATTCTTAATGAATCTCGAGCGTAATGCTACACATGTTCATAGTGTGAATACCAAAAGATGTAAGGTTGATAATGATAGTCCCACATACTTGTGGCACTGCCGCCTTGGTCACATAGGTGTCAAACGCATGAAGAAGCTCCATGCAGATGGACTTTTAGAGTCTCTTGATTACGAATCATTTGACACGTGCGAACCATGCCTCATGGGTAAGATGACCAAGACTCCGTTCTCAGGAACAATGGAGCGAGCAACCAACCTATTGGAAATCATACATACTGATGTGTGCGGTCCAATGAGTGTTGAGGCTCGTGGTGGCTATCGTTATGTTCTCACCCTCACTGATGACTTGAGTAGATATGGGTATATCTACTTAATGAAACGCAAGTCTGAAACCTTTGAAAAGTTCAAGGAATTTCAGAGTGAGGTTGAGAATCAACGTGACAGAAAAATCAAGTTTTTGCGATCAGATCGTGGAGGAGAATACTTGAGTCACGAATTTGGTACACACTTAAGAAAATGTGAAATAGTTTCACAACTCACGCCGCCTGGAACACCTCAGCGTAATGGTGTGTCCGAACGTCGTAATCGCACTCTATTGGATATGGTGCGATCTATGATGTCTCTTACCGATTTACCGCTGTCATTTTGGGGCTATGCTTTAGAGATTGCCGCATTCACTTTAAATAGGGCTCCGTCGAAATCCGTTGAGACGACACCGTATGAATTATGGTTTGGGAAGAAGCTTAAGCTGTCATTTCTAAAAGTTTGGGGATGCGATGCTTATGTCAAGAAACTTCAACCTGAAAAGCTCGAACCCAAGTCAGAAAAATGCGTCTTCATAGGATACCCTAAAGAAACTATTGGGTATACCTTCTACCTCAGATCCGAAGGCAAGATCTTTGTTGCCAAGAATGGATCCTTTCTAGAGAAGAAGTTTCTCTCGAAAGAAGTAAGTGGGAGGAAAGTAGAACTTGATGAAGTATTACCTCTTGAACCGGAAAGTGGCGCAACACAGGAAAATGTTCCTGTAGTGCCTGCACCAATTAGAGAGGAAGTTAATGATGATGATCAAGATACTTCTGATCAAGCTCCTACTGAACTTCGAAGGTCCACAAGGACACGTTCCGCACCAGAGTGGTACGGCAACCATGTCTTGGAAATCATGTTGTTAGACAACGGTGAACCTTCGAACTATGAAGAAGCGATGGCGGGCCCGGATTCCGACAAATGGCTGGAAGCCATGAAATCCGAGATAGGATCCATGTATGAAAACGAAGTATGGACTTTGACTGACTTGCCCGATGATCGGCGAGCCATAGAAAATAAATGGATCTTTAAGAAGAAGACAGACGCGGATGGTAATGTGGCCATCTATAAAGCTAGGCTTGTCGCTAAGGGTTATCGACAAGTTCAAGGGGTTGACTACGATGAGACATTCTCTCCCGTAGCAAAGCTGAAGTCCGTCCGAATCATGTTAGCAATTGCCGCATACTATGATTATGAGATATGGCAAATGGACGTCAAAACGGCATTTCTTAACGGTTATCTTAAGGAAGAACTGTATATGATGCAGCCGGAAGGTTTTGTCAATCCTAAGAATGCTGACAAGGTGTGCAAGCTCCAACGCTTGATTTATGGGCTGGTGCAAGCATCTCGGAGTTGGAACATTCGCTTTGTTGAGATGATCAAAGCGTTTGGGTTTATGCAGCCTTATGGAGAAGCCTGCGTTTACAAGAAAGTGAGTGGGAGCTCTGTAGCATTTCTCATATTATATGTAGATGACATACTTTTGATGGGAAATGATATAGAGCTTTTGGACAGCATTAAGACCTACTTGAATAAGAGTTTTTCAATGGAGGACCTTGGAGAAGCTGCTTATATATTAGGCATCAAGATCTATAGAGATAGATCAAGACGCCTCATAGGTCTTTCACAAAGCACATACCTTGATAAGATATTGAAGAAGTTCAATGTGGATCAGTCTAAGAAGGGGTTCTTGCCTGTGTTGCAAGGTATGAAATTGAGCTCAGCTCAATGTCCGACCACGGCAGAAGATATAGAAGAGATGAGTGTCATCCCCTATGCCTCGGCCATAGGTTCTATTATGTATGCCATGCTGTGTACCAGACCTGATGTAAACCTTGCCGTAAGTTTGGTAGGAAGGTACCAAAGTAATCCCGGCAAGGAACACTGGACAGCGGTCAAGAATATCCTGAAGTACCTGAAAAGGACTAAGGAAATGTTTCTCGTTTATGGAGGTGACGAAGACCTCGTCGTAAAGGGTTACGTCGACGCTAGCTTCGACACAGATCTGGATGACTCTAAGTCACAAACCGGATACGTGTATATTTTGAATGGTGGGGCAGTAAGCTAGTGCAGTTGCAAGCAAAGCGTTGTGGCGGGATCTACATGTGAAGCAGAGTACGTGGCAGCCTCGGAGGCAGCACACGAAGCAGTCTGGGTGAAGGAGTTCATTACCGACCTAGGAGTCATACCCAATGCGTCGGGCCCGATGACTCTCTTCTATGACAACACTGGAGCTATTTCCCTTGCCAAGGAGCCCAGGTTTCACAGGAAGACCAGGCATATCAAGCGTCGCTTCAACTCCATCCGTGAAAGTGTTCAAAATGGAGACATAGAGATTTGTAAAGTACATACGAACCTGAATGTAACAGATCCGTTGACTAAACCTCTCCCTAGAGCAAAACATGATCAACACCAGAATTCCATGGGTGTTCGATTCATCACAATGTAACTAGATGATTGACTCTAGTGCAAGTGGGAGACTGTTGGAAATATGCCCTAGAGGCAATAATAAAATGATTATTATATTTCCTTGTTCATGATAATTGTCTATTATTCATGCTCTAATTGTATTATCCGGAAATCGTAATACATGTGTGAATACATAGACCACAATGTGTCCCTAGTGAGCCTCTAGTTGACTAGCTCGTTGATCAATAGATAGTCATGGTTTCCTGGCTATGGACATGGAGATGTCATTGATAACGGGATCACATCATTAGGAGAATGATGTGATGGACAAGACCCAATCCTAAACATAGCACAAGATTGTATAGTTAGTTTGCTAGAGTTTTTCCAATGTCAAGTATTTTTTTCCTTAGACCATGAGATCGTGTAACTCCCGGATACCGTAGGAGTGCTCTGGGTGTACCAAACGTCACAACGTAACTGGGTGACTATAAAGGTATACTACGGGTATCTCCGAAAGTGTCTGTTGGGGTGACACGGATCAAGACTGGGATTTGTCACTCCATATGACGGAGAGGTATCTCTGGGCCCACTCGGTAATGCATCATCATAATGAGCTCAAAGTGACCAAGTGTCTGGTCACGGGATCATGCATTACGGTACGAGTAAAGTGACTTGCCGGTAATGAGATTGAACGAGGTATTGGGATACCGACGATCGAATCTCGGGCAAGTAACGTACCGATTGACAAAGGGAATTGTATACGGGGTTGCTTGAATCCTCGACATCGTGGTTCATCCGATGAGATCATCGAGGAGCATGTGGGAGCCAACATGGGTATCCAGATCCCGCTGTTGGTTATTGACCGGAGAGCCGTCTCGGTCATGTCTACATGTCTCCCGAACCCGTAGGGTCTACACACTTAAGGTTCGATGACGCTAGGGTTGTAGAGATATGAATATGCAGTAACCCGAAAGTTGTTCGGAGTCCCGTATGAGATCCTGGACGTCACGAGGAGTTCCGGAATGGTCCGGAGGTGAAGAATTATATATAGGACGTGCAGTTTCGGCCATCGGGAGAGTTTCGGGGTCACCGGTATTGTACCAGGACCACCGGAAGGTTCCCGGGGGTCCACCGGGTGGGGCCACCCATCCCAGAGGGCCCTATGGGCCAAAGTGGGGAGGGGAACCAGCCCATAGTGGGCTGGTGCGCCCCCTTGGCCCACCCCATGCGCCTAGGGTTGGGAACCCTAGGGTGGGGGGGCGCCCCACCTGGCTTGGGGGGCACTCCACCCCTTGGCCGCCGCCCCCCTAGGAGATCCCATCTCCTAGGGCCTGCGCCCCCCTAGGGGGCCTATATAAAGGGGGGAGGGAGGGGCAGAACACCCTTGAGTCTTGGTGCCTCCCTCTCCCCTGCTAAACCTCTCCCTCTCGCAGTATAACGGCAAAGCCCTGCTGCGGTGACGCCCTGCATCCACCACCACGCCGTCGTGCTGCTGGATCTTCATCAACCTCTCCTCCCCCCTTGCTGGATCAAGAAGGAGGAGACATCACGCTGACCGTACGTGTGTTGAACACGGAGATGCCGTCCGTTCGGCGCTAGGATCTCCGATGATTTGGATCACTCGAGTACGACTTCCTCATCCCCGTCCTTGAACGCTTCCGCGCGTGATCTACAAAGGTATGTAGATGCAATCCGATCACTCGTTGCTAGATGAAATCATAGATGGATCTTGGTGAAACCGTAGGAATTTTTGTTTTGTTTTCTGCAACGTTCCCCAACAGAGGGATGGTGTAATCCGTGACCACCCTCACAAGGGTGCTGGCCCGTCAATAGGAGCCCACCATTGTGCGTCCTGTGGGAGAGCCATGATCACATCACACTCGACAACAGGGAGAGGTCGACGGCTGCATTTCCTGGCAATAACTTTAGACGACACTCTCCTCAGTGGGAGATGAGATATGAAGTATATTACAAGAGAATGTTCAAATATTGTTACCTTCAAGAACTTCAGGAGACACTAATGTAATGAGCAATTAGGCAGCATACTGGATAACAGAGTATGTGCTCGTGACTTGAAGCTGAAAATAATGTCCACTAGCAATGTAATTTTAGAACCCATGAAGAATTGCCTGTCAAAAACTCAACAACTTTGGTAAGATGCCCATTCTGAATTTTTTTTGTCAAGGCCACGGTAGCCAAAAACTATGAATGCATATAGGCTAAAGATAACATGAAACTGTGAAGGGCTCAGATGCAATTGAAAACAAACATGTCCTCATACATGTTGCTGACAAATGTTCCAACGACAGCGTTAATACATTTCAGACATTATTTTGGTTGGTAACTAGCAAAATTGCAACAGCAGAAGAAATACGACACGCCCCGAATCCAATAACAATGACCAAAGGCCCCAATAGGAGAACGTCCTAGATGTCCACGTGCATCACATCTATGTTGCGGCTTATCGTCCTTCCCACCCTCGCTGACGGTGGCCTCGGTGCTAACACAACCACAATGTGTTTGAGTGTGGTCAATCCTAAGGTGTGTGTCTCGTCCTTCACAAAAGAAATCTACTTTCTTTTTCCCCCTGTGAGGTTTTGTCGAGGTGTGCATGCTAGGTTATAGATGGTTTCTTTTGTCCCAATGTGGTTTTGCTAAGGTGTTTATATCTACTCTGGATATACACCCGTACTAAACAAAGACATATCATGCACTATTGATTAATATTGCACCCTAAATTGCATTTCGAAAATATTTAATGGGTAAAACGGCATCATATGCAAATTCTACACGTTTTCTAGTCAATTTTCATATATAAGTCAAAATTGCAGTTAGGGTTTAGAACATATGAATATTTTTTTAAAGTATTTTAATTTGCCTATGGATTGCGGTTTATTAAGTGAAATGTCAGGTGATTTTTCTGCAAAAAGCGAAAGGTTTTCTGGGTTCACATAAAATAGGATGGTGGGTCAAATAGCCGAAAGATCAAGGGGTTCTCTACAAAAAATGAAAGTTATTCTAGTCACTTCAAACATGACCGCGGTTTGATTTCACGAAATAGTAGGGGGTTTCTTGCAAAAAGCATGGCAGACGGGCAGACACAGTTCTTCCTATATTAGCAGGTATAGAAGTAGAGGTATAGATGTAACGCAAACAAAACTTATATTAGTTTCCCGGTTTTATATGGTAGAGGGGACGAAAGGTCATGGAGTAATACTCGAATGACCTCGCCACCCTCGACGGCGGTGGCCTCAGTGCTAACACAACCACAACATATTTGAATATGATTCATTCTAAGGTGTGTGTCTCTTTCTTCACATAAGATGAGAAATCTACTTTCTTTACTCCTTGCGAGGTTTTGTCGAGGTGTGGATGTGAGGTTATAGATGGTTTCTTTTGCGCCTAATGTGGTTTTGCTAAGGTTTTGATTTCTACTTGGGACATACACTCGTACAAAACAAAGACGGATCATGCACTATTGATTAATATTGCATGCTAAATTGCATTTTGAAATTGTTTAGCAGGTAAAACAACATCATATTCACACTATCTAAAAGTGCAAATAACGCACTCGCTATTGTGATAGGAGACTCTCCCCGATTCTCTTAATTTTGAACTAAGTCAACCTTAGTTTACTGTGGTCAAATTTATAAAATATCAATATTCGCACTGCCAAATAAGTATTTAGGTCCGCATAAAATATATTTTATATTGTATTTATTCGGTATTATATAGGTTGATAATTTCTAATATATTTGGCCAAACATTTCGAAGTTTGTATACACTGAAACCAAGATAACATTTCTAATAGTTTTTTTGACGCACGGTAGCCAACGACTGAGCTAGTTGCTCCCAATTAATTAACCAATAGGCCACTGTAAGGCTTGAACATTTCGATGAGAAACTGACCAACAACCCCAACGGATCGACCGTTGAAACTTTATTACCACATAAACACACGCACATGCAGTACAAGCATGCACAGACAGGGCTTACAATACACAGTAGAACGTCTGAGCTAGCTGCTGCCTGCTGGCTTCAGCGCTTGCGGTGCCAGGACGGTGCCGTGGCACGCGCAGGCGGCGTTGCCAGGGCCGCAGCCGGCCTAGCAGCCCGTGCCAGCAAAGGTGCAGCGGCATTTGGCCTCGCAGGACGGCAGGGGCGTGCACACAGTGATGCAGACCTGTCCTTCCGGACAGGGCACACACTCGCAGCCCTCGATGCATGCCGCGAGCGCATCCATTGGCTGCCCCGACGCGGCTGGGGCCGGTGCGGCGGCGCAGAGGGCGGCCAGGAGCACGACAGCGGCGAACTTGAGAACGGGAACAGCCATGTGAAGAAAGTAGAGGAGAGAGGATGGTATGTTTTGGGATGATCAGACAGGAGAGACGCAGACGCTATTTATAGGTTAGTAACAGTAGCTGATTAAGCATTATGTAGTTGGACTTTTGCACCATGTCTTGAGAAGATACCTCACGATGTATAGTTTTTTTTTATCAGCCTCACGATGTCTAGTTGACGTGGAGAGGATCTTTCGGATGAGATCGTATTAGCTCGTGCTCCAGCCCTCATGTTTTGACATTTAGCTACAGCACACGTTTTGTTGACTTTCTCTTCTTTCTCGTTGAACCCAGGCCGTACTGCATGCGTTCATACATGTATGTTGTAGCGGCCTTTTTCATTGAATCCAGGCCGCACTGCGTGCGTTCATACATGTATATTGTACCGGCAAACGCGATGTACAACTCTGAAGCAATCCGGTTTACATACCTTCAGACCAGATAATAGTGGTGGTCAAATCTGCTTGAGAGTGGAAACAATAGAATGGCCTGGTTTATATGAGAATTTAGGTCCAACAGCACAAGATGGCACCATTAATTAAGTGACAATTAAGAAAACAGAAAAGAAACAAAAAATGCCGGCACCGGCTCCACCTCCATTACCAACATGCCCACAACCCGTAGACGATGAGCAAGCTCTTCAAATACACCTGCAGGAAGGAAAACTACTCTGGCATTGACCCTCATTGAAAACTTACATTTCGCCTAGAGGCGCCCACAAACACCTCGCCAAACCTCGGGGAAGAGGCTGGCCACATCGTCAGCCCCCCTCCTCCCAAGGCAACCAGTGAACCAACCAATTGCAGGCTAGTAGTAGTGGCATCTCTCCAAACAGATAGTGTGATGTGGTGAACAAATTATAGTTGGGTAGCGATTAAATTGCAATATTTATATTAATGACTATGATCATTCATGGCATATCTTGTATAGGCATTACGTCTATTATATGTAGACCGTTATCCAACTTCATGTACAACTAATACTCCACCGCAAGACCACTATTGAGCATGCATTTTGAATTCTTATGTTCAAAACAAATAGAGCATAGCAATAAGCATGATGACATAATGTAGATAATAAAACTACCATCCAAGTGTTATAAAGAAACCATCATTCTATCCTTAGTGGCACAATACATGCTCAATCCTTTATTGCCACCGGGGTCGAATACACTGCAAAATTGAACCCACTATTATGCACAACTACTTCTGAAGAACAACCTATCAATCTTGGCTAGAGACAACAAATGCAGATGGGTACGTATTTATATAGCAAAGTAACTTCAGAAGATTCAATATATATTTAAGAAACAATCTGATCATAAAGTGACAATTCATCAGCTTTACCTAATATTAAAGGACGGAGGCTTTCATAGTTCTCCATCCGCCACTTATTTATATCCGTTGATTTTATGTTAATCATAAGGATCGACGGCTGAGACTTAAAAGAAGGATTGTTGATTGCAGTTCAGAATTTCTGTCCCCGCGTTAGATCATCCGTGCGTTTGGCCATGTGTCTAGCTCGTATACAACAAGGAAAGCTTCCCGTAAAAAATACAAGGAAAGCTTTGTATACGTGTCCAAGTCTCCGACAAAGGACTACCGGAGGCTGTGACAGGGAAAGATGGCTAGAAATATGAGCAGATCGTCATAGAGATGGACACGGGAGTCGAGCCACCACCGATGAGGACCGTGCGCGGCATGAGGACGTGTCCATGTGCTGTGCTGGTTGAGGAGGCAAAAGAGGGTCGGAATCGAGGCGACTCATCCCGGCGAGCGTCTTACTGAGCTGGTCATTGGGGTCGGTGGCGAGCGAGCGAGCGAGCATCGGCGCCGGGCGGCACGGCTAGGTTACCGTCGAGGCCGTCAAGGCGGCATGCCATCGCCTCTCCTGTCTCGCAATGGATGCAGCAGTGTGTGTCGTTACAACGGCAGCCATGAGGGCGGCCCATACCTTCCAGGGGCAGCCACACTAGGGAGTGATACCGTCCCGATGTCACATGCGCCGCCGCCGTCTGCCTGAACCAAATCGCACGGTATAGCCGTGCCGCCGGTGCCGATGCTCGGTCCCTCTCTCGTGCCGATGTCACACACGCTGCCCCCGTCTGCCCCAACCAAATCGCCGCCCAAACCAATCTCGGCCACGCCTCGCTGTTGATGTGGCACCATGGAACCCCCGACGCCGCCGGCCTCCCGTTGCTCCTGTTGTTGTTGTGCGTCCCGCCTCTACTGCCACTGCCCCTGGACGTGCACCCAGGATTCTCCATTGCCAGACTTCGCAGCCGTCCGGGCTCCGCTGCCCACATGGGCGTGTCGCCCCTCCCGGCCACCCTGATGAGAGGTTCTGCATCTGAGAGGCAGTGCTGGAAGCGTCGATCATGGTTGTACTGGTGGTGGCAAGCATGCTCGGGGGAGCCAGGAGCCCAGGATGAACAGGGATTCTATGTTAGCACTGGAGGTGGAGGAGACGGCGAGGGCAGCAGGGGGGAGGCGGGCGAGTCGGAGAAGGTGTTAGTTTCTCTCACAAGATCGTTCCCCATCACCATCCACCATGGCTGCTGATGCTTTCCTCCAGGATCTCCATCCATGGCTCCGTCATGTGGGTCAATGATTTTGGGGCAGATTAAATGATGGGTGTCAGGCGTTGTGGTGTGTTTTACTTCACTACGGGTAACTCTACTGCTGATGTGGCACAATCTGCCGGGAAGGAAGCAACAAATGCCAGCGTAAATTCGTAATTGTATTTGCGCATGATGCAGCAACAGACTCCTGATCAAGATGCATTGTCCTATCTGTTCAAAGGATCCTGCAGATCCAAGGCGCATGAAGTGGCAGGCTAGCAGCTATGAATCAAGCACGCCAGGGGTGGATCTGACAGTGTTATTCCTGTTTTATGAACACAAACAGAGGGTCTGCTAGGCTCTTCACATGATCGGCTATCCAAAGCAGTTCCAAAGGAAGTTAACTACACTGACATAAAAAATAGTTGTTTGCTTTATTCTTTTTTCCAGGCAAGATGTTTGCTTTATTCTATGCAGAACTATAGTACATTACATCTTCAGACTTGCACACCGATGTATAGAACATCATTTGTTATTAGTACTTTGAATAGGTTCATGCCAAAAGATAAACTTTTAGATATACTCCCTCCCTTCTTAAATATAAGTCTGTTTAGAGATTTCTATATAGACTACACACGGATATAGATATACATATTTTAGAGTGTAGATTAACTCATTTTGCTCCGTATGTAGTCCATATTGGAATCTCTAGATAGAATTATACTCCCTCAGTCCGGAAATATTTGTCAAAGAAATAGACGTATCTAGACATATTTTAGTTTAGATACATCTATTCTCTTCTATTTCTACACAAGTAATTCCGGGCAGAGAGAGTATTTAGGAACAGAGGGAGTACATGGCATAACCCTCACCCCTGATGGCACATGCCCTCTATTTGATGTTCATCCAGAGAGGTTCAAGATAACATTGCAGGAGAGAATACAGCCATATGGTGACAGTCAATAAAGTGAAGCAAATGCCAGCCTTGCAAGAAAGGGAGTAAAAGGGGCCTATCATGCCAGGTAAATCAATGAAGTGTTCTCCGTAGAATTGCAACGAAATTCATGTTAATTTCTTGCGAATGAACAAGGTCCTGATTATTTTGGATGAATTTGTTTTTCACACAGCATAGGCTTAGCAAGGTGGACATGCCTAATATATTATTGTATGAAGCACCATAGCTTTTGCCTGGAAGGAAACATTTTTGCTTGCTTCTTTTTTGAGTTTCCAGTTATCCTCTATTTCCTTGCTTTGTTTTTATTGGTTGTGAAGCATTCGTTGCTGTCACCAAATCTATGTTGGAAAGTCTAGATCTGTTTGACATAGGCACATTGATTAGGGGGCTTGAACCAGCCATAGTTGAGCAAAATCTGTCCCATTTAAAAGTGTATGTCTTAGGTAAGAAACCTGCTACCGAAATGATTTTTGTTGTGATACATAACATGTATTTAAGGTAGCCACTGCTATGTTTGAAACATAACATACCACATCTAGAAACACATTCTCATTGCCACCCGTTACGAGCAATTAATCGAATCTGATGATTAGAAGCATGCTTCACTTCTTGTGCTAAATTTTGTTGTTGTTATTTCCCTTTTATGACTTTTGATTTGTTCCTATTTGCTAATCTACTGTCCTTTTTATAATTTTCAAAGTACTTTTCTATTAGAACACTCTTACATCCATCTTTGTACAACTTCATAGTTTTGGTTTTCTTTCTTTCTCTTGCAAGGTTAGGGGTCTTATATCCTTGTTAACCTGTGAATGGTAGTCAAGATGCTCTTGCGGGTCACATAGCACATATTAAGCGTATCTCCCGTTGCAACGCGCGGGAAGTGTGTGTGTATGTCATCTATCTACTGCTATGGACTTGAAGGTCCTAAGGAAACTACTCACACCTTACCATGGAGGTAGCAAGATTGCAGAGAATGGCTCCAGTGATGGATTCCCCCAGTGGCAAGGTGCCGGAACAGGCCTCCAGATTGGATCTCCCTGGTACAAGAACTTGCGGCGGCGTAAAAAATCCCAAAAAATGGTACCAAGAGTTTCTTGACTTTTGGTATTTATAGACGAAAGAATAGATGTAAGACAGTGCACGCGGGGGGGGGGGGGGGGGGGGGCACGCGGCCATTCCACACGGGTGGCCCCCTGGTCGCACCCTTGGGCCTCGTGGGGCCAATGGGTGACCCCCCGGCAGCTCCCGACACTTTCTAGAATCCTTGTGTCTTGGAGAAAATCATATTAGATCCCCATGATTTTTTATTCCCGTATATATGGATTTTATGACAAGTTAAAAACATGCAGTAAAACAACAACCGGCTCTGTGCACTAAATTAATAGGTTAGTCTAGAGAAATAATAAAAAATAGTATAAGAAAGTATTTAAAAGTGATATTATAATAGAGTGAAACAACCAAAAAAATAGATACATTCAATACGTATCACATCACCATCAATGCCCGGAGCAGTCACCATGACGTCACGGAAGCCGTCAGGGCCACTACTGCTTAGACTTCTACCCGCAGCTACGAGATCTACCACCGCTTGGCCACGCAACCACACTCCGCGAGGAGTAAATCCAATCACTACTAGCTCCACATTTGCCAGCAAGATGTTTCCGGTGATGCCTCTGTGTGCCATGCTCATTTGTCGTCCATGTGTTCTTTGGGAGGAGTGACACAGGGATCCATTCAGTTTAGCATAGGCGAATATTCATCAATCATTAATTAATTATATTATTTTGCTTCTTAACAATTAGGTAAGTGCTTAAACCGTGACCCATGGAGGATGAATTTCACCTACATTCTTGACTCTTTTGTCGCATGGGTACGTCGCTCAATGGGCCTCTATCAAATTACTTTTGGGGACCATCTATCCTAGTCCCTAACAAGCTCATGGACATAATCTAATGTCGAGTAATCGCTGTTACCTGCGTGGAAGGAGAAGGAAAGAAGATGATGAAGAGAGGCTACCATGTGTCGGGTAATCTTCATTATATCATCAATCTTATATATTATCTATCTATACCTACTAATTTGGGACTCCCTAAAAATTCCCATGTTAATCAGTTAATTAGAGTCGTTAATCTGGTGGGCTCGAGTTATTATAGTGCAGATCAACTCATATAATCCCGATATTAATCAGGAACTGAAACAAGAGCCAAATAATGTTTCCCTTGAAAATAAAAGACGAAAAACCTTTCTCAAATATATGCCAAAAGAGATCGGATCCTAATCTCATTACACCGACCCTTCTTCCCTATTCTTTCTCTCTTTGATCCAATCTCTTTTGACAGAAAAGTTTTTCTAAACAAAACTTGTCATACATGTGAATTAATAGAGTCTCATGCTAGAAAAAGTATGCAATGAAAAATTCAGATGTATGATAAGTTTTGTTTAGAAAAACTTTTAGCACATATAAATAGGATGTAATACCCATAAATACTACAGTATGCATACAAAAATATGTGCCGTACAGGCGTAATGCTTCCAGTACACCTATATATTGGTAAATTATAGGCATGCGTTTAATATGCTGATCATGTAAGTTATTTATGGCTACCTCTCATTTAGTATACACTATGACATGTTCTGATATAATTTATTATTCATCAAGTTTGGTATTTTTTGAGTCATATACTTTATATGTATATAGTTTTCAAACAAATATTCAAACCATATTCAAAAACCTTGCAGATATTCCAAAAATTAAAGTTTTAAACTATTTTTTTGTAAGTAGAAATAATACTCAAATAGAAAATAGCATTCCGTTTAGTTTAAAATTGCATGGGGACACATACATACATAGATCAACTTATTATTAGATTCTGTTATAGGAAGGTGATACATTGTAGATTGATCTTTTCATGTGGACAAATTCGGTCAAGCTTCTCTACAACCTAATCATGGTCGATCATTTTATATATGAAACAATATGCTATATTAAATATATGGTATATAGTCGAGAAAAGTATCAACTTCACCATGTTGACATAGATTTTAATATATAGCCCATTGAGTTGAGAAGTGAATAGACAATAGAACCTCGGGATTTTGTTTATGGTTGTTTTCTATGAGGTCATATAGCAAAGCAAAGGTGAAATATGATATGCCTTATAAGGAACAATTGGGACCAGTCAGAAAGTCTTGATGATGATTTATGATCATAGCATGAGTTTAGAGAAGTTCCATGAGTTGAATCAAATGACCTTGGAAGAGGTACAATTTCCTTACAACAACAAAGAACAATTGTCATTTTTAGGAAATAAAATACTAAAAGCAATAGCAGGTTCCTCTTTTTACTAACCAAACAGAAGTTCAGCTTGGAGCTACCAAAATGAGCAATTTAGTAATAATTGTATTTATTACGTGTAACACCATGAATACCTTTCTTATTATGATTGTTCTTCTATATGGTGTGCTTGCAAGGTACCAGAAGAGAAATTCTCCCAGATATGTCATCTTGAACAAGAGAGATTATGTTTAGTATAAACTTACCCAAGTTGATTTGGATACAAATTTTCTTCCCCGCATTTATGAGATAATAGTAAGAGATTTTTTGTAAGTCTTATGTGAATTAAATATACTTTTCAAAAGTTTTTGCTTGCCATATATGTTGAGGGATGCAATTTATATACTACTATGAGAAAAGATGAGATGTATTGAAGTATGCAGAAAAAATGAGTGCAAACTGAAGTGTGAACAGTGATACTCTTGAAACATAAATGCAGCTAAAATATCAAAGTTACAAAACTCAAGTAACTTGAACAATTGCAAGGTGAAAAATAACTACAATGAACCCCAAATGACATAATGTATTTTTGCCAGCCAGTGAGGGCCTACATGCTCCTAGAAACTTGAACAAAACTCAAGTAACAAACACGATAGTTGATGAACTATTTTTATAATCGGTTGGTAAGATTGTGATAAAAAAATTGCAAGATGAAAAAGGACCCTACTTCAGCTATGATGATTACGCCAACCGAATCGACCAACCAACATATTTGACTACCCCTTCGGGCAATCGATCACATATCCCTCAGTGTTTTCCAATCCGGAATTGAAGGTCACTACAATTGCAACAATGGTCCATCATTTCCATCAAAATAGCGAGTTGTAGTTCAGGAAGGTGCACACGATCGATGCTACACAGATCGCTAGGGAGGGTAGCAGAGTGACGTTGTGGAGGCTCCTAATCCCAGGTACCCTAGCACAGTGATTGTGCAGTCCGCGAACACTCCCGCAAGTGTGTCGGACTCCATCGGGAGGAGCCCACCATTTTATGTCCCAAGGGAGAGTCGTGATGACATCACGCTCACCAACAGAGAGAGGTTGATGCCCGCATTTCATGGCAAGAAGTTTAGAAACTCTCCTCGGTGGGAGATGAGACATATACTATAAGAGAATGTTCGAAGATTTGTTACCTTCAAGAACTTTAGCAGACACTAATGTAACGAGAGATGAGGCAACATACTAGATAACAGAGTATGTGCTCATGACTTTGAAGCTAAAAATAATGCCCACCAGCAATGTAATTTGAGAACCCATCAAGAGTTGCTTGTAAAAATGGCAACAACATTGGTAAGATGCCCATTTTGAAATGCTGGCAGGGCAGCAGAAAACTATTAATACCTATAGGCTTAAAGCAACACGAAATTGTGAAGGGCTCAGACGCAAGAGAAAACAACAATTCCACTGATTCTACCTTTTCTTGTACTCCAAGAAAGTCATGTACTCTCTATATAGACGCCCATGAGATTCAGCAACAAACAACGATTCTACCGATCCATTTCTAATCCTCTTACAGGGTGCACGTGCATGCCCTGTCCTGCACACCACCGCGTGAAATCGCAACCGAGCTGACCACTTCCGCCGCGCATGTTGGCCGCCTACCTCTGTACCAGCGGGTCACCACTGGCCTGTGACTTCTCAGCCAGCCGCCTCCATCCTACACAACACCATCCCTTTTGAGAGCCATTGCTAGGTAATGCCCTCGAGTAGAGATGTGTGTGGGTGTGGTGAATTTTTGCCATGAAAGGACTGAAAGAAAAGGATATAGGGGCGATTTTGGTGAGCCAATGAAATCTGACAACTCCATTTGTTGGCTAACAGAGTGTGGTTGAAATGTCACGGGAGTGGTATTTTGGCATGGGAAACCTGAACTTGGGTGCTATTCTGGCACTTTGTTTTTTGATAGTGGTACTTTGACACTTGTGGTTTTAACTAGTGGTATTTTTGCTAATCTCCTTTCAAAAGATGGAGGTCCACAGAGTTACTTCATCAAACATAATTACTTTTTTCTCAGCCACCATTTTTTTCTATAGCTCGTGTGTTGCCATTGGAATAGTAACCCCTTCATTTTAAAACATAGTGCATATTAGATCATCTCTAGCACATTCCCTAATATTCAAATTTGAGGAGAAAAAAAAAACCCACAGCCACTCACTTTTAGTCCACCCAGGAGCGTCTGAGCAAAAGTTGGCACCGCCTCCAACTCCCACACAGCCTTCCCGCACACATGTACGTGCTTGCACATCATGTCAATTATTGTTACCCGTCTGATTGAAGTTGTGTGACATCAGCAAGCCATGCATGTACTCGTAAGCAACTTTTTTGCATCAATTTATCCATGGAAACCATGCCACTTTATCAAGTCATGTATGTCTTTTTTTGGAATAATCAAGTCATGTATGTTAGTTCCGCATAAAAAATTCATGCATGTTGCGTACAAGTTAAATATTTTTTATTATTTTTAATTGCATTATGGACGATATATGTGTTGGATGCTTGAAGCAAAAAATTATAGGTCATGTTCCATATTTATGTGAAAAGTTGTTGGCACATTAAATTCAATTCAAAAATAAATTATTTTGTATACATTAATTTGTAGCATACAACTTATGTTCTATTGTTCCTAAAATGTAAACAACTGAGAACACTTTTACATTTTTTCATTAGTTTTAAATTTTTTTAGAAATTATTTATGCATTAGTTTAAACACAGTTTTTGGTAACTCGCTGGAAAATCTGCTACTAAAACAAAGTTCTACACTGGGAGCCTATTCTTCAATAGGCTGAAGTGCATCATTTCAGCGTGAAGAAAAATGTTGTTATTGATATATCACTGTGTTATTTGAATTAAAGAATCCCACCGAACTTGTATTTTCCTTCCCATACATAATAATTTAATGTAGGACATGTAACAGAAGTATATGAAACCTAGATTTTCTATTCATGTGCATTTGTTATACCTGAAAGAGATTTGGAACATTATTTTGGTTGATAATTAAGCGTGTTTAATAGTGACAAAATTTAAAACCGTAGGAAAGTTCTAAGCCATCATATCTACCTGGGTCTACATGATTTATCATTATTATGGTGATTTTGGTGAAGTTTAAGTAATATAATTGACCGAAAATTTCTTGCTCTAATTACAGTACAGATTTGACAATTTTCATATAAGGATCCGCTAGACATGCTCTTAGTTTTTAAAATGAGGCTTCTTGGGAAAGTTCCCTCCTTTCTTTCATTCTTAGGTAGGCTGGGAGAATCAAACCCAGATGGCTTGAGTGGAAAATAACGCACTGGCCATTTCGTTAGGAGGCTCTCCCCGATTCTCTTAGTTTTGAACTAAGTCAACCTTAGTTTACTGTGGTCAAGTTTATAAAAAATCAATATTCACCACTACCAAATAAGTAACTAGATCCACATAAAATATATTTTATATTGTATTTATTTGGTATTATATAGGTTGATAGTTTCTAATGTATCTGGCCAAACATTTTGGAGTTTGTATACACTTTGAAACGAAGATAACATTTCTATTTATTTATTTTTGGCTCACGGTAGACAACGAATGAGCTAGTTGCTCCCAATTAATTAAGTAATAGGCCACTGTAAGGCTTGAACATTTTGATGACAAACTGACCAACAACCCCAACGGATGGATCGTTGACACTTTATTACCACACAAACAGACGCGCATGTAGTACATGCATGGACACATAGGGCTTACAATACAGAGTAGAACGTATGAGCTAGCTGCTGGCTTCAGCGCTTGCGCTGCCACGCTGCCTGACGGACGGTGCTGTGACGTGCAAGCGGAGTCGCCAGGGTCGCAGCCGGCCTAGCAGCCCGTGCCGGAATAGGTGCAGCGGCATCTGGCCGCGCAGGGCGGAGGGGGAGTGCAAATAGCGATGCAGACCTTCCCTTTCGGGCAGGGCACACACCCGCAGCGCCCGATGCACGTTGCTAGCGCGTCCGTCGGCTGCCCCGACGCGGCCGGGGCCAGCGCGGCCGCACAGAGCGCGGCCAGGAGGACGAAGGCGGCGAACTTGAGAGCGGGAGCAGCCATGAGATGAAAGGAGAGGAGAGGAGATGGTATGCTTTAGGTTTGTGATGATCAGATGGAAGACCGAGACATTATTTATAGGCTAGTAGTAGTTGATTAACCATCAAGTAGTTTGAATTGTGCAGCATGTGATATTGACTTCACGTTACATGCTCATCTCGAGAGGATAACTCACGATATACAGTTGACGTGGAGAGGATCGTTCCGATCGGATCCCATTAGCTCCGGCTTCTGCCGTCCTCATTTGAATTTTAGCTAACAGCACACCTTTTTTGACGTTCTCTTCTTTTTCGTTGAACCCAGGCCGTACTGCATGCGTTCATACATGTATATTGTACCGGCAAAATATAATGCATGCGTTTCACTTTTCACACATTCACACGAGCCAATATATAGTGGCCCAATCCGTTTGAGAGCAAGGAAAACAAAATGGCCTGGTTATATGGGAAATTTGATCAAAGAGCACAACACGGCATGGTTGATTAAGGGACAACTATAACAGAAAAAAGAAACATAAAAGAAAGGACATGCCCACAACCCGGAGATGAGCAAGCAAGCTCTTTGATGACGCCTTCAAGAAGGAAAACAACACCCTTGGGCGTCGTCGCGGCCGGCGTAGACCCTCGCTGACGATTTAAGTTTCGCCCGGACACCTACCAAACAGTAAAACTAGCTAAAGTAGTTTTACAAGTACAGAGATGTTGAATTGGCCGTATATTGACTTTCAAAATGGTTGCAAAATAATTTAGGCAGCGACAGTTCCAGTCATACAAGCAAGAGGTTGAATTATCCACATTTTGATTTTCTAGAGGATCATCGAGATCTTACCCGCCAGTGATGGTCTACATGCTGCTAGAAACTTGAACAAGACTCAAGTAACAAACACGATAGTTGATGAACTGTTTGGCTAATCGATGGATAAGCTTGTGATAAAAAATTTGCAATGCGAAAAAGGACCCTTCTTCAGCTACGATGATTATGCTAACCGATTCGAGCAAGCAGCATATGTAAATGTCCCTTTGAGCAATCAAACACATACCCCTCGGTGTTTCCAATCTGGAACTGATGGTGGCTGCTGATACAATGGAAGAGTGATTGTACACTACTAGGGAAAACTTTATACACAGCAGCTCACCAGTAGCGCTTTTTAAAAAGCGATGCTGCTAATTAGCAGTAGCGCTTGAACAGAAAGAGCGTTGGTATGATACACATAGCAATAGCGCGGTAGTTAAAAAATAAGCTACTACTATAATTGCCAGACCGTTGCCGGCAAGCTAGGCATACTAGTAGCGCTCATACGTAAAAAGCGCTACTGTTATTGTATTTAACAATAGTGCTTTCCTCCAACCAGTGCTATTGCTAAATTCAGTCCCCTCCTAAGACCCAAGTTTAGTCCCACCTCGCTCCGCGAACAGAATGTTTACCACCTTAAATATGGTGCTTCTCAAACTATCACAACCAATTGATCTTCATTGTACTCTACGTGTAGGATCTGTGGCAATATGAATCTTCGTCGGTTCCTAAACCGGTGAAGATTCATACTGACAATTTAGATTCTACACAAAAAGATCATTGATGACCATTGCTTTTTTATGCTTTTTTTACATGCTTAGCCTTAGTAGTAGCGCTGGTTCTCTTCCCTTAACGCGCTAGTGCTATGGAGCTTAGTAGTAGTGATGGTTACCAACCAGCGCTACTACTACGGGCACCATATCCACACCCCGCATCCTCACTCTCCCCTCACACTCTCACTCGCTCTCTCTCCGCCGCGCGTTGTCACCGCCGTCACCCACCGTCGCCCCCAAGGTATCTGCCTCCCTCCCTCCTCCTCTCGCCGCCCTCCTCTCTCCTTCCTCCGGCGGCCCTCCTCTCTCCTCCCTCCTCCCTGCCGGCGCCCGATGCTCTCCTCCCACATCCTTCGACTGCCCTGCTCCCTCATCCCTCCTCCCACTGCCCTCCTCTCTCCTCCCTCCCCCAGCCGCTCGAAGCCCTCACTCCTCCCTCCTCCTCCTCCTCCTCCTCCTCCCACCTCTCTCTGTATAAAAATTTAGGTATAGAATTTTTTAGTAAAAGAATTTAGTAGTAGAAATTTTTAGGTACAAAAATGTATTAGAATGCTATATGAGATTTTTTTACTAAATGTAGGTTTTTTGAATAGAATTGAAAAAAATAAGTAAATGTAAGTCTTCTGTTTTGGTGTTAGACACAAGGTTTCAAACTCTAAGTTATGTGAAATTAGGGCATTTTTCTATGATTCAAGAAGTAGGCAGTAGTTAAAAAAACCAGGGCATCTTTCTAGGGTTTATAAGGATATATAGATAGATGGATGGATGGAAAGATGTTAGGGCTAACACTAGGGTATTTTAGTAAATGTATAGGTCTTTTCAATTTTTAGGGTTAGAACAAGGTATTTTTAGTAAATGATAGGGCTAGAACTAGGATGTTTTAGACATAGGATTTCACTAAGTCCTAAGATGAGGATAATAATGTTTATGTTTATATTTTATTTTTGCAAAAATCAAGGAGCCCCTGCATCATCCCTGCCGTCGTCCCCATCACCGACCACCTCCGACCTTGAGGTGAGACCAGCCAAATCCCCATGTCGATGATGATGTACATGTTTTGATAGTTGTAGTAGAGTAGTAGCTACATGAGTGGCCTATGTTTGCAGCGAACACCTCACAATGACCTATGTTTTGCCGGAGTGTGGATTAATTTCCATTCCAGCAAATTTTAGGCGCTCGATATATGTCCCTTTTAGCAAAGGTCATGCCGGATTTTTCCGTGAATTTTGGCATGACTTGTGCTGGAATATGTAGGAAATATCGAGTGGCCTGGATTTTGTAGAAAGATAATTAGACGACATTTTGGGTTGACTTTAAGTCTGTCGGGGCTCCATAAATGACAGTCAACAAATGAGTGAGGGAGAAAGTCTGCACCATATATGAGAGAAGAAGAATCCCGAATGTTGTCGTGGGGGTCGTTTCTCCTTCTTCCTAGACTAGTCCTGGCCATGGGAAGCCCGGCCCGACGCTGCTCCTGGGCCGGGCTCGGGCCTAGATTTTGAGCCCAATGGCCGGACTGGGCCAAGGCCCGTCGATTTTGCGCTTTTGCGAAGGGGCCCGGCTCGAGGCCCGTCGGGCTTTTACGCATTTGGGCCGGGCTTGGGCCCAAAAAATAGGCCCGATGGTCAGGCCGGACCGGGCCCGGGCCTAGGTTTTTTGCCTCAGGCTTGGCTAGGCCCGGCCCGAGGTTTGGCCGGGTATATGCTAGACCTTTGTTATGCACTAGGGGAAGGAGGAGTAATGACCATCACTGACAGTCGAAAAATTAGTGAGGGAGTGTCCACCCTATATGAGAGAGAATGAAGAATCCCGACTGTTGCCGTGGGGTCGTTTCTCCTTCTTCTCCTTGTGCTAGACCTTTGTTATGTACTAGGGGAGGGAGGAGTAACGACCATCACCGGCGGTCAAAAAATTAGTGAGGGAGTGTCCACCATATATGAGAGAGACGAAGAATCCTGACTGTTGTCGTGGGGGTCGTTTCTCCTTCTTCTCCTTGTGCTAGACCTTTGTTATGCACTAGGGGAAGGAGGAGTAACGACCATCACCGATGGTCGAAAAATCAGTGAGGGAGTGTCCACCATATACACCACATGAGATGAGATGACAGTTTTCAAGAAAACACTCGACAGACCAACAGTCAACCCGTGATGAATAATAATGATCTAATTTAATTTTTCTAGTACATATATTGATTTTTACAAGTTTAATCTTTGAATTATGGACATAGGAAATGTCTAACGATGACGATAGGATCCCAGAGTGCGACTGTTGCGGCGACGACCAGGATCCGTGCGACATGCCTCAGCTGGTAGACGGTCGTCGCTTCAGTGTTAAGCTCGATGAGACCTTCTGTTGGGGAACGTAGTAATTTCAAAAAAATTCCTACGCACACGCAAGATCATGGTGATGCATAGCAACGAGAGGGGAGAGTGTTGTCCACGTACCCTCGTAGACCGAAAGCGGAAGCGTTAGCACAACGCGGTTGATGTAGTCGTACGTCTTCACGATCCGACTGATCAAGTACCGAACGCACGGCACCTCCGAGTTCAGCACACGTTCAGCCCGATGACATCCCTCGAACTCCGATCCAGCCGAATGTTGAGGGAGAGTTTCGTCAGCACGACGGCGTGGTGACGATGATGATGTTCTACCGACGCAGGGCTTCGCCTAAGCACGGCTACAGTAGTATCGAGGTGGACTATGGTGAAGGGGGGCACCGCACACGGCTAAAAGATCAAACAATCAATTGTTGTGTCTCTAGGGTGCCCCCTGCCCCCGTATATAAAGGAGAAAGGGGGGTGCGGCCGGCCAGGAGAGGGGGCGCGCCAGGAGGAGTCCTACTCCCACCGGGAGTAGGCCTCCCTCCCTTTTCCTAGTTGGATTAGGACTTGGGGGGAAGAGGTGGAGGATAAGAAGGGAAGGGGGGCGCCGCCCCCCTCTCCTTGTCCTATTCGGACTAGGGGGGAGGGGCGCGCGGTCCTTGCCCTAGTCGCCTCTCCTCTCTTCCACTAAGGCCCACTATGGCCCATTAACTTCTCGGGGGGTTCCGGTAACCTCCCGGTACTCCGGTAAAATCCCGATTTCACCCGGAACACTTTCGATATCCAAACATAGGCTTCCAATATATAAATCTTCATGTCTCGACCATTTCGAGACTCCTCGTCATGTCCGTGATCACATCTGGGACTCCGAACAACATTCGATACATCAAAACATATAGACTCATAATATAACCGTCATCGAAACGTTAAGCGTGCGGACCCTACGGGTTTGAGAACTTTGTAGACATGACCGAGACACGTCTTCGGTCAATAACCAATAGCGGAACCTGGATGCTCATATTGGTTCCCACATATTCTACGAAGATCTTTATCGGTCAGACCGCATAACAACATACGTTGTTCCCTTTGTCATCGGTATGTTACTTGCCCGAGATTCGATCATCGGTATCTCAATACCTAGTTCAATCTCGTTACCGGCAAGTCTCTTTACTCGTTCCGTAATACATCATCCCGCAACTAACTCATTAGTTGCAATGCTTGCAAGGCTTAAGCGATGTGCATTACCGAGAGGGCCCAGAGATACCTCTCCGACAATCGGAGTGACAAATCCTAATCTCGAAATACGCCAACCCAACAAGTACCTTCGTTGACACCTATAGAGCACCTTTATAATCACTCAGTTACGTTGTGACGTTTGGTAGCACACAAAGTGTTCCTCCGGTAAACGGGAGTTGCATAATCTCATAGCCATAGGAACATGTATAAGTCATGAAGAAAGCAATAGCAACAAACTAAACGATCAAGTGCTAAGCTGACGGGATGGGTCAAGTCAATCACATCATTCTCCTAATGATGTGATCCCATTAATCAAATGACAACTCATGTATATGGTTAGGAAACATAACCATCTTTGATCAACGAGCTAGTCAAGTAGAGACATACTAGTGACACTCTGTTTGTCTATGTATTCACACATGTATTATGTTTCCGGTTAATACAATTCTAGCATGAATAATAAACATTTATCATGATATAAGGAAATGAATAATAACTTTATTATTGCCTCTAGGGCATATTTCCTTCAGTCTCCCACTTGCACTAGAGTCAATAATGTAGTTCACATCGCCATGTGATTTAATACCAATAGTTCACATCACCATGTGATTAACACCCATAGTTCACATCGACATGTGACCAACACCCAAAGGGTTTACTAGAGTCAATAATCTAGTTCACATCGCTATGTGATTAACACCCAAAGAGTACTAAGGTGTGATCATGTTTTGCTTGTGAGAGAAGTTTAGTCAACGGGTCTGCCACATTCAGATCCGTAAGTATTTTGCAAATTTCTATGTCAACAATGCTCTACACAGAGCTACTCTAGCTAATTGCTCCCACTTTCAATATGTATCCAGATTGAGATTTAGAGTCATCTGGATCAGTGTCAAAATTTGCATCGACGTAACCCTTTATGACAAACCTTTTTTGTCACCTCCATAATCGAGAAACATATCCTTATTCCACTAAGGATAATTTTGACCGTTGTCCAGTGATCTACTCCTAGATCACTATTGTACTCCCTTGCCAAAATCAGTGTGGGTATACAATAGATCTGGTACACAGCATGGCATATTTTATAGAACCTATGGCCAAGTCATGGGGAATGACTTTCATTCTCTTTCTATCTTCTGCTGTGGTCGGGCTTTGAGTCTTACTCAGTTTCACACCTTGTAACACGGGCAAGAACTCTTTCTTTGATTGTTCCATTCTGAACTACTTCGAAACCTTGTCAAGGTATGTACTCATTGAAAAACTTATCAAGCGTCTTGATCTATCTCTATAGATCTTGATGCTCAATATGCAAGCAGCTTCACCGAGGTCTTTCTTTGAAAAACTCCTTTCAAACACTCCTTTATGCTTTGCAGAATAATTCTACATTATCTCCGATCAACAATATGTCATTCGCATATACTTATCAGAAATGATGTAGTGCTCCCACTCACTTTCTTGTAAATACAGGCTTCATTGCAAGTCTGTATAAAACTATATGCGTTGATCAACTTATCAAAGTGTATATTTCAACTCCGAGATGCTTGCACCAGTCCATAGATGGATTGCTGGAGCTTGCATACTTTGTTAGCACCTTTAGGATTGACAAAACTTCCTTGTTGCATCATATACAACTCTTCTTTAATACATCCATTAAGGAATGTAGTTTTGTTTATCCATTTGCCAGATTTCATAAAATGTGGCAATTGCTAACATGATTCGGACAGAATTAAGCATAGATATGAGTGAGAAACTCTCATCGTAGTCAACACCTTGAACTTGTCGAAAACCTTTTGCGACAATTCTAGCTTTGTAGATAGTAACACTACTATCAGCATCTGTCTTCCTCTTGAAGATCCATTTAATCTCAATGGCTCGCCAATCTTTGGGCAAGTCAATCAAAGTCCATACTTTGTTCTTATACATGGATCTCATCTCAGATTTCATGGCCTCAAGCCATTTCGCGGAATCTGGGCTCATCATCGCTTCCTCATAGTTCGTAGGTTCGTCATGGTCAAGTAACATGAACTCCAGAACAGGATTACCGTACCACTCTGGTGCGGATCTCACTCTGGTTTACCTACGAGGTTCGGTAGTAACTTGATGTAAAGTTACAGGATCATCATCATTAGCTTCCTCACTAATTGGTGTAGTAGTCACAGGAACATATTTCTGTGATGAACTACTTTCCAATAAGGGAGCAGGTACAGTTACCTCATCAAGTTCTACTTTCCTCCCACTCACTTCTTTCGAGAGAAACTCCTTCTCTAGAAAGGATCCATCCTCAGCAATGAATATCTTGCCTTTGGATCTGTGATAGAAGGTGTACCCAACATTTTCTTTTGGGTATCCTATGAAGACGCACTTCTCCTATTTGGGTTTGAGCTTATCAGGTTGAAACTTTTTCACATAAGCATTGCAACCTCAAACTTTAAGAAACGACACTTAGGTTTCTTGCCAAACCATAGTTCATATGGTGTTGTCTCAACGGATTTAGATGGTGCCCTATTTAACATGAATGTAATTGTTTCTAATGCATAACCCCAAAACGATAAGGGTAAATTGGTAAGAGACATCATAGATCGCACCATATCTAATAAAGTACGGTTACGACGTTCGGGCACACCATTACACTGTAGTGTTCCAGGTGGCGTGAGTAGTGAAACTATTTCACATTGTTTTAACTAAAGGCCAAACTCATAACTCAAATATTTTACTTATGCGATCATATCGTAGAAACTTTTATTTTTGTTACGATGATTCTCCACTTCACTCTGAAATTCTTTGAACTTTTCAAATGTTTCAGACTTGTGTTTCATCAAGTAGATATACTCATATCTGCTCAAATCATCTGTGAAGATCAGAAAATACTGATACCTGCCGCGGGCCTCAATATTCATCGGACCACATACATCAGTATGTATGATTTCCAACAAATCTGTTGCTCGCTCCATTGTTCTGGAGAACGGAGTCTTAGTCATCTTGCCCATGAGGCATGGTTCGCAAGCATCAAGTGATTCCAAAAGCCCATTAGCATGGATTTTATTCATGTGCTTTACACCAATATAACCTAAACTGCAGTGCCACAAATAAGTTGCACTATCATTATTAACTTTGCATCTTTTGGCTTCAATATTATGAAAACGTGTATCACCACGATCGAGATCCAACAAACCATTTTCATTGGGTGTATGGCCATAGAAGGTTTTATTCATGTAAACAGAACAACAATTATTCTCTAACTTACATGAATAATCGTATTGCAATAAACATGATCCAATCATATTCATGCTCAACGCAAACACTAAATAACATTTATTTTAGGTTTAACACTAATCCAAAAAGTATAGGGAGTGTGCGATGATGATCATATCAATCTTGGAACCATTTCCAATACACATCGTCACTTCACCCTTAACTAGTCTCTGTTCATTCTGCAACTCCCGTTTCGACTTACTATTCTTAGCAACTGAACTAGTATCAAATACTGAGGGGTTGCTATAAACACTAGTAAAGTACACATCAATAACATGTATATCAAATATACCTATGTTCACTTTTCCATCCTTCTTATCTGCCAATTACTTGGGGTAGTTCCGCTTCCAGTGACCAGTCCCTTTGCAGTAGAAGCACTCAGTTTCAGGCTTAGGTCCAGACTTGGGTTTTTTCACTTGAGCAACAACTTGCTTGCCGTTCTTCTTGAAGTTCCCCTTTCTTCCCTTTGTCCCTTTACTTGAAACTAGTGGTTTTGTTTACCATCAACACTTGATGCTTTTCTTGATTTCTACCTTCGTCGATTTTAGCATCACGAAGAGCTTGGGAATCGTTTCCGTTATCCCTTGCATATTATAGTTCATCACGAAGTTCTACTAACTTGGTGATGGTGATTAGAGAATTCTGTCAATCACTATTTTATCTGGAAGATTAACTCCCACTTGATTCAAGTGATTGTAGTACCCAGACAATCTGAGCACATGTTCACTGCTTGAGCTATTCTCCTCCATCTTTTAGCTATAGAACTTGTTGGAGACTTCATATCTCTCAACTCGGGTATTTTCTTGAAATATTAACTTCAACTCCCGGAACATCTCATATGGTCCATGATGTTCAAAACGTCTTTGAAGTCCCGATTTTAAGCCGTTTAAGCATGGTGCACTAAACTATCAAGTAGTCAGCATATTGAGCTAGCCAAACGTTCATAACATCTGCATCTGCTCCAGCAATAGGTTTGTCACCTAGCGGTGCATCAAGGACATAATTCTTCTGTGCAGCAATGAGGATAAACCTCAGATCACGGATCCAATCCGCATCATTGCTACTAACATCTTTCAACTTAGTTTTCTCTAGGAATATATCAAAAATAAAACATGGGAGCTAAACGCGAGCTATTGATCTACAACATAGATATGCTAATACTACCAGGACTAAGTTCATGATAAATTTAAGTTCAATTAATAATATTACTTAAGAACTCCCACTTAGATAGACATCCCTCTAATCCTCTAAGTGATCATGTGATCCATATCAACTAAACCATGTCCGATCATAACGTGAGATGGAGTAGTTTCAATGGTGAACATCACTATGTTGATCATATCTACTATATGATTCACGCTCGACCTTTCGGTCTCAGTGTTCCAAGGCCATATCTGTTATATGCTAGGCTCGTCAAGTTTAACCTAAGTATTCCGCGTGTGCAACTGTTTTGCACCCGTTGTATTTGAACCTAGAGCCTATCACACCCGATCATCATGTGGTGTCTCAGCATGAAGAACTTTCGCAACGGTGCATACTCAGGGAGAACACTTGTACCTTGATAATTAGTGAGAGATCATCTTATAAAGCTACCGTCGAACTAAGAAAAATAAGATGCATAAAAGATAAACATCACATGCAATCAATATAAGTGATATGATATGGCCATCATCACCTTGTGCTTGTGATCTCCATCTCCGAAGCACGGTCATGATCACTGCTACGTCTTGAGCTTGCGTTGGTTTTCCCCGAAGAGGAAGGGATGATGCAGCAGAGTAGCGTAAGTATTTCCCTCAGTTTTTGAGAACCAAGGTATCAATCCAGTAGGAGCCCACGCTCAAGTCCCTCGTACCTGCACAAGGCGATAGCTACTCGCAACCAACGCGATTAGGGGTTGTCAAGCCCTTCACGATCACTTACGAGAGTGAGATCTGATAGATAGAATATTTTTGGTATTTTTGTATAAAGATGCAAAGTAAAAAAGTAAAAGTAAAGTAAATAGCAAAACAATATAAAAGTGATGGAGATTGATATGATGAGAATAGACCCGGAGGCCATAGGTTTCACTAGTGGCTTCTCTCAATAGCATAAGTATTCTACGGTGGGTGAACAAATTACTGTTGAGCAATTGATAGAATTGAGCATAATTATGAGAATATCTAGGCATGATCATGTATATAGGCATCATGTCCGTGACAAGTAGACCGAAACGATTCTGCATCTACTACTATTACTCCACTCATCGACTGCTATCCAGCATGCATCTAGAGTATTAAGTTAAAAATAGAGTAACGCCTTAAGCAAGATGACATGATGTAGAGAGATAAATTCATGCAATATGGAATAAACCCCATCTTGTTATCCTCGATGGCAACGATACAATACGTGCCTTGCTGCCCCTTCTGTCACTGGGTAAGGACACCGCAAGATCGAACCCAAAGCTAAGCACTTCTCCCATGGCAAGAACTACCAATCTAGTTGGCCAAACCAAACGGATAATTCGAAGAGACTTGCAAAGATAACCAATCATGCATAAAAGAATTCAGAGAATATTCAAATATTATTCATATATAGACTTGATCATAAACCCACAATTCATTGGTCTCAACAAACACACCGCAAAAAGAAGATTACATCGAATAGATCTCCACAAGAGAGGGGGAGAACTTTGTATTGAGATTCAAAGAGAGAGAAGAAGCCATCTAGCTACTAACTATGGACCCGAAGGTCTGAGGTAAACTACTCACACTTCATCGGAGGGGCTAGGATGATGTAGAAGCCCTCCGTGATGACGGCCCTCTTCCGGCGGAGCTACGGAACAGGCCCCAAGATGGGATCTCGTGGATACAGAAAGTTGCGGTGGTGGAATTAGGTTTTTGGCTCCTGTTCTGATCATTTGGGGTACGTGTGTATATATAGGAGGAAGGAGTACGTCGGTGGAGCACCGAAGGGCCCACGAGGCAGGGGGCGTGCCCCCCACCCTCGTGACCACCTCTTTGATCCCTTGCAGTAGGGTCCAAGTCTCCTGGATCACGTTCGGTGAGAAAATCATGTTTCCGAAGATTTTATTCCGTTTGGACTCCGTTTGATATTCTGTTTATCCGAAACACTGAAATAGGCAAAAAAAACAGCAATTCTGGGCTGGGCCTCCGGTTAATAGGTTAGTCCCAAAAATAATATAAAAGTGGAAAAAAGCCCAATATAGTCCAAAACAGTAGATAATATAGCATGGAGCAATCAAAAATTATAGATATGTTGGAGACGTATCAGGCATTCCCAAGCTTAATTCCTGCTCGTCCTCGAGTAGGTAAATGATAAAAAAAGAATTTTGATGCGGAGTGCTACTTGGCATAATTTCAATGTAAATCTTCTTAATTGTGGTATGAATATTCAGATTAGAAAGATTCAAGATAAAGTTTTATATTGACATAGAAAATAATAATACTTCAAGCATACTAACAAAGCAATTATGTCTTCTCAAAATAACATGGCCAAAGAAAGTTATCCCTACAAAATCATATGATCTGGCTATGCTCCATCTTCCGCACACAAAGTATTTAAATCATGCACAACCCCGATGACAAGCCAAGCAATTGTTTCATACTCTAACTTTTTCAAAACTTTTTCAATCTTCACGCAATACATGAGCGTGGGCCATGGATATAGCACTATAGGTGGAATAGAATGGTGGTTGTGGAGAAGACAAAAAGGAGAAGATAGTCTCACATCGACTAGGCTTATCAACGGGCTATGGAGATGCCCATCAATAGATATCAATGTGAGTGAGTAGGGATTGCCATGCAACGGATCCACTAGAGCTATAAATGTATGAAAGCTCAACAAAAGAAACTAGTGGGTGTGCATCCAACTTGCTTGCTCACGAAGACCTAGGGCAATTTGAGGAAGCCCATCATTGGAATATACAAGCTAAGTTATATAACGTAAAATTCCCACTAGTATATGTAAGTGACAACATATGAGACTCTCTATATGAAGAACTTGGTGCTACTTTGAAGCACAATATATGAGACTTTCTATATCATGGTGCTACTTTGAAGCACAAGTGTGGAAAAAAAGATAGTAGCATTGCCCCTTTTTTTGGGCCTTCTTTTTTTCTTTGGCCTTTCCCCTTTTTTTGGGACAATGCTCTATTGAATGATGATCATCACACTTCTATTTATTTACAACTCAATGATTACAACCCGATACTAAAACAAAGTATGACTCTATATGAATGCCTCCGGCGGTGTACCGGGATATGCAATGAATCACGAGTGACAAGTATGAAAGAATTATGAACGGTGGCTTTGCCACAAATACTATGTCAACTACATGATCATGCTAAGCAATATGACAATGATGGATGTGTCATGATGAACTAGATGGTGGAAAGTTGCATGGCAATATATCTTGGAATGGCTATGGAAATGCCATAATAGGTAGGTATGGTGGCTGTTTTGAGGAAGGATATGGTAGGTGTATGATACCGGCGTAAGTTGCGCGGTATTAGAGAGGCTAGCAAGGGTGGAAGGGTGAGAGTGCGTATAATCCATGGACTCAACATTAGTCATAAAGAACTCATATACTTATTGCAAAAATTTAGAAGTTATCAAAGCAAAGTATTACGCGCATGCTCCTAGGGGGATAGATTGGTAGAAAAAGACCATCGCTCGTCCCCGACCACCACTCATAAGGAAGACAATCAATAAATAAATCATGCTCCGACTTCATCGCATAACGGTTCACCATACGTGCATGCTACGGGAATCACAAACTTCAACACAAGTATTCTTTAAATTCACAACTACTTAACTAGCATGACTTTAATATTATCACCTCCATATCTCAAAACAATTATCATGCTTCAATCTTTTCTTGGTATTCAACACACTCAAAAGAAAGTTTCACAAATCTTGAATACCAAGCATATTATTATTAGGCAAATTACCATGCTATTAAGAGACTCTCAAATTAATTTAAGTGAAGCATGAGAGATCAATAGTTTCTTTAAAATGAATCCACCACCATGCTCTAAAAGATCTAAGTGAAGCACATAGAGCAAAATTATCTAGCTCAAAGGATATAAGTGAAGCACATAGAGCAAAATTATCTAGCTCAAAGGATATAAGTGAAGCACATAGAGTATTCTATCAAATTTTAATTCATGTATGGCTCTCTCAAAAGGTGTGTACAGCAAGGATGATTGTGGCATACTAACAAACAAATACACAAATAATAAAAGACGCTCCAAGAAAAACACATATCATGTTGGTGAATAAAAATATAGCTCCAAGTAAATTACCGATGGAAGTGGACGAAGAGGGGGTGCCTTCCGGGGCATCCCCAAGCTTTGACTTTTTGGTGTCCTTGGATTATCTTGGGGGTGCCATGGGCATCCCCAAGATTAGGCTCTTGCCACTCCTTGTTCCATGATCCATCAAAAGAATTCACCCAAAACTTGAAAACTTCACAACACAAAACTCAAAATAGAAAACTCGTGAGCTCGGTTAGCGAAAGAAAACAAAAGACCACTTCAAGGTACTGTGATGAACTCATTATTTATTTATATTGGTGTTAAACTTACTGTATTCCAACTTCTATATGGATTATAAACTATTTTACTATCCATAGATTCATCAAAATAAGCAAACAACACACGAAAAACAGAATCTGTGAAAAACAGAACAGTCTGTAGTAATCTGTAGCTAGCGCAAGATCTGGAACCTCAAAAATTCTAAAATAAATTGCTGGACGTGAGGAATTTATCTATTAATCATCTGCAAAAATAATTAACTAAATAGCATTCTTCAAATAAAAATAACAGCAGTTCTCGTGAGCGCTAAAGTTTCTGTTTTTTACAGCAAGTTCAACAAGACTTTCCCCAAGTCTTCCAACGGTTCTACTTAGCACAAACACTAATTAAACACAAACAAAACACAACCAAAACAGAGGCTAAATAATTTATTTATTACTAAACAGGAGCAAAAAGCAAGGAATAAAAATAAAATTGGGTTGCCTCCCAACAAGCGCTATCGTTTAACGCCCCTAGCTAGGCATAACAAGCAAGGATAGATCTAAGTATTGCCATCTTGATTCTTAATTCTTTTAGCGATATTATGCTCGAATCCGGGAGGTTCCTTACGTTTCCCTTCATATTCAGAGATCTTGAGATCTAAAGAATCCAACCGCTTATTGCAAAGAGTAATCAACATATTCATGCGGTGAAGATTTAAGCTAACGCTCTTAAGAGGTTCAAGAGATTTCTGTAAAATCTTAGTTACCTCGCAATTTTTTTCAAAAACTTGCGTTTTCTATTGGGTATGATGGAGCCCCTTTTGTTGAGGTAAAGTTCCTACTATACCTTCTATAATTTCATGCGCGATACTGGGATCAATTTCAATAAAATTGCCCTTGGCAACACAATCTAAAAGGTGTCTATGAGACAAATTAAGCCCAACATAAAAGTTGCGAAGCAAAATTCTGAAATTTACATCTAGGGTGCATTTACGATAAGATTCCATCATTCTAAACCAAGCATCATTTAAATTTTCTCCTTGCTTTTGTTTGAAGTGAAGGACTTCAAACTCAGGGGACATAGGAGCAAAAAGAGGACTGGCCATGACGACAAGCAAACAAAGAGGCTAACAGAGAGGGAGGATAGAGAAAGAGGGCGAATAAAATGGCAAGGGTGAATTGGGGGGAGAGGAAAACGAGAGGCAAATGGCAAATAATGTAATGCGAGAGATAGGGATTGTGATGGGTACCATGTATATTGACTTTTTGCGTAGACTCCCCGGCAACGGCGCAAGAAATCCTTCTTGCTACGTCTTGAGCTTGCGTTGGTTTTCCCCGAAGAGGAAGGGATGATGCAGCAGAGTAGCGTAAGTATTTCCCTCAGTTTTTGAGAACCAAGGTATCAATCCAGTAGGAGCCCATGCTCAAGTCCCTCGTACCTGCACAAAGCGATAGCTACTCACAACCAACGCGATTAGGGGTTGTCAAGCCCTTCACAGTCACTTACGAGAGTGAGATCTGATATATAGAATATTTTTGGTATTTTTGATATAAAGATGCAAAGTAAAAAGTAAAAGTAAAGTAAATAGCAAAACAATATAAAAGTGATGGAGATTGATATGATGAGAATAGACCCGGGGGCCATAGGTTTCACTAGTGGCTTCTCTCAATAGCATAAGTATTCTACAGTGGGTGAACAAATTACTGATGAGCAATTGGTAGAATTGAGCATAATTATGAGAATATCTAGGCATGATCATGTATATAGGCATCACGTCCGTGACAAGTAGACCGAAACGATTCTGCATCTACTACTATTACTCCACTCATCGACTGCTATCCAGCATGCATCTAGAGTATTAAGTTAAAAACAGAGTAACGCCTTAAGCAAGATGACATGATGTAGAGAGATAAATTCATGCAATATGGAATAAACCCCATCTTGTTATCCTCGATGGCAACGATACAATACGTGCCTTGCTGCCCCTTCTGTCACTGGGTAAGGACACCGCAAGATCGAACCCAAAGCTAAGCACTTCTCCCATGGCAAGAACTACCAATCTAGTTGGCCAAACCAAACGGATAATTCGAAGAGACTTGCAAAGATAACCAATCATGCATAAAAGAATTCAGAGAATATTCAAATATTATTCATATATAGACTTGATCATAAACCCACAATTCATCGGTCTCAACAAACACACCGCAAAAAGAAGATTACATCGAATAGATCTCCACAAGAGAGGACGAGAACTTTGTATTGAGATTCAAAGAGAGAGAAGAAGCCATCTAGCTACTAACTATGGACCTGAAGGTCTGAGGTAAACTACTCACACTTCATCGGAGGGGCTAGGATGATGTAGAAGCCCTCCGTGATGACGGCCCTCTTCCGGCGAAGCTCCGGAACAGGCCCCAAGATGGGATCTCGTGGATACAGAAAGTTGCGGCGGTGGAATTAGGTTTTTGGCTCCTGTTCTGATCGTTTGGGGGTACGTGTGTATATATAGGAGGAAGGAGTACGTCGGTGGAGCACCGAGGGGCCCACGAGGCAGGGGGCGCGCCCTAGGGGGGCGCCCCCCACCCTCATGACCACCTCTTTGATCCCTTGCAGTAGGGTCCAAGTCTCCTGGATCACGTTCGGTGAGAAAATTACGTTTCCGAAGATTTTATTCCGTTTGGACTCCGTTTGATATTCTGTTTATCCGAAACACTGAAATAGGCAAAAAAACAGCAATTCTGGGCTGGGCCTCCGGTTAATAGGTTAGTCCCAAAAATAATACAAAAGTGGAAAATAAAGCCCAATATAGTCCAAAACAGTAGATAATATAGCATGGAGCAATCAAAAATTATAGATACGTTGGAGACGTATCAAGCACCATCGTCACCGGCGCGACACCTTGATCTCCATCGTAGCATCGTTGTCGTCTCGCCAATCTTATGCTTCTACGACTATCGCTACCGCTTAGTGATAAAGTAAAGCATTACAGGGCGATTGCATTGCATACAATAAAGCGACAACCATATGGCTCCTGCCAGTTGCCGATAACTTGGTTACAGAACATGATCATCTCATACAATAAAATTTAGCATCATGTCTTGACCATATCACATCACAACATGCCCTGCAAAAACAAGTTAGACGTCCTCTACTTTGTTGTTGCAAATTTCACGTGGCTGCTACGGGCTTAGCAAGAACCGTTCTTACCTACGCATCAAAACCAGAACGATAGTTTGTCAAGTTGGTGATGTTTTAACCTTCGCAAGGACCGGGCGTAGCCACACTCGGTTCAACTAAAGTTGGAGAAACTGACACCCGCCAGCCACCTGTGTGCAAAGCACTTCGCTACAACCAGTCTCGTGTAAGCGTACGCGTAATGTCGGTCCGGGCCGCTTCATCCAACAATACCGCCGAACCAAAATATGACATGCTGGTAAGCAGTATGACTTATATTGCCCACAACTCACTTGTGTTCTACTCGTGCATATGACATCTACGCATAAAACCTGGCTCGGATGCCACTGTTGGGGAACGTAGTAATTTCAAAAAAATCCTACACACATGCAAGATCATGGTGATGCATAGCAATGAGAGGGGAGAGTGTTGTCCACGTACCCTCGTAGACCGAAAGCGGAAGCGTTAGCACAACGCGGTTGATGTAGTCGTACGTCTTCACGATCCGACCGATCAAGTACCGAACGCACGGCACCTCCGAGTTCAGCACACGTTCAGCCCGATGACGTCCTTCGAACTTCGATCCAGCCAAGTGTTGAGGCAGAGTTTCGTCAGCACGACGGCGTGGTGACAATGATGATGTTCTACCGACGCAGGGCTTCGCCTAAGCACCGCTACAGTATTATCGAGGTGGACTATGGTGGAGGGGGGCACCGCACACGGCTAAAAGATCAAATGATCAATTGTTGTGTTTCTAGGGTGCCCCCTGCCCCCGTATATAAAGGAGCAAGGGGGGTGCGGCCGGCCAGGAGAGGGGGGCGCCAGGAGGAGTCCTACTCCCACCAGGAGTAGGACTCCCTCTGAGGGAGTCCTGGATTAGGGGGTGTTCGGATAGCTGGACTCCTGGACTATGGAGATACAAGATTGAAGACTACGTCCCGTGTCCGGAAGGGACTTTCCTTGGCGTGGAAGGCAAGCTTGGCGATACGGATATGTAGATCTCCTACCATTGTAACCGACTTTGTGTAACCCTAACCCTCTCCGGTGTCTATATAAACCGGAGGGTTTTAGTCCGTAGGACAACGTACACATCAACAATCATACCATAGGCTAGCTTCTAGGGTTTAGCCTCTTCGATCTCGTGGTAGATCTACTCTTGTACTACCCATATCATCAATATTAATCAATCAGGATGTAGGGTTTTACCTCCATCGAGAGGGCCCGAACCTGGGTAAAACTCCGTGTCCCTTGCCTCCTGTTACCATCCGGCCTAGACGCACAGTTCGGGGCCCCCTACCCGAGATCCGCCGGTTTTGACACCGGCATTGGTGCTTTCATTGAGAGTTCCTCTGTGTCGTCGCCGTCAGGCTCGATGGCTCCTACGATCATCAATAGCGATGCAGTCCAGGGTGAGACCTTCCTCCCCAGACAGATCTTCGTCTTCGGCGGCTTCGCACTGCGGGCCAATTCACTTGGCCGTCTGGAGCAGATCGAAAGCTACGCCCCTGGCCATCAGGTCAGATTTGGAAGTTTAAACTACACGGTTGACATCCGCGGGGACTTGATCTTCGATGGATTCGAGCCACTGTCGAGCGCGCCGCACTGTCTCGACGAGCATGACCTAGCTCTGCCGCCGAACAGTGCCCTGGAGGCCGCACCCGCATCAGCTTCGACCCTTAATTCGGAACCAACCGCACCGATCGAGGACGGATGGTTGGACGCCGCCTCAGGGGCTGCGATCTTAACGGTGATTGAGCCGAACACCAGCCCCGCACCCCGCGAAACTCATGATTCCAAGGAGCTGGACTCCTCTCCGGACTCCGAACCATTCGCGCCTCTGCCGATCGAATCCGATTGGGCGCCGATCATGGAGTTTACTACCGCGGACATCTTTCAGCACTCGCCCTTCGGTGATATTATGAAATTACTAAAGTCTCTCTCTTTATCAGGAGAGCCCTGGCCGGACTACGGTCAGCGAGATTGGGATATGGACGATGAAGAAATTCAAAGCCCACCCACCACCCACTTTGTAGCCACCGTCGACGATTTAACCGACATGCTCGACCTCGACTCCGAAGACATCGACGGTATGGACGCCGATGAAGGAGACGATGAAGAACCAGCGCCTATTGGGCCCTGGAATGCCACCTCGTCAAATGACATATACATGGTGGACGCACCAAAAGATGATGACGAGGAGCGGAAGGACGCACCAAAGGCTTGTTCCCTCAAAAAGTAGTCAAAGCGGCGACGCAAGTGCCGCCCCAAATCCCACCTCGACAGAAATAGCGATCACACAGACCCAGGGCTGGAGCAGGGAGAACCGCTGCCGGACAATGGCAATCCGGATAGTCAAACCGAACAAACAAATCCTATCAAGGATAATGGTCCGGACGACATAACGCCGGACAGGCACCCAGAGCAGCAGACTGCCCGTAAAAGGCTTGTTGCCACCGCGAGGAGTCTGGAAAAGCAGAAGCAAAGGCTCAAGGCCGCGCAAGACACACTCCAAATCAGATGGAGTAAAATACTCAACACAGCAGCAAGGTACGGCGACAATCGCCCCTACAAGAGCTACCCAAAGTGGAAGCTGCTACCCGAATTCGATGAGGAGGCCTCAGACCCACAACCAAATATCAAAGCAGCCACCTGGTCGGATAGACGACCCCTCTACCAACACAGAGCGGCATACAACGCCGCTCACCATACAACACGCAACCAATGCGAGGGCTCGCACCCAAAGAACGGTGCAACAAGATCCATCTATGGACCACGCAAGCGCGCCCCAGCATACAATGCAACACAACAAACATCCAAACACCGCGGTACACCCAGCTACAGGGGTGCCGCACACCCCCTATGTTTCACCAATGAGGTGCTGGACCATGAATTTCCAGAGGGATTCAAGCCCGTAAACATAGAGGCATACGATGGAACAACAGACCCTGGGGTCTGGATTGAGGACTACATCCTTCATATCCATATGGCTCGAGGAGATGATCTCCACGCCAGCAAGTACCTACCCCTCAAGCTCAAAGGACTAGCTCGTCACTGGCTCAAAGGCCTCCCCGAAAGCTCCATTGGAAGTTGGGAAGTGCTCGAAGACGCCTTTCGGGCAAATTTTCAAGGGACTTATGTCCGACCTCCGGATGCGGACGATTTGAGTCATATAACTCAACAGCCCGGAGAGTCAGCCCGAAAGCTTTGGAACTGGTTTCTTACTAAAAAGAACCAGATTGTCGACTGTCCGGACGCCGAAGCCTTAGCAGCTTTCAAGCATAGCGTCCGTGATGAATGGCTCGCCAGACACCTCGGCCAAAATAAGCCGAGAATGATGGCCACATTAACAAACCTCATGACCCGCTTTTGCGCGGGAGAGGACAGCTGGCTAGCCAGATGCAGCACCAGCGACCCCAGTACATCTGAAGTTAGAGATGGAAACGGGAAATCACGGTGCAACAGCAATAACAAACGCCGGAATAAAGAAGACAACATGAAGGGCACGGCAGTAAATGCCGGATTCAAAAGCTCTCGGCCAGGACAAAAGCCGCCCCCTAAAGGCACCAGGGATGAATTATCCAGCCTCAACAAAATTCTGGACCAAGTATGTCAGATTCATAGTACCCCTGGTAAACCTGCTAATCATACCCACAGAGAATGTTGGGTCTTCAAGCAGTCCGGCAAGCTCAACGCCGTACACAAGGGGGAGGATACACCAAGTGAAGACGAGGACGAGCCCCCCAAGCAAGACACGGGGGAACAAAAGCAATTTCCACCAGAAGTCAAAACAGTAAACGTGTTACACGTAATCAAGGGAAAAAACAATGCGGCACTCCTAGGAAAGTATACCCAAGTGCCTGTCACCACGAAGTCCTGCCACTGGTCATCTCAACCGATCACTTTCGACCATCGCGACTACTCAGCAAGTATCCGACACGCAGGATGGGCTGCCCTGGTATTAGACCCAGTAATTGGCGGATATCACTTCACAAGGGTCTTGATGGACGGCGGCAGTAGCCTAAACCTAATATATCAGGATACAATCCGCGGGATGGGGTTAGACCCAACACAAATTCGCCATAGCAATACTACCTTTAAAGGAGTAACGCCAGGCCCAGGGGCTCGTTGTACGGGCTCCCTCCTACTACATGTTACATTCGGCTCCCCCGATAACTTCTGTCGCGAGCATTTAAATTTCCACATCGCTCCGTTTCAAAGTGGCTATCAAGCACTGCTCGGACGCGAAGCTTTCGCTCGCTTTAATGCAATACCACACTATGCCTCCCTCACACTCAAGATGCCCGGTCCACGTGGCATCATTACAGTGCACAAAAATATCAAGCGATCTCTGCGCGCCGAAGAGAGTGAGGCTGCCTTGGCCGCCGCACACTAAAGGCGCCCGGACAAGCGAAAGCATCCAATAGGTCGTCAAGACCTCAGATACAGCTAATCAAGTCGGGCACCGCTATTTATACGGAAATAAGTGGTCACACCCCTATTTGTCAATACAAGGGGCTCAACGCGCGCAGACAAGTGGCAATTTCTTATCTTCTTGAATTATACATGGTTTCTTTAAAAACTATCCTTTTGCACGACAACTTTTTCACTTAACTTCCTCTCTTTTACAGACAATCATCGTACTACACCCGTCCAGGATACGGCACAACGGAGACACAGGCGCAGACGTGCAGCAGGGACCCGCTCCAAGGATTCTTTTTAGATTAAGACCCTGCGTAAACCATTTTTTACTGTCTCTTGTTGATACATATCCACCATTGAGAAGGATGCTGACGTCTTGGCATGTGGCCACGCCAGAACAATGCACGTACCTGGACACACGGGGCTTCTTACAAAGGCCACTATTTAGGCCCGGTTTATACCACAAAGACCGAATACCTTAGGGAGTGTTCGGCGTCGCGAGTTTGGCCCTATATGCATCAGCTCCGAATCATTGTCTTTGGTCAAATGTTGGGTTTGCCCGGCTCCTGTGTTTTAGTGCCTTATGTTCCGCCTTGCCGGCTAAGGTAGCACCAGGAGAACTACTGCGATTGTGCCCTGGTTCATCCGGATGAGCACCTCAGTAGAGAAAGCCGAAAATTGGCTGTCATGATATAGCGTGAGACTGGTCAACCACTCGATGACCTGTGGGAATGTTAGAATTCCTCTGCCTTAACGAAGGGCCGTTTCCCGGCCAGGCATGTACGCACCCCGAGATCGGGAGAGTGCGGAGCCACCAGGGGCTATCTAGTAGCCCCACTGTCAAACTCCTATGGCTAAGTGAAAGTGCTAAAGCATTATAGTCCGGTTGCCTCGCTCGCTCCGCTATCACCTCCTTAATAGGACCAAGACATTGGGTTAAGTGTGAATGCGTGTTTTTGCGAGCACCTCCGCATTATATGCGTGAGGGTTGAAGCCGACGGCTGCAATATTTCAGGTTATACACATGTATACATAAACGGCCGCCCAGGAGGCATCATATTACTTTCAGGCAAAAGTATAAAAATAGCCTTATAAAAATTTATAAAATCATTTCGCTTACAATGAGATTATATATCACTCAAACATGATATTTTTTGAGCACTGGGTCTCTATCAAACGGGCACCCTCAAGAACTTCTTCAAAGTAGTGTTCGGCAGCCTTTCAACCTATAGCCGAATCCCGCGCTGCAACATTGGTAGCATCCATCTCCGCCCAATATGCCTTAACACGGGCAAAGGCCATCCGTGCGCCCTCTATGCACGCCGACCTCCTCATCGCATTAATGCGCGACACCACGTCAAGGACCTGCTGCACCAAGCTGAAATAGTTGTTCGGTTTTGACCTTCCCGGCCATAGCTGATCCACAACAGACCTCATAAAGAGTCTGGACAACCTATTTAGTTCGGCCCATTCGGCTAATTGGTCAGTCAATGAAAGTGGATGCTCGGGAGAATGGAATTATCTCCAAAATAGCTGGTCTACTCCACGGTCCGTCTGACCCTGGAAGTACTTGGCCGCATCGGCAGCGCTCGCCGCCAAATCCATATACACATCCTCCGAACTCCACAGCCGATCCAGAGGGGCATACCGTGGATCTCCGAATTTCCTCCGCAACATAAAGGATTTCCCAGCTACAATATCCCCGGCTTCCCGCAACTCCTCCTTCTTTGCCCTCATAGCAGAGCGGAGATCCTTTTTCGTTGCAGTAGCCTTCTCAAGGTCCGAGGCCTTCGCTTGGTTTTCCTTTTCAAGAACCTGGCAACGGTTTGTGGCGGCTTTTAATTCTATAGCCATCTTGTCCATCTTGTCTCGGGTCTCGCCATGCGCGGCCTTCTCGGCTTGCAACTCTTCGGCCGCCTTCACAGCAGCCGCATTACCCAACCTCGCTTGTTCCTTGGCTCAGGCAAGTTCTGCCCGCAAGGCTTCAACAGTGGCAGCTCCATCTGCAGTCACAACATATTAAAGATACTAGCATCATGATGCTCTTCCTATGTGGCATTTACCAGATATTGACACTTACCCTGTGCCTCGTCAAGCCTTTTGTTAGCAAGCTCGATGTCGGCATCTGCCGCATCCAACTGCCGTTCTAAATGGGCAAACTCGCTAGTCCGGCTAGCCACCGGAGCTTCCATCACCTGCACATAGAGGAAGTATGGTTATTTCCTGGGAATATGATCCTCTGTTCGTCGTCGTTTCCGATGACAACCAGAGTCTCAGGGGCTACTATCTACACAGGGCACACCTAGCATGTGCAGGATTATCATACATTCTTTTACGTACCTCAAAGCCTGTTAGTAGACTCATAAAAGCTTCATGCAATCCGCTTTCGGCGGACGATATTCTCTCCATCACCGTATTCATCATCACACGGTGTTCATCTGAGATGGCCGCTCGCCCCACCAACTCCCTCAGAACATCCGATCGCACACTAGACGGGGCCGGACTCTTTTGTCTGCTCTCTTCGGGAGCCGGACACTGGGAGCTTCGGGGGTCAATGGGATTATCTTCTGGCCTCACCGGACTCGGAGAGGCCCTCCGCGACGACACTTCAGGGTCGCCCGCTTCTGGAGCGGAGGAGTCCGGAGGAGGCGTTTCTCTCTCCATCATCTCTGGAAGAAGACCCCCCCGAAGATGAGCTCATTTGAGAGGGGCTAAGGCCCGAACTGCAAAAATATATGCGGTGGTTATTTTCTCAGAAGAAAAAGATGGCATATCTGTACTATTAAAAGTATTTCGGGTCACTTACAACTCGTGGGAGAATTGATCCCCCCGCGGACTTTGTGCGGCAACAGTGCCCCCCAAGGTAGGACCCTCTGTGGGAGACTTCTTCTCCCGTTTGGAAGCTTCGGCTTCCGAATCCCCGGGCGCAGTCCTCTTCCTCTTCTGGTCGCCTTCCCTCGTGGAGACACTCGCTCCCTCGGCTAGAATGGGCAGCGTTGGGGACCCGCGTCCGCCCGCATTATCCTCCACGGTATCTTCCTTCAAGGGCTCCGGGCAAGGTGCGGTCTGGAGCATCTTTTCCAATACCGGATTTTCCAAACCCTCAGGAAGGGGGGCCGAACACCGAATCAACTTCGCCTTTGTTAGCCAGTCCTGGTCAAAAAGCAAACTCTTAGAAATAACTTCGTAACAAAGTAGAGGTAGTATGTTCGGCCGGAAGATGCCTTACCTGTTCGGCGGTGTGGTTACTACTCAGGCCCACGTCCTCGGTGATTTCCGGACACTCCACCTAAGGTCCGAAGAATGACTTGTACATCTCCTCGTGCGTCAGGCCGAGAAAATTTTGAATGGCATGCGGTCCCTCGGGATTGAACTCTCACAGGCGAAGAGGCCGACGTTTGCAAGGCTGGACTTGACGAAGCAGCATAACCTGTATTACCGCAACCAAACTGAAATCTCCATTGAAGAGATCTCGAATGTGGCCTTGCAGTATAGGCACGTCCTTGACTGGACCCTAGCTCAGACCTCTGCTGATCCATGACATCAGCTGTGGTGGAGGGCCCGAGCGGAAAACAGGGGGGCCGCCCACTTGGCACTTCTAGGAGCCGTGATGTAGAACCACTCCTGTTGCCACAATTCAGACACCTCTGGGATGGAACCTTTGGGCCATGGAGCTCCCATCATCTTGCGTATTGAGGCACCTCCACACGCTGCATGTTGCCCCTCGACCATCTTCGGCTTCACTTCAAAGGTCTTGAGCCATAGGCCAAAGTGAGGGGTAACCCGGAGGAAGGCCTCGCACACGACAATAAATGTCGTGATATGAAGAAAGGAGTCCGGAGCTAGATCATGAAAATCTAGCCCGTAGTAAAATATCAAACCCCTGACGAAAGGATCCAGGGCAAGGCCTAGACCTCGGAGGAAGTGGGAAACGAACACGACGTTCTCGTTGGGTTCGGGGGTGGGGATGGCCTACCCTCAGGAAGGTAGCCGATGCAAAATCTCGGCGGTCAGATATCTGGCCTCCCTCAACTTCTTGATGTCTTCTTCCGTGACGGAGGAAGGCATCCATCGGCCTTGAAGGCTAGATCCGGACATGACTGAAGGTTCGGAGTGCCTGACCTGAACTTCGGGCATTTGAGCTTGAGGTGGGGGAAGGATTCGATTGATCACGGGAGGAAAAAATAAAAGCCTTGTCCCCTTTATAAAGAGGGTGAATATCAAGCGTCCTCTCCGTGTCCGTTTGGACTTGCCTATAATCTAGGAGTCCTAGAAGCGGTTGGGTTACCCACGCCCGTATTGATGAGAATCCCGGGATAAGGGGACACGATATCTGCTTTAGCAAGACGTGCCAAGGAAACCGCCTCGCATGACGCGCTGAGGTGGGATAATAAAATGACTCGGATAAAGGCTTGGCCGTGGTGTGTCACGCTACGGAATACGTCAGCAGATTAGATTGGTGTAAATATTATTCTCTCTATGGCAATATGTGGAAACTTATTTTACAGAGCCGGACACTATCTTTGTGTTCAAAATCTTCTATGAAGTACTTGGAGGAGGAACCCGCCTTGCAATGTCGAAGACAATCTGTGCGTCGGACTCGTCGTCATTGAAGCCTAGTTCAGGGGCTACTGAGGGAGTCCTGGATTAGGGGGTGTTCAGATAGCCAGACTATACCTTCAGCCGGACTCCTGGACTATGAAGATACAAGATTGAAGACTCCGTCTCGTGTCCGGAAGGGACTTTCCTTGGCGTGGAAGGCAAGCTTGGCGATACGGATATGTAGATCTCCTACCATTGTAATCGACTTTGTGTAACCCTAACCCTCTCCGGTGTCTATATAAACCGGAGGGTTTTAGTCCGTAGGAAAACGTACACATCAACAATCATACCATAGGCTAGCTTCTAGGGTTTAGCCTCTTCGATCTCGTGGTAGATCTACTCTTATACTACCCATATCATCAATATTAATCAAGCAGGACGTAGGGTTTTACCTCCATCGAGAGGGCCCGAACCTGGGTAAAACTTCATGTCCCTTGCCTCCTGATACCATCCGGCCTAGACGCACAGTTCGGGACCCCCTACCTGAGATCCGCCGGTTTTGACACCGACACCCTCCCTTTTCCTAGTTGGATTAGGACTTGGGGGGAAAGAGGTGGAGGAGAAGAAGGAAAGGGGGCGTCACCTCCCTCTCCTTGTCCTATTCGGACTAGGGGGAGGGGCGCGCGGCCCTTGCCCTGGCCGCCTCTCCTCTCTTCCACTAAGGCCCACTATGGCCCATTAACTTCCCGGGGGTTTCCGGTAACCTCCCGGTACTCCGATAAAATCCCGATTTCACCCGGAACACTTCCGATATCCGAACATAGGCTTCCAATATATCAATCTTTATGTCTCGACCATTTTGAGACTCCTCGTCATGTCCGTGATCACATCTGGGACTCCTAACAACCTTCAGTACATCAAAACATATAAACTCATAATATAACCGTCATCGAAACGTTAAGCGTGCGGACCCTACGGGTTCGAGAACTATGTAGACATGACCGAGACACGTCTCCGGTCAATAACCAATAGCGGAACTTGGATTCTCATATTGGTTCCCACATATTCTATGAAGATGTTTATCGGTCAGACCGCATAACAACATACGTTGTTCCCTTTGTCATCAGTATGTTACTTGCCCGAGATTCGATCGTCGGTATGTCAATACCTAGTTCAATATCGTTACCGGCAAGTCTCTTTACTCGTTCCGTAATACATCATCCCACAACTAACTCATTAGTTGCAATGCTTGCAAGGCTTAAGTGGTGTGCATTACCGAGAGGGCCCAGAGATACCTCTCCGACAATCGGAGTGACAAATCTTAATCTCGAAATACGCCAACCCAACAAGTACCTTCGGAGACACCTGTAGAGCACCTTTATAATCACCCAGTTACGTTGTGACGTTTGGTAGCACACAAAGTGTTCCTCCGGTAAACGGGAGTTGCATAATCTCATAGTCATAGGAACATGTATAAGTCATGAAGAAAGCATTAGCAACAAACCAAACGATCAAGTGCTAAGCTAACGGAATGGGTCAAGTCAATCACATCATTCTCCTAATGATGTGATCCCGTTAATCAAATGACAACTCATGTCTATGGTTAGGAAACATAACCATCTTTGATTAACGAGCTAGTCAAGTAGAGGCATACTAGTGACACTCTGTTTGTCTATGTATTCACACATGTATTATGTTTCCGGTTAATACAATTCTAGCATGAATAATAAACATTTATCATGATATAAGGAAAAAAATAATAACTTTATTATTGCCTCTAGAGCATATTTCCTTCACCTTCGATGTTGAAACGGTATGCAACAACAAGTCTTTTTTCGTAATTAAGCATGACGTATGCTTCTTCAACGTGTAATTTTCGTCTTTTATAATTCGATTAGCTTATCCCATGCCATGCAAGACGCTATGTCTTGGAGCGTCTGGATTTCGAAGATCATAAAAATATGGAGACAAAGATAATTCATCTCAAGACCCATCATGGTTATGATTTTGTTGTAAAGCTATACAATTCGGAGAGCGTGACCCATTTTGATTGCTCGAATTGGGAAGCATTGTGCAAGTCATATGATTTTCAGGAGGGTGTGTATGTCACCTTCGATCTTGGTGATCATGACGATGGCATTTGGGTCCTTGTTGATATGCTTCCACTTCTACCTCTATGTGCGTTTCTCAAACATATTTGTTAAGTAATTTATATTTTTTATTTCAAAATAGTTGGCAACTTATTTCCATTAATAGCTTATTTTCATTCTTCAGAAAATGTACGGAAGATGATAGAGAGAACCTACTACACTGATGGTGTAGAATTAACTTATCAGGAGAAAGATCATCTTATCTCATTTACAAATGATGTTGAGAATTACAATATCGATTATCAAACTCCTGCACATTATGGTCAATACGTGCCACTAGTGCACGTGTTGAACTACAGTAACATCCATGGAGATGGAATGGTAAGATTTTTTACTATTACGACATTTGTGCATCTTTTGCATAAATTCTTTTAAAACTAAACTACATTGCTAACTATGAAGTTATTACTATGTTTTTCAACAGAAAATCCCGAAGGACTGTGTGCCTGATCTGATGCTTCCGAAAGGTCGTCTTGATGTTATGAGCTTACAGCCAGGTCATCGAAGGCTTCACTGTTGTTCATACCGGATTTCTAAAACTGATGAAGACATGACAATCAAAGATTGGAAAAATGTATGGACAATCGCAGGGAGCTACTTGGAAGCAACATTGTGCGAAGCGCAAGAATTGGAGACAGGATAATCTCCATTCTCCATAATGGAGAGTCAGGGCAATCTTGTTTAATGTTATTTTACCTTAGAGGGGGTAGTTAGGTCCTAGCTAATACTCATGATCATGTGCTAAGAACAATTAAGTAGGGTTGGTTAGATGACTATGATGATGATGTGCATGACTTGTTATTATGATAACGAGTAGAAGTTGTATGATGATGATGAGTAGGACTTGTTATTATGATACCAATGATGAGTTATTTATTAATTATTATGATGATGCATGATGTTAAGTTGTATATAATAACTAATCATGGTCATAAAATCATATGATGAAAGTACTGTATATAAAACATATACAAATACAACGACAGTAAGTTGAATTGTCAAAAATATAGGAAAATTTAGCAGTAGCGCTTTTCAAAAGAAACGCTACCGCTACTTACTATTATCAGTAGCGCCTTTTCCCTACCGAGCGCTACTGCTAACTAGGTATAGCAGTAGCACTGGAAAACTAGCGTTACTGCTACCAGTTAGCTATAGCGCCTTATTGGTAGCGCTTGTACAAGCACTACTGATAGCTATAAAACCAACGCTATCACCACTTCACCAGGTAGTGTAGCACTACTAGGGTTATCCCTAGTAGTGGTAGGTCAAGAAGATGAACGTGATCCAAGCAACGCGGATCACCACTTCATCAGGGAGTGTAGCTAGGTGACGTTGCGAAGGTACCCTTCTAGAGGGATGGTGTAGTCTGTGACCATCCTCGCAAGGGTGCTGGCCCCATCGAGAGGAACCTGCCATTGTACGGTCCTGCCGGTGAGCCATGACGACATCACGCTCGACGGCATGGAGCGGATGATGCCTACATTTACTGGCAACAATTTTAGACACTCTCCTCAGTGGGAGATGAGACATATATCACAAGAGAATGTTCAAAGGTTTGTTACCTTCATGAACTTCAGTAGACACAAATGTAATGAGTGATAAGGCAGCATACTGGATAACAGAGTATGTGCTCCTAACTTTGAAGCTGAAAATAATGCCCACTAGCAATATAATTTGAGAATCCATCAAGAGTTGCCTGTCAAAACGTCAACAATTGGGTAAGATGACCATTCTATAATTTTATGAATCAATAAACTATTTTACAAGTCATAATAGTTTTTAAAATTTTAGGATATTTTTTCAATTCATGAAGTTTTTTGAATTAGCAAAATTTTGTACATTTTCATTAGCATATTTTAATACACGAATTTTTTTTAAAAAAATCATGAATATTTTGATTTCCTGAATATTTGTTTTAAAAATTGCGAACATTGTTTTCAATATGCGTACATTTTTTAAAATCGTGAATTTTTCTGAATCTAGAAACATATATGAATTATTAATCATTTTATTTTAAAATTATCATGTTGTTTCATTTTTGGAACATTTTATAAGTTCCAAATTATTTAAAATGGAAACAAAGAAAGACAAAAAAAGGAAAAAAGGAAATTTAATACACAGGCCTCCCGGACACTGGCCGGCCCAAATAGACGCGTTGTGTCTTCTCCCAGCGCACAGAGTGCAGTACAGAAGATTCCTACTATTCCCCTCAAAAGAAAAAGAAGATTACTACTGCATGGGCCGGCCCAGGCAGGTATTCTCCTATGTGAATTTTTTTTTGTCACTTACAGGTGGCATCGCTGGGTAATATTTTGCAATTTTAGGGCCAATTTCGGTGACATGCTGCTAGAAGCAATAGCCCATTTATTATTAGGTACTAGCAAAACGGCCCGAGCCTTGCAACGGGAGAAAAATCATAATCTCTAATGGTCATGACCATATTTTACTGCATCATCGAGATTCACAATGACTCTCATTTTCCAAAAATTGTGAAAAAAAATTGACAGTCATGAAAAAAATTGGGAACATTTTTACAGTTTTTGAACATTTTCTAAAATCATAAAAAAAATTCAATTCCTGAACATTTTATAATATTTGGAAACATTTTGAAAACAACATTGCTAGAATCGACAAGCATTTTTTGGAAATTGGTGGAACAATTTTTGAAATTCACAAACATATTTGTGATTTAACGAACATTTTTTGAAATGCACAATCATTTTTCGAATCAGCAAACAGTTTATGAATCAATAAACTATCTTGTAATTCAGAAACAGTTCTTGAATTTTTCAGACATTTTCAATTCATGAATTTTTTTGAATTGGCGAAATTTTCTTCAATTTCATTTACATTTTTGAATACACGGACTTTCTAAAAACCATGAACATTGTTTGATTTCCCAAACATTTGTTTTCAAAATTATGGACTTTTTTTAATATGTGAACATTTTTTAAAAATCATGAACATTTTCTGAATTCACAACCATTTATGAATTATTAACCATTTTTTTGTATTTTTAGAACTTTGATGAATTCTCAAGTTATTTAAAGTTTAAAAAAGACAGAAAATAAAAACAAAAAATAACAAATGAAATTTAAAAAATAACAGGTCATCCAGGCATGAACCAGCCGAAACAGGCGGGCTGTACCTCCTTCTAGCGCACAGAGCGCAGTATAGAAGGTTCGTATTGCATGGGCCGGCCCAGTAAGGGTTTCTGCTTTGTGAAACGGTTTTTTTTTGTCACTTATATGTGCCATTGCTGGGTACTATTTTGCAAAATTAGGGGCAATTTCGGTGACGTACCACCAGAAGCAAAAGCCCTTTTATTATTACTAGTAAAAGAGCTCTCCGTTGCAATGGGGAAAAATAACACATATGAAACAACATCATATTCAGATTGTACACATTTTTCCAATCAATTTTCATATATAACATGTTAAAATTGGAGTTAGGGTTTAAAAGATATGAATATTTTTAAAGCACTTGAATTTGTACCTAAATAGCATTTTAAATGGTTAAAGGATAAAAATAACGTTATGTTAATATTGTACATATTTTGTAATAAATTTTTATATATAACATGTTAAAATTAGAATTATAGTTTAATATATGAATATTTTCTAAAGCATTTAAATCTGTTCCTAAACCGAATTAAAAATGATTGACGTGTAAAAATAATGCCATATTAATGTTCTACACATTATTATAATCAATTTTCATATATAACATGTTAAAATTGAAGTTACGGTTTAAAAGGTATGGTTATTTTAAAAAAAAGTTATTTATTCTTAATTGACTATGGGGTGATTAACACATACCTCAAGGGGGTTTATGTAAAACTGCAAAATAACAATTCATTGTGACTTAAATATGGATTGCGGGTTAATTAGCATAAAATGCAGGGGTTTTGTGTAAAATGTGGAAAGACAATTCGTTCTCTCTTAAAATAGAATTGTGGGTTGAATTTTCAAAAATAGAGGAACTTTTCTGTAAAAATGACAAAGACATACAACCAGAAGCGTTTGCCCCTTCATTATTATTACTAATAAATATGCCCATTCGTTGAACGGGAGAAAGCAAATATATGTCCATATGTCTCTAACGCATGGACATGTGCTATTGCAGCGAAAGAGAACACACTTATAGATAAGTGATGCTAAGATTCGTCCCAACCAAAAACTTCATCAATCTTAATCCTCCTTTGTTAAACAACATACATGTGCAATAAATGTATTTGTCAACCAAGGGAGGCTGAAGATTTGAAACATATGTATGCTTATGGTGGACTACGTTGCACGGATACTTGGATACGTATCGGATACGCGATACGGGGATATGCCCGATACGTCAATTTTTTAAAAACATAGATACGGGGATACGTTTATGAATAGATGTTACATATATTAATTATTACAAATATGAAGAAAAAAATTAAGGAGCTTCTAGGTCAAAGCATGCCTCAATAAGATTACCTCTTTCTTTTCTTGCACTTAGTCCACTTCCATTAATTGGCAGTGAGATTTGACTAGGTTTGTTGTTCCAACCAATGCATCGACTTTCTCTTCCTCACCTTTCAATTGAATAAAAAATATTGACAGACATGTTTTCACATGAACTCACGCCCATGTTAGGAATCTTCAAAAGTGCGCCTTCATTATTAAGGAGATTTCACGTCGAACGAGGGGTTTCAGGTATCCAAAACGTATCACAGAAGTATCCTAGGAGTATCAAACATTATTTTCTTTTCTTAAAATCAAAATGTCGAGGGATACTTACGGGATACGTATCAGGAAGTATCGGGGCAGTATCCGGCTGGATACGCGCACTTTCTGAAGTATCCGTGCAAGGTAGATGGTGGATTGTCATCCAAAACATGGAATCATCAGTTTGAGAGTGACTTTCATTACAAAATAGACAGAAGAAACAAAAGAAAAAATACAACGCCTCGCCTAATGAACTATCAATGGATATACCGCATCTGCGTTGCAGTGAATTTAACACTTGACTTTATAAAACAATTAGCCAGAAGTAGACTGGAATTTCTAGCCATTTAAAATTATAGGATAGTGTATAATGATGTAATAGAATAATAATTTTAACCATATAGAAAGCTAGAATTTCTTAAGCATAATTATAGTTAGATGTTTGATTATTACTTATCATTGAGGTTTCTCATTTGGTCAACTGCACTGGCATAAATCAGACATGTATATAGGCCAATTGAGTGCATAAGAATTGCTCACAAATAGATTCAGAGGTGTACTTGAGTTCTGAAGAGTTGAGTTATCCCTGTCCTCTGAATTTCTCTCCATACCAAACAGCCGCACACTTTGTTGCCGTCGTCAACACCACAACAACAGTCCTATAAATAATATACATAAGATTACTCACAAATCAACAGGTTACCAGCTTGCTGTAAGAATCCGCTCCTCCATCTTCCTACCCTTCAGCACGATAGCCTCAATTGCATATGGTATACTTCAGTGGAACAAATATGCAAACAATACGACGAAGTGCTAAAAAGAGGTTGTCGAAGTAAGGTTCAGAACTGGATCAGGTAAGCATTTAGGCATATCTAAACAAAGAACGTGGCACAAAATAATTCTGATGTGGAGATGACACTTTGTTCCTACAAAAAAGATAAGGTGATAACCTCAATACGACGTCTTCATGAAATTCGGAGGAAAAACCATACGGGAAAACACAGATCCACATTAACCTATGCGGCATGTAAATATATAATTCAGAAATCAACATCTTGCTCATAGCACATTACATCATCAACGCCTCGCATATGAGAAACTTCACTGGGACAAAGATGCAAACAGTATGGTGAAGTGCTAAAAGCATGGTTGACCAAGTAATGTTCAGAACTGGAATAGGTAGTTAGGTACACCATGAGGCATATCTTTACAAAGAATGTACCACAAAATAAATCTGATGCGGAGATGCACGTTTTTCCTATAAAAAATAAGGTGATATCCTTGTAACGATGTCTAAAAACTTTAGAGGAAAACCAAACATGCAGACCATCATTTAATATGTATATCATGTATAATTCGGAATCAACAGCTTTGTCTTCTCTTTACACATTGAGCACAGCAGTTTCAAGGAGCTTGCTACAGTACATAGACCCTTGGAACAATATCATGCTCCTTGGAACTACATTCCATAAGTCCGTACATATGAATAAATCCAAATAGTGGACAAACTGAATTAGAGTTCATAAAAAATATTGAAAGAGTAGGTGAGGTTCTGGGAGGAGGAGAAAGACGTCAGTGACCGTGGTTGGGCTGGACGAATTCGTCAACGTCAAACTTGAGGTCGGACTTGAGGACGTCCTGGCCGAGCTTGTCGGCGCAGGCCAAACACTGCCTCGGCAAGTATCTCATGGAGCTTGGGGCAGCAGTGCGGGCCAGTGACACAGGGCCCAGGTAAATATGCATTGCAGTAAATACAGAGGGGGGAAATAGTGGATCTGCATCCAATTCTTGCAAAGCTTGCTATATAAATTACCCAAAGAAGGCCAGACTTAACTGAGAATTAAATTTCAGAGAGCATTCACTTAAATAGTCAAAGAACAACTGTTAATGTCATGGGAAAATAGAGTGATTTAGACACATCCTGCAGAATATATAACACCGAATTTCTAAGTTATATATATAATTACAGCTGACATTGTTGATGGAATGCTAGCAGAAGAAAAAGGCATGGTAGAACAATTATCATTAAAACCAAGAGGTTAACAATTAATTGGTGCTATGTTGTAACTTTGGGCCAGCAGTGTTCATATTTCAGTCGATCTATCGAAGGTGTTTAATGGTATCTTGGTCTATGCCGTTAATTGACCATTGATACAATTAACAATAGTAACAATTCTCAGAAGCAAAACGGCAAAATGACTTTAGGGGTCTTTCAAAAACAAATTTCATCAGTAATACTTACAAAGGCATAATTGCATATCTAGTCCCAAGCTTGCCTGCCTGTTTCCTGTCACATGTATGCATTGCAGCCATGCATGCCAAGCAAGGCTGGTCTGAGCCGCCGCATGCTTGTCTGGAAGCCCATTCATACATGATGGGCCATCGTGCCAAGCTTGGGGTGTCTTTGGCTCGCTTGTGAATGAGAGTAAAGGAAAGAGGCAAGGTTGTGCTGCTACACCTCGTTGTTTGTCTGCCCAGTCTGCAATGCTCTCCTCCGACAGGTTGGAGATGAAGTAGTTGCACGCGAAGCAAGCGGCGAGGTTGTCGTATTGCCGTCGAGGACAGAGGGGCGGGGTAGAGTGGAGGTGGCACTGATTCTACACCAAACTTTCTCACTTCCAATGCTGCATGAACCTCCCTGCCTGGTCATCATGCTCTACTGACTGAAGTTTGATGTAGCCCTAAATATATATGCAACGGTGAGCACCGCACTTACTTTGCCAGCCCCTGCAATCAAATTTGTCAACATCCATAGAGCATAGTCCATAAATGCTCTCATTTGCTCAAGGGGGTTAAAATTTAGGTGGCAAATAATTTCAGATTTGAGGAGAAAAGAGCATTGCACTTACTTTGCCAGCCCCTGCAACCAAATTTGTCAACATCCATAGAGCATAGTCCATAAATACTCTCATTTTCTCAAGGGGATTAAAATTTAGGTGGCGAATAATTTCAGATTTGGGGAGAAAATCATAGACGAATGTATTGCAGTGAAGCCTGCTGCCCCTGATGTCTTCAAGCTCCTGCGCCACAAACCAAATATCAGCGCACTGCTTTACTACTAATCTAGAACAAAACAAATCAAGGAAACTATCAATTTTTTTGATAAAAATCAAGGGAAGTATCCTAATCGTGCCATACTAATCTTAATACTCCCCTGCCAACAGCCAGCATCTTCCTCTGCCTGCAACCAATGGTGGAGCATGCAGCAAACAATTGGGGGGCCATAGTGCAAAAGAATGCTATTAGCTGACTTTTCTGAGTCCATGGGCTAACTGTGTTAGAAGCAAATGCTACAAAGCTGGGCGGGCCATGGCCCATGTAGCCTTGCAGTAGCTCCGCCACTGCCTGCAACCACCCACTTCCTCTGCCTGTAGAGCGTCACCCACACATGAACACAGACGCATATCCAGTCACACGCACACACGCTAGGCCACCGGGAGCACAACACATGCGCCACATATGCCACACTCGACCGGATAGAGTCGCCGCCTGTTTGTGTGCAAGAGAACAAGCCGGCCGCCGCCACCGGCCTCTTTTAGGCGTCGTACCCGAACGGATCAGGGGGGGGGGGGGGCGTGCCCCAGCTCGTGTGTGCTGGGTGCCTAAAAGAGGAGCACGTGCCAAATACCAGAAACTACAGGGTCTTTTTTGCAAAAATAAAACATTTTTGCTAGTTAGCCACTTAAATTGGAGCAAGGGTTGAATATCAAAATAATAGGGACTTTTCTGCAAAACTTTCACAAAGGTGAGCGGGCAGCAGCAACATGCGCTCTATTATTAGGAGGAAAAACTAACGCCCACACGTGTGGGCATTTGCACATCGCACACACGCCTCTGTCACCACTCATTTTGCCACGTATGAACAGACATCACCATAAATCTTTTTGGTTTCGGCTTAAAAATGTTTTATCTCCTAATTAAAAAATCAAATTAAAAATCCATATTCACCATTAAATCCGTCTCGATGAGATCTTCAAAACTAGACCCCGTATTGATATGTTTTGACAAATTTTATTTTTTTGCCCAAAATTATCATGATGTTTACACTGTAATTATCATAGTGCTTAAACTAAAGTTGCCATGTGGCAATTTTAGTTTATAGATCATGGCAATTTTAGTCTTTTTATGATGACAATTCCAGTACTTTGACCATGAAAATATATTTTTTATGAATCATGGCAATTTTAAGTGCATGTATAATGACAATTTTAGTTTATGATGCATGACAAGTCTAGTTTCTAAATTCTCTGTTTTATAATATGTCAAAATTTACTTTTAAATGTAAAAAAATAACTGAAACATATCATGACAATTTCAGTATAAACATCATGCCAATTCATGTACAATAGACACGGCAACTTTTAACAAAAAAATATTTCGTCGAAATATATTGATATGAAATCTAGGGCCAGTTCTTTTCGGCGATTTTTCCAGAATCGCCCTCCTCCCCAGCTTCTCCAGAATCGCCACTTCATATTTTTTTAACAATTCTATCTAGTTAAGGTCTAATTAGTTAGGATTGTAAAGAACATATGGAGTGACGATTCTGGGAGAAGCTGAGGAGGGGAGCGATTCTGGTAGAATCACCCAAAAAAACTGGCCCCTAATTTCGAAGATCTCATCGTGAGGGAATTAATGGTGAAAACAGATCTTCAATCGAATTTTTCATTTAAGAGATAAAATATTTTAAAAACAGAAAATCCAAAAAGATTTCCACATGCATGTGATGACATGGCATAGTTTGTATGTTATAGGGCGTGTGGACGGGTTTAGTTCCCACCACACGTGTGGGAGTATAAAACAGAGTATGGGTATATAAAGACACAGAGACCGATGCAGTCTTCCAAGCCGTTGGATGTGCGATGGAGGGTTGCTGTCTGTTATAACTCCAGGCGAAGTGGTAAGTTGCCGTCCAATGAACATCGCACGGTCAATGATGAGACTGATTTGGCGCCAACGGCCTGGTGTCAGTTTCTTCAGTTAACCACAGAAGAAGTTGTTTTCTTCAGAAGATGCAGTGTGGTTTCTGACAGCGAGGCGACAGGTATCACTCACCAAGGAACACATTTCAGGCCAAAGTTCAAGTTCAGGAAACCGGATTACATTGGCCAGCGCCGACAAATCAATTTGCTCATTATCACAGACCGAAACCGATCAAAATTTTGCAGGGTGGAGACTGCATCGGGTACATGATTATGCTACACTGACTGAACCAACCGGCATGTACAATTGTCCCTTCGGGCAACCACAGAATCAAAGCCTGCCAGCAGCTAGCTATCGAATTTTCCAACCTGGAACGGATGGTGAGAACAGGTAGAGTGGTGATCGGCCGTTGCCATTTAGAAGAGGGAATTGTAGGTCAAGAAGGTGCATGCAATTGATGCGGCACAGATCACCAGGGAGGGCAGTAGGGTGACGTTGAGGAGGCTCCCGATGCCCAGGTACCCCGCTGCGGTGATGGTGCAGTCGGCTACCACCCTCGCCAGGGTGCCTGCCTCCGTCGATAGGAGTCCGCCGTTGTATGTGCCCCGGGATAGGCGGGACGACATCACGCTCGACAGGAGGGAAAGGTTGACACCTGCAATTCATGGCAAGAAATTTAAGCACTCTCCTAGGTGCGAGATAGGACATATGTCACAGGAGTTTATAAACTGGAATGTTCAAATATTTGTTACCTTCAAGAACTTCAGCAGACACAAATGTAATGAGCGCTGAGGCAACATACTGGATAACAGAGTATGTACTCGTGACTTTGAAGCTGAAAATAATGCCCACTAGCAATGTAATTTGAGAAGCCATCAAGAGTTGCCTGTCAAAACATCAACAACTTTGGTAAGCTGTCCATATCTGAAATTTCGTCGGCCTAGCAGCAGAAAACTATTGATGCTTATAGGCTTATAGTAACACGAAAGTGTGAAGGGCTCTGAAGCAATAGAAACAAACCTGTCCTCAAACATGTTGCTGATATATGTTCCAACAACAGCGTTAATAGGAAGCACTGTCAACCCAAGAATTGCCAGAAATATTGCCACTGAGCTCGTGTTCCAATTGAAATAGTGATTGGTAATAACACTTGATTCAGAAAGTAAAATCTCCATCGCGTATTTGAGCATGAAGTATATTAACAATTGAACCTATATAAGCAAAGCACAATAGGTCAACATGCTCAAAAGTGAAAGAAATAATGACCGCGTGATTTGCTTGGATGAGGCTGAATTGGCCTATAAAATAACTGGGGAGATATTTACACTACAGCATGGACAATGTAGGGTTGAAATTTCAAAACCGTCATATGTACTGCTACACCAAGGGCTTGGGGAAAATGCAGATAAACTTTCTTACAATCTACCAGCCTTTACAATCCTACTGATTCGAATAGTTTCGAGAAACATTCACACTCCTCCACTTAAAATTCTTCAATGCATTCCTAAAAGTACCAGACACAACCCATACTAATCAAAATCACCTACTGCCATCTTTTAGACCATGAAGCCAACAGTCTTCCTTAAAGATCAGTGATGCGTTTCCTATGTTACTTGGGAAAATATATCAGGACAAAACCTACCTCAAGATCATGTTAAAAGTAAGACACTACGATACTGAAAGAATATTTGACCTAATTCCAACAAGTCACCATTTGGTCCCCAACACAGGTAGAAAAGCAAAAGACACAATCACCGTATAATTTAGCTTAAATGGTAATACCTTTACTGATGGAGTGAGCAATCTGTATGCTGAACCAATCGAAGTTGCAGGCTTGCGAGAATCCTGTGCAGACTCTTCACTATCATCTTCTTCATCATCATCATCATCTTCGTTTTGTTTGCTTTCAGAATCTCCAAGCAATGGCTGTGCAAGTCCATTTTCAACTTGCCCAATATCCACACTTTGTCCTGCCATTATGATGACCATCCAATTAAATCAAGGCAATGGATTAGATAATTTTCTTTATATTGCTCGATACAACAGATTTTCTTTTAAATGCATGTTCCAAGTGGTAAAGAAGGCAGAAGCACAATATATTGGACTTACCAGAAGCACGATTATGTTGGGTATCATCTGCCTCGGTGGCACGATTTGGTTCCTTGAATGAGATGCATAGCCAAACTAAGTACACTAGCCATGCAACTGCCATCAACCAACCAGGTAGAGTCGACTGACTGAAGGTAACCATGTAGATTTTAAATCTCCACTGAAGTAAACCAGCCAGCGCTGGCCCACAAGCCATGCCAAGTGCACTTGCGCTTACGAATCCTGCTGAAGCTTGCATACGTATCCTTGCAGGGACACAATCACTAATGTACCGGCGATTGACAGCTCTTGCAGAACCCAACCTGCATCACAATAATAACTCTAAATTAAACATAAAAGAGCACTCGGAAGAAAGTTAACTGGCACACAGAATTTTAGTGAAGGATTTTTTTCTGAGCGTCAGAATACCAAAATGTCACAGGAAATAGAGTAGCTACTGAAATTTCATTGCATCAAACATCATATATCTCCTACGTGCATAATATAGAGCAGACAACCAGATAGACTATGTAAGAAACACTGTTATTACCATACATCTACAGGAACTTCGATAGGATGAATTCGATAGAACATACAACTGAAGCAAACAAATGCTCAGCAGTAATAGATCTATAGTAATAATGCATTTATCCATGGGTACTTACCCACAGAGTAGGCGGCCAACAATAAGGACTGTCAGGGACTTCGTATCATAAGCCATTGCATAGCAGACATTACCCAAGAAAAGAACAATACTGCTGAAAACAAGTGGTTTAAAATATGACTTGTTGGACCATGCACTGAAGTACACTGAAGAAAATACTTGTGCAACGGCCATTGAACCAATAACAACACCACAAACAGTAGAAGCAGCCCCAAGGCTCACTGAATAGTCATCTGCAGTTGGCACAATGATGTATGTGTTGACCATGTAAAGGAATGTGTTCACCAAATTTAGCATAAGGGACACGAAATGGTATTTTTGATCTTCTATTTCTTCCTCTCCTGCAGTACTAGGAGACTCCTCTTGCGCAATTAGGGCATGTTGCCCCAAAAACCGTAGAAAGTTAGTTGATCGTGTCAGTTTATCCACCGATGAATTGATCATATCAATGATTGGGTCCTACAATGGATCAAGAAACCCGATCAGAGAATATCTTTAAGCATAGCATTAAATCTATTGGATGGGAACAAAAATACTCTCATTTCGGCATCAGGAGAGCAGCAAAGAAAAAAACAAACCTTAAGAGCAGAAGCTGGTTGGTCATAAATTGATAAATAACTTCCTTGACGCTCCTGAAGGTCAGCAAGGTTACGCGACAAGGCTCCCACAACAGCTCCTACACCCTGATTGCAGAATTGATCTTAAGGTAACAATATTGATGTATTTGAAGCATAACGGAACTAGAAGACAGATCATAAGTTCAATAAAATTAAAATATATGAAATGCAAATGAATTGCACAATAAAATAATTGAATGATACTTAAAACTGTAGTTAGTACATTACCACATGCTTGAAGACCTGCTGTAGCTGAGAATAAGGGTGATTTGATCTACTTGACACGTAGTAATCAGTAAATCTGTAACTGAAGCGTTTATCAAACTTCTTCAAAATTTTCCTAATGCCAGTTGCATTCAGATCAACAAATTTGAGAAGTTTGATAAGATCCAGACCAACTTCTCTATAAGCTTCTCGTAACTCAGCAATGGCAGATATATCTGGCTGTTCTGCTAGTATAGCCCTTTGCTTTCCTAGCTTTTCTATCCTGCTTGCCAGCCTTCCTTGTTGCTCCAACAGAAATAAGACAATCGTCTCTATCTGAATCAACAGAAATAAACCATCAGTAAATTAAATGTGTACGTTTGAGAGGGGGGGGGGAGGGGGTTTTACCGCCCTTTGCATCATCTTTTATGATGTTCCACAGATAACTAGGGTGTAAGGATGTTCTCTTATGAAACAATGGGAACAGTTTAGTTTGATAAAGTCATAAAGATGTGTAATCAGATGATGCCGTAAGTATTCAAGGGCTAATAGTTATTATGTTAACTTGACTGCCAATACCTCTGTTAATGGTCATGTGTTTTAGTTAGAATTCTGCATTGAGTGAAGGAAGATGTCTCAGATCAATATCAGTTCAAAGAAGGTACCAGATGAATTAGCACAAGTAACAAGTCAAACGTGCAAGCACATGAATTCAGAGAGAAAGCACCTAATTCTGGATAACACAGAACATCGTTCTTCAACTAGTCATCGAAAAGAAAGGTTTGCCTTGTAAGATTTCAATAACAAACCTTAGCTTAGTGTAATGTGAGATAAGGATAAGTTTTATAAGAGTCATTTACATACACATTGTGGCTATGGCATGCAACTTTTTTTTGTCCTGCAAACATGCAGCTTGTAAGTGCGCATCTATTGGGTTCCTTCGGTAATCGAGGTCATATGTAGATAGCTTTCAAAAAAGATCAGAGGGGGAGACACCCTTATTCTAAGAAGGGTATATAGATAATTTGACATGTCAGTTCGTCACCATGATGATGCTACAGTCAAATATCCACACACTGTAGTGGTGCCACGTTGAAGCTGTGGGGTCAGTTAGCTCATGAGGAAATTAGAGGGCAAAGAAAATTTTATATGTGAACATGTATTTGACCCCACAAGGTTGCAACCCCTGTCCACACCACACGAAAGCTAAAGGTCTGCAGGTTAAACTCAGATCAGGGAGAATGAAGTAATGAATTGGCAGAGATCCATCTCTTAGCATTACCTGATCATCAAGCATCTTGGAGAAATCCTTGAGAACACGGCGACGGTCTTTCTCTCCCTGTTGGAGCTGCTGCCCATATTGTTTTACTTTCTTCTTCATCAGCTTGTAGTTTATATAGTAACTGTAAACATTGAATCAGCAATGCAACTTCAAAAAATTGGTAGCCAAGGCCAAGTGTACAATCTTTTACACCAATGAGATGGGCACTCAATTGCAATGCTGTATCATAGACTCATACTAGTAGATAACAAAGCATGGTTGACCATGCTGCGTGACTAAAGAAAATCAAATGTTCAATCATTGCAATGTTTCTTTATCTTCTTGTTCAATAAACATGGTAAGAAATCAAGATAAGTTCCATCAGAAGCAGTTGACAGAATATTTGGAGAACTCAATGATACAGGTCAGTACAAGGTGGGAAAAAAAACCCTGAATCATACCCTCTCCACTCTGGAACTTGGTCGGCCGTCAACTTTTTCCCAAACCTAACCATCTTGACTTGAATATGTTAATCTGCCAAGAAATATAAAGACGCGTCAGTAGCACAACCAAAGAAGCCAGATTTTAGTGTAATTGCTGAGATGCAAGTGCAATAAAATGCAAGAAGTGTTAAGGCACCACTCTGCTAAGTAAATCCCAGGTGCTTTCTGCAATCATATGGCACAGACACATCAGCAAGGAGGTGGTCTTGGAACGTTCAGAGAAGTTGTGGACATTTTAAGTGGAACAAACGAGAAACTCGTAATGCGACTCAGGAATGGACGCGTAAATAAGAAATCCCCAACATGTACGCCCCTGAAAACTCAGGGCAGTACCAAAGAATTGGGGCAAGTTACTTATGTAGATGCAAAATTATATAGCCTCTCAGTTCTTGCTATGGATTCTTGAGTCCTTCTCCACAGGCCAAACATTTATAACCAATCACAGAAGGATGACCAACATGTCACAGTCCCAGAAACTGCTATAAAAACACAAGTAGGCGCAAACATCCATTTTCACTTACTAATTCACGTTTCTATCAGTCAATCGAGGAAGCGATCAACAACTTGTTATCTTTCTACATCAATTTGGACAGTTAACAGTAAGCATTATCATCCCAGCCAACTACGTATATAACTAGAAAAAAAACTGATGAAAAAAAGAAGACTGCCCAACCAATTGGCTACAATTATTGAGGAGCTGCATGGAGAGTGCTATTATAAAAATCGGCCTTACAATCTAGGCTCGATCGAAACTGAAAGTGGAGTAGTGGCAGACCCCACTCTGCCACCAACGCGCTCCTCCACCTTTCACAGCGCTGGAGCAATAATTACGACTACTACTAGTCACGAATCCAAGCAGAAGACAGCAAAAGTGAAGTGAAAACAAACGATACTGGCTAATTAAGCCGCCGCCGGGCACACAGAAAAGACAAGTAACCGGCCCGCTGCTCCGGATTTCGGCCTGGAAATCTGGAGAGCCTCCATGGAAACGCATAAACGGATCCTGCTTGCTCGAGACAAATTCGGCCTGAAACTGAACCAATCGTTCGGGTTAGCAGCACGCGCCAAATCGACAGCCCGCCCGCGATTTGGGGAGGATCGGCTCTCCGTCACAAAGAAAATCCCCCTAAATTCGCGGCCCTCGGAAAAAGCAGTAGCAGGCTCTGCCAAACTAGAGAATCGCCCGGGAACGCACAGGCGAGTCGCTCTCTCCCGAAGCAGAGCTCCCGGCAAGGAGCAGAGAGGAATCCCGCCGCCCTCTCGGCGCTAATCGGCGGCCCAATCCACCGGGAGACGAACCGAAAGCAGGGGGTCACGGGCAGGGAGCGAGTGGGAGGGGGCGGCGCCGCTTACCTGCCGAGCCGAGCGAAGGCGGGCGGCGGGCGGGCAGATCGGATCGGAGCAGCCGCGGCCGCAGCGGGGCGCCGAGGCTGGCCACGTGGGGGAGGACGAGGGAATGGGAGGGGCTCGAGGCGGGAGCGGCGGGCGGGTGTATTTGTAGGCGGTGGAGGGTGGGCGAGGGAGAGGGGAGAGGGGAGGGGGGGCAGACGCCGCGGCGAGGCGAGGCGAGCGGCGGTGGGCCTGCCGACCTGCGCGTGCGCGTTCACCTCCTTGTCGAGAGATTTTATTTGGTTTTGGTTCTCGTGTGCGCGGTGTAGGTTGCGAAAACGGGCTCGCCGTCGTCTTTCCGCCCGACGCCAGCTCTTTTGATCGGATCGGATTGCGGCGCCTTTCCACGATGCCGCCACGCCGGCGGGCCACGTGGGGCGCGCCTGGCCCGCCGCACGGTCGGGGCCTTTAAGGCTCAAGTTATTATTTCGCGTTCCAGCCCAACCACACACACAAAAAAAAAAACTACTCGCTCTTGTGAACTCCACGCCGGTGTCAAAAATGTTCTTATATTAAAGTATGGTGGGAGTAGAAAACGTAAAATAATTAAGAGTTTTGAAAAAGATGAAGATAAACCAAAGCTGAGAGGCAGATTGGAGAAAATACATGTTGAATTTCCGACGAGTTTTGTACGGCATCGACGAGTTCATTCAAAAGAGCGGGTTGTTTCTTAGCGGTTTTTCGTATGCGCGTGGACTAGGCGCCGAAGGTGATTGGGATGGGGTTCTATCTTATATTCACTCAAATAATCGACCCGTGATCTTTGAGCGACGCACGTGCCAGGCTCGGCTAGTTGTGGCTCATCGTGTTTTCATCTAAATTTTTCATCGTTACTTGTCCAAATGTAAGTTGTTTTCGGATTTGTGACCGACAGACATTTGTCAGTTTGATTGTCACCGTATAAGAAGAGACCTACAATGGTCTCACGAGATTGATTTAGGTTGGAATTTTCAATTTTTATTTTATTTTGAGCAACATATTTTCATCCGAAACTATGGTTAAACTTTCACCTTGGTGACCATGTCGCCGATCCTGGATGACTTCCATTTTTTGTGAGAACATTTCTTTATTTTGGTGGTAAGACTGATTTAATTTAGTTAATGCAGGTTATATTCCCAAAACTTTGGCTTTTCTTTCCTTTCTCCAAGGCGACTTGGGAAAGCCTTCCTCCCTTAAATCTCCGCCGGCGAGCCCGTAGATTCGCCTCTCCTCCGCCTGCTGCTCCGGCGGCCGGTGACAGGGAGGAGAATCCTGGTGTCTCCCGCTAGTAGATAGGTAGGGTTTTAGTCCTCGTAAGGGCGGCGTTTGGATGGATGGCGGTGCTCCCTCTTCGAGTCAGTCTTCCACACTCCGATCCTCCTCAAGTTCGTCCGTTAGAACGTATTAGACGGAGCTCCACCATAGGTTTCTGCTAGCTCCTTGGGACGGCGATATTTGGTGTCAGGTTCTCCAGATCAATTCAAGAATTCAACGGTGACAACTGCGGCTCCAGGGCAGGTCCTTAGAGGCACGCACACGAAGACTTTCCCGGTTGCCGTCAACAAGGTCAGGCCGACTACGGTATGGGAGCGGCGACAGCGGTGCATCGACGGCTCGTTGTGGCGGCGGCAATGGTCGTTCGGTAGTTTATGGACCTCAATCTAATTTTTATTATGTTTGAGGTGCTTTATACTTCCGATGAATCTTTATAATATATCTGACCTTTTTCGCAAAAAAACATAGTTAATGTAGGACGTGGGGGCGAGGAATGAACATAGGAATGTACAATCCTAAAGTCCATTTAGTAGTAGAACTATATTTGTTCTAACACAGTATAATTGTAGATGCCCAAATATATGTATACTATATCCCTATAAACACCTTTGAAATACTAATTCGACATCACATCTGTAGATTGATAAAATTACTACAGACGCCTCGTAGTCGATGGGGCGTCTCCTCCCAATGAATATCACCTAAAAGCCTGAAATGGATCCAGAAAAATGTGGCACCGAGACTTGAACCCCTGATGGACTGGTTCCACCACAAGATGCTAAGTTTCAAATAGCATGCCCGATATTATTATTCTTAATTTTATGACATTTGGAGAAGTTGATTATTAAACCCGGAAGCACATGGCTCCTGGCGCCATTTTGTACCTCAACAGTACTCTACTCTTTTTTTATTTAATGACTACTGGAGTCATTTGCATTATTTTGTAGAACGTGCATATAATACTACTAAAAATATGCAATAAGCTAAGCTGTAATCGGTAAATACGAGGCCATCCGTTCCGGAAAATGAAGTCACACACTATCTACTGTCAGTTTTCAACTTTTGAAAAAGGAAGAGAAAGAATAATTGTCACTTCCCTGAGATTTCTCTGGATAGTGGTTTGCTTTTTGTCGCTTCATTCATGATGCACCGTTGCCTTTTCTCTCTTTTGTGATGTGGAAACGAAGACAAACCGTGTGTCCGTGTGTGTGTGTGTGTTGTGGGGGGGGGGGGGGGGGGGGGGGGTATGCCTCTAATTCACAGAAAATCAGGGCCTCTAATTCACTATCTATATTATGGGACGGAGGGAGTACTATAATACTTCCTCCGTCCCATGCATTTTTAACACTAGTTCTGAGTCAAAATCGTTATTATATAGTGCAGTGTCAAAAACACTAATATATTATGAGACGAAGGAACTAATAATTTTTTTGAATCTGCAACACGCTCTGTTGGACCCACATGCAACCACAGGATGCTTGCCGGCCCCACCTGTCAGGCTTCTGTCTGTTTAGTAAGCTGGTAGGAGTATCTTTTGGCCCTTGCAGATTAACAGTTCCTCACACGTTAATTACGTGTTCGCTTTCATGATTAGCCACCGGTCGGTGTCCGGCCAGAGTCAACAGTACTCGACAGCACGCACCACGTGAGCATGTGTTATGTATAGACTAGATCAACGATCACGCCGGATCATGCATGCATTTTTGGTCCGTTGCGCGCAAGCTTACAAATGATGCCAACTCGCCGACAGCTAGACAGCGACGTGTATATGGTACTAGTTGCCAACTGCCCTTTTGCAATGTTACGCCCCCATTATCTTGGGCGAGATCGGCGATGGTCAGGTAGCTACGTGGATAAGAGGAGTCTAATAAGGTACAGTCAGCACACTATAATGATTAAATAATTATAAATTTACTGAGTTGGAGAGGAGAGAAGTGAGGCCGGCTGTAGATTAAGGCTCTGTTTGGTTACAGGGATTAAACTAGAAAAAGTTTTGTTTAGTCCCTATGTAACCAAATAAAGAGGACTTTTTTCTTAAGAGACTAGAAAAAAACTTTACTGGGGTCTTTTTTTCTTTAGTTTCTTGGACTAAAGAAAAGTCTAGTCCCTTGCAACCAAGTACCCCTTAACATCCGGCTGTAGCACGGGCTTGAAGAAACATTTTAAGAGTGTAGGGTAGGCCATGCATTAATAATGTAGTACTTTTTAGCAACTAACTATTTTAAGTGTTGGCTACTAGGTTGGCTATATGTGATGTAGCAACTTCATATAGCTGATAGTTGGCTATACTATTAACCATGCTCTAATTTCTTGTTTCTTGAGAAAATAAATGTAGTTCGCAAATTTTCTTCCGCATCCGTCCGCGGACAGGACTGGTATTTCTAGGCGGTGGATGGTAGGCTACGGAGAGGGAGAGGGGGCAACCAACGCGGCGAGGCGAGGGAGATGAGCAGCGGTGGGCCTGCCGACTTGCGCGTGCGCATTCCCCTTGCCAGAACTTTTACTTCGTTTTGGTTTTGAGTGTGCACGGTGTAAGTTATGAAAACGGGCTCACTGTCGTCCATATGACACCAGCTTTTTGGACTGGATTGCGGCGCCTTTTCCCGATTCCGCCACGCCGGTGGGCCATGTGGGGCGCGCCAGGCCCGTTCTAGTGCGGCGGCGGATCACCGGTGGGGCTTTAAATTTAAGCTAAAGTCAGTTTACGCTCCAACCCAATCATACAAACACATAGTCAAGGATACTTCCACTCCAACCAGCCTTCCTTGTCTTGTGTCGCTCCCCGCGAGGACCCCCTAGAGCAAACCCTAGCCGCCGAACTAGCTATCCACCCAACCTCTACCCCTTCGCCGCTGTCCGAAGTCGTTGTCAGGCTTTCCAGCATGGAGGCGGCGGGGGGCTCTTCTTTCTTCTTCCAGCGGGTTTCAGTGGCGCGGAGCAGCTCAATCAGTGGAGGTACGGGCGTGGAGGCCCATGCTAGCATGGTGCATGTGTCTAGTCGATGTTGCAGGTTGGCTCTACGCAAGCAGCACATCCGGCGTGGGCTCTGAAGGAAATATGCTCTAGAGACAATAATAAAGTTGTTATTTATATTTCCTTATATCATGATAAATATTTATTATTCATGCTAGAATTGTATTAACCGGAAACTTAGTACATGTGTAAATACATAGACAAACAAAGTGTCACTAGTATGCCTCTACTTGACTAGCTCGTTGAATCAAAGATGATTAAGTTTTCTAACCATAGACATGAGTTGTTATTTGATTAACGGGATCACATCATTAGATAATGATGTGATTGACTTGACCCATTCCGTTAGCTTAGCATTTGATCGTTTAGTATGTTGCTATTGCTTTCTTCATGACTTACACATGTTCCTATAACTATGAGATTATGCAACTCCCGAATACCGAAGGAACACTTTGTGTGCTACCAAACGTCACAACGTAACTGGGTGATTATAAAGGTGCTCTACAGGTGTCTTCAATGGTACTTGTTGAGTTGGCATAGATCAAGATTAGGATTTGTCACTCCGATTGTCGGAGAGGTATCTCTAGGCCCTCTCGGTAATGCACATCACTATAAGCCTTGCAAGCAATGCAACTAATGAGTTAGTTGCGGGATGATGTATTACGGAACGAGTAAAGAGACTTGCCGGTAACGAGATTGAACTAGGTATTGAGATACCGACGATCGAATCTCGGGCAAGTAACATATCGATGACAAAGGGAACAACATATGTTGTTATGCGGTTTGACCGATAAAGATCTTCGTAGAACATGTAGGAACCAATATGAGCATCTAGGTTCCGCTATTGGTTATTGACCGGAGATGAGTCTCGGTCATGTCTACATAGTTCTCGAACCCGTAGGGTCCGCACGCTTAACGTTCGGTGACGATCGGTATTATGAGTTTATGTGTTTTGATGTACCGAAGGTAGTTCGGAGTCCCGGATGTGATCACGGACATGACGAGAAGTCTCGAAATGGTCGAGACATAAAGATTGATATATTGGACGGCTACATTCGGACACCGGAAGGGTTTCAGATGATCTCGGAGAAAACCGGAGTGCCGGAGGGGTTACCGGAAACCCCCGGGGACTAATGGGCCTTAATGGGCCCTAGTGGAGAGAGAGAGGGGCCGGCCAGGGTAGGCCGCACGCCCCCTCCCCTTGAGTCCGAATAGGACAAGGAAAGGGGGGCGGCGCCCCCTTTGCCTTTCCCCTCTCCCACTCCTTCCTTCCCCCTCCTAGTGGGACTAGGAAAGGGGAGTCCTACTCCCACTAGGAGGAGGACTCCTCCTCTTGGCGCGCCCTCCTAGGGCCGGCCGGCCTCCCCCCTTGCTCCTGTATATACGGGGGCAGGGGCACCCCATGGACACACAAGTTGATCATTGATCTTTTAGCCGTGTGCGGTGCCCCCCTCCACCATAATCCACCTCGGTCATATCGTAGCGGTGCTTAGGCGAAGCCTTGCGTCGGTAGCTTCATCAACACCGTCATCACGCCTCGTGCTGATGGAACTCTCCCTCGAAACTCTACTGGATCGTGAGTTCGTGGGACGTCACCGAGCTGAACGTGTGCAGATCGCGGAGGTGCCGTACGTTCGGTACTAGGATCGGTGATCGTGAAGACGTACGACTACATCAACCGCGTTGTCATAACGCTTCCTCTTACGGTCTACGAGGGTACGTGGACGACACTCTCCCCTCTCGTTGCTATGCATCATCGTGATCTTGCGTGTGCATAGGATTTTTTTTGAAATTACTGTGTTCCCCAACAGGCTCAGCCATGCCCTACAGCGTTGGCGTGCTCGCTACGTTGCGGGTGCGCGGCCCAGTGGAGGTACAGGTCGGCCTTGGCCGGCTGCGGTTGTGTTGTTCCGGGTGAAAGCATGGCCTTGCTCCGGTTTTATAGACATCATGTTAGGAGCTCCCAGTGGACGCACGGCTTGTCGGCTTGGTCGCGACAATTGGCGATTGGCTGCGTTGTGCGGGTAGTGGTGGCAACCTTCCTTCCCCTGGTTTCAGGCTTGCGACACATAGGTTGTCCGTGCGGCAGAGGTGGCTATGGCCTAGGGGTCGCGCTCGGGTGGACCAGATCTAGTACCAAGGCGGGTCGGGGCTCTCGCTCCAAGTAGGCAAGGCTAGGCACGGACTGGGTGGTGTCTGTGGGCGGTGAGTTTTTTCTTACGGACGCGGGTGGTCAATGGTGGTGGTGGGACACCACCTTTCATTTGGGCAGATCGGCATTGAAGGGCATGGGCATGCATCATGTGAGCTTACTCTATGGTGACCATCAGTAGTCATGGGGTTGCGCCCCCCCCTCCGGCGTCCACCGGGATTGGATGGGGACGCAGGTGTGGGCGCCATCGACCATCGAGGCATCGACCTAGATTACATGGTTGATGTAGGCCTATGAGTGAAAGGAGACGCCTTCTACTCTTCCTTCCGTGGTTGGTGCACCATGTTGTGGATAGTTGGTGCACTAGTGCAGAATCAAGATTTAGTCCCGGTTCGTAAGGCCCTTTAGTGTTGGTTCTGCAATCGGCACTAAAGTGTGGGGACTAAAGCCTCCCTCTTTAGTCCCGGTTCAACACGAATCGGGACTAAAGGCCCACCACGTGTCTTGGAGCGGCAGCTCCGGATTCCGTGGTTGGATGTCGGAGCGACAGCTCCGGATGGTGGTCTGCATAGTTAGCTCTTCGGCGGGAACTATAGCAGTGGTGGTGCTTATTCCTGTTAGTCGTGTGGGTGACGACGGGTGTAGTGGCTGGTGGCTTGGGCGCGCTCTATATCATTGGTAATGGCGACGCATCGATCCAGACCTGGCGATCTGAACTCGTCAAGCTTGTCCTGAAAGACCACATGGCATCACGGGGAGCTGCTGAGCGAAACCTCCGCGCTTCGTCGTCGACGCTCGCGAGCGTCGCTCTCTGCTGCATGACGTCGTTGTGGTGCTCCTCGTGTCAGGGTTCTGGGTAAAGACCCTTGTCTGTTCTGGATTCAGCAGTGTTGACACTTAGCGTCGTTATCCCTCATAAGAGTTGTCGCCGAGCTTAAGTGTTATAGGGTGTAGCGTGATGTTTTACTCAGTTATTCCTATGTTCTCTTCCGGTAGCATAGTCACACGCTTGATCCAGTAATTCTAATATTGACGGTGTGTGAGGGCTATTTCATCATCTTAAATCATTTGGTCGTGTACTTTGTTCGATCGTCGCTTTATATATAAAGCGAGCGAAAGCCTGTTTCTGAGTCTTAGAAAAAAAAAGCCTGTTTGGAGAATACGAGCCCATCCGTGAAATCAGCGCACTATCAACTCCCACATCGAGTACCATCGTTTTCGTGAGATTTGTCTAGATAGGCGTGCGCCTTTCTGCTGCTTCATTCATGATTTACCGCTGCCTTTCTCTCGCGTGTGATGTTGAAATGGGGCAGGAGGAGGGCATCTGGGCATGCCTCCGATCTCGCATAATTATCGAGGGCGCGCGCCTGCAGAGAATCTTCAGAAATCACCACAGCCAAAAGTTTTGTTCAAATCTGTTCTGATCGAGGCCGCGCGCGCGTATGGGGCGGTGGGAATGTCGCGGCCTGCCGCCCAGATCGACGCATCATGTGCTGCGGGACCCACAGAACGGCCACAGACTGCTCGCTCAGCCCCACCTGCCAGACTTCTGTCTGTTGAGTAAAGCTAGTGCGAGTACTATCTTCTTCTCCTGATGATGACCCAGATGTTAATTACGCGTTCGCTTGCTGATTACCAGTAGCTCGCACGTTAATTACGTGTTCGCTTTCACGATTAGCCGCCGGTGGCGGCGGTCTCCGGCCAAAGTCAAACACTCGACGACAGGCGCGACGTGAATATGTGTTTTGGACAGACTAAATCAACCATCACAGATCGATCATGCATGCGTTGTTTTGTTCCGGTGCACGCAAGATTACAAACCCCGCCAACTCACCGACCACGACATGCATATAGACGGCGACCTACTACAGTGCGTGGTTCATGCCAGCTCTGTCTTCGCTTCGCCGCCCCAGATTTTATGCAAGATCGGAGATGGTAGGATAACTATGGTTAGAGCATCTCAAACAGATTCCGTATAATGCCAACCAGCAAACTGCGTTTACAGTTCGCTGTATATGAGATTTGCGGGTCGATTTCGTGCGCTGCAGATCAAACCCTATATATGAAACTGTAAAATTAAAAGAAAAACATTCACGGGAGAAACTTGCAACAACATTGATCATATATTAGTTCATCTACATACTACATTGATCATACATATTTCATCTACATTGATCATACTAGTGGGGGAATCTGCGGGCCTGAGCCTAGCTACCAAAAATCAACGAGCTCGCGGCGGCAGCGATGTGGCGGGGGAGCCGGAGGAGCTCAGTCCTCGTCGGAGGAGTCGAGGTCGATGAAGAACTTGGCCTGATTCGCCTTCATGAAGCGCATATCCGCCTCCTTGGACGCGTGCGCCTGCGACGCCCGTCTGGAGGAACATCTGCTCGTACTCGAGCTCGCGGAGGCCTCCTCCTGCTCCCTCGCGCGACCGCTCCATGACGACGAGTTCTAGGTGCTCCTCCTGCCTCGGGGGTAGGTAGTCCTCGGGGCAGATCACTCCTTGACGCGATGGAGCGTCGGGCTCGAGCTTGACGACGAGCGGCACAACCTCCTCCGGCTCTCTCTTCATCGGAGTGAGCCGCGAGCTCGAGGTGCCCGCGGATGAGCTCCCCGCGACAGAGGAGCCGGAGGAGGCGTGGCGGCAGCGGGCGAGCTCGCACTCGAACTTGACCAGCTTGCGGCGTTCGAACGCCGCCGACGGTCGGCTACCGCGGTTGAGCCACCTCCGCGCACCCCGCTTGCGTGCGACGTCAGATCTGGCGCGGCGGCGGCGCTCCGCATCATCCCTAGAGCTCCCGTAGCCATCCATGGCTTTTTCAGGCTCGCCGGCGGGGAGAAATTGGGCGGAGGAGGAGGCGAATCATGGCGGAGGAGGAGGGGAATCATGGCGGAGGAGGAGGGGAATCGCGGGGTCGCGACAGCGGAGGCAGATAGGGTTTGACCCATATCCGAGCGGTGAAACCGCATATATAGTGGTGGGGAGAGAGTTTTTACGGGCCGCAGTAAATTTTTTACGTGTCAGGCCGCGGATACGGTGTTTATTCTGGCCAGAAAAATGGGCCGAACCCGTATACTCGCCGGGATTATAAGGGTTCGGCCCTTTTACTGGGTCTGCTAGAGATGCTCTTAGGTTAGCTACCTAGGCAAGAAAAAAAGGACTTGGATCTTTTTAAAGGTTATGGACCATCCAACCGCTCCATCCACCGCGTGCTACCGGCGCGCCGCCGCTCACATTCAAAGCTGGCGCGACCTTGTAATCTGAAGTAGGATTGAACGCAGGCTAGAAGTCTTCAACCTCGGGCCGAGAGGACCATCAAACCAGGGGGAAAGGAAGGACGATCATCACTTTATCAGTCCGGCAACAACACAACTCTGAAAATCCAGAAAGAACACCTACAAGCGGAAACATTCATCGGCGGTAACCGCCAGCATCTCACACCACCATGCCCGGCGCCCCCACAACAAGATCAAGAGCCACCTTGCCATGGTGAAGTCGGGGTCGATGGGCAAAATCCCCCCTAGCTGACTGTCGCCATCTCTCCGAAGATCGCGCCTGGAGAAAGTAGCGCCCACCGAATCGACGGATTCGAGAGCAGACAACATCAGAATCTTGTTGACACCGCTACAAGTGACCTCACCGAGATGGGGCACAATCTCCCGGACAATTATTACACAGCGCCGCCACCACCGCCACCTCCTTGCAGCGCCACCGGGATCCTATGTTGATAACTTGCCTTAGAGGCAATAATAAAATGTTATTATTCTATTTTCCATGTTCATATTAGTTCATATTTCTATGCTACAATTGCAATGATTTTTGAATGGGAGATTAGAGGAATACTTAGTTGCACGTGTGGAAACATAAACACTACATATCCCTAGTCTCACCTCTAAGACTAGTTCATGTATTCCAGATGATCTTGTTTTCTTGATCATGAGCGCATTATTGAAGTAACAAGGATGCTGGCAAAAATGAGAGCACACTGGTTGAGCAATGGTGTTGGACAGACCTCTACTTATGATACATTGTGAGATCCCATCGTCACTTAATTATTGGTATTATCATATAAAGAGTTAATGTTTACTTAGGTCCTTAGACCATGAGAATATCGTAGTTAAGCCTTCATACCAGATGGTTGCTTTGGGGTTGCCAAAAATTCCCCATAACATTGAATATAGCGCAGTAAAAATCTGTTGAAACAACGCCATATGAGATATGGAATGAGAAGAAACCCAACTTGACTTTTCCTAGGATTTGGAATGTGATGCATAAGTAAAACGATTACAGCCAAATAAGCTTGATCCCAAATCAGGCTAGTGCTACTTTGTAGATTATCCCAAGGAAGCAAGGGAGTATTACTTCTATCACCATACCGAGGTCAAATTGTTTGTTGTGAAAACCGGAAGGTTCCGGAATATTACGGAGGGTCCCAGTGGGTTGTTCCCTTCGCTGGCCTAAGGGCTAGTGTCACATGGGCTCAATTGGACCCCAAAGTGGTGTGCCACCACCACTCCTAGCCTTGGGAGGCAAGCCGCAAGGGGAGGAGGAGTCCTCCGCTGGCCCTAGGAAAGGCAGGCCCTCCTCTAAGTCGACTGCCCCCGCAACCATCTATAGAAAGCGGGGCGGGGTGACCCCCCCCTCAAAGGATACAAGTCTAGGGCAACCGCACGCCCCGGTGCAAGATATCTATCTCTCTCCCTCTCTCCTTGGTTTTGACCAATACTATGCAGGCTACTGCTCTCTCTAGTTCTCTCGGCGATCGTTGTACATGACGATGAAGTGCTGCCAAACTACTACTTCACTACTGGTGGATACGAGGTTTAACCTAGCCGTGGGAATCGACAAATCATCGCCAATATCTTATCCCTCTCCGTCGCATTCTTGTTGGTGAGATTGATCTATCTTGTCATCTTCATAATGCTCATGGGCATGTTCATATAGCGGTAAAAAATTTACTGTGTAGTACGTTTTTCTACAATATAACCTTGCTATCTACACACCTCCTTCTCAGGTCGATAGTCCCACAACTCTCCCGCCGCCACAAGAACGGATGGATAGGGAGGGGACCGCCGGTCCGACAGTCGGCAAAGCAAGAGATTTGGATTCTTTCCCTTTCACCTCTCGTAGTAACAGTTTGTTGGGAAACATAGCATGCAATTTCAAAATTTTTCCTACGCCCACGCAAGATCTATCTTGGATATGCATAGAAACGAGAGGGGGAGAGTGTGTCCACGTACCCTCGTAGACCGAAAGCGGAAGCGTTTGACAACACGGTTGATGTAGTCGAACTTCTTCTCGTTCTGACCTATCAAGCACCGAACGTACGACACCTCCGAGTTCTGCACACATTCAGCTCGATGGCGTCCCTCGAACTCTTGATCCAGCAAAGTGTCGAGGGAGAGTTTCGTCAGCACGACGACATGGTGACGGTGATGGCGAAGTGATCCGCACAGGGCTTCGCCTAAGCACTACGTGAATATGACCGGAGGCGTAAACTGTGGAAGAGGGCGCCGCACACGGCTAACAACTGTTGATGTGTGTTCTAGCGGTGCCCCCCCTTATATATATAGTTTGGAGGGGACAAGAGGCAGCCAAGGGGCGCCCCAAGTAGGAGGAATCCTACTTGGGTGCCTCCCTATTCGGCCTCCCCCCTTCCATATCCATCCGGAGGGGGAAGGAAGGAGGAGGGAGGAGAGAAGGAAGGGGGAGGCCGAATTGCTCCCCTTCCTTTCTCTCTTCCCCCATTTCCTTCCCCTTTATTTGGTTTACATGGGGCGCACCAGCTTCCTAGGGGCTGGTCTGTCCCCTTCTTGGCCCATTAGGCCCATGTAGTTGCCGGGGGGATGCCCGGAACCCCTTCCGGTGACCCGATATGTACACGGTACCTCCAGAACACTTCCGGAGTCCGAATATCATCGTCCTATATATGAATCTTTACCTATCGACCATTTTGGGACTCCTCGTCATGTCCGTGATCTCATCCAAGACTCCGAACAACATCTGGTCACCAAATCACATAACTCATATAATATAAAAATGTCATCGAACGTTAAGCATGCAGACCCAACGGGTTCGAGAACTATGTAGACATGACCGAGACACCTCTCGGTCAATAACCAAAAGTGGAACCTGGATGCTCATATTATTTCCCACATATTTTTCAAAGATTTTTATCGGTCATACCATAATGAGAACATACATTATTCCCTTTTATCATCGGTATGTTACTTGCCCAAGATTCAATCGTCGGTATCTTCATACCTAGTTCAATCTCGTTACCGGCAAGTCTCTTTACTCGTTCCGTAATACATCATCCCATAACTAACTCATTAGTCACATTGCTTGCAAGGCTTATTATGATGTGTATTGCCGAGAGGGCCCAGAGATTGTTGGGGATCGTTGCAGAAATTAAAAATTTTCTACGCATCACCAAGATCAATCTATGGAGAGACTAGCAATGAGAGAGAGGGGAGTGCATCTTCATACCCTTGAAGATCGCGATGCGGAAGCGTTACAAGAACGCGGATGAAGGAGTCGTACTCGTAGCGATTCAGATCGCGGTTGATTCCGATCTAAGCGCCGAACGACGGCGCCTCCGCGTTCAACACATGTACAGCCCGGGGATGTCTCCTCCTTCCTGATCCAGCAAGGGGGAAGGAGAAGTTGAGGGAGAGCTCCGGCAGCACGACGGCGTGGTGGCGGTGGAGCTCGTGGTTCTCCGGCAGAGCTTCGCTAAGCGCTACGGAGGAGGAGAAGGTGTAGGAAGGGGGAAGGGCTACGCCAGGAGAAGGGGTGCGGTTGCCCTCCCACCCCCCACTATTTATAGGGGGAAGGGGAGAGGGGGCCGCCCCCCTAGGGTTTCCACCTAAGGGGGGCGGCGGCCCCTCGGGGGGGGGGGGCAGCGGCCCCCTTAGGGTTCCCAACTAGGGGACGCCCGCCCCCGGGGGGCAACGGCCACCTAGGGTTTCCCGTTGGGAAACGTAGTAATTTCAAAAAATTTCCTACGCACACGCAAGATCATGGTGATGCATAGCAACGAGAGGGGAGAGTGTTGTCCACGTACCCTCGTAGACCGAAAGCGGAAGCGTTATAACAACGCGGTTGATGTAGTCGTACGTCTTCACGGCCCGACCGATCAAGCACCGAAACTACGGCACCTCCGAGTTCTAGCACACGTTCAGCTCGATGACGATCCCCGGACTCCGATCCAGCAAAGTGTCGGGGAAGAGTTCCGTCAGCATGACGGCGTGGTGACGATCTTGATGTTCTATAGTCGCAAGGCTTCGCCTAAGCACCGCTACAATATTATCGAGGATTATGGTGGAGGGGGGCACCGCACATGACTAAGAGATCTCAAGGATCAATTGTTGTGTCTAGAGGTGCCCCCTGCCCTCGTATATAAAGGAGCAAGGGAGAGGGGACGCCGGCCATGATGAGGCGCGCCAAGGAGGAGTCCTATTCCTACCGGGAGTAGGACTCCCTCCTTTTTCCTTGTCCAAGTAGGAGAGGGGGAAGGAAAGGAGAGAAGAGAGGAAGGAAAGGGGGGGGGCACCGCCCCTCCCTCCTTGTCCAATTAGGACTAGGGGGAGAGGAGGCGCGCGGCCTGCCCTGGCTGCCCCTGCTCTTCTCCACTTTAGGCCCATGAGGCCCATTAACCCCCCGGTACTCCGGTTTTATCCGAAACTTCCCCGGAACACTTCCGGTGTCCGAATATAGCCGTCCAATATATCAATCTTTATGTATCGAACATTTCGAGACTCCTCGTTATGTCCGTGATCATATCCGGGACTCTGAACTAACTTCGGTACATCAAAACTAATAAACTCATAATATAACTATCATCGAAACCTTAAGCATGCGGACCCTACGGGTTCGAGAACAATCTAGACATGACCGAGACACGTCTCCGGTCAATAACCAATAGCGGAACCTGGATGCTCATATTGGCTCCCACATATTCTACGAAGATCTTTTATCGGTCAGACCGCATAAGAACATACGTTGTTCCCTTTGTCATCGGTATGTTACTTGCCCGAGATTCGATCATGGGTATCTCAATACCTAGTTCAATCTCGTTGCCGGCAAGTCTCTTTACTCGTTCCGTAATACATCATCTCGCAACTAACTCATTAGTTGCATTGCTTGCAAGGCTTAGGTGATGTGCATTACCGAGAGGGCCCAGAGATACCTCTCGACAATCGGAGTGACAAATCCTAATCTCGAAATACGCCAACCCAACATGTACCTTTGGAGACACCTTAGAGCACCTTTATAATCACCCAGTTACGTTGTGACGTTTGGTAGCACACAAAGTGTTTCTCTGGCAAACGGGAGTTGCATAATCTCATAGTCATAGGAACATGTATAAGTTATGAAGAAAGCAATAGCAACATACTAAACGATCGGGTGCTAAGCTAATGGAATGGGTCATGTCAATCACATCATTCTCCTAATAATGTGATCCCGTTAATCAAATGACAATACCTGTCTATGGTTAGGAAACATAACCGTCTTTGATTAATGAGCTAGTCAAGTAGAGGCATACTAGTGATGTTTAGTTTGTCTATGTATTCACACAAGTATTATGTTTCCGGATAATACAATTCTAGCATGAATAATAAACATTTATCATGATATATAAGGAAATAAAATAATAACATTATTATTGCCTCTAGGGCATATTTCCTTCAGTCTCCCACTTGCACTAGAGTCAATAATCTAGATTACACGGTAATGATTCTAACACCCATGGAGCTTTGGTGCTGATCATGTTTTGCTCGTGGAAGAGGCTTAGTCAATGGGTCTGCAACATTCAGATCCGTATGTATCTTGCAAATCTCTATGTCTCCCACCTGGACTAGATCCCGGATGGAATTGAAGCATCTCTTGATGTGCTTGGTTCTCTTGTGAAATCTGGATTCCTTTGCCAAGGCAATTGCACCAGTATTGTCACAAAAGATTTTCATTGGACCCGATGCACTAGGTATGACACCTAGATTGGATATGAACTCCTTCATCCAGACTCCTTCGTTTGCTGCTTCCGAAGCAGCTATGTACTCCGCTTCACATGTAGATCCCGCCACAACGCTTTGTTTAGAACTGCACCAACCGACAACTCCACCGTTTAATGTAAACACGTATCCGGTTTGCGATTTAGAATCGTCCGGATCAGTGTCAAAGCTTGCATCAACGTAACCATTTACGATGAGCTCTTTGTCACCTCCATATACGAGAAACATATCCTTAGTCCTTTTCAGGTATTTCAGGATGTTCTTGAACGCTGTCCAGTGATCCACTCCTGGATTACTTTGGTACCTCCCTGCTAGACTTATAGCAAGACACACATCAGGTCTGGTACACAGCATTGCATACATGATAGAGCCTATGGCTGAAGCATAGGGAACATCTTTCATTTTCTCTCTATCTTCTGCATTGGTTGGGCATTGAGTCTTACTCAATTTCACACCTTGTAACACAGGCAAGAATCCTTTCTTTGCTTGATCCATTTTGAACTTCTTCAAAACTTTGTCAAGGTATGTGCTTTGTGAAAGTCCAATTAAGCGTCTTGATCTATCTCGATAGATCTTAATGCCCAATATGTAAGCAGCTTCACCGAGGTCTTTCATTGAAAAACTCTTATTTAAGTATCCCTTTATGCTATCTAGAAATTCTATATCATTTCCGATTAGTTATATGTCATCTACATATAATATCGCTACAGAGCTCGCACTCACTTTCTTGTAAATACAGGCTTCTCCAAAAGTATGTACAAAACCAAATGCTTTGATCACACTATCAAAGCGTTTATTCCAACTCCGAGAGGCTTGCACCAGTCCATAAATGGATCGCTGGAGCTTGCACACTTTGTTAGCTCCCTTTGGATCGACAAAACCTTCCGGTTGCATCATATACAACTCTTCTTCCAGAAATCCATTCAGGAATGCAGTTTTGACATCCATCTGCCAAATTTCATAATCATAAAATGGGGCAATTGCTAACATGATTCGGACAGACTTAAGCATCGCTATGGGTGAGAAGGTCTCATCGTAGTCAATCCCTTGAACTTGTCGAAAACCTTTTGCGACAAGTCGAGCTTTGTAGGCAGTAACATTACCGTCAGCGTCAGTCTTCTTCTTGAAGATCCATTTATTTTCAATTGCTTGCCGATCATTGGGCAAGTCAACCAAAGTCCATACTTTATTCTCATACATGGGTCCCATCTCAGATTTCATGGCTTCAAGCCATTTTGCGGAATCTGGGCTCACCATTGCTTCTTCATAGTTCATAGGTTCATCATGATCTAGTAGCATGACTTCCAGAACAGGATTACCGTACCTCTCTGGTGCGGATCTTACTCTGGTTGATCTACGAGGTTCGGTAGTAACTTGTTCTGAAGTTTCATGATCATTATCATTAGCTTCCTCACTAATTGGTGTAGGTGTCACAGAAACCGGTTTCAGTGATGTACTACTTTCCAATAAGGGAGCAAGTACAGTTACCTCATCAAGTTCTACTTTCCTCCCACTTACTTCTTTCGAGAGAAACTCCTTCTCTAGAAAGGATCCATTCTTAGCGACAAATATCTTGCCTTCGGATATGTGATAGAAGGTGTACCCAATAGTCTCCTTTGGGTATCCTATGAAGACACATTTCTCCGATTTGGGTTCGAGCTTATCAGGATGAAGTTTTTTCACATAAGCATCGCAGCCCCAAACTTTCAGAAACGACAACTTTGGTTTCTTGCCAAACCACAGTTCATAAGGCGTCGTCTCAATGGATTTTGATGGTGCCCTATTTAACGTGAATGCGGCCGTCTCTAAAGCATAACCCCAAAACGGTAGCGGTAAATCTGTAAGAGACATCATAGGTTGCACCATATCAAGTAAAGTACGATTACGACGTTCGGACACACCATTACGCTGTGGTGTTCCGGGTGGCGTGAGTTGCGAAACTATTCCGCATTGTTTCAAATGTAGACCAAACTCGTAACTCAAATATTCTCCTCCACGATCAGATCGTAGAAACTTTATTTTCTTGTTACGATGATTTGCAACTTCACTCTGAAATTCTTTGAACTTTTCAAATGTTTCAGACTTATGTTTCATTAAGTAGATATACCCATATCTGCTTAAAACATCTGTGAAGGTGAGAAAATAACGATATCCGCCACGAGCTTCAACATTCATTGGACCACATACATCTGTATGTATGATTTCCAACAAATCTGTTGCTCTCTCCATAGTACTGGAGAACGGTGTTTTAGTCATCTTGCCCATGAGGCACGGTTCGCAAGTACCAAGTGATTCACAATCAAGTGATTCCAAAAGTCCATCAGTATGGAGTTTCTTCATGCGTTTTATACCGATATGACCTAAACGGCAGTGCCACAAATAAGTTGCACTATCATTATCAACTCTACATCTTTTGGTTTCAACCTTATGAATATGTGTATCACTACTATCGAGATTCATCAAAAATAGACCATTCTTCAAGGGTGCATGACCATAAAAGATATTACTCATATAAACAGAACAACCATTATTCTCTGATTTAAATGAATAACCGTCTCGCATTTAACAAGATCCAGATATAATGTTCATGCTCAATGCTGGCACCAAATAACAATTATTTAGGTCTAATACTAATCCCGATGATAGATGTAGAGGTAGCGTGCCGACCGCGATCACATCGACTTTGGAACCATTTCCCACGCGCATCATCACCTCGTCCTTCGCCAGTGTTCGCTTAATCCGTAGTCCCTGTTTCGAGTTGCAAATATTAGCAACAGAACCAGTATCAAATACCCAGGTGCTACTGCGAGCTCTAGTAAGGTACACATCAATAACATGTATATCACATATACCTTTGTTCACCTTGCCATCCTTCTTATCCGCCAAATACTTCGGGCAGTTCCGCTTCCAGTGACCAGTCTGCTTGCAGTAGAAGCACTCAGTTTCAGGCTTAGGTCCAGATTTGGGCTTCTTCTCTTGAGCAGCAACTTGCTTGCTGTTCTTCTTGAAGTTCCCCTTCTTCTTCCCTTTGCCCTTTTTCTTGAAACCAGTGGTTTTGTTAACCATCAACACTTGATGCTCCTTCTTGATTTCTACCTCCGCAGCTTTCAGCATTGCGAAGAGCTCGGGAATAGTCTTATTCATCCCTTGCATATTATAGTTCATCACGAAGCTCTTGTAGCTAGGTGGCAGTGATTGGAGAATTCTGTCAATGACGCAATCATCTAGAAGATTAACTCCCAATTGAATCAAATGATTATTATACCCAGACATTTTGAGTATATGTGTAACACCCTCGATGCGACTATATCTCCCACGTGTCGAGGCACGACTTAGAGGCATAATCGCATTGAAGGCATATGTCGCAAATCAGGCAATCATCACAAACATCCCATGTAATATAGATAATAAAAAGGGATAATATAGTTGGCTTACACTCGCCACGTAAATCAAGGTACATAAATAACATACATCATCCAAACACTCATGGCCCGACTACGGCGCCAAAATAAAAGATAACCCAACATGCGACACGATCCCGATCACCCCCAACTGGGCACCACTACTGATCATCAGGAAAAGAAACATAGTATCGCTGAGAGTCCTCGTCGAACTCCCACTTGAGCTCGAGCGCGCCATCTGGAGCTGAATCATCAGGCCCTACATCTGGTGTAGTAGTAATCTGTGAGCCACAGGGACTCAGCAATCTCGCACCCTCGCGATCAAGACTTCTTAAGCTTAAAGGTAAGGCAAGGTAAAAATATATGTGGAGCTGCAGCAAGCGACTAGCATATATGGTGGCT